>NC_045426.1:46497506-47122506 GCF_902635505.1 Sarcophilus harrisii | reverse complement strand
ATAACTCTCAATCAAAACAAAAAAATAAAATTCATTTTTAAAATGAGTGGGAAGAAGGGAAAAGATAAAATGGGCAGGTTCTACAAAATCAAAGTTCAATTCTCAGAGGCTAATACTTAGCTTTTCAGTCTCCAAAAAGTTAGTTTACTGCTTTATGAATATATCCCTGCCTCCTGTATTAGACGGGAAATTCTTGTGCTCAGGAAGATATAATTACTTTCATGGTATCTTTTTGGATTTTCTAGTCCCAAATCTACCTGTTAACTAACTACCTAGCCATATGTTACATTATCCACTTGGGAGGGTGAGGGTGGGGTGGGGAAAGTATGTTGCAAGTTTAGAAATTTAATCTTTGAGAAAGGAATATGAATAGTCACTTTAAAAAAATTATTTCACATTATTTTGCAGTGTTTGGAGACCATAGAAGAGTGGAAGGATTGTTCATTGGCATTTTAGTCACCCTCCATAGTCTAACCCATAAAATACAGTGGTTGAACTAGATTATCTCTAAGAGGTCCCTCCCACTTCTAATTCTGTGAACAATAGACCACTCTACAATGGAAAAGTGGATCCATTTTCCTGCCACTCCTCCTGAATGGTTTCTTTTTTGCTACTTTTGTGTTTCTAATGAGAATATCTGTTATTTTATTAAAACAGCTAAAATATATATAACTATAAATTCCTGGATTATAAATGCAAAACCATGCACAAACATGGAACAAAATGGAATACTTTTGATATGTGAAAGTATTTTTTTCTAAACTTTCTGATTTTATTATTTTCCCTTAATCAAAACAATGGTTTTTCTTGATAACAACAATAACAATCCAAACTACACACACACACACACACACACACACACACACAGAATCATAGTCATAGTCATAATAACACCATCATCCCCAGCACCACCACCTCCAACAATAATATTGACCTTCCTACATGTGAAGAAATTAATGGGTCAACATAGTCCCCATTGTCATAGCTGAATCTTGACTTGAATAAAAACCAATCAGATCTGGCTACAGGTTCTGTCTTGGATACATCCTGGCTGTATAATACTGGGCAGATCTTCCTCTAAAGATTATGCTTTGCAGATTTCCATTAGTGGAGTTTTCCTTACCAGAAGCTCTGTATATAAATAATATCAACACACAGAACAAAAATAAAAATAGTGATTAAAAACTCACATTTATATATATATTTCTCACTACAACCCTGTCAAGTACAGTGGATTATTGCCCTAATTTTAGATATAAAGAGAATGAGGTTTTCTTAGAGAGTAAATCACTCAGGATCTCAGTCACTTGTGACTCTAGCCGTACTGTTCATTCCATATCTCACTGACTCTCTAATATATCTATATATAGGTTCAAAGAAAGGTTTTTATTTGCCTTTTTATCTATATCCACAAAATAAACATTAAGCATTTAAGGAGTTCAAGGCATTGTCCTGAGCACTAGCCAAAATCTTGAATTTTGATAAAATATAGTATTTGCTCTCAAAGGGTTTAAAATACAATAAGGAAATGGGAGAGATTTAAAGGTAACATCATTCATCAACAAATCCTAGGATATTAGCAAAGGTTTAATGTTGACTCCTTATAAGATCATAGAATTTTGATCAAGAAGGAAATATAACGCAACATCTAGTCTACTGCTCTCAGCATCTTTACTTCCTAGCTCTGGCTTTCTTCTTAAGAAATCTGTTTTCTGATCTTTTTTATTGTTCTTTATACAGCACATTCCAACTCTCCTCTCATTTTTGCAAAGGTCTAGAATGAACTCTCTCCTCATTTCTACCTCTTAGAATCACCAATTTATTTAAACATTCAGGTCAAATGCCATTTTACATGAAATCTTTCTTGATTTCCCCTCTACATTAGTTTCTACTGCTCTCTCACTAATCAGTCATTCATTCAACAAGCAATTACTTGTCTACTTATGTGCCAGTACTGAGGATACCAAGCAAAACTAAGAAAGTCCCTGTACTCAGAGAGTTTATATTCCAATGGAGACAATGTGCAAACAATTATTTATAGACCAGATACTCAGTGTAAACTGGAGGAAATCTCAGATGGAAGCACAAGCATGCATTAGTATTCATGGCAATGGAGGGGGAAGGACAGAGAAAGTATTCCTGTGGAAGAAAGGATTTCTTGTATCTTAAAGGAAGCCAGGGGAACCAAGAAGAGAAGTGAAGGAGAGAGTCCTGGTCTTGAGGACAGCCAGGAAAAAGACACAGAGTTGCAAAGAATATATATATCCCTATATATGAACATTTCCCCCCTTGGTTCTACCTCTCCTCCTGCCACTTCACTCCTAGAATGTAAATTCTTTGTGAGAAGAGATCTTTCCATTGGTTTGTTTTTGTAGCTCCAGCACATGGCACAGCACCTGAAACATTATAGGCATATAGATTGATGACAAAACAGGCATGTTTTAGGTTAAACTTTATTTCTAACTTTTTCCCAAAATCACAATGAAACTCTTTCTCTCCTTACCCAAAAGAGATAAGAAGGCAACTCTTTCTTGGCACACACTTGAATTTCTGGTTAAATTTGCTTTGCTTGCTTAGTTTTTGTGCTGAAAACTCCCAACTCTGACAAAAACAATGAGAAACAAAGAATTTTTTTAAGTTCAAGAGCTGAATTTTTAACACAAAAAAATCAAACTTGATTTTGATGCATTTCCTTGGAGTCCTTATTCTCCTCTTTGTTTTTAGAACCTGGGTGCCATTCTTAAAAACCCACTGAAAATCTTCAGGCAACAGTAGATCAATGCAAATCAATGGAGCACAAAGTCAGTCCAGCTTGGCTATTTGGGAGGTGACCTTTCCCGCCAGAAAAAAAATAAAACTCTGATGAAAGTGTAGTATGAACACAGAAAGTCAAAAATGTCAAGAGAGGGTCAGGAGGCCTGGCAGTGAACTCAGCTTGAGCCATACAGAGCTGACAGATATTAATGGAACTTCCCATGGCATCAGGGAGTGATGAGTAGCTGTGATCATTGCTTTTTCAAAACAAGTCATGCATTACCGGATTAGAGCTCTCCTGCCAAGCTAAATGGCACAGGGTACCTCAGGCTTACACTAGGCTGGCATAAGAAACAAAGATACTTTAGTCCACTATCTGCTTTTGGCTCTGGAAGATGGGGAGCAATAACTGAGAAACATGGCCAAACTTTATCATGCAGCCATCACCTGGCTGTAGAACTCCTATAATTATTTATAAAATAATTTATTCCTATTAATAAGACTAATTATATGTCTGTGCATGCATGTATATGTTACTATACTCATTTTTGAGAAACAACATAATATAGTGGATAAAGAATCACTTTGAAGCCAGAAAGACCCAGAGAAAAGAAGTATCTGGCCCATAATCATACAATTTGTAACTAGCAGGGACAACTATAGAACCCAGGGTTCCAATGGACTTTCCACTTGTTATCTTTCAACTCTGTTATCCTGGAAAATGCTTTATATATTTCTGATAGAATAAGTGTCATGTGTAAAGTTAAGGAAAATGTGTCAGAGCAGAAAATAGTATTTTCATCTAATGCTGCCTTTTAGGGAAAGTTGTTAGATGATTTGGGTCTCAGTTTCCTCATCTACAGAGTGGGCACTATCTTTATCATTTTTCTAATATAGATACTTTGAAGCTCAAAGGAAATAATACACTTTTAAGCCCTTTGAATAATATGAGTTACTATAAAATGTAACATTATCATATTGTCATTACTTAGGAAACAATTTTGTATTGTGAATATAGAGCAAATGTATTAGCTGAAAGCAGGAAGATGTTATTTAAGGTCCTTACTATGACACCCAGTGCCTATTTGAACAGGTTATTAGACCACTAAGTACTCTTACCAGTTCTTAAAGCTTATAATTTGGAAATTAATTGATCTTTTACTTTTGCACCTGGAGAGGAAATTTCTACCCCAAAATAAGATTCACCATGTTTCAATTAGAAAAACCTTTACCTATTCAATCTTCCTTTCATACCATCTTTGAGTAAGAGATGTCCATATTCCTTGCTAAAAGAGAATCTTTCTACTTCTTCATTAGCTCTTTTTTTTATGTATACAAATTCTGCCAAACATTTTTATTGAACAGCTCTTGTATCCATTCCCTATTTACCATTCATATGGTCACTACTTTTTTTTTTTTAATTTTTTTATTGACAAAAGATTTTATTGACAAAACCCATACCAGGGTAATTTTTTTACAAAATTATCCCTTGCACTCACTTTTCTTCCGTTTTTTTTCCCCTCCCTCCCTCCACCCCTTACCCCAGATGGCAAGCAGTCCTATACATGTTAAATAGGTTACAGTATATCCTAGATACAATATATGTGTGCAGAACAAAACAGTTCTCTTGTTGCACAGGGAGAATTGGATTCAGAAGGCATAAATAACCCGGGAAGAAAATAAAAAATGCAAGCAGTTTACATTCATTTCCCAGTGTTCTTTCTTTGGGTGTAGCTGCTTCTGTCCATCTTTGATCAATTGAAACTGAATTAGATCTTCTCTTTGTCGAAGAAATGAATTTCCATCAGAATACATCCTCATACAGTATTGTTGTTGAGGTATATACTGATCTCCTGGTTCTGCTCATTTCACTTAGCATCAGTTCATGTAAGTCTCGCCAATCCTTTCTGTATTCATCCTGCTAGTCATTTCTTACAGAACAATAATATTCCATAACATTCATATACCACAATTTACTCAACCATTCTCCAATTGATGGGCATCCATTCATTTTCCAGCTTCTAACCACTACAACCAGGCCTGCCACAAACATTTTGGCACATACAGGTCCCTTTTCCTTCTTTAGTATCAATTTGGGGTATAAGCCCAGTAGAAACACTGCTGGATCAAAAGGTATGCACAGTTTGATAACTTTTTGGGCATAGTTCCAAATTGCTCTCCAGAATGGCTGGATGTGTTCACAATTCCACCAACAATGTATCAGTGTCCCTGTTTTCCCACATCCCCTCCAACATTCCGCATTATCTTTCCCTGTCATTCTAGCCAACCTGACAGGTGTGTAGTGGGATCTCAGAGTTGTCTTAATTTGCATTTCTCTGATTAATAATGATTTGGAGCATATTTTCATATAGCTAGAAATAGTTTTAATTTCTTCATCTGAGAATTGTCTGTTCATATCCTTTGACCATTTATCAATTGGAGAATGGCTTGTTTTCTTATAAATTAGAGTCAATTCTCTATATATTTTGGAAATGAGGCCTTTATCAGAACCTTTGACTGTAAAAATGTTTTCCCAGTTTATTGTTTCCCTTCTAATCTTGTCTGCATTAATTTTTTTTTCAATTTGATATAATCAAAATTTTTTATTTTGTAGTCAATAGTGATCTCTAGTTCTTCTTTGGTCATAAATTCCTTCTTCTTCCACAGGTCTGAGAGGTAAACTATCCTATGCTCTTCCAATTTATTTATAATCTCATTCTTTATGCCTAGGTCATGAACCCAATTTGACCTAATCTTGGTGTATGGTGTTAAGTGTGGGTCAATGCCTAGTTTCTGCCATACTAATTTCCAATTTTCCCAGCAATTTTTGTCAAATAATGCATTCTTATCTTTGAGTTTGTTAAACACTAGATTATTAAAGTTATTGGTTTTTTTGTCCTTTGAACCTAACCTATTCCATTGATCAACTAGTCTATTTCTTAGCCAATACTTCATTAGCTCTTGACCCCTCTTTCCTTCTACAACACCTTGTTCCAAGAGTTATCACCCCGTCTTTCAGATAAGTTCATTCCCTTGCTCCTTAACTCCTTGTATATCTATGTTGATTTAAAAAAAAAAAGTTTTCCTTTGATTATTCAACTCCTACTCATAGTCCCATTCCTTTCTTTTCTCCAAACCTTTTGAGATCTTTGCCTGCACTAATGTTCCCATAACTCTACCATACACTATCTCTTGGAATCCTTGCAATTCTCTTGAAATTTCTACATTTTCTTGAAATTACTCCTTCAGAGGTTTCCAATAATTGATAAATGAGTCATTCCAATAACCTTTTCTCAATTTATCAACATTCTTCTCTCTCCCTCACTCTCTCCTTTCCTCTCCCTTTCCCCCTCTCTTTCTTAACAGATACATAAATAGCTAGCTAGCTAGCTAGATGGATGGTTGTATGGATGGATAGACTGACAGAAAAATAGATATAGATAAATACTATTAATTACTTCTCTTTCTGAAAAGAAATTAATTTAATTTTAACTTTAATTCTGAAATAGCACATTCCCCTATTTCTACTACCTATCTAACTTCTTATTCTGTGACTCTTTGGTTTGTTCTCTCTCTCTCTTTTTTTTTTGGTCACTCTAATGCTACCACTCTCTGTCTTTGTATTTAAATATTTCTCTTAATAAGTCTTCTCTTAGAAAATTTGTTCACTTTCATACTTTGCTAACTTCAATCTGTACAACTTTGAATAAGTCACTAAATCATCATGAACTTTGGTTTCCTTATCTGTATATTGGGATAGATAACATTGGTGGTCCTTTCCAGGTCTGTCTATGAATAATCAAGTTTGATCAAGTTTGGGGAGACAAAAGCTGGCTCCCAAATCTTTAAATCAAGTCTTTTCTCAAGTCCATATCCATATTAATTGAATTTCTATCTGCCTGCTTTCATTAATCTTATGTTCAATATATTATCAATGGTGTAATGAAAAGAATGACGAAGTTTCCAAATGAATTTGGACTCACAGGACCTGAGTTCAACTCCTTGCTCTGTCACTTATTACTTATGCATCACTGAATTGATTAGTTAATAGCTTTGGGCTTCAGTTTTCTCATCTCTAAAATGAAGGACTTGTACTAGATGACCTTTTCCTTTCTCTGTCTCCTTTTGATTATATTATTTCTGTCAATGGCAATTGTATTCCCTAAATTCCCTAAATTAATATTTTCCGATTTTCTTATATTTAATGTTGTTTTCAATTTTTCATTAATCCTATCCTTACAGTATCTCATGAATTTATTCCTGCTTCACTCTTTCTCTTGCAATCTTCCTAATAGAGGTCATTATTATACCACATTAAATTGTAACAATTATATCTTATTCAGTATATCTACCTCTAGTACATTTTCCCATTATTATCAATTCTGTTATCTATATTTGTTGTTGTTCCTGAGCTGTTACAATATATTCACACTCTCAAAGTCAACTTTTAAATTCATCACTCTCTTACTTCTCTACTCCAAATCTTTTAATGGACCCCAATTGCCTAATAAATAAAGTTTAAAAACCTGTGCTTGTCAAGTAATATTGTATAGATAATGAGCCACCCTATTATTCCAAGCTTCTTACATTATTGCCTTTCATACACTCTACATTAAAACCAAATTGAACAATTCTTATGCTTACTTTTATCCTGCCTTTAGGTTAGTGTATTTAATGGTTCATACACCTGAACTACTGCAGCTTATCCTTTATGCCTATTCTATATTACCTACTTTTTAAAGTTCAATTCAAATTTTAGTTCTGTCATGAATCCTGTTTTTTTTTTTTTTTCCCATGATGATAATGGTCATCTCAACTACACAATTCACTCTACACTTATTTTTGCTATTTTTTTCATGAACAATTATTTTGTATTTTTTGTTTTGTGATGTCATTTTGATCTTCTTTGAGAATGAAGGATAACAACCAATGAACAAAATGAAAGATTTGAATTAAATCCTCTCCTAGCTTGCTAACATCCTAAAGTTTTATTAACTGAACTGAATTGATTTTCTTTTTATATCCAAAACAGAGATATCTATAAAATGAATATAGGATTCATTGACTCCTTTGGAAAACATCTTTAAAACTATTTCTAGAGATAGATAAGAGGCCACATGGAGCAACTTTACTAAGTGGTGATCTCTTCACAATGTCAAACATCTGGACAAAAATCCCAATCATCTATACAGATATCTGTAAATAGACAATGTTTACAAAAGTTTGGCCAAGCCCAATTACAAATTTATGAATTTATCTGATGTACAGGATCATCATCTATTTGCAACTGTAATTTAAACTAACTGAAGTAGTTTTGAAAAAAAAGACTTAATATTTCCTAGACTTGGAGACATTTGAAGGTGAATTCCTTGGTCAAGAAGTGACTGTAGTTACTACTACAATCTCTAATACTGAAATCTGAAATGTATTCCTACTGTAAACAATAGAAAAGTATCAGTAAAATGGGTACTCTTCAATTAAGACATCAATGTGTAATAGCTGAATAATGATATGAATTTGATAAAATATCAGTGTCATGTAAGAATGATAAATATAAGAAATTCAAAGACACTTTGGAAAACCTATATGAAATAGAGAAAAACAAAGCAAACAGAACACAAATAATATGTCTGATAACTACATTATGTTAAGTAGGAGAAAAAAACAACTGAAAGATAGCAAAAATTCTAATTAATTATAATAATTGATCTTCCCCATGGAAAATAGGATGTAAAATAATTTTCCCCTTCTAGATAGTGAAATGAGGGTACTCTAGGAGTAGAACGCAACATAAACTAGCAGACATGGTCATTATGTTGGTTGAAATGAAATGAACTCATTTGAGAAATAGATAATCCCCATGGTTCTTAGGTAGCCTTCCTGTGAGTGTTTAGAAAGTATAATGTGGGAAACATAGGCAATTAAGGATTTCTTGAAACAGCAAAATTTCTATTATCTTAGATTTTAACCTTTTATTGTATTATACACCTTTATATCCTTTATTATATTGTTTTACTACATCCTGAATACAAATAATACAGGTGTCTATCCTGTACTCTTGCCATCACACAGTCATGAAAAGGATTAACATTAGATATCTTTGGTTCCATTCACGTCATTTGCTTATCCTCTTTACTCCCTTCTCCACCTAAACTTTCTTCACTCATAAGTTATTCAGGAAATGCCAAAGCTACGCATCAGTTTCTATGCTTTAGGCTATATGCTTAACTAGCTATCTAAAGATGATCATGTAAAATTAAAAATAATGATTTAGAATCTGCTATAGAATTTCCCAAGTAAACTCTCCCTCCCATTGATTAGCCAATCTATAGACTCTCAGAAGACATTACCTTGGCATATGATACCATACCTCTGAAAGCTTAAAGTGTATATGATATTATGTTTAAATATCAGATTAAAATTTGCCCATGAGCAATTAGTTTATTTCTTTTACATGGACAACTGAGTGAAAAGACTTAAAGGGATAAAGATTCACAAGATAGTTCTCTGAGAGACCTGACACAAGCAGTGAAATAAGCTGCTAACTAATTAAGAGAGCTTTCAGCAATCTTATTTTGTGTATTTGCATTGCCTGAAAATTATTTCCAATCACATGAAAGACTAAAGAGGAAAACCAGCCAAAGGTTAGGAAATTCTTAAGGACATAAGTGGGTCACTAACAGTTTCAAAGTAGACTTCCATTCAGGCAAAATTAAATATTAGTCATGATACAATGAACTCCTACAAATACAGTCATTCCTTATTCAGAGGAATTCATAATGTAATTGTTCGATAATGGACATGGAATGGATTCTCAGAAGTGCTCTGAATATTTCCTAATACATACATTAAATTGAGAAATACACTGGATATAACTAAAAGTATAGTTTCGAGAATACATATATTGTATTGTGTGATCTTGCATATGAAATGGGCCATAGAGACTATTTCAGGAAAATACCTCTAACATCTTCATATGGATGCTAATCATTTCATAGAAATGGGATTTTCAATCTAAGCGCTCAGGATGGGAAATGTTTTAATGTGAAACATCTTGCCTCACTTTCCTATCATGGATATGCAGAAATAGATACATTTAAATGCTTAATAACTTAAGTTAGTACAGAATGAACCAGCAGAGTTTTGCATAACTGATTCATCCATGCCAAAGGGAATTGGATACAAATATTCAAATGTCAGATTTTGGAGAAAACAAAATCAAACAAACAAAAATGTATAGCCTCTTTAAATAAGGGAAGAAAACAACCCCCACATAATATAAAAATAGAGATTGAAAGACACATATATATTCATATGTACATATCTATGCAAATTAGGGACACATTAATTTTTTTCTTTGTTCAGAAACTAAACGACTTGGAAATCAAATAGAGTTTTAGGTTCATTAGTTATTGTTGTGACACATTTTGTACTATATTTGTATAGGTATAAGAAAAATGTTGCTTGAACAAACAGATCTGGAGATTCATTTAATTTTTATCTAAATAGCCAATACAAGGTTAAAGACTTACGTACTATTCAGCTCATTTTTCTATACCACAAATCCAAAATCTTTGAAGATGAGCTTTCATTTTGCTTTACCTTGAACCTTCCCCCACTGTTTCCTGGTTATCTCTATACTAACTTGACTGCTGTTCTAGTCATCCTCCTCATTTCTCCCTTCTCTACTCTTCCCAGGCTCTTCTAACCATGGACTGCCCCGGGCTTGCTGATAGTAAATCTTTTGCCTTACCTAATTTCAAAACAGATCTCTTTCTATCTCCCACCCATTTCTACAGCACAGCTGCTATCATGATATTTTATTTTTCTTGCTCTCCTTTGAGAATTTTCTCCCCTGTGAACAAGAACCATCTTGCTTGCTTTTATTTATATTCTCATCACTTAGCACAGTAACAGGATAATAAGAGAAAATGATAGATTTGATAAATATAAATTAAGCTTCTACTGTATACTTCATGTAGGGGCTGCCAGCGTGCACAGAGTTTTGGGCCTGGAATCAGGAAGTATCCAATTCATGAGTTCAAATCTGGCCTAATACACTTATTAGCTATATACCCTGGAAAAGTCACCTAACCCTATTTGATTTTGTTTCTGTAAATTAATCAGGAGAAGAATATAGTAAACCATTCTAGTACCAAGAAAACCCCAAATGTGGTCATGAAGAATCAGGCATGACTGAAAAATGATTCAACAACAAAAATTATTTCATGAATATTTTTAATCCTATTTACACTTGATTTTCCAAGATTTCTATAGCATTTTTACCTTTATTCATTCTTTAACAAATCTTATCAAGTATCTTATTATGTGCTTAGTACCTACCATGATAAAGAAAGATGGCTTAAATAAAGTACTGGGTCTGTCTTCTGAGAGTTTGGAATGTAACAAGGAGATAATACCAAAATGGGTCATTAGAAAAGATTTGGTGCTAAGTATTGAAGAGGTAAAGGCAAAATGAAAAATAGACTCTATTCTTAAAAAAACGCATAATGAGGAAGAATAACAAAAGCAAAGAAATCTACTTAACAACCCAATTTCAGTATATGAGAGATATGTATTGTGTAATGAGGGTGTATCAGATGGGGGCATTAGAGAAGAAGATGGCATTTGAACTGGGCCTTGAGGATGGACAAGTTTTTAACTGGAAGAGATTACAATGAAGTATATTAGACACAGAAAAAAAAATAACAAAAGTAGAAAGAAAAGGATTTTTAACTATTTTCAGAGAACTTGGAGTTTTAAATGTTGGGTCTAATATAGAATTATCTATAAGATGTTGGAAATAAGCATGGAAAAAAAGGTTGGCCCCAGAGCAAGAATAGTCTTGCATGACATGACAAATAAATTGTAATACCACAGAACTAACTTTATTTGTTCATTATTTATTACTATTTATTAACTTTATTACTTATTATTTATTAACTTTTTCCTGGATCAAATAGAAGTTTTGATTTCTTCTTTGATTTGATTGAGTAGTACAAAATACTAATATAAATACAATCAATCATAAATCATAATAATATAATAATCCATATTTATATGTTGCCTTAAACCTTATAAGATACTTTCTACACAATCTTATAAAATAGCTAGTTCAGATATTAATTTTCCCATTGCACAGATGAAGAAACTGAGATTTGGTTAACAATAATAACAAAAACTGAAAGCAACATATTATTTTAAGAATTACAAAGTCATATGCATATATTATCTTATAATAATCCTATGATAAGTAGATTTTACAGTTATTATTAACCATATTTTACAGATAAAAAAAGAGCTGTAGAGAAATTCTCTGCCCACAGTCTCTTGTGATCATATTAATATTTGAGCCAGGACTCAAAATTTGATTTTCAGAATTTCTAGAATTTCAGCCTTCCAAAGAGGCTGCCACAATTACTCCCTCTTCATAATGGACATAAAATGTATTATACATTTCTTCCTTTTTACAGTATATCAACTCTATTATATATTATCCTATAAATTACATATGCGTGTGCATTATTCAGATGTTTTATGCCAGCAATCTTTCAAAGATGCCCATTTTAAGGAATTGCCTTAAAATAGCATGACTAAATACATGTGTGTAGAGGGAACCTTCTGCAAATGAACTTCTGCTAAAATATTAAATAGCTAAAGCAGACAATGTACATATATGCATATATATATATATAAATTTATGTAATATATAATGGCTTCATCAGTTGTGCAAACTGATCATTTCCCAGCTCTTGCCAAAGATACAATGAAAACCAAACAATCCTGTCAGAGAATTAGTCTGCATAGTGGCAGCTTCACTTTTTATTTTTAATAACCATGCAAGAAGCCCGTTGCCTGGTTACCATCTTCATTTTGTGCTACAATCTAAAAACGTCTCTGCAGCCAGAAGTTTTCAGTGAGCTGAACACCTAAACTTATGCAATCAAACATCTATAATGATTCAGAATATATTTTACCAAAATGACATTTCTTTTCCCTCCTGATTACAGATGCAGGCAACTCCCAATTTGCTGAAAAGAATTAACCAGAACACTAAAAAACACAATGAGTTTTCTCATGCAAAACTTGTAGTTCTGCCACACAAATATTGGAAGACCGGCACAAAGAAATCACACACACACACACACACACACACACACACACACACACACACTTCCTATTTGAATTCCCATGGAAACTTGTCAGACCCAGAAGTTTCAGAGACCACAAAAACTTGACATGGATTTAAAACCATGTCAGAAAAAGTCATGAGAAAGACAGCTTTCACTGAAAGTTTTGAATGGAAATGTCTGAAATTCCAAGTTTCCAAACCCATTTTACTACATCAGGAAATACTATTAGGCACAAATGAGGATGAGGGAAGTAGTGGTATAAATCAGTTTCACCATTCTATTTATCAATAACTACTGCCATTTATCTTTTCCCCACACTACAGATTGTTTTAAAGAGTATTTATTTTCACATTTACAATCAAGCCTTTGACTTTAGTTCACCAATTCAGATTAAGACCAAAATAAAGATCTATCTGATCAATTCTTAGGACATCAGCAATAACATTTTGATATTTAAAATTATCCAGAGACAGACTAATTTCCCCCAAAATTTTCACATGTTTGGTTGATATCATGGAGATACAAGCTCAGACAGCTTTCCTTATGTTAAATAATAGAATCTTTTTTTTATTTCAACCTGATTGATATAATGAATTTAATGTGCTAAACACAGAGATAGAATAAGTATGTTAATTGTTCTTTATCTGATGGTGTTATCAATGAAATACTGATATGTCTGAGAAGCAGCCATACTTATAAAATCCTTTGTACTAATCATCATAGGATTATAGGATCACACATAGGTTTAGAGTTTAAAGAGGCAGGCACCACATCAATCCCCCTTTTAAGCAGTAGTTATAATGGGAATAACTGATGTCTCTGCTAATTAGATGAATGAACTTTGGCATAATCACTTACCTTAATAAAAAAGCTTGAAGCAGATCTTGGACCTTTTATCAACATCATTATGTGTGTGTATGTACATTTGTATGTATTCCCTACTAAAGTATTTAATTTCTACTCTAAAATTCATAGGAAAATGGACAACTATTCATCAAAAATAACAATAATTGACATTTATACAGTATTTTAAATCAGAAAAACACTTTACATACCTTATCTCATATAGGTAGTACAGTGGATAGAAGTCTAAATTTGTACTCATGAAATCCTGAATTTGAAACCTGTCCAGATACTTACTACCTTGTTAAGCCACCAAAACTGTGCCTTAATTCTTTCATGGGTAAAATGGAGATAGTGATAGCAGATACTTCCTAGGGTTGTCGTGGGTTCAAATGAATTGTGTTATATATATGTTAGCTATTATAAGTTAAGTACCACAGGTTTACATATACATTTATTTTATAGATAAAGAAACTTGGGTCCAAAGTAGATAAAAGATTAGTGCTTGCTTACAGAACTGGTAAATATCTAGAGAGGGATATATAATGTTGTCTTTTATGTATAAGCCCAATATTCTAATTCTGCTTCCAACCAGTTCCCATCTACCCTAAAATAGAGAAGATATCTTTGTGAAAAAAGGCTCCATCATCCTTCCCAGCACCAAGATACATCACCATCCTGTTACCAACAGGTAAGATTAAGATAGATCTAGAAATGTATCTCTGAAAAGCCCAAATAAAGCAAGGATATGCACAAACATGAAAGGCCAGGTACATGCAAGGATGAATATAAGAACAGTCATGGAATTAGAATACCAAAAAGGCCAAAGACCCATATTGAGACTTGTAAAAAATATATAGAGATATAGAAAAGGGCTCTCTAAAATCTCTTTGCAGAGCAAGAAGAATATGGAAAAGATATTTCCACTGCTATATAAATGGCTGGTAAAAAGAATGTGAAATTACATCATTGTTAGCTTGATCTGTTTTTATTCTCAAGGAGAATCATTTTCAAATTGGAAAGCACAGAACAAACATAGTTGAAAAACCCAAACTAGGAATCAAGTTAATAAGAGCCAGCTAAGCCAGTCAGATAAATTCAAGGGTTTAGAACTTGACAAATTATATTCTAGGTACTGAAAGAACATGAAAAGTAATTAAACAGTTTTGAAAATCTAAGAAAACACAGGGAACAGAGACTTGGAGATGATTAAATAGTTTGCAGATTTTTAAAAAGATTAAAAAGGAAGATTCTAGAAATTACAGCACATGATGGCAGATGATGAAATCTTATGAAATTCTGATATTTTGATAGTTTAGGAAGGAGATTAGCCATCTTTGGAAATAAGGGAATATTCACAAGAGATAAATCATGACAAACTAAATTTATGTCCTTTTTTAAAAGAAGCAATATCAATGTAGTTGATAAGAGCTAGTCTTAGAGTCTGGCAAAACAAGATCCATATCTTGCTTTTTATAGATACTGGCTCAGAAGGCCTCAGGAATTCACTTAATCTCTCTGGATACAAAGAAATCCTTTAAGATAGAAAATATAATCCTCCCAATACAGAGAATTCCCTAATTAGTGAAATTATAGATATAATCCTTAGATAGAGAAGCAAGAAGATGGACAGCTACAATGAATGAACAAATGAATGAACAAACAACACTAGTATAATGCCATATATTTGGTATCTCCTACTACATTTTTTATGTCTTGTTAGGGAAAATTAAGATAAATGGATATACCACAATAGCAATAGCTTTACTGTCCACTAAAAATGCACTTACTCTTTTGTAGTCCACCAGTAAAATACAGTTCAAGTGAAAAAAGGAATTGATTAAATAAGATAAAGTATAACATTTCCCTAATGAATATTGATGTAAAATCTTAAGTAAAATATTAGCAGAGATTACTGCAATATATCATCAAGATAATACTCTGTGACCAAGTAGGATTTATAACAAGAATGCAGGGCTGGTTCAATATCAAGAAAACTATCATTACAATTGACTATATCAATAATCAAATTAGCAGAAATTATGATTATTTTAATAGGAGTAGCAAAAGCGTTTGACAAAATACAACATTCATTCCTATTAAAAACACCACAGAGCACAGGAATCAATGGACTTTTTCTTAAAATGATAAGTAGCATCTATCAAAAACCATTAGCAAGCCTCATGTGTAATGGGGATGAATCAGAAACATCCCCAAAAAGATTAGGAGTGAAAGAAGGTTGCCCACTATTACCATTACAATTTCATATAGTACTAGAAATGTTAGCTTTAGAAATAAGGGAAGAAAAGGAAATTATAGGAATTAGAGTAGGTAATGAGGAAAGCAAATTATTGTTCTCTACAGATGATATGATGTATACTTAGAGAATCCTAGAGAATAAATTAAAAAAAAAACTATTAGAAACAATAAATTTAACAAAGTTGCAGAATCTAAAAGCAACCCACATAAATCATAGGCATTTCTAGATGTTACTAACAAAGTCCAGCAACAAGAGATAGAAAGAGAAATTCCATTTTAAATAATTTTAGATAATATAAAGTAGTTGGGAGTCTACCTGCCAAGACGAAACCTAGAACAATATGAACAAAATTATGAAACATTATTTGACAAAAAAATGTTTGGAAAAACTAGAAAACAGCAGGCAGAAACTGGGCATGGATCAATGCCAAACATGCAATATCAAGCTAAGGTTGAAATGGGATCATGATTTAGATTTAAAGGGTAATAGTATAAGCAAATTAGGAATAGAAGGGATAGATAGTCTACCTCTAAGATTTGTGGAGAAGGAAGAGATTTATGGGTAAAGAACAACTAGAGAACATTATAAAATGCAAAATAGATCATTTTGATTATATTAAGTTAAAAAAATTTTTGTACAAACAAAACCAAAGCAGACAAGATTAGAAAGGAAGCAGAAAGCTGGGAAACAATTTTTACAGTCAGTGTTTCTAATAAGGGCCTCCTCTCTAAAATGTATGGAGAACTGACTCAAATTTGTAAGAATACAGATCACTCCCCAGTTGATAAATGATCAAAGGATATGAATAGACAATTTGCAGATGAAGAAATTAAAGCCATTTCTAGTCATATGAAAAACATGTTCTAAATCACTATTGATTAGGGAAATACAAATTAAGACAATTCTGAGGTACCACTTCATTTCCTCATATTGGCTAAGATGATAAGAAAAAATAATGACAAATGTTGGAATTGTATGTAAAAACTGGGACACTAATACATTGTTGATGGAGTTGTGAACTGATTCAACCTTTCTGAAGAGAAATTGGGAACTATACTTAAAGAGCTATCAAACTGTGCATACCCTTTGATCCAATACTACCCAAGGAGTGTCTCTACTAAATCTTTATACCAAAGAGACTACAAAAAAGTAAAAGGGACACAGACATGCAAAAATGTTTGTAGCAGCCCATTTTTTTTAGTGACAAGGAAACAGAAATTGAGTGGATGTCCTTCAGTTGGGGAATGGATTGGAATATTAATGTAATAGAATATTATTGTTTTATAATAAATGATAAGCAGGCTGATTTCAGAAAAGCTTGGAAAGACATGAACTGATGCTGAATGAAGCTAACAGAAATAAGAGAACATTCTTCATAGCAACAACAAGATTATGTGATGATTAACTGATGGATTTGGCTCTTCTCACTATATGTTGATTCAAGGCAATTCCAATAGACTTGGGATGGAAAAGGCGATCTGCCTCCAGAGAGAGAACTGATTGTGTATCAAAGCATAGTATTTTTTACCCTTTGTTGTTGTTTGCTTGGTTTTTTTTTTCTTTTTCCTCTTTCTGATCTGATTTTTCTTATATAGTATGATGAATAGTGAATATATATTTAGAAGAATTGCACATGTTTAACCTGTATTGAATTGGTTGTTATGTAAAGGAGGATGATTTTGGTGGGGGTAAGGAGGAGAAAAATTTGGAACACCAAGATTTTGCAAAGGTGAATATTTAAAATTATTTTTGCATGTATTTCTTTAGTCTTTCTTTTTGTTTTTAACTTTCCTTTTTGTGGTTTGTTTCTTTGGTGTTTGAGTTTTTGGATTTGTTTTGTTTTGATTTTATCTCGATCTTCTTTCACAAAGTGACTAATAGGGAAATATATATTTTTTAAATAATAGCTTTTTATTTTCAAAATATATACAACATTCAACCTTGCAATACCTTGTACTCCAAATTTTTTTTCCTCCCTACTCCCCCGACATCGTCTCCTAGAAAGCAAGTAATCCAATAAATGTTAAACATATGCAATTTGTCTATACATATTTCCATAACTATGCTGCACAAGAAAAATCAGATCAAAAAAGAAATGTGAAAGAAAACAAAAAGTAAACAAACAACAACAAAAGGTGAAAATACTATGTTATGATTCACAGTCAGTCCTGCCATTCCTCTCTCTGGGTGCAGATGGCTCTCTTCATCACAAGACCATTGAAATTGGCCTGAGCCACATGTATCAGAATTGGTCATCATATGTTATTGCTGTGTACACTATTCTTTTGGTTCTACTCACTTCACTTAGTTCATGCAAGTCTCTGAAATCATCTTACTGATCTTTTTTTTTTTTTTTTTTAGAGAACAATAGTAGTTCATAACATTGATTTAACGTAACTTATCCAGCCATTCTCCAACTGATGGATATCTATTTTGTTTCTAAAATTCCTTGCCACTACAAAAAAAAAGACTGCTACACAGATTTTTTCACATTTGGGTCCTTTTTCACTTTTTTATGATCTGTTTGTTATACAGTTCTAGTGGAGACATTGCTGGATCAAAGGCTATGCAGTTTGATAGCCCTTTGGACATAGTTCCAAATTGTTTTTGAGAATAGTTGAATCAGTTTACAACTCCATCAACAATATATTAGTGTTCCAGTTTTTTCACATCCTCTCTAACATTTATCATTACATTTTCTTGTCATCTTAGCCAATCTGAGAGGTGTGAAGTGATACCTCAGAGTTGTCTTAATTTGCATTTCTCTGATTAGTGGTTATTTAGAGCATATTTTCATATGACTAGAAGTAGTTTTAATTTCTTGATCTGAAAATTATATGTACATATCCTTTAACTATTCATCAATTGGAGAATGGCTTGTATTCTTATAAATTTGAGTCAATCTTCTATATATTTTAAAAATGGGGTCTTTATCAGAATCCTTGGATGTAAATTTCCCCCCTCAGTTTTCTGGTTCCCTTCTAATCTTCTCTGCATTGGTTTTGCTTGTTCAAAACCATTTAATGTAATATAATCAAATTTATCAATTTCAAGTTCATATTGTACTCTAGTTCTCCTTTGCCCATAAATTCCCCACAGATCTGAGAGGTAGATTATCATTTCTTCTTCTAATTTGTTCATAATAGCATGCTTTAAGTCTAAATCATGAAGACATTTTAATCTTGTCTTGGCATAGGATGTTAGGTGCTGGTCAATGTCTAGTTTGTACCATACCGTTATCTAATTCCCAATCAATTTTTGTCAAATAATGAGTTATTTCCCCAGAAATGGAGTGTTAAGAGTTTATCAAACACTAGATTACTACAGTCATTGGCAATTGTGTCTTGTGAACCTAATTTATTCTACTAATCCACTATTCTATTTCTTAGCAGTAGCAAATGCTTTTGATGACCACTGCTATATAATACAGCTTTAGGTCAGGTATAGCTAGGTCACCTTCATTTGCATTTTTTCTATTAATTCCTTTGAAATTCTTGATCTTCTGTTCTTCCAGATGAACTTTTTTTTTTCCTAGCCCTCTAAAGTATTTTCTTGGCAATTTGATTGTTATAACACTGGATAGATTAATTTAGAAAGAATTGTCATTTTTATTATATTAGCTTGGCCAAACTATGAGCACTTGATATACTTCCAATTATTTAGATCTTACTTTATGTGGAAAGTGTTTTGTAATTGTGTTCATATAGTTCCTGACTTTGTCTTGACATCTAGACTCCCAAATATTTTATATTATCTTCAATTATTTTAAGTGGAATTTCTTTCTTGTATCTCCTGCTGCTGGACTTTGTTGGTAGCATATAAAAATGTTGATGATTTATGTCATTTTATTTTGTAAACTGCAACTCTGCTAAAGTTGTTAATTGTTTCTGATAGTTTATAATTGATTCTCCAGGATTCTCTAAGTATACTAACATATCATCTGCAAAGAGTGATAATCTTTTTTTCTTCATTACCTACTCTAATTCCTTTAATTTCCTTTTCTTCTTTTATTGCTAAAGCTAATATCTCTAGGATAATATTGAATAGTAATGGTGATAGTTGGCAACCTTGTTTCACCCCTGAACTTACTGGAAATGCTTCCATTACACATGATGCTTGTGGATGGTTTTGAATTGATGCTACTGATCATTTTAAGAAATACTGTATTTATTCCTATGCTCTCTAATGTTTTTAATCAGAAAAATATGATAGATTTTGTCAAATGCTTTTTAATGCATTTATTGAGATGATAATAATATCATTTTAGTTTGTTTATTGATAGTCAATTATGCTAATAGTTTTTCTAATATTGAACCAGCCCTGCATTCCTGGCATAAATCCTACTTGGTGATGATATATTATTCTGGTCATAATTTGTTAAAATTTCTTTGCTAATATTTAATTTAAGATTTTTAGATCAATATTCATTAGGGGAATTGGTCTTTAGTTTCCATTCTTTGTTTTGACTCTACCTGGTTTAGGTATCAACATCATACCTTTGTCATAAAAGGAATTTGGTATGACTCTTTCCTTATTCTTCCAAATAATTTGCATAATATTAGAATTAATTATTCTTTAAATATTTAGTAAAATTCACATTGAAATCTGTCTGTCCCTGCAGATTTTTTTTCTTAAGACAGTTGATTAATAGCTTGTTTAATTTCTTTTTCTAAAATGGTACTATTTAAAAAATTTATTTCCTCCTCTATTAATCTGGCCAATCTATATTTTTGTAAGTATTCTTTCATTTTCTTTATCAGATTTATTGATATACAGTTGGACAAAATAGCTCCTAATTGTTGCTCATTGGTGGAAAGTTCTCCCCTTCCTTTTTTGATACTAGCAATTTGATTTTCTTCTTTCTTTTGTAATCAAATTAACTAATGGCTTATTTTATTGGTTTTTCATAAAATCAACCTTTAGTTTTGTTTATTATTTTAATAGTCTTACTTTCAATTTTATTTATCTCCCCTTTCATTTTCAGAATTTCAAATCTGGCATTTAATTGGAAGTTTTAATTTTTTTCCCGCTAGCTTTGTTAGCAGTGATCTTCTTTTTCTCTATTTTATATAATAAGAAAGCACCTAGAGATGTAAAATTTCCCAAAGAACTGCTTTGGCAGTATCCCATAAGTTTTGGTATATTGTTCCATTATTGTCATTCTCTTAGATGAAATTATCAATTATATCTGTAAGTTGTTTCACCCACTCATTCTTTAAGATCAGATTATCTAGTTTCCAATTTATTTTTGGTCTATTTTTTGTGACTCTTTATTACATGCAATTTTCATTGAATGTTGTATCATCTGGAAAAGATGCATTTATTATTTCTGTTTTTCTGCATTTGATTTTGAGGTTCTTATGTTCTCATACATGGTCAAGTTTTTGGTAGATTGCATCTACTACCAAGAAAAAAAAGTATATTCCTTTCTGTCCCTGTTCAATTTTCTCCAAGGGTCTATCATGCCAACTTTCCTTTGTTTTTACAGTGCCTTCATTTATTTATTTTTTACTTTTTTATTATGGATTTTTATTTACAAGATATATGCATGGGTAATTTTTCAGCATTGACTCTTGTAAAATCGTCTGTTCCAACTTTCCCCCTTCTTCCCCCTCTTTCCCTCCCTCAGATGGCAGGTAGACCAATACATGTTAGATATGTTAAAGTATGTGTTAAATACAATATATGTATACATATCCATAGTTATTTTGCTGCACATGAAGAATCAGACTTTGAAATAATGTACAATTAACCTGTGAAGGAAATCAAAAATGCAAGCGGACAAAAACAGAGGGATTAGAAATACTATGTAGTGGTTCACCCTCATTTCCCAGAGTTCTTTTGTTGGGTATAGCTGGTTCTATTTATTATTGAACAAATGGAGCTGAGGTTCATCTTCCTGCTGAAGAGAGCCACGTCCATCAGAATTGATCATCATATAGTATTGTTGTTGAAGTATATAATGATCTCCTGGTACTGCTCATTTCACTCAGCATCAGTTCATATAAGGCTCTCCAGGTCTTTCTGAAATCCTCCTGCTGGTCATTTCTTACAGAACAACAATATTCATTAATATTCATACACCATAATTTATTCAGCCATTCTCCAATTGATGGGGATCCACTCAATTTCCAGTTTCTAGCCATTACAAAGTGGGCTGCCACAAACATTGTTGCACATACAAGTCCCTTTCCTTTCTTTAAGATCTCTTTAGGATATAAGCCCTGTAGTAACACTGGTGTATCAAAGAGTATACCCAGGCTGATAACTTTTTGAACATAGTTCCAAATTACTTTCCAGAATGGCTGGATGTATTCACATATTCACCAATAATGTATCAGTGTCCCAGTTTTCCCACATCCCTTCCAATATTAAACATCAGCTTTTCCTAGTATTTTGTAGTTTTGCTCATATAGTTCCTGACTTTCCCTTGGCAGGTAGATTCCCAAATATTTTATACTATCAGCAGTTACTTTAAATGGAATTTCTCTTTGTAACTCTAACTATTGGATTTTCTTAGTGATATATAAGAATGCTGATGACTTATGTGGGTTTATTTTGTATCCTACAACTTTGCTATAGGTGTGGATTATTTCTAATAGCTTTTTAAAATAGAATTTCTGGGGTTTTCTAAGTATACCATCATATCATCTGCAAAGAGCAATGATTTGATTTCCTCATTACCTACTCTAATTCCTTTAATTTCTTCCTCAATTCTCATTGCCAAAGGGTCATAGTGGGCAACTTTGTTTCACTCCTGATCTTATTGGGAATGGTTCCAGTTTATCCCCATTACATATGATGTTTATTGATGGTTTTAAATAGACACTACTGATTATTTTAAAGAAAAGTCCATTTATTCTTATACTCTCAAGTTTTTTTAAATGGAATGGATGTTGGATTTTATCAAATGCTTTTTCTGTATCTATTGAGATGATCAAATGTTTTTTGTTAATTTGGTTATTGATATAGTCAGTTATGCTTATAGTTTTCCTAATACTGAACCAGCCCTGCATTCCTGGTAAAAATCCTACTTGGTCATGGTGTGTTATTCTGAGGATGATTTTCCATAATCTTTTTGCTAATATTGTATTTAAGATTTTAACATCAATATTCATTAGGGAAAATTGGTCTATAACTTTCTTTCTTTGCTTTCAACTTACCTGGTTTAGGTATCAGTACCATGTCTCTGTCATAAAAGGGATTTGGTAGGAGTCTTTCATTCCCTAATTTTTCAAATAGTTTATATAACATTGGAATTAATTGTTCTTTAAATGTTTGGTAGAATTCACATGTAAATCCATCTGGTCCTGGGGATTTTTTCTTAGGGAGATCATTAATAGCTAGTTTTATTTCTTTTTCTAAAATGGGACTATTTAATCAATTTACTTCCTCCTCTGTTAATCTGGGAAGCCTACATTTTTGAAGGTAGTCATCCATTTCACTTAGGTTACCAAATTTATTGGCATAAAGTTGGGCAAAATAACTCCTAATTATTGGTCTAATTTCCTCTTCATTGTTTTATTTAATAGTTCAATAGTTTTTTTTTTTTTACTTTCAATATTATTAATTTCCCCTTTTCAATTTAGAATTTCAAATTTAGTATTTGATTGGGGGAGTTTTAATTTGGTCTTTTTCTAGCTTTTTAAGTTGTAAGCCCGATTAATTGATCTTTTCTTTCTCTTTTATTTAAGTAAGCTTCAAAAGATATAAAATTAGCCCTTATTACCACTTTGGCTGCATCCCACACATTTTGGTATGTTGTCTCATTGTTGTCATTCTCTTGGGTGAAATTATTAATTGTGTCTATGATTTTCTGTTTCACCCAATCATTCTCTAGGATGAGACTTTTTAGTTTCCAATTACTTTTTGGTCTGTTTACCCCTAGCTTTTTGTTGCATGTAGTTTTTATTCCATTGTGATCTGAAAAAAAATGCATTTACTATTTCTGCCTTTCTGCATTTAATTTTGAAGTGTTTATGTCCTAATATATGGTTGATTTTTGTACAAGCTCCATGAATTGCTGAGAAGAAATTGTGCTCCTTTGTGTCTCCATTCAGTTTTCTCCAAATAGCTATCATACCTAACTTTTCTAATATTCTATTTACTTCATTAACTTCTTTCTTATTTATTTTGTGGTTTGATTTATCTAATTCTGAGAATGCAAGGTTGAGATCTCCCACTATTATATTTTTGCTGTCTATTTCTTCTTGCAACTCTCTTAAATTCTCCTTTAGGAAGTTAGATGCTATTCCACTTGGTGCATATGTTTAGTATTGATATTGCTTCATTGTCTATGCTACCCTTTAGCAAGATATAGTTTCCTTCCTTATCTCTTTTAATGAGATCAATTTTTGCTTTTGCTTGATCTGAGATAAGGATGGCGACACCTGCTTTTTTGACTTCATCTGAAGCATAATAGATTCTGCTCCAGCTTTTTATCTTCACTCTGTATGTAGCTCCCTGCTTTAAATTTGTTTCCTGTAAACAACATATTGTAGGGTTCTGGCTTTTGATCTAGTCTGTTATCCACCTCCGCTTTATGGGAGAGTTCATCCCATTCACATTTATGGTTAAAATCACTAATTCTGTATTTCCTGCCATCTTATTATCCCCAGATTATGCTTTTCTTTTTCTTACCCCAGACCTTACCCCCTCCCCAGCATTAAGTGGTATGGGCACCACTTACCTCACGCAGCTCTCCCTCTTTAAAACCCCTCCCACCCCTTTTGATTCCCTTTCACTTTCTTATACCTTTCCCTTATTACTCTTTTCCTTTTCCATTTTCCTCTCCTACTTTTTAATGAGGTGAGAGAAGTTTCTCTGTAAATCAAATATGCCAATTATTTTCTCTTTGAGCCAAATCTGATGAGAGTAATATTCACACAATATTCTTCCCTCTCCCTAAATTCCCTCAGATATGATAGATTTCCTTTGTCTCTTTGTGTGATGTAGTTTCCCTCTTTTTATCTCCCCATTTTCCTTTTTCTGATACTATCCCCTTTCCACTTCTACTTCCCCTTTTTATATTATATTAGTAAAATCAAATTATACATACACTCTTTATGTATACCCATAACAGAAATACAGTTCTCAAGAGTTCTTTTTTATCATTTTCTGCTTTTCTTGAGTCCTATAGTGGAGGTCAATTTTTTTGTTTAGCTCTGATTATTTTCATTAGAAACAAATGGAATTCCTCTGTTTTATTAAATGTCCATCTTATTTCCTGGAAGAAAATGCTCAGCTTAGCTGGGTAGTTTATTTTTGGCTGCATTCCAAGGTCTTTTGCCTTTTGGAATACCAGATTCCATGCCCTTTGATTTTTTAATGTGGAAGCAGCTAGATCCTGAGTGATCCTTATTGTGGCTCCTTGGTGTTTGATTTTTTTTTTTTTCTGGCTGCTTGTAATATGTTTTCCTTAGTCTGATAGTTCTGAAATTTAGCCACAATGTTCCTTGGAGTTTTTATTTTAGGGTCACTTTCAGAAGGTGTTCAATGAATTCTTTCAATGCCTATTTTGCTTTCTGATTCTATTACACCTAGCCAGTTCTCTTTGATGATTTCCTGTAAAATAGTGTTTAGGCTTTTTTTTTTTTTTCATCATAATTTTCAAGAAGTCCAAGATAATCCTCAGATTATCTCTCCTAGATCTATTTTCCAGGTCTGTTATTTTTCCAAGTAGATATTTTACAATTTTTGTATTTTTTTTTTCATTTTTTTGATTTTGCTTGACTGATTTTTGATGTCTCAACTAATCCTTTATTTCTATTTGTTCAGTTCTGATTTTTAATGAATTATTTTCTTCATTAGCTTTTTAATTTTTTTGTATATGTCCAACTGAGTTTTTAAATGAGTTGTTTTGCTCTATAAACTTTTTTCTATTTCATTATTTTTTTTTTACTGAGTTATTTTCTTTTTCCAATGCACAAATCCTACTTTCCTGGGAATTCTTTATCTTTTCCAATTCACAAATTCTGTTTTCCTGAACTTCCTGGGAGTTCTTTACCTTTTCCAATTCACATTTCAGGAAGGTGTTTTATTTTTCCACTTTATCAAATTTTTCTTTTAGTGAGTTATATGCCTTTTCTGTACTCTCTTGCAGAGCTTCTCTTTCCTTTCCCCATTTTTCTTTTAGCTCTCTTTTAAGATGTTTTATAATTTCTTCTAGAAGCGCCTAGTGTGATGGGGATGAGGTAACATTCCCCTTTGGGATTTTGTCTGGATATTGTCTTCTATTTGTCTCCTTGAAGTTGAAAACCTGCTCTCTTTCTATATAGAAGCTATCAATGGTTAGAGCACACTTGGATTTTTTACTAATTAAAAAAAAAAAATCCTTAGGGTCTGCCCTCAGAGCAAGAAGGTTACCAGCTTCCTCTGCAGAACAGGGATAGATATATGGACTTTAGCTGTTCTGCAAATGGGCTGTAAAGAGCAGCAGAATTGTCCTGGGAAAATCCTGGCATCAGAAGTATCTCTGCCCTGGGAAGCATGGTCATCCTGAGAAAATACTACTGTCCCAGGCAGAATCCCCCCTCCCTCCCGTGAATTTGTGGCTGCCCTGGGCAGAGTCCTTCCCCCTCCTCCAGCAGATTATTTGTGGTTGCCCTGGGCAGAGTCCCCCTGGTGTGCAGAAGTGTGACTTCCCCAGGCAAAAGCCCAGTGCTGCACAATGGGGTTGTATACCTGTGCTGTGGTCTGTGCTGAGTCACTTCTCGTGCTGGATAGGTGTATATAGATCTTGTTAAATTCTGGTTAAATTTTTGGAGTACACTCTACCTTTGATGTTTGTGTAACTTCTCTGCTGATCTATTGCTTTGCAACTAAAGCAGAGCAGCCAACCTGTGGTAGAGTTCTCCTTGAAAATTTTCCACCCCCTGAGACTGCCCCCGCCCCAGTCCACTCGGTCTGTTAGCCTTTGTGTTCTGTCTCCCTGCTGCACTGGCCTGCTCCTGCTTATCAGGATAAATCTTTTCTGGTGATCTTCTAGATTATCTTTGGCTGGTAATTTGTTGTACTTCAAATATTTGTGAATTCTACCAGTCAAGCACTATTTCTGAGGCTGAGTTTGGTAATTAGTAGTGAGGGTAGAAGAGGAGTTTAGAATGATGCATGTTACTTCTCTGCCATATTGGCTCCATCCTTAATCATGCCAACTTTTTAAAAATTCCATATACCTCCTTAACTTCATTTTTATTTATTTTGTGGTTTGATTTATCTAGTTCTGATAGAGCAAGATAGAGATCCCCCATTCATATGATTTTGCTATGTATTCTTTTTGCAGCTCTTTTAATTTTTCCTCTAGCAATTTGGATGCTAAACAATGTGGTGCATATATTTTTAGTATTGACATTACTTTATTATCTCTATGTAATTATCTATTTCTTCAGCAAAATGTAGTTTCCTTCCTTATCTCTTTAATTAGATCTATTTTTGCTTTTGCTTGATCTAAGATAAGGATTGCTACCCCTGCTTTTTTTTTTTTTTTTAATTTCAACTCTGGCATTATAGATTCTCCTCCAGTCTTATACCTTTACTTTCTGTATATCACTGTTCCTTCAATGTGTTTCTTATGAACAACATATTGTAGGATTCTGCCTTTTAACCTATTGTACTATTCACTTCTGTTTTATGGGAGAGTTCATCCCATTCACAGTCTCAGTTAAAATTACTAACTATTTTCTGCTATCTTATTTTCACCAAGTTATACTTTTTTCTTTTCTTTCCCCTTTCCTTTCTACCCAGTTTGTGCTTCTGACCACCACCTCCTTCAATCTGCTCTCCCCTTTTACAGACCTTCCCCTTTCTTATCTCTTTCCTTTTCTACTAATTTTCTCCCTTCTATTAGCCTTCCCCTTTGCCTTCCTACTTTTCTACAAGACAAGTTTCTCTATCAAACCAAATATGTCTGATATTCTCTCTCTGAACCAAATCCAATGAGATTAATGTTTATCCCCATCTCTTCTTTACCTCAACTGTAATAGGTTTTTTTCACCCCTTTGGGTGATGCATTTTACCACATTTTACCCCCCTTTTCCTCTTCTTTCAGTACAATATCTTTTCCACCCCATAGTTTCTTTTTTATATCATCACAGTAAAGTCAAATTATGCCTCCACCCTCTAAGTATATATATAATACATATATATATATATATATATATATATATATATATATATATATGTCTGTGTGTGTGTGTGTGTGTAGAGTTAAACATATCATCTTCCCATATAGGGATGTATACACTTTAACTGTTAAAAAACATAGTTTTATTTTCTTCCATTTTTGCCTTTTCATGCATCTCTTGAGTTCTGTATTTAAATATCAAAATTTCTTTTCAGCTCTGACCTTTTCATCAAAAAATAAATGAAAATGCCCTATTTCATTGAATGCCTATCTTTTTCCTGAAAGATAATGCTAAGTTTTGCTGAACTGTTGATTCTTGGCTGTTGTCCAAGCTCCTTTTCCCTCTGGAATATTTTAATCCAGGCCCTTCAATATTTTAAAATGGAAGCTTCTTGATCCTAAGTCATCCTGATTATTGCTCCTCAATGATTTAAACTGTTTCTTTCTGGTTGCTTGAAGCATTTTCTCTTTGATTTGATTATTCTGGAATTAAGCTATGATATTCCTTGGAGTTTTCATTTTTGGGAGTTTTCTTCATTTCACTTCATTTCAGGAAGTGATTAGTTTTCTTTCAGTGTGTATTTTATGCTCTGGTTTTAAGACATCAGGTCAGTTTTCCTGGATTATTTCTTGGAATATGTTGTCTAAATAGACTCCTTTTTTATTATGGTTTTCAGGAAAACCAATAATTTTTAAATTGTCCCTCCTGGATCTATTTTCCAGATCAGTTGTTTTTCCAGTGAAGTATTTTGCATTTCCTTATATTTTTTAATTTCTTAAATTTTGTTTGATTGATTTTTTTGATGTCTAATTGATTCATTCACTTCCATTTGTTCAATTTTAATTTTTAATGTGTTATTTTCTTCAGTTAGCTTTTTAATCTCCTTTTGCATTTGGCCAATTGAACTTTTAAATGATATGTTTTTTTCATTAGATTTTTTTTCCTCATTTCACAAATTCTGTTTTCCATTTTGCTAAATCTGTTCTTTAAGAAGTGATTTTCTTCAGACAATTTCTGTTTGCTTTTCCAGAGCTCTCATTTCCTTTCCCTATTTTTCTTCTAACTCTCTTTTAAGATTCTTTTTGAATTCTTCCAAGAGATTCTTTTGAGATGGAACCCAACTTATATTACCCTTTGAGGTTTCATTGGTAGATGTTTTCCCTTTAGCGTCCTCAGGGTTTGAGGTCTAGTCTTTCTTGTATCCATAAAAATTATCTATGGTCATAGCTCTTTTTGCTTTTTTGTTCATTTTAAAAGTTTGAGGTCTGCAATTAGGGCAAAGTGAAATTGTCTCAAGCTTCCTCTACAGGTGATAGTGGCTTCATGGTGTCAACCAGTCAGACATGTGGGCTTCCTTCCTGTGCTGGGGGTGTGAGGCCAAGTTCCACTATGCGTTCAGGGGCTCAATATTTGACTTCTGTATTGTTGTCCATCTCACAGTTAATCTGCAGATACTCTGGTTTCTGAGCAAGTATCTAGTAGCAAATGCTGCTTTAATTTGGCTAATAGCCTCCCACTAGATTCCCCTTGAGCAGAAATGTCAGTTCACTCTAGGTCTCCCAATGATGTGCTGCACTTGTGTTGGTCTGGAACTCCCCTGCTTAATTGAGACATATCTTTCCTAAAGTTATTCCAAAATATCTTTTGCTGGAAATTAGTTACATTCCAAATATCTGTGGATTTTGTCGCTCCAAAATCTGTTCAGAGGCTTAATATGATGTTGATCTGTGGTAAGTCAAGAAAAGCTCAGACAAGACCTATCTACTCTGCCATTTTTAATCTGTCCTGAAAATATGTTTATATGACTGCACATGTATGATTTATATCAAACTGCTTATTTGTCTCAGGGAGGGGACAGGGGAAGAGTAATGGATGGAGAGAATTTGGAATTCAAACTTTTTTTTTTAATGGATGTTAAAAAGTATTTTTACATAGAACTGGAAAAAATCAAATTAAAAAAAAAGATTCTATATCATTTCAATGAGTTGATGGACTGAAAACAACAAAGAAAAGTATAGGTATTGAACCAAGGTTTCTTTGGTATAGAAAAATCACAAGTAAAGAAACAGCCTCCACCAGTATAGACAGGCATTTCTTCCATAATTTACAAGCTTATAGAGTTGCCGAGGTAAAACGAATTATCGTGATCAGTTGGTCAATATATATCTAATGCTAGTTTTGAAGTCAAGGTCTTCTGACTCCAAGGGGAATCCTCAATCAAAACTATGCCACACTGACTCTTATTAAAATAAAATTACAATAGAGAATAAATCAAAAAAGTTTTGCCTATAGGTTTGACCCATAATTACTCAAGTACAGAATAGGTGATATCTAGTTTAACAGTCATTCAAATGTGAGGGACAGGGGAGTATTTTAGGAGAAAGGCAGTAAGTGGAAATTAATGTTAAATTAAATCAAGAAAATTGAGTTCAAACCCTGACTGTAACACTCTGAACTCTTTGAATTTAGATAAGCTGATCCTCCAGGCTTAATAAACATTTGCATTGAGTAAGTGTCAGATTCTAACTGAGGGTCATATCAAGTCACTTTACCTTTGAGCCTCAGTTTTCATAACTAAAAAATGAGGATAATAACATTTACCTTATTTAATTCATAGGGTTTTTATGATGGATGTACTTTGTAAAACACAGAACAATATAAATGTGAGCTATTATCATCTCAAATAAATAAGAACCAACAGTGAGGTGTAGCTGTCAAAAAAAAAAAAAAAAAAAAGGAAAAATTTCTTAGGCTGCATTAATAGAAAAACAAATGGGTCCAGATCAAGGAGGACAAATGCCCTGCTGTTCTCTGTGCTGATTAGACCATATGTGGAGATTTGTATCCAGTATCACCTCTAGCACCACATAGAAGCTTTTTTTTTTTTTTTTTGACATTCAAAGTCCTATACTGCTAGTCCCATTTTACCTTTAAACAAGCAAACATCTTCAGAGTTACTGTAATTTAAGCAAAATTTTCTTCTTGCTATTGCACAAACAAGGCATGCCATTTACAATCTATATACTTTTGTACTGACTGTCCCCCCATGTCTAAAAGTGCATTCCCTCCTCACCTCTACCTCAGAGAACCTCTTTATTTTGTTCCAGATTTAGCTCCAGTGCCATCTTCTATAGGAAAATTTCCTGATCCCTGCTTTTACTGCATCATCCAACACTTGTTCTGTGTCTACTTTTTATATACCTATATTTATAGTGGATACAGTATTGGACCTGGAGTTTGGAAAACTCATCTTCCTGAGTTTCAATTTGACCTTACACATGTATTAGCTAAATTACCCTGGGAACATCAATTAATCCCATTTTTACCTTCTAAGAAAGGAGTCTGGGAAGGAAGTTTGTTGGAATGGCATTGTTCCTATTCTCAGGAATAAAAGAGTCAGGTACTAGATTGATTGTTGTTCATTTATTTCACAACTCTTTATGCCCCATTTGGAGTTTTCTTAGCAAAGATGAAGTGATTTGCAATTTCTTTATCCAATATATTTTACAGATGAGGTAAGCCAATTAAGTGACTTGCCCAGATCACACAGCTAGTGAGTATCTCAGGCTGAATTTGGTCTTCCTGACTCCAAGCCCAGTGTTCTATCCACTGAGCCATCTTGCTGCCTCTATATTTTGGTTTAGGGGATAGAATTAACAGCTAATACTAGACAAAGAGAAAAAAAAATCATTTTAGGGAAGAACTAAGATGGTAGAGAGGATACTCGCTGGACTGGTTTTGGAGTGCCAGAACCCATAAATATTTGGAATGTAACAAATTTCCAGAAGAAGATTATTTAGAAGATCTCCAGAAAACATCTGTTTCAATCAGGCACAGGGGGAGGCAGGCCAGGTAGGCAGCTGTTGGAAAACCTTAGTGCAGGCAGTTCAGAGACCCAGGGCAGTGTGGGCTCCATATGCTGGGGAATCTATCAGAAGGAATCTACAGCAGTATTTGCTACTCTGTCTTGGTTGCAAGCCAGTAAATCAGCAGATTAGCTGTAAGACATACAACAAAAAATACAAAAGACAAATAGTGTGTCTCTAAACCCCAGAATATCAGGACCTGGACATAGCCACCAGCATCAGCAGTTAGTCAGCAATGAACCAGAACAACCTCTGTCACCTTTAGAGGAAGCTTGGACAATCTCCTCTTTGCCCTAAAAGCAGTCCTCAACATTTTAAAAAAATGAACAAAAAAGCAAAAACAACTCTGACCATAGATAGTTTTTAATGGAGAAAGAGAACCGATTTCAAATCCTGATGACACCAAAAGCAGATTGTCTCCAAATGAAACCCTAGAAGGTAATAAGGATTGGTCTTTCTCTCACAAGGTTCCCTTGGAAGAATCCAAAAAGGATCTTAAAAGAAAGTTAGAAGAAAAATGGGGAAAGGAAATAAAAACTTTGCAAGAGGGTTTGGAAAGGGAAACAGAAATTAACTGAAGAAAACTCCTTACAAAATATATTTAATGAAATAGAAATAGCATGAAATTCCTTTCAAAATAGATTTGACAAAATGTGAAAAGAAAACAACTCCTTGAAAAACAGAATTTGAGAATTGGAAAATAAAAATCCATAGAATAAAACAACTCATTTAAAATTTAATTGGTCAAATATAAAAGGAGCTAAAAAAAGGTAACTGAAGAAAATAATTCACTGAAAATTAAAACTGAACAAATGGAAATGGATGACTCAATAAAAAAAAAAAAAACAGTCAAACAAAAACAAAATAAAAAAAAAAAAAAGTAAATTACCTAAGTGGAAAAACAACAGACCTGAAAATAGATCTAGGCAAGACAATCTAAGGATTATTAGACTTCCTGGAAAACATGATGAAAAAAAGAAATTAGACATTATATTTCAGGAAATCATCAAGGAAAACTCCCCTAATGTCCTAGAATCAGAAGGTAAAATTTATTTTGTGATGGATTCTCCTTAACAATGAAATGATTCAAATCTGTTCCAATTGTTCAATGATGAAAAGAGCCATCTATATCCAGAGAGAGGACCTTGGGAATCGAATGTGGTCAAAATATAGCATTTTCATTCTTTGTGTTGTTGCTTGCTTGCATTTTATTCTGCTTCTTCTTCCCCCTCTCTCTCTCTTTAAACTGGTTTGATTTGATTTTTCTTGTGCAGCAGAATAATTGTATAAATGTGTATTGGATTTATGATACATTTCTACCATGTTTAACATATACTGGACTACTTGCAATGGACGGCATGGGAGAAAGGAGAGATAATTGGAACAGAAGGTTTTGAAAGGGCTAATATTAAAGAACTGTCTATGCATATGTTTTGAAAAGTTAGAAAAACACATTGCTAGAGTGATGTAAAAAAGATTCTTGCATGACATAGAAAGCTGCATTAAATGGTCTTTGATGTCCAACTCCAAAACTCTATCAGATAGTCACATTCTTTAACTTAGAAAATTTAAAATAGAACTGAGACTAGCATCATGTGGGTTATAACACACACACACACACACACACAGAAAGAGAGAGAGAGAGAGAGAGAGAGAGAGAGAGAGAGAAAATGAGTTCACTTTTTCACTTTCTTGAAACTAAAATGCCATTTTCAATGCTTTTCATAATATTCTAATATTATTTGTCAATTCATGTATGACATGAAAAAAAACATTTCTTATTTGGAGCTGACTGAAGCCAGTATGATTTAATTTCCTGTGAATATTTTTTCCCTCTTATTTTGATGGTAAAAATTTTGCAGTATTATCTTAGTTATTAATGGAAGGTTTTCTCTTTTTTTGTTTAGCCTCCCCTATTAGGGGGAAAATAAGAATCAGAAATTGTCTAGAAAGTGTACCAGTAAAAAACCTTTCCATTTAAAGATAACTTAAAAGGAAAAAGGAAATTTCATCCTTTTTTTTTCTTTTTCAAAAGAGTTCCTTCTTTTTTTCCTATTTGCTAGAAGTCTCACCTTTGTGCTTTCAAGCACTCAATAGAGCCTTACTTTTTAATTGTCATATGATCATGGAGGAAATACTTCCTTCTCCTCCCCAAGATCAGATAGGATAAATTTATGAATCTAAAAAGTTTTACTTTTTTATTTCATGAAATTACCCAAATGAGTATTAAATGCATTATTTATTTTGTCCTTCTGCAATTTCACGAAAGGATTATCCAGAGAGCAAGGTCCAATATTCATTTCCCCCCAGGGATTACCATTAAAAAGCTTAAATGTATACACACATATTTAAATCTCAAAAAAAAAAATAGTAGGAAGATTATAATTCCATTTAATAAGATAAATACAAAGGTTAATTAAAATATGGCTCAAAGTAGAATTTATCTTCTACTACATGTGGGAATATATATTAATGTGTTTCTATTTCACCAGGTTAATATTTACATGGCTCCAATAGCATAATGCTTTTGTTTGTATACCATTATCTTTCAATAATGTGAAATGATTCATTTAAGAGGTTTCCTAGATGAGTTAAAGATGGTTAATTACAGATAGTCAGTGTCCTGGAAAAGACTCATGAACCCTTGAAGACCTTGGGCAATTTAGATATCTCTTTTAGCCTCAGTTTTCTTATCTGTAAAGTGAAGATACTGGTTAGCCTAAAGTATTAGAATGCAATATGGAAATAGTTCTAAAGTGCTCCTTGCTATCATATTTCAAAGAAATAAATACAAGTTAATGTTAAGAAAGCTCATTTTATGAGCTCATAGATCTAGAGCTAAAAAGGAGGCCATCTAATATGTCACATCCTCTTCCTCATTTTAAAGATGAAGAAACTGAGGCTCTAGGAGAGTGGCTAAATAAGTCACTAGTCTATGAGATGGAATTTGAACACAAGTGTTTTGATTTCAGAACAAATGCTCTTTCCATTTCTTCTCTCCCATCTACCATTACTATCCTTTTAGGACATTATATCATAATTTTTTGCTTTAATAACTTCCTAATCAATACCCCTAACTTTAGTCTTTAAACTTATTTCAACAAACATTTCAAAACTATTATGTACTTAAGTCTTTTATAGTTGTTTGGGAAAACAAGTAAAGATCAAATAATATAGTGCATGCTTTTAAAACGTTTAATATGCAGTAGAGAATACAATATATAACTATAATAAAAGCAGACCATAAGTGCATTAGAATTACATACATACTACTATAAATAGATATAAAGAAAGAAAGTGCCTTCCAAATAGGGAAATGAGAAGAGTTCAATGGGTAGAATTTCAATCAGTGGAAATAAGGGAAGGGAGAGTAATACACCCAAGTTGAAGATCTCACCTTATCAATCTACTGCTTAAAAAGTGTTTACTGCTTTTAAAAAGAGTCGGCTCTCCATTATATACAGACCAAATAATGCAAAAAATACATACAGAGACCTCTACCATCTGATGCCAATTTAATTTTTTCTATTACTAATCTCAAGAACTCAAAGCTTCAGTCAAACTGGGTTTGTCATTTCCTAAATATGAAGGGGCAGGAGAGTGCAATGAATAGTGTATTTGGAGGATCTGAATTCAAGGTCAAGCACTTGAATATTATTTCAATGTGGACAGTATCCACATCCACATTCACACATGGGATATTGTAAGCAATCTATTCATGTAAAATACCCGTGGGCAAATCTCAAGATCAGTTGGATACAGCTTCTGTTCTTTTCTATTGAATGAGGTTTTTTTTTTAAAACATAAATATATAAATACATGAATCATATTCTTTTTTAGTAATGACCTTCACAGAAATTCATATTCAAGATTACTTTTAACTTTCTCTTTAGAAAATGTATTTTATGAAAGGACTTTGTGAATGAAGCCAAAAACAGGAAATATCCAGATGGCATACTGATATCAAGAATATTTAGAAAAAAAAGTTTTGTTTTTTTTTTGCATTTGTTTTACCCCATATTGCCATGTGTATTTGAGAAATTGAAAGTTAAGTTTGATCCTTCTTAATACTTGAAAAGCCAGACTCCATGATTAAACTAGAGCAATGCAAGTTCACAGGGCTCAGAGTGAGGAATCCCTAGGTTCATATTTCACCTCAAAAATTTATTAGCTATATGATTCTGACTAAGTCACTTAAACTCTCTCAGGCTCAGCTATTTTATTTGTAAAATGATGATGTTGGACTCTGACTCTAGAATTATAGTCATATGTATCCATGATCTTCAATCATTTCCAATCTGACTAATGTTATATGGACAGTACTCAAGTAAGCCTTCTCTTGCCTACAAAAAATTGAGAGGCCAAAGCAATCAGAATATGAAAAGGCCTTGGAAGATTGAAATTTACCACCTCAGTGTGCAGATAATAAAATTAGCACAGACATTGAGGTGTTCATTGTCACATTCTTACCTGTAAGAATGCAATATCTTAGTGTTAAATTCTTTTTCAAAAAATCATTTTCACCACTGACCTGTGTTCCATCTGAGACACAGACACTGATGGATAATTCAAATGATGACAAAGAGAGATTACAGACAGACCATTAGCCGGATAGTGATAATAATTCATTTTTCATCAAGAAATTATATTACCTCAAAGGAAGTTCGTCAATGGTCCAAACATGAACTCTGACCCATAAATAGAGTTGTATTGGGGGAGGGGAGATGGCATGAATATTTAGGGAATGGGTTAGTAGAAGATGCTTTTATTTCAATGTAAATACTATCTTCTTTTGGTGAGCAGAGAAAATAGAAATGGATAGGAGTGCAGAGTGGCACTGGATTTCACAGAGAAATACTAAAAATAGATGCAAACATGTATCTGTTAAGTGAAAGTTACAGGGAAAAAAATCTGGACGAATTTGGGGCATGACTTCTTAATAATTATAGATGTGCAGAAGTAGGAAGGGTTTCCTAAGGAGGGAATAGGATTCCTCTCAGTGGAAATCTTCAAGTAAAGAGAGGAAGACAAGAAGTCAAAAGGAATAAGTTTGATTACTTTACAACTCTTGAAATCATATGATGCTGGAAATATGAAGTAAGAATGGGACAGGATAAATCCCTTTAAAATTTCATTATAAGATAAAGTAAAACAAACTTTGAAGCTCTATAGTTTAATTCATATAGGGACTTCTTTCCTGATACAGATCATAAAACCCCTATCAAATGGCATATGGCCATCAAGAGTTGTTGTAGTCAAAAAATTATCCTTATTGATTTAGGCCAATTCCAATGATCTTGTGATGAAGAGAGCCGTCTGTACCCAGAGAGAGTACTATGGGAATTGAGTGTGGATCACAACATAGTATTTTCACTTTGTTGTTATTTGCTTGCTTTTTTCCCCCCTTTTTGATCTGATTTTTCTTGTGCAGCATAAGTGTGGAAATATGTGTAAAAGAATCACATGTGTTTAACATATATTGGATTACTTGCCATATAGGGGAGGACATGGGGCAAAGGGAGGGAGAAAAAAATTGGAACACAAGGTTTTACAAGGGTGCATGTTGAAAATTATGCCTATGTTTTGAAAATAAAAAGCTTAAATAAAAAAAGAAAATTATCCTACTTCAAGAAATGAAGAACCTTCCCTAAATATGTTCCTTATCTGACAATCACCAGGCTTCATTTTAAAATAAAAATTATTTCAATTAACATTATCCATCTTCTCTCTTTCCCAGCCTTCTTCTATAGAAGAAGAAAAGGGAAAAAAAGAAAATCAAAATCTTTATAACAAGCTTATATGGTCAGAAAAGCAAATCCCTGCATTAGTCACATTGGAAAACTATGTACCTCTTGAATTCATCCTCTATCTCTCTACCAAGAGGTAGATAGCAAGCAGGCTTCATTACACATCTTCTAGCGATCTCATTGTCATTACACTGATATCAAGTATTTCAAAGTTGTTTCTTTTTAAAGTATTATTATTGTAGAAATTGCTCCAGGGAAGGGAAAGGAATAAACATTTATATAGCGCCTATTATGTGTCAGGTACTGTGCTAAGTGCTTTCCAATATTCTTACCTTTGAGCCTTACAACATTCCTGTAACTTACATGATCTCCATTTTACAATTTAGAAAAATGAGCCAAAGAGATTAAAAGAGTAAAAGGACTTGCTCAGAATTATAAAGTTAGTAATTATCTGAGGTCAAGTTTGAATTTAATTCTTCCTGACTCCAGGCCCAGAAATCTCTCAAAATGAGCCACATACTAGACTGTTTTGGTTTTGCTCACTGTACTCCATATCATTTCAACAATTTCACCTTCCACATTTCTCAGAGCACAAAAATAATCCATTACATTTACCTGGAATTCTTACTTTATGATTAAGGGAATATTGGGAAATAAGTTTTAAAATGGAAGTCAAGATCAGATTCCTCAATTCTAGGCTGGGAAGTTTATATTTTAACCTCCAGAAAACAGAGCCAATGAAAACTTTTGGGCAGATGACTGAAATGATTGTGAGAGATGAAAAAAGGACATAGGGGGATTGAGGAGTTTGTTGAAATAGATTAGGAAGGAGATTATTTGTGAAGAGATGATTCCATTAGATCAAGCAGTGCCTTCTCTCCATAGATTAATTTATTGACATATTGGTTGTAGTCTCTGATCTTTGTAATTTATAATGCTGATTAATTTTCCATATAGTTGTGGGTTTGTATCTTATTTCTTTAACTAAAACATAAGTTGTGGTTGTTGATCAGTTCTACACATCTCTGGCATCTTCTATATTAATCAATCACTTAATCAGTGATCAGTTTTAAGCATCATTTGGGGATACTAATATAGAAGTACGATGGTCTCTACCATCAGGAAACTAATATATTTAGGTGCCTGGATTGGTTGGTACTCATTCAATAGTGGTTCAATTGAGTTCCTCTTAAAGAAAAATGACAGAAAAATTAGTGACACACACACACTTAAAAACACAAGATGTTTATAGTAGGTATAAAAAATATCTTTACATGGCTCAATGTACTTGTACATGATCTAGCCATGTTTAGATAGCCTCTAAAACTAAAAATGGCAATATAATAGCTGATCTTAACTGGTAGGGGAAATTCCTTATGAGGAGCTACTTCCATCATAAATCACAGATTTTATATTTCTTATCCTACTTACAGAAAAAAAAATAGAGATGGGGAGAGACAAAGACAGAGACAGGGACAGAAAAAGAGAAAGAGACAGAGAGAGACATAGAGAGAGGGACAGATGGAGACATACAGAGAGACACAGACAGAGAGCAAGAGCTCCTAGATATGCGATACTTCCAACTCCTTCATAGCCCCCATGTTTTCTTTTAAATTTCTTTTTCTATTAAAAGTTGAGTCTGTCTAGTCTGAAATATCAAAACCTCACATAGAGATATCTATATTAAGCTCAAAGAGTACTGGCTCTCACTCTCTTATCCTCATGACAAGGAAATTGGATGCTAGGTTCCAAAATCAGACATATGCTCCCAGATCTTTGAGAATCCTATTGTTTGCTTTCCTTTACACCCAGGAACATAGCATCATCTATTTTTGATTCATTAGAGGCTTTTATGTCTACTCCCTAAATTTGTAGAAGAGAAAATAAAGTAGGAGAGATGAGCTGACTTGTCCAGGAATACACAGTTAGTATATTTATGAGGAAGTTGGTTCTTCCTGATCCCATAATCAGAGAGAATCAGTGATCAAGTTTCAAAGTTTGTCAAAGGTGGTTTAGTTGTACCAGACACAAAACTACATTACAAAATAGCACTCAGTGTTACTATACAGTGGATCAATTGAATAGGTTAAATTTCTAAGACACAAAAGTAAATGGCTATAGTAATCTAGTATTTGATAAACCCAAACACTCCAGCTTCTTGCATAAAAACTCACTATTCGACAAAAATTGCTAGGAAAATTGGAAAATAGTATGGCAGAAACTAGACATTTATCAATAACTAACATCCTATGCTAAAATAAGCTCAAAATGGGTTCATGATTTAACCTTAAAGGGTGATACTATAAGGACATTAGGAGAACCTCTCAAATCTATGGAGAAGGAAGGAATTTATGGCCAAAAAGAGAACTAGAGAACATTATAAAATGCAAAATAGATAATTTTAATTATATTGTTAAAAAGTTTTTGTAAAAAGAAAATCAATGTAGCCAAGATTAAAAAGGAAGCAGAAAACTGCAGGAAAAACTTTATTTTTTTACATATAAGGATTTTGATAAAGACTTCATTTCTAAAATAGATAGAAAACTGACTCAAATTTATAAGAATACAAATCATTCTCCAACTGATACATGGTCAAAGGACATGAACAGACAATTTTCAAATGAAGAAATTAAAGCCATTTCTAGTCATATGAAAAAAATGCTATAAATCATTATTGATAAGAGAAATGCAAATTAAGAAAATGCTTTTCTTCTTTGATGCTATTACTACCACCCTTGTCTGAACTATGACCACCTTCCTCTTGGGTTCCTGCAGTAACTTTCTGTTTGAGCTCCCTGCTTCAAGTTAATTTCTACTTTATTCAATTTTCCACTCAAGTTACCACAGTGATCTTGCAAAAATGAAGGTCTGATCTTGACATACTGACCTTTGGCTTTTAAAGCCCTTTATAATCTAATCTCCCTTACTTCTTTTTGAATTCTTTCACTTCACTTTTCTCCATATATTCTAGTATATAATGTCACTGTCCTTCTGTCCTGTTTCTCACACAAGGCACTCCATCTGCCAATTTTAAGTGTCTTGTATGTCAGTAAATGACTTTTCATTAAGTGTGTCTGAAGCTTGGGATGCTTTCCCTACTTAGGATTCATATCTTCTATCTTCCTCAACCTTCTTTCCATCTCAGCTAAAAATACTACTTAATATAAGTAGTCTTTCCTGTTCTTCCTTAATCTAAATGGTTTCCCTCTAAGATTATTTCCAATTTAGACCCTATAAACACACATGCACATATATATGTGTGTATACACTCATAGATGTGCATGTGTATTTATATATATAAATGTATGTGACACTACATACATGTGTATATATGTATTCATATATGTATGTATATATTTGTATATTTTCACCTACACTAGAGTATAAGTTTGTTGAACGCAGGACTACTTTTGCTTTTCTTTGTACCTCCAGCATTTAGCACAGTCCCTTGCTCATATTTAGCATTTAATAAATGATCATTGGCTTGATGATTTGATTTTTAGTCATCTTTCATTGTTGAGTATTCCTTTATGGTATAAATTCATAATTTTGGCAATTACTGCACTAAAAGAAAAGCAAAATAAAAAAAAAAAGAAGAAAAAAAGAAAGAAAATCCAAGGAGAGAAGGTAATAAACTCTTACCTTCACAAAGATATTCCAGGCATTCCTTCTGAAGGCCACTCTGCTAAGGATTTTATTTCCTAATATAGTAAAATGGAAACTGAAGATTAACTAAAGGAGGCTGATAGAGGAAATATATCTTGCAGTTGCCTCTGAGAAGGATTAAAGCTAGGGCTCTGAAGTACTATACAATACCATTTCTTTAAACATTCAGAGGAAAAAAAAAATTGATGAGTTGGAAAAAAATACATTTAGGACATTATCACTGAAAGGCTCAGATGAACTGAGTAAAGTAAATGTGAAAATGAATGATATAGTTATTAAGCTCAAAAACATAACATCTCAGGTTTGTTAAAGAACAGTTTGGCAAACAGTACAAAGCTGTCAAAAGAAGGCATCATGTCAGTGGTGATCATGATAAAATAGTTCAAATAAATAATTAAGGCATTATACAGATAGAGGGATGTTTTCCTTTGAACTACAAAACTTGATTCAGGAAGTCCTGGGATGAATATGGCCCTTTTAAATACCTTAAGAATGTTTAAATAACTACATCGTAACTTCAAATTCCAGTGCAGTTTCATATAATTATCCCCTCCAAATAGCAATTCAAATAGGATTGGCTTAGTGAAATATTCTAAAAGGTAGTCCACTTTTAAAAGAAAAAAATATATTTTGTTTAAATGGCAGATTCCTGAAAAATGTCCTCAGTTACCCTATCATTATAGAAAAAGAGAAATTGTCAGAGAAGATTTAAAAACAGATTATTCCATGAAAAATGAATGTAGTTCCTTTATGCTCCAACAAAGGGGAGTAACAATAAACATATCTAGATAGATATCACTAATTAAGTGCTTAGATACTATGCTAAATTCAGGGGATTAAAAAACAAAGTAAATATAACAGTTTTTGTCCTTGAGGAGCTTGAAATCTTTTTTTGATATCTATTTTTTTCATTTATTCAGCATTTTTCTTTCTCATTCTCCCTTAGCATTGATCTGATATCTTAAATCTTACAAAATTATTCTTCCTTATAATGTTGATCCTATAGTGTTCTTTGTTCTTATGGTTCTGCTCATTTCCCTTTCTATAAGTCCATATGGATGTTTAACTTTTTTTCCCCAACAATCATTTCTCCATTTACTATAGAATAGTCTACTATTATATTCACTTACCACAGATTGCTCAGCCATTACCCATTTGACAAGAATGCCTTATTTTTTTTTCTAATTCTTTTTCATGAAACAATAATTACTACAGATATATTTTTTGTATGTATAGAACCTATTCCTCTTTTTTATCCCTTTGGCTAAAAGGCCTGCTGCTAGAAGGATACACAGAGTTTAATAACTATGAAGAGAAAAGTTTATTTTCTAATAAGAGGAAGATAACAGTATAAAGGGAATATATGGTTGATTGGGTGATATAATATAGAAATAGACAAGAAATTTATCATAGAGGAGTAGTTACAGGTAAAAACTCAGGATAGAGATTTGCATTTTCATTAGCATGGGTAATTAACAGGTAAGAAAGCTCCCTATATTAAAGCAAATAGATACCTTCTCTGAAACTTAGAATTGCACTGAACACGAGAGAGCATCTTGCCCAAGGTCATGTAGTTTATGCTATCAGTAGAATTGGAACTGGATATTCCTAGCTTTAAGATCAGCTATCTCTCACTAAAGCATTTCATTAATTTAGAAATTTCTCCTATTTGTGATATCAAAAGTGTATCCAAATTATTCAATTTACTTATAAAACATACTGTGTAGATAATAATTAAGAAACGCATATAAATATCAAACAGGCTTTGGCCTGTATCTCTAGTGTAAAATGATAGATTTGAGCATTTCACATGCAATTTCACTTATTAAGGATCTGAGAAAAGGCCTGATCTAAGATTGTAAGAGTAAAAACTTCATTAGAAACTTCATCATTGGGCTTTTATTGTTGTTTTTGTCTTTTACTCTTCTACTTTCTAGTACAAAGTCTCAAACTTTGGGACCCCCCACACTGTTTCTCTGACCTTTTAGAACTTGTCTCTCCTTAAGTCTAAGGTTGAAGACAGACTATAAACACTGTTACCAAATTATCCTGAATTATAGGATAACAGGGTCAGTAACTTAACCCAAAGGATTTGTAGCTTAAAGAATTTTAAAAGCCATCTATTCCAGACACCTCATTTTAAGCATGAGAAAAATGAGGCTTAGAATAATGAAATCATTTCCCCAAAGTTATACAAATTACAAACATATTTTGGCTATAAGCAGTTAGTCACTATGAATTTATTGAAATTTACTCTATGCTAGGCACTTGTTAAAGCAATGATGATATAAAGAGAAACAGCTACACAGTCCCTATGCTTAAGGAGCTCACATTGTATTGCTGGAGACATCATGAAAGCATATATACATATAGATATATACACAGTAAATTGGAGGGAAGACATTACTTCTAGGGAAAGGGAAGACCAAGAAAGATCTCTTAATGAAGGTAAAGTTTGAAATGTTTTTGAAGAAAGCCAGCAGGCAGAGGTGAAAAGGGAAAGCATTCAAGGAATGGAGGATAGACACTGAAAAGGAGACATTAGAAGTTGGAGAAGTTGTCAAACATCATTCTATATTTAATATTATATGTAAAAGACAATCTACTGAGTAAGGATGTGATATGGACAAACCTACATTTTAGTAAGATCACTTTAGGAGCTAAGGAGAGAAGGGATTTTAATTGGGAGAGACTGTAGGTGGTCATTTTAAGACTTAAAAAAAGAGATCATCCAGAAGCTACTGAAGTGTTCTAGGAAGTATTCTAGTAATTAAAGTCTAAGGAAACTATTTGAGTAAAAAGAAAAGGGAAATAAATAAAAATGTTATCAAAGTATAAGTGATAAATTTTGGTAAAAGATTAGATAATATGAGATAAGTGTAAATAAGCAACTGAGGATATAGTTGAGGTTAAGAACATAGCAGAAGGTAGAAATGTTCTCAAAAATAACAGAAATTGAGAAGAGGGGAAGATTTAAGAGGGAAGCTAATGACTTTAATTTTATACACGTTGGCTTTGAAACGTCTATGGGATATACACTTTGGGATTTCCAACAGCCACTATATAGTGGTAGACTGTAAATCCGGAGTTGGATTATAGATGGATAAAAAGATCTAGGAATTGAACCTATGGAAGTGAAGGAGATTATCAAGTGAAACAAAACACAGGGAGAAAAGGAGATTCTCCAGGATAGTGCCTCGAGTCACACCCAAAGTTACTGGGTATAACCTGAGGAAGATTCAACAAAGACCACAAAAAGGCCGTGTCAGAGAGATAGGAAAAGAACCAAGAGGGAGAACTATTGCAATAATCACCCCCACCTCCCCACAAAACAAAACAAATAAACAAAAAACCTTGAGAAAACAATTTAAAGAATCATCAACAATATTAAAGGAAACAACAAGTTCAAGAAAAATGGATTGAGAAAAGGCTTTTAAATTTGGCAATGAAGCAATAACAAAGAGAACAGTTTCATTTGAATGATGAAATCAGAAGACAAATTTCAAAGGGTTTAAAAGAAAATAAAAGGAGAGAAACCAGAGCCACCAATTATAGATGACTTTCTTTAGGAGTATAGTTATAAATGAGACAATAGAAATCTAGTATGATAGCTCACATGCACATGAATAATTTTTAAATTATTTAAATTATTTAATTATTTTTAAAATTAAATTAAATATTTAATTTATTTTTAATTAAAAATAAAAATTTTTGTTTTACTTAAGAATAGGAATGATATAGAAATATTTGTAGTCAATAGAGAATTGGACATGGGAACTGAAGATTAGTAAGAGTAGTTATGATAATGAAAGAATCATTCTGCTGAAAAGGGAAGAAAAGGTACATGAAGAGGGATTTCCTTTAACAAGGACAAAGTCCACCTCTCCATGTAATACAGGGTAAAAGATAAAGTAAGGATTTGTGTGAAGTGAGATGAGGAGGAAGGGGGGAAAGAAAGATCTTGTCAAATAGCCTCATTTTCTTTTGAAAAGTTTATGGCAAGGCTCTCAACAAAAAGAATGGGAAAAGGGAGTATCATGGGAGACTCACATCATAAAAAGGTTTGGTAGGACTGGTGGAGTGAAAGGGACAGTGAATTGATTAGGGAGGTCTAAAAGCATTGTCTTATTGCAGTGAGAGCCCAGTTGAGATTATGTGGAATAACTCTGTAGTGGACCCAGTATATATATATTTTTTTCCTAAAATGATTATATTAATGATCACAAATCAACATCAGAAGATAAAATCATATACCAAACTCCTATTTACTTTCTTTTTTTTTTTTCTTTTTTCCCCAGACAAATTTTACTTCAGGGTTTCTTTCTTTTTTATCTTTGTTTATTTTAACACACATTGCTTTATGAATCATGTTGACAGCAAAAAGTCAGAGCAAAAGGGATCCAGTATATTCTTACCAAAGTTTTCTCTTTTGTCAAAATGCCTCTATTCTCCCATATCTAATCCACTCTCCAAATAACTTCCAAATGAGTATTCTTAACTTACACACCTGAGAATGTCATTTTCCTACTCAAAAAACTTTAATGGTTCATTATTGCCTCTAGAATAAAATATAAACATTCATTTTACTTTAAATTTGAAATGTTCCACAATATGATTTTAATTTATCCAGACTTGTTACACAATACTCTCCTTTATACATTTAAACATTACTATAACTTCCTGTTTGAAATTTCTGTTCTGAACTCATTATTACATCTTCTGTCTCATTGCCCTTAATAAGTTTCCCTCCTCCAACTTTCTCCCCAGAACTAGTATATAGCTTTCTTTGCTCTTCCTCTTAAAATGTCTTGCCTTCCTTTAACAAATTCATATACTACTTTCCACAAGAAGATTTTCTAGAAAATCCTCTTTGTCCATCTTTTCTTCTGTCTTAAATTGCTTTTTAATTACCTGTTTCTTGTTATAGGTACAAAAATTCCTAATTAGGACTATGATTCAAATTCTAATCTTTGTGGTTTTGCATAAATGGGTACCGTTGGCAGAAATGTATCCCTTTTCAGTATCTCTACTATCTTCAAAGACAACTATTTTGTCATTTTCTATATAAGGGCATTCCTACTGCCACCCCCTCACCAGTTTTTGGTATTCCCTACTCCTTGCAAATAATTGCCAATATTTTATACATATATAGATGTAGATAGGTATGGATATAAACAGATATTTATATATGTGTGTATACTTGTAATTATTTATATTTTCTAGCATATGTTGTGTTTTCTAATATTCTTATCTCCATGAAAATATAAAGATGGATGATGGGTTATTACCTTTTTGGTCTCTTTACTTTAGCTTCCTTTCAAACTACAAGCACTTAAATATGTTTATGGAATGGAATTGAATATTTTTGCCATGATGTGACTTCTGTTTCCTTTTATCTTTACTTAAAGGTTATATATTATATTATTTGTCTCACAAAATTGCAGGGATAGCTGTAATATTCCTTACATTAAGACCTTTGGTCTTGGAATTTGTCTGTTGTGAAGAATTAACAACATTCTAAGAGCAGGTAATTTTTTAAAACTTTATTTGATTCTCATGACTTCATTGATAAATTAACAGATAAAAATACAGTCAGTAAAATAGGTAGCTAGATAAATTAAATGATAGACGAAGAAGAATAGTAATAGAAAGAAAGAAAGGAAGGAAAGAAGGAAGAGGAGGAAAAAAAGGAAAGAAGGAAGGAAAGGAAAGAAGGAAAGAAGGAAGAAAGGGGAAGGAAGGAAGCAAGGAAAGACGGAAGGAAGGAAGGAAAGAAGGAGGAAGGAAGGAAGGAGGAAGGGAGGGAGGGAAGAAGGCAGGGAAAGAAGGAAGGGAAAGAGAAAGGGAGAAAGTGGGAAAGGGAGAAAGGGACAACGGAAGGAAGGAAGGAAGGGAAGGGAAGGGAAGGAAGGGAAGGTGGAGACACAAAATTATAGAGGTGTTTCAATTTCAAAATAAACAGATCTCCAAGGAAGAAAGATCTGCAATTTCCAATCAAAACCTGGATGTTATTTTTGTCAAAGGACCCAATTAAAAATGTCATATTTGTTCTTCTCTTTATCTTGCTTTCCATGCAATAATTATAGTATAGTATCCTTTCTGAGGCTATTCACTACTCCTATTCAGATTCAACCATGATCTTTACCTTCTATAAATGAGTATGTGCTTTTTCTGTGAATTGGATCATAGGGATATTTGAAGAAGAACAAAAAACAGAACATGAGCACCTGATGTAGCCAGCTGACAAGTCCCATCCTACCATACGACAGAGTGAGGAGAACTGAAATGGCATTACTGAAATGGTATATACTAGACAACTACTTACACAGGATTATTTTTTTTCCTAAGGCTATTTTCAAGTTCAATATTGAAATGTCTGCTCTGTTCCTTACCATTACAGGTTTTATTTTTAATTTTTTCTCTTTTTTAAGTCACATTCACAGTCACCTAGTTGTACCATTACAGATGTATACAGAAAGAAAAAGAAGATTAGGGGTGAAAGAGTACCAGATGATTTAAAAAAAAATTTCTACATCCTTAGAATCACTAGCTGTATGACTTTGGGCAACGTACCTTTCCTAGACTGTAATTTCATCACCCGCACAGTAAGGATATTTTATTAGATGTTTCCAAGGTCACTTGCACCTCTATAGTTATGATGCCATCTTGTCTTTTCTCTGGGCCTAGTATATGCTAGTATATCCTTTTGAAGAGAGAAAAAGGAAAATTGTCTTTTTTAAAGTTACCTCAGCTAAAAAAAAAATCTCTTCAGAAGGCATTCATGAGTCCAGGATATGTTTTGAAAGCATTGTGTGAAATAAAAAATTTATTCTTGAGAAAATGAATGCCTTCCCTTCTTCTTTCTCCCTCTCCTCATCTAGGTATATGCTATGGCCAGCTCTTAGTAGTTAACTAGAGCCCATGGTTAACTTTTTGGTGAAAATACCTATAATTCTGAAGCCAGTTACAAATCAGGGATTAGTCTGATAAATGTCTAGACTTAAGAAAGTAATGGAGAAAATGTTAATAATGCATAACATAAATGTTAATAATTAAACTTAAAAATGTGTCACATGTATTCTTTTTTTTTCCTTTCATAATCCAGTTATTAAATATTTACCAGCACATGTTCAATTGAGGTCTACTACTATCCAAATACAAAAGTGCAGATAATATTTCATTTCTAGATATTATCTTCAAACCACAAAGGAATTTGGTAATAGTATAAACATATTTCCAGGCAAGACTAGCATCAGCAGCAAATGTGAAATAAAACTAAGCTCCTTGAGGACAGAGAGAATTTAATTCCATGCTATCTTTCTAAATTCACCCCAGGACATAGTAGGTGCTTAATAAATATTCCCTATGTATACTCCCAGATCACCTGTGTATATATATGAATAAAATACTCTGCTAGAGTCTATTCAATGACTTGCATATAGTCACACTGCTAGGTAGTATGAGAGGCAGTATGAGAATCCTAATATCCAGTCCAGCACTCCATCATTCAATGCCTGGGCCAGCTCCAGTCTTCTTGACTTATTTCTTGCCAATAGATTCCATTTATTCCAGAGGAAAGAGTGAAGTTGATGACTTTGCATCGTTCTGCCTAACTTAACTCTAGTTCATTGGAAATTCAAGACATTACTCTTGTCATGGTGTCCTCTTTGGGAATAAAAGGATGAACAACCACAATGACATTCTGTGCCATATGACTTCTCATAGAATTGTATAGGGTTAAATAAAATTTAAAAGTTCCATGCATTAATCAAAATGGACTTGAGTTTTCAAATAAGAAATATTTAAAAGTTCCTTGACATTTTTAAATTAAGACTAACAAATGTCAAAAATGAGCTCTTAGACATCTAAAGTGCAAAGTGGTCCAATAAGCTACTCAGAAGATAATTTTAATGGATTTTTGTTTAAGTCCTTGGGGAAATTCAGAAGTAAGCAAACACAGTTCCAAGATAAGCTTAAGGTTAATTAGGAGAGCTCATTTGAAAGTACAACACATATTTATTTAAATTATTCTAATTTCTATGGCCATTTTCTTATTAAATATTTTATTAACCATAATATTCCATTAAGAGTAATTTTTTACTTTTTCAAAGACAGAGAATAACACAAAAATTGATCCAGGAAAGGGATTCAGAAAACAAATAGCAAAATTTAGGCTATGCCTTGAGTTTAGCACTCTTTATTTATGCAATCTTGGCTTTCTCCATCTATAACTAGAATCTTATATATTGAGAACAGATTAAAAAATCATAGGAGGAGCTCAGAGATTACCTAGTCTAACTCCACCTTATAAATGAGGCCTTTGGAGGATAAATGATCTCCTCTGAAATCATATAGAAAACAGTAAGTCTTAGAAATAGAATTTGAATCTAGGCCTGTTGATTCCCAAATTAGTTTTCTTACCCATGTCTTCATGTGTTTCAAATGATGATAGAATAGACCCATCATCATAACTTTCAATATAATTTCCATTTATTAAGGTTTCAAAACATATGTGATCTCAGAGAAATATTCTATTTATGAGATTTATTAATATAGGAAAGAAGGCATATATTCTAGAATGGTTTTGATTAAATAGAGGTTAAATCACCAAAAACATTAGTAAGATGATACAGTTTCTTAGAATCTTCCATTTTCTGACCATTCCAGCTAATGAAGAGTTTTGCTATAATCAGTAGGTACACTAGTGATGAAAAAACAGCACAGGCACCCCAAGCAGAGAGTCAATCTTCCATGAAATCAACATGTGGCTGCCTAGAAATTTTAACTGAACTACTGTTCTTGGGGTATGTATACCCATTGACCTAAATCAACCAATCCATAAACAGTCATTATGCATCTATTATGTGTCAAGCACTGTGCTAAGCATTGGAGACACAATATAGAAATCAAAAGACAGCCCCATATCTTAAGGACTTTATCATTTTATTCATATCTGATTCAACCTCTCTCAAGGCTTGCCATTCCTGGTCCCATCCTGTCAAATGTTTGCTATGTCTGCCTGCAGGGAAGCTTCCTAAGGTGGTAAATAATGTGAAAATGACTGCATCATTATACACTGGGAAACAAAACTAAATTTAGAGGAAGAGGTCTTTAAGCAGAGGCTGGATGACAATTTGTCTGACAGACAATAAAGGTTGTTGTTACCGTTCAGTCATATTTGGATCTTTATGACCTCAGGTCCTTCTATCTTCTTCTACCTTTCCAAGTCTGTTCAAGTTCATGTTCATTGTTTTCATCCTATCTATCACTCCTCCTCTGCAATCCCTTTTGCTTTTGTCTTCAGTCTTTCCCAAGATCAGGTCTTTTCTAATGAGTCCCTTCTTCTCATTATATAGTCAAAGTGTTTAAGTGAAGCTTTAGTATTTGACTTTTCAGTGAATAGCCTGAGTTAATTTCTTTAAGTATTGACTGATTTGACTACCTTCCTATCCAAGGAGCTCTCAAAAGTCTTTTCCAGCAGCATGACTCAAAAGTGCCGATTCTGTGGAGCTTAACTTTTGTTACGTTGGTACTGGAGGAAAAAAAAAAAAACATAGCTTTGCCTCTACAGACTTTGTGTATGAGGTGATATCTTTGCTTTTAATGTGCTGTCCAGATTTGCCATAATTTTCCTTTTAAGGAGCAAGTGTTTTTTTTAATTTCATGGTTGAAGGCATTGCCTGCACTGATCTTTGAGTCCAGGTATATAAAATCTGACACTTCCATTTATTCTCCCTGGAAAGCGATGGGACGAGTTGTGAAGAACTTAGTTTGTTTTTCTTATGTTAATCTTCAAGCCATCTACTACACTTATTTGACACTCATCAAGAGACTTCTTAATTCCCCTTCACTTTTTACCTTATCCTGGTGGAGGGACTTGTGTAGCTCAATGAAATGTGGATTTATGCTGTGTAGGGTTCCCCAAGGTATATCCTTCATAATGGAGAGTTCTGACAAAATGTGATCCACTGAAAAAAAAAAATGATGACCCACTCTGATACCCAATGAAGGAAAGTCTATAGATAGTACTAAAATGAAAAAAAAAATTATACTAGAAGAATGAATTCCACTGGTTAGAAGGTATCCAATACATGATGGGAGAAGAAAAAAGGACAACAAGTAATTGCAGTAGTAATGAAGTAGTTGTGCCCAAGTCAAAAGGAGACTCAACTGCAGATATTTCTGATAACAAAAGGAAAGTTCAAGGCTATGAGATCAATAGGGGATAGAAAGATTAAACATTATTATTTAAAGTGTCAGTGTATTTAAATGTATAGGAATGGGTGAATCTAAATCAGGTGATTACTACATATGTTACTATGGGCAAAAATCCTAAAAAAATGGAATAGGTTCCATAGTCAATAAAAGGGTGAGAAAAGAAGTACTGGGACATGATCTAAAAAAAATTACTGAATCTAAAAAAAATGACTGAATAAAGCAATATATGATAGTAGACTGATGAACAGAACTTTAGCCTTGGATTCATTGAGCTTGAACTCACATCTTGTGTGAGCTTAGACTTCTTGGTTTCATCATTTGAAAAAAAAAAAGGGTCAAGTCTTTGATCTACAAAGTTTCTAATAATTCTCAATTTTAGCATTAGTAAATAATTTCCCTTCTCTCTGTAAAATGAGGACTTTGATTTAGATGCTTTCTAAAGGTTCTTTCCAGCTGTTACTAGAAGTCTGAGTTAATACAATTACTACTTGTCTTGTAATTAAGACAGTACAAAGATAAATAACTAAAGATGTTTTGCTTTCCTTCATCCCAAGGATCCAATTATTTGCCAGATCTTATGGATTCTACCTTCCGCAATGTGTCTCTCACTCTCTTTTCTAATCACAGAATCACTACATTAATTCAAGTCATTATTACTCTATCCTGGGTTACTGCAGAAACCTCCTAATTGGTCTTACTTCCCCAACTCTTTCTCCTCTCCAATTCATTCTTTATATGATTATCAATGACTTGTCTAAAGGACAGATCTGATGTAATTCTACTTCATAAACTCCAGTGGTTTCCAGTGATCTCTGGCATCAATCATAAACTTCTGTGTATGACATTCACATTCTCTCATTACATGGTTTGAAATTATCTTTCCAGGTTTTGTTTTGTTTTTTTTCCCCTTCAAGTGCTTTATAGTCTTCTTTCAATTCCTCACATACAAGATTCAATCTTTCAGTTCTACAACTTTACACAGGTATTCATTATTGCCTGGAAATCATTTCATCCTTATGACCAATTCTTAGAATACTTTGTGTCCATAAAAAACTCAGCTCAAAAATGATTTTGTATGAGACCTTGGGTGGTCTCTTTGCTATTTTTTGCCACTCTAATCTTCTATTTTCTCTTTGCAAGATTGTTTATTTTGTATATATTTATATAAGTAAAAATTCCACAACTCAAAAAAAATATTATATGTACCATACAGCACAGTACTTTTTTTCATTTTTGTGTTTGCATTTCTAGTTCCTAGCAAGAATAGATGCTTAATAATATTATTTTAATTGACTGAGCTAATTAATTCTGTTGATGTCATATCAACACAGGCTTATTAGGTGAATAGAGTGGATAGAGGACTGGGCCTAGAGTCAGGAATAACTGAGCTGAAATTCTTGCTCAAAAATCTGCTTTTTGTATAACAATAAACAATAAAATTAAAATGTTGTCTGCCTCAATTTCCCCAAATGTAAAATATGGCTAATAATAGCATCAGTTTTTCAGGATTGTTTGTGAGAATGAAATGCGATAATATTTGTAAAATATTAGTGCAGTTGCCAAATATATTTTAGGTGCTATATAAATGCTTATGAGGTGAGGGAGAAAGTGGAAGGGAATGGCCTTGGATCTAAAATGGTGAAGTAAAGGTAGAAACATATTAACTCTCCCAATTATCCCAAAACATAAAATAATGACTCAAAATGAATTATGAAGTAACAGAACCAACAAAAATGGGATAGAACAATTTTCTGGCCCAAGAAAACAGAAGTTTGGCAGAAAAGATATGTCTCTCTCGGAACAGTACCAACATAGACAACATCCTAATATGTCAGCAAGAGGGCTTGGGGTGGAATGAAACTATGATGCTATTTCTAGAGCTCACTCCACAGATTATAAGGATGTCAAAAAAAGACTACAGCAGATCCTTTGCTGGCACTGGAATTAGGACTCTGTTGCATTGGTCATATACAGTTCCAGCTTTATAGTACCAAAACAAGAAGGAACATTAGCAGAAGCAGAGATTCTGAACACATTTTAAGACAGAAAAGAGTACTTGTGGTTATTAACAGACTAAAGCACAAGTTAGGATAGCAATGGTCACAGCTTTCCTAGATCATACCATCTTGGAAGAATTAAAAACTTACATACCCTCAGAACTAGTTTCAAAAAATAGCAGCACAGAAAAAAAATTAATTGATTGATTACAAACAAAAATCTTATTGTTCACTCATATATTTTGAGGCTTATGAATTCAATTGCAGTCTTACTCTTAAATTCTACTGAACTAATAAACAAAGATTATTGCTTTGGCATTAGCTTCATCTTGATTTTTCACAATATCTATTTTTAATAAAATAAAAAATGTCTTAATAGATTAAAAAAATAACAATCTTTAATGATGTGAATCTACTATGCTGTATTGAAAGGGTATGCAAAATAATTACCATTTCTTTATTCTTTCTTTGCCTTCCACTATCAAATTGATAATATAAAGTTTCAACTTTCACTCATCTGTGTATGATGTACAGTAATTATGCTGCTACAAATGATTATAAAATTGGTTATTAAAATGGATATTCAATTAGAATACTATCTTATAAATCCAAATTTCTTTTCTTGACCTTTCCTTTCTCAAGTCTCCAAGATGTTGAAACAAAAATGTAGTAACATCAGTGCTCTCATTTTTAATCCAAAGGGACTGAGACCTGAATTATTAATAAAAGGAATTGTGAATGAGACAGATGATATCAGCAGCTTAGAACATTGAGGCACTGAATAAGAAAAATGAAAACCCAAATGTGCCTTTTCCTTTCAAGAAAACTTCCTCCTTGTCATTCATTGTTATAAGTTGGTGACAAGGAGGATAATAAACATAGTTTTCAGAAGGCCTGTTTATGACTGTAATATCATAGATCTAGAATTATTTTACTGACACTTTTGGTTATGTAAGAGACCAGATTGGGAGCTATTAATGTTTTGGTGTGCAAGGAATGCAATGTTTATAGTGAAAGTAGGTCCTAGAATAGAGGGGGTTGGGGAATCAAACTGCTAGTGTATTTGGAGATGATGAGATTAGCTTATGAAGTCTCCATGTTAAGTTTCTTTTTCTCTTTATAAACAAAGGTAGAAAATGTTAAAAAATGAAGCTTACATGTAAAATTAATAAAATACTTCCTTAAGCAATCTGCTATTTTGCTAAAGCAGTAAAATGGACCTTAGACACTTGAATTTAGTTTAGTCAGTTCTCTACAAGTTTCTTAAAGCTTACTGCACTTTCTATCATGGAAAAAAAAAAAAAAACATCAAGTCAGAATGCAATTAAATTTATCTTACCTTTATCTAGGAGAAAATTGATAAAATGCAAATAATCAGGAAGAAAACTTTAAAATAGCAGAGAAACACTTACTAATCAATAATGCCTACCCTTGCACATGGCATAAAATGGAAGGGAACAACATAGAGCTGAAATTCACCCTAGTTCCATTAATTTCTCAGTTACGATTTAGTTACATACAGCTAGATTCCTAGATTCTCTAAATAAATTGGGCAGAAAGTCTGGGAAGAAAAAAGCCTCCAGATAGATAGCTTAGAGTCAGTCACCCATCAATTGCTCATTTTACACATTCTCTCTCTCTCTCTCTCTCTCTCTCTCTCTCTCTCTCTCTCTCTCTCCACCTTCCCCCTCCCCCCCCAGCCCGTGTCTTTCTGTCTCTGTCCACATGTTTCCTTTCACTGTATTGGAAAATTCTGCCTTTCCTTTTCAATGTCATAATGTTTTTTTTCTTTCCAAACTGAAAGGAACTATTACTCCTGGGTTTATTAGTGACTTAAGTCCCCTTGGAAAGCACCCTGACAACCACAGTAAAACACTTTTGTTTCACTAGACACCTGCCAAAGCAAACATAGGAAAAAAAAAACCCAACACATTTATTTTAACAAATCTTTTCCCTTCTTTCCTAATATATCCTTGGCCTGAAGAAGATAGAAAAAAATGAGAACTCCTATTTTATATTTGATTATAAGAAAAATGGAAGCAGAGATTGATGAATTTGAAGTGATGGATAACTTGGGGGAAGAAAGTGACCATGTCATCCTAGCATTTCAGACAGTAAATCAAAAGTCTTTTAAAACTGGAAAGAAAATCATAAAGCATCAAATTCAACTTACTCATTTAAAAGAAAAAGGCAACAAAATTCAGAAAAATTATGTCATCCAAGATAGTAACTACTTGTGGTGGGATTTAAATTCAGGTACTCTGATTGCACAGATATTCTCCTTCTACTGTATCATGATTCCTCACACTTCCTGGATGAAAATCCCTGACCAATGAAATTCAGATTATTTAACTAGTATGAGAATTAGACAATTATGTGCATTTGAAAGAGTGCTCTCCAATGAAGTCCAATTTTATAAACAAAATTTACACAAGATAAAAAGATCTCATAATCTAAAGCAAATATAAATGAGCACAAAAAAAGCATGAAGAAAGCAAATTAGATAGATCTCTTTAATGAATATTGATGCAAAAATATTAAATATAATATTAACAAAGAGATTACAACAATTTACCAGCAAGATAATACACTATGACCAAATAGGATTTGTACCAAGAATGCAGGACTGGTCTAATATCAGGAAAACTCTTACCATAATCGACCATATCAATAACAAAACCAACAAAAATCATAGGATAATCTCAATAGATGCACAAAAAGCTTCTGACAATATACAACACTTATTCATATTAAAAACACTACTGAGCATAGGGATAAAGGTATTTTTTTCTTAAAATAATAAGCAGTTTCAACCTAAAATCAACAGTAAGCATTATTTGTAAAGAGAACGTGACACATTCCCAACAAGATCAGGGATGAAACAAGGATGCCCATTAAACCACTATTATTCAATATTGTACTAGAAATGTTGCTTTTAGCAACAAGACAAGGAAAAAATAAATAAATAAATAAATAAAGGAATTAAAGTAGACAATGAGGAAATAAAACTACCACTCTTTGCAGATGATATGATGATTTACTTGGAGAATCCTAGAAAATCATCCAAAAGCCCACTGGAAACAATTAGCAGTTTTAGTACAGTCACACGATATAAAATAAACCTACACAAATCATCAAGATTTTTTAATATTACTAAGTCCATTAGGAAGAGATAGAGAGAGAAATTCCATTTAAAATAATATAGACAAAATAAAATACACAAGTTTTTTAAGAGAAACCCAAGAATTATATGAACATAATTACAAACATTTCTCATGCAAATAAAGTTAGATCTAAATAATTAAGATAGCATCAATTGCTCATGGATAGACTGAGTTAATATAATAAAAATGATAATTTTGCCTAAATTGATCTACTTGTTCAATGCCATATCAAACTACCAAAACATTATTTTATAAAACTAAAAAAAAAAAACAAAACAAAAAACAAAATTCATCTAGAAGAAAAAAAGGTAAAGAATATTAAGGGAATTAATTTTAAAAATACAAAGGCAGGTGGCTTACCAATATCAAGTCTAAAACTATATTATAAAGCAACAGTCATCAAAACCATTTGGTACTGGCTAAGGTATAAAGTAGTGCCTCATGGGAATAGATTGGACACACATGACACAATAGTCAAAGCCTATAGCAATTTAGTATTTGATAAATTCCCAAACTCCAGCTTCTGGAATAAGAAATTGCTGGGAAAACTGGAAAATAATATGTCAGAAACGTGCCACAAACCTACATCTCACAGCCCATACCAAAAATAAGGTCAAAATGTGTACATGATTTGGGCATAAAGGATGATACCACAAACAAATTAGGAGAACAAGGGATAATTTAGCTATCAGGTCTTTGGAAAGGGAGGAATTTATAAGTAAAGAAGAATTAGAGAATATTATGAAAGGCTAAATGGAGAACTTTGAGTACATTAAATTAAAAAAGTTTTTGCACAAACAAAACCAATAGAAACAAGATATAAAGGGAAGTACAAAGATGGGAAAACATTTTTATAGCCAGTGTTTCTGATGCAAGTCTCCTTTCAAAAATATATAAAGAACTGTATCAAATTTATAAGAATACAAGTCAATTCCTAATTGATAAATGGCCAAAGCATATGAATAGGTAATTTTCAGATGATGAAATTAAGTCCAGATATCGTTCAATTAAAAAAAAAAATGTTCCAAATCACTACTAATTAGAATTTCAAGTTAAATCAGCTTTAATTTGTACCACCTCTCAGATTGGCTAAGATGACAAGAAAAGATGATTATAAATGATGGAGGGAATGTGGCAAAACCGGGAAGCTAATGCATTATTAGTGGAGTTGTGAAATCATCCAACCATTCTGTAAAGCAATTTGGAACTTTACCAAAGAGCTATAAAACTGTTCATACCCTTTGACTCAACAGTGCTATTACTAGATATGTATCCAAGGAAATCAAAAGGAGGAGAAAGGACCCACATCTGCAAAAATGTTTGTGGCAGCTTTTTTGTGGCAGCAAAAAATTGGAAAATGAGTATTTGCTCATCAATTGGGGAATTGTTGAACAAGTTGTGATGTATAATGGTAATAGAATATTATTGTTGTATAAAAAATGATGAACAAGCTCTTTTTAGAAAGTCCTGGAAAGATTTTCCAGCGCTGACGCTGAGTGAAACAAACAGACCCAGCAATATATTGCACATAATAACAGCAGGAATGTGCCATGATCAACCATGAAAGACTTGGTTCTTCTGAGTTGTGCAGCGATCCAAAACAATCCTCATGGATTTGGGGATTTGCCATCTAGATCCAGAAAAAGAACTAAGGAGATTGAATGTAAAACAACACATGCTATGTTCACTTTTTCCCTATTTTTTTCAATCTTCTCTCCCATGGTTTTTTACCTTTTGTTCTGATTTTTCTTTTCCAAGGTGATTCATAAGGCAATGTGTATTAAAAATAAATTTACTAGAAAAAAATAATTTTTGGTATTGCTTTTTATACTATAGAATAGGCATGTAATTTTTAACAACATATTGATTCCAGTTAAATTCTACAATCCACCAAAAGAAAAAAAAATCAGCCTCAGACATGTAATAGCTATCCTTTGGAAAATCACACAACTACTGTCTGACTCCAATTATCCATTTGTAAAATGTAGATTATTATACCTTCCTCGAAGTTTTGAAGATAAATTGAGATAACATTTATAAAGTACATTGTAAATCTTAAAGTCCATATAAATGTTAGACATGATTATTATAAAATTGGTACAATATTTATCCCTCTCTAGTGCTGTATTCAGAAAATAAACAATTGACAAATTCAAAAAGTAGAAGTCACTCCATGTCTGTGTAGTCTAATTCATACTTGGAAGAAATCTTCACTTTAACATATGTCAGGAAGTGTCATTCAACCTCTTTCTGAATTTCTCCTGTAAGGGAGAACCTATCACTACTTATTGAATCAATCTCATTAAACTTTAGAGTCCTATTTGTATTTCCCTTGACATCAAGGCAATTTTTTCTCTTTAAAACTACCCTTTATTCATAGTTCTAGCTCCTAGGCTTAAAGAAAACAAGTTTAATCCTTCCTCTACATAATGAGGAAAGTATTATCAACTTTATTCCTTTCTTGTCTCCAAACAGAATATTCCCAATTCTTTCAACTCATGTAACTGTGCTTCCTGTTTCTTTGTCTTCTCAACTGTACTTAATCCAGATCTGTTTAGATTTTTGGTTACTTACTGTTGTAGGGCTAACTCCAGGCTTCCTTGCATCCTTGAAATAAGAAACATTTATTTTGTATGAATATCTTTTGTTGAATACAGTGCAGTAGTACATGGAGGAAGACTATGTTATGGATTGTACATTGGGCATAGGCTTGGAATGATTGCACTTATGTAGTGTCTGAAAAAAAATAATTGTAATAAAAATGACTCTCTTCACACTTCTGTCTGCAGTTGTTATGGCTGCTATAGCTAGAAATTTCAAGGAAGTTAATAGAGCAAATAAGACTAATATGTCTTTTGAGAAACACTGGCCAATAAAATACTGTAATTATATTGGGGTGGTCATGGAGTGAGACCAAGATCCAAAATATTCTAGCAGTAGTGTATTGACAATAAGGTTATATTTCTCTCTTGATAGTTCTTGAGCTCTGCAAATTATCCTCTCTCCTAGGAACCAGTATCCATCTTACAGCAAAATATTGATTCCAATCATCAATTAAAAAAAAAAAAGATAGATCTTCAAAAGAGAGCATTTAAATCATTCCTGGATAAAAAACAAGAAAAATGAGCAAATCAATGAATCAGTGAGTGAATGAATCAATGAAATGTCATATGTATGTAGAACATGTAACAAACAAGCATACAAAATTAAAAGGAAGTTATTTTATACATAAACACAATATAACACATATATGTACCTGTATAGGCCTGTATAACATACACAAACACACATATAAATATAAATACACAGAAAGTTATCTCTTCCATATCATACTTTTCCTCATTATGGTTTCGATATTATTGATTGGCATAAGAAATTAAATAGGAATGGGGGGGGGGAGTTTGTGGAAAATGCACACAACATGTGAAGACCAACAGATAACACAAAAAAGTTTAGAAACTGAGAAATTCATAAGATATACAGTGTTGTATAAATACAGTTTATGACCATTAACCCAAATTTTACAATAGTGTAATACAGGCCCCATAAAAGAAAAAGGACAGAAAAACCAGACTTCTTCTCTGGTATGATGCAAAGGGAGGACCAGAAATTTTTACATGGATTTTTCCATATTGTAGGAGTTTTGCACCCCAAATCCCTGCAATGTAATGCAATAACATTATAATCAATATATGTATATATATCTACAGGTATGTTTATGAACATATAAATATCATAATATGATATAATATTATTATTATATGTGTCCCTGACAGTGACTAGAAACTAATATAGTAGGAGATACAAATCTAGAAAACCTAGGAGGCTTGGGATGTGGGTAAGTGGCCATGATAAAGACAGGGGTCAAGGCAGGGTTACCTGACTCAAACTATACCTTAACTGGGATATGCATTCACTCACTAATTCATTGACATTGTTTTATTGACTATTGAACTGCTGTTTTTGGAAGTGAGGAACAGCAGAATTAGCCTAATTAAAACAAATATGCACATTAACACATATGCAATTTTAAAAAATGCTCTGGGGTGAGAACTATGAATGAATTAACAAAGAAATGAGATAAAGTTAAGAACTCAAATGGGAGATTCTAGAATTATATCTCAAGAGAAATGCTACAAGTCAAAAGAAGGAACCAAAGATTAAGATAATATAATTCAGAATACTTAGAGATAAAACAAAGAGGATAAAAGAAATTAATGTGTATTGGGAAAATAACATCACAGTAACTGCTATTTAAGGGTCTGGAGGAGGAGGTTTATGGGACTACATTCGTTGTGGCTTGGAGGAGGCAGAGGAAAGATTTTGAACAATGTGCTCATTTGTATTGGGAAAGAAAGAAAGAAAGATTGCTTAGGCAAATTCAAGGAATTTAGAATAGAGCAGATAAATGGAATGGGGAAAGGGAAAACAGGTGGGAATTCACTAGTGCTAAATTAGTATAAGCAAAACTAATACCAGGGATAAAGTTTAGTTTTTAAAAACAAAAGGGACAAAAAAAAAATACAATATAATGAAATTTATGGAGGAAACCAGAAATCTAGAATAGTAACTCTAGATGTAAATAATGGAAAAGAGGGTGTCAGAATAGACAAGAAAAAAATAATTTTCAAATCATTAAGATACATATAGGATGAAAATTAAAGCCTAGAACAAGCTACCTATTAGGTCATATTAAAACTATATATAAAACAAAGAAATATATATATATATAAATGAATAAGTAGTGAAACAAAAAAAAAATAAAATCATTGTATGAAAGTAAAATTTAACATTCATAGTGTCCACAAAAAAGATTACAAAAAAAAATCACAACATTGTTTTTCAAGGAACATGATAAATAATATTATTAAATATATCTGTATGAAATAGCATTGCACATAAATTGATGAAGGAAAACACTATTTAATCACAAAAAAAGACACAAAGTAGCATAATAATTGTCAGCAACTATTATCTTCCCTATCTCAAAGATGAATGCTCATACATATATATATATATATAGATATATAGATATATAGATATACACACACATACACCAATTGAACAGAATGTTGGAGCAATCAGATTTTTAAAAAAGATATCATTTGTTCTAAATGAGAACATTTTAAATATATATATTTATATAAAATCTCTCCTAAGCCCTTTATATCCCATAGAGCACCAATAAAATATCAATAATTCTAAAAAGTTAAAAAAGTCATTTAAAAAAACCAATAAAATATAAATTCATGGAACATATAGATGAAAATACCCCAAAAGACAGAATTAAATGGAGATTTAATACTTATGAAATAATGTATGAAGCAAATCATAAAATAATTAAAATTTATTTGAAAGAGAGCAATAACAATGAAACAATGTACCAACATTTTTTTGCGTGTGCAGCTAAAGCATTCCTCAGGAGAAGAAAAATATGCATCTGCACACATATATTTAACAACATAAAAATAAGAGTATTAATGAACTGAGAATGTATTGTTAAAATGAGAAAATCAAATAGTTCAACAAAACATTTAAATAAATTCAGGATGAAACATTTACAAGTAGAGGATAAATACATGAAATGGAAAATAAACATTATGTAGAAAGGATAAGTAAAAATTTTTTAGATATTTCTTTTAATATTCAGTCAAATAGATTTGTGTTCTTATTGAATTAGTTCCTTTCAGTGATGCATATTGCAACCACTTCAGATCTGACTTTTGTCCATGTTCTCCAATGAATTCACTACAGGAGTATAAAGTGACATTCTGGAGAACTTCCTCAGGTTCTCTTTGCATTGGAATAGAGCCATCTTACAGTGTTCTTATTATCTTTAGACATTGCCATATGACCAGTTCAACTTCTGGTTCCTGTCATATATTTGCTTGAAACCATTTTTTACTACTATTGATAATATTCAATTGGTTATATTCTGCTGTCTGCTCAAACCCACAGTGTGACACTCTGGGATATTTTTTTCAGTAATTAGAACCGTATAATACTGGTATTAAAAAGACAAACTTTTGTATCTTTGGGATACTGAGGTCAATAAAGGTGATGTGAAGTTTAATTCTGACATAAATCTACCCAGCTCTTCTTTTGTTTACCTTCATCAGGCCAAATTCATTGTTCATTTTTATTTCCTGATCAGTGCATGTAGATGAAGACAGGGAAAATTCAGGAATGATTCATGCTAAAAACACTTAAGAGAATTGACAAAGCAAAGCCACTTTAATAAAATAAAAAAAATATATATATAAATCTAAAGCCAAAAATGTAGATTTATTTATAATGTATTAACATTGAAAGCTTTCCTAAATAATATAGAGATAAAACAAGAATGTCTAATCTATCTACCATTATTTGAAATGTTAACAATAATAATAAAACAAGAGAAACAAGCTAAAGACAAACAGGGACAAAGAGGTATAAAAATATCCTTATTTGCTTACAATATGATTTTTTTTACATATAAGATCCCAGAGAATCAAGAAGGAAACTGAGGATTAAGCACTGCAGTAAAGCAGTTAGATATACAATAAAACTACAAATAACTTCAATCTATCTAGCTACAAAAAGGAAATCTAGAGAATAATAAGATAAAAGGAAGACTTTTTAAATTATTACAGAAGATATAAAATATCTGGGAATCAACTAGCCAAACCATATTCAAGATGTCTATAAAGAAAACTGCAAACACATTACATTCAATAAGCTCATGATTGGACTTTGGCAAAATAATAAGATTATAGCATCACTTGAATCAATTTACAAACTGCCAAAGAATTATTTTACAGTATCAGAAAAATACAATACCAACACATATATGGGGGTGGGGGGTCAGAAGGAAGGTCAGATCCCAAGGGAAAGAATTGTAGAGAGTAATAAAGGGGAAAGAACACCTGCATAAAATAAGTTATTTTATAAAACTGCAATCATTCCAAAATGTTTGGTACTTAATTAAAAAAAAAAATCAGTGAAACATATTAGTAGAATAAAAAAAAAAAATCAAACTTGGTAAACCATTTTGCAATTAGTCCAAAAAAAGCAAGCTCCTTGAGTAAGGACTTATTCACAAAGAATTACTTGATGAACAGGAAAATAATGAGGGGGGCGGGGAGAAACAGTTAGATCAGCTTCTTAAACTATATATTATAAATAAGTTTAAAACTAATTATAAGGCAAATATAAAAAGACCTATCTTTTTTAATGGAAGGGCATATAAGTGTGGATAGAAATAGTTTTCACTACTAAGATGAAGGAGGGAGGGAGTCTTAGACCAAATAAAGTATAGAAAAGATTATCATAAAAGATTATAGCATACCTGAAACAGAAAGAAAAAAAAAACTTTTTGTATGAACAAAATCAATATAGGTGAGGCAAAAAAAAGTAATTAACAATTGGGGAGGATAGGATTTGCATCAAACATCATTTATAAAGTCCCTATAGCAAAGATATGTTCAGGATTAACAGAAACACAAAAGATGAAAAGTTGTTCTTCCATTCAAAATCAAAGTCAAAAAATTATCTTTTACGATGGGAATTTAAATCTATTAGCAATGATATGAAAAATTGTTCCACATTTCTAAAAAGAGAATAGCAAATTAAAAGAACTCTGGTCTCATCATAAAAAAATTGGTAAAGATGGAAATATTAATTATTGGAAGTTGTAGAAATCAAAGGAGTTGTAGAATTCTAGAATTTCTAATATACTGTTGGTAGGGCTCTAACTGCTCTATTCATTAAAGAAAAAAATTAAATTATTCTTTAAAAATCATAAAAATCTTTATATTCTTTGACCCAGAGATCAAAAACAAACAAGCAAAAAAGATCCCCTCATTTGTCAATAGTATAATACTTTTTTGGTAACAAATAAGTATAAACAAAGAAAATATTCATAGATAATGGAAGGGCTAAAAAATTGTGACATGAATATAATGGAATATTTTTTGCTATATGAGAACTACCAAAATGAAGAATTTAGAGAAACACAGAAAATATATACAATGAGGTAGAATGAAGAACAAGAAAAAGTAATATGCACAATGAAAACAATGAAAACTCAAAGAACAAGAACTTTGATTATAACAACCTAACATGATCTTGAAGATCAAATTCAAAGCTCTATTTCTGTCATTTCTTCCCACAGTTCAAAAATCATGGATGTCCAATATTGCATTTGCTATCGAGACCAAGCTGATGTGTGGATGGGTCTTACTCAGCTATTTTTGATTTCTGTAGTAAGAAGGAAAGATATTTGCAGGGATATTTGGGGAAGGTGGATTTAGGAAGGGAGAGAGTCATGGAATATCTGGAAATGACTATGATATTAAAAACAGACAAATATAATTTTTAAAAAGTTGAGAAAGAACTTGAAAAAAAAACAAATAATAAATGAAAGAATAAGAGAAGTCAAAGCTAATTATTAAGATTTATATTTTGGGAATGTTGGACATTTACATCTGGCATAGACTGAATTGAGGGCACTGAGGATAGTATGAAGCTTCACTGAATGAGAGAAGGGACCAACAGGAAATTTGGATTTGTTTCAAGTTGCTTGTAAGAATTATAAAAGGCTAACTTGAGGAAACATTTGGTTCACACAGGTTATGTGGATTCTATAAATCTTACAAGTAAGTATTCCTTTGTCAATACTTTCCCACATTATTCAAATGACAAATGTATGCTTGCCCCCCTCCCCAAAAAGTCATACATGGATACGCTCAAGGTATCTTTTAAGATTTTAAAATAGATTGTATGACATGGGAGACACTGGTGCAGAGCCAGCATACAGCTCATCTATCTGAGAAGGTGCTGTGTTCTATGAGCAAAGAAGGGTTCAATTATTCCAAAAGAAATGCAAAAATGAGCAAAATCAGAGAAGCTGCCCCAAATGTTCATAGAGATTATTTGTGTCCCACCTGTGCCAGAGTGTTCTGAGCTCATAATGATCTGATCAATCACAGTTTGACACACTGTAACTTGACTCTAACATAGTAATGGCATTTTGGTGCTCTTCAAGAATGAAGGACAACAACCAACTAACCCCATACAAAATAATTTTTGTTGTTTTGCTTAGCAGGATAGGTACATACAGAATCATTCTGATTTGCTTGAGTGTTAAACAGTGATCACCAAAGAGAATGCTAATATTCTTTAGTTGTTTATTTTACATTATCTAAATTATTTAATAAAATTTGTCTTTGGAGCCTAATTGTAAACATTGCACTTACAAATAAGCAGATCACATTGAAAGACTCTTCATAACTATTGGTTCTTATTATCCATTAACTCAGAGAAATAATCAAGAGAGTCTAAGAGGTCCAATATATTGAGTTATATTGTCTTAATCCCAAGTCATTATGAAACAGTGAGTGTCTGTGTAGTATTTTTAAACATGTGGAAATAATATTGCAGCAAACAAAACCCATTTAAATTTCAGAGTCATCTTTCTAAATACACTTGGAGGCCTCTCTGGAACTGGGATGACACTTTATTGATTTCACTAAGTGACCTGGATTGATTGAAAACTGGGGAAAGCTTAAAACACCAAACATTCCTCAAGGGCACATTTCCCAGGTGATTGTTTTTCTGTTTATTTTTAATACCACTGTTTTTCCTGCATAAACCATCTGCCTTGCCATTTCCCCTGCCCAGTGTTGTTACTCTTGGAGAGTTCTGCTATAACATAAGATCTCAGTTATGTCCTAATTCTGATCAATAGTTCCACAGTAGATGAAATATTCATTGGAAAACAGGAAATTGTTATGAAGTTATACTACAAGGTAATGACATCTTTCTTTTTATTGTCTCTATATCAGATCTCATCCACAATGGGCATCATTCTTGGAGGTATGAGGTAGATGTATAAACTTTTAAATAAATGTCGATATTACAAGGACATTTGGCATACAAAATGTATTGAGGAAAATTTAGGAAATAGGAAACACTTGAAGGTACAGATGGGAAATGTTCAATGTGACCTAGAAGCAGTAGATTTCAGAATTGTAAGGGATGTCTAAAGTAGATGTCACATATGAAACACAGTTGCTATTTGTTATCTTTATTTCTTAATTTGATTTTATTTTTTTAACCCAGAAAGAAAAGCATATTAATTGTAATAGTGACATTACAACTTTACTAGTTTTCTTAGGTTTACAAAAGAATAGAATGAAAGTATTGTTCCTGATACTTTCTCCCCTTTTAACCCTTCTCCCACACACACACTTGACTCTAGCTTCTCATAGAGGTGCCAGATCTATTTAAAATCTTTAGCTGGTGGAAATAAAATTAGAATGATGATCTTTATTAAATACAAAGCTGACTCTCTTAGGAAAGTCATTACCTGTACTACAAATTGGGTGGGAAGAAATTTACTGCTTGCTCTTTGGACTAAATGAGAAACCATTCTATGACTCTCAATCTTCTCTAACAACCAGTACAATAAAACAAAATATTAAACAACAACAAGAAGCATATGCTATAAGAGCCGATAGATAAGGGTGATCTCAGAACTGAGAGGCTTCCATTTCAGGAGAGAAGGACAAAGCAGGCTTAGTTCTATAGTTTTGTTGGTGGTGGTTTATTTGTTTTTTAACTATACTAGTGGTTTAAGTAGATTAGTGCCATCTGTTTTTTAACTAGACCAATAGTATAGGAAACTCGCTGAAGAAATTCCCTCTATCAATATAGATGAGTACCTACTTTGTCCAGGGTGTACTGAAAGGCTAACCAGGATCATATAAAATAATTTGAATTTAGATCTTGCTCCCAGGTCAACTTTCTATCCATTTTTCCATGTGTCCTCAGTTTGTTGAATTTGATTGACTCAAAATGACTAAATTACACATCTATCTCCATTGTATGGGCCAGAGTCAAAGAAATTACACTAGAAACCCTTTATAACATTAGTGTCAGGGATAGTAGCAAGATATATAACCTGATTAAAGTATAATCATAAAAAATGTATTTTTTTACTCATATTTAAAGATTAAATGATATGACCTGTGATAAATACTGCATTAGTAGCTCTCATTAAGGGAAAAAAAAAAAAACAAATTAAAATAACATTAAATCTTGGAAGTAACTTTCCTCGTAATAATTCTGTGAAGTAGGTACTACAAATAATACTAAGCAGAATTTACAGATTAAGGAACTGAGGTCCTGAAAATAAATGACTTGCCAATGGTTATATAACTTAGAATGTAACAAATACTAGAAAATACTTTTTTCCTAAGTTGGTATTGACTTCTTTATTGGGGATATATGAAATTAAGTGTGCCTATCTATTCCAGCTTTCCCTAATTTATTTGAGCATCAGAATATTTAAAGAAATTATGAAAAGAATTGCTAATTATTAAGAAGGATGAGCAGTACAAATAAAAGTGACCAATGAAAGATAAAAATACAGTAGTAAACAATTCTGCAATTCAAAAAGAAAATACATTTCATTATGCTATAGATACAAAGAATAAAGGACAATTATCAACCAAGATTTGTTTACACTTTTTATGCAACAAAAATCAAGTCAGCCTATGTGTTCAGCAAACTGATTTTCACTATGCCATTGCCAAACTCCTGAAAGTTTTCTTTTTCACCCACTCTTGTCTTTTATAGGCTACAAGTTTAGAAGGAATAGATGTATAGCATGGCTCTGTGGAAGCCTGAAGGGATTATTAAAGAAGTAAAGAAGGAGAGATGACATATTTCAATCTTCTCAAAGATAAATGCCAGTCATAAAACCAAGCAGCAAACTGGCGACAATTTGATTATTTTAAAGTTTTTCAATATTTCGTAAGAAGCTAAGACATTTTTCTAGAGGAGCTGAAAGAGATTTGGTTGTTTTGTCATTCTGACTCATGGCAAGGATTTGCTTTATCATTGATCATTTTAAAACTATAATACATGTTTTTTGTTTGCACGTGAAAGTTAATTACTTTCACCCCCACCCAATTTCAACTTAATGGTATGTTAGTCAATGAATAAAATTGTTATTCAATAAAAATTACTCTTTTCAGAAGTTTTCTATTTCTCAATTTTTTTTAGACTTTCTTATCCTTTACTGTTTAAAACCACCAGACTTCTGACATATTCATTGGAATAGTAGAAAGAGCACTGGATCTGGGAGATCTGAATTTCAATCTAGATGTAGACACTTAATTAAGCTACATAATTGTGGGCAAGTTACTTTGCCTGTTTGCCTCAGTTTCCTGATCTATAAAATAAGGATAATAATAGTTCCTACTTTCCAGAATTGTTGTAAGAATAAAATAAGATATTTGTAAAGTGCTTAACAAAATTCTTTGCATATAGTAGGTGCCATATAAGTGTCAGGTATTATTACAACAACAACAATAATAATAACAATAATTAAAGAACAAGACAGACATGATACAAAGGGAAAAATTAATAAGAGGTAATAGTTCAGGAAATCCATGAACTGGACCTGAAATGAAATCATAAGAAATGTGAGAGATGAGAACATGAAATAGAGAAAGAATATATATATATATATATATATATATATATATATATATATAGAGAGAGAGAGAGAGAGAGAGAGAGAGAGAAAGAGAAAGAGAGTAAGAGAGAGAGAGAGAATAGAGGAGAGAGGTAGAGAGTGAGAAACAGAGACAGAGACAGAGAGAGAAGAAGAAGAAAAAAAGAACAACAACAACAGAAGTAGGAAACAAAACCTAGTAAGGAATTGAATGTGAGTAAAAAAGACTTTGGGGCCAAAAGAAATAATTTTATTCTTATTGCTTATTTTTTCTAAAAAAAATTGCTAATAATATATTAAACCTTTAGTTTACCTCTACTTTGCTGATATTTTCTTTCTAGTCTAGTTTTCGATAACATATAGTCAAGTACATGACCACGTCAATATCATGTGATAACTTTATATTTATTTTGCAGCCATGGAAAAGTAGTTAGTATTCAGCATCTAACTCTCACTGGCATCCCGCTGTTGCCAGATAAAAATCTAGACTTTTTGGTTTAATTTTTAGTTTCCTATGTAATTCTTTCCATTTCCAGCTAGACTTTAAATCTAAAACCTTCCATACCAGCAAGGTCATTCATCATTTCATCTTAAGAAGTCATCATCATCATTGCCTCAAATTCTTTGCACATGTTCTTGTCTCCCAAATCTGGGATACTCTTTTCTTCTTCTATAAAAATAATATCTCTCTTTTACAACTAAACTTAAGGCAAGTTTAAAGTAAATTATTTCCTCTATGAAATTTACTTGAATAGGGAAGGAATCAATAAGGTTTTATTAAATAACTACTATGTGCTAGACAGTGTACTTGGGACCAAGAATGCATCTACAAAGAAGGAAATCATCCCCACTCTTACTGTATATACATTCTAGTGTGTGTGTGGGGAATACAACAAATACATATGGAAATACATAGAATAAATATTAAAAAGTTAAATACTTGCTACTTTGAGGGAGAGGCACTACTAGTAAAGGTACAAAGAAATGTTTGGGTTTCATTTTGATAGAAGCAATAGATTTTATGGGAACAACTTGCATATAAAACTTGGGAAACTTTACCAGTCCAAAGATACAGAAATGTGAGTTACTTGATCATGTGAAAGGACAGAGTAAAAGTCAATTTTATAAAAGAGGACAGGAAGGAAAGTAATGTGTGTTAAGCCTGGAAAGATAAGGTGGAGTAAGTTCCAGGAGATTGCCCAAAATCCATGATTAAAAAAAAAAAAAAAAGGATTGGGGAGGAGACCTAGAAATTATTTTTCAAAAATTATCAAGAAAATCTGCCCTGATATCAATCAAGAAAAGACTTAACATTAATTGGAAACTTAATAATCTGTTCCCCCCCAAAAAAATTTGTCAAAGAACAAATCATAGGGGGAAAATCAATAATTCCATTAAAAAAGAATTATAACAATTAGATAACATACCTAAATTTGTGAAATGTAATAAAAAATGATATTTGGGGAAATTTTTCTTATATATTTCTGTGTATATCAATAAAAGAAAGAAAGAGTAAAACAATGAATTATGCGTGCAATTAAAAAAACTTAAAAAATTAAAACTCTCCAGACATCAAAATAAAAATTCTGAAAATCAAGGAGAAGTTTGATAAAATTTTAATTATGAAAATCAAAAGAGTAAAACATCTAGTTTTATTTTTAAAAAGTCAATAAAACAGATAAACCATTGATTAACTTGATTTTTAAAAAGAAGGAAGACTTCTCAGCAATACAATGATATAAGACAATTCATTTCAGGAGGATTTTTTTTAAATGTTTTTTTCCCCCTTTTGTTGTTGTTTGTTTTTTTTTTCTTTCACAACATGACTAATATGCAAATATGCTTTACATGATTGAACCTATATAACCTACATTAGATTGCTTGCTATCTTAAGGAGGGAAATAGAAAATATTGGAACTACAAATATTTCAAAGAATGGATGTGAAAAACTGTATTTACACATAATTGAAAAAATAATACTATTATTTGTTAATATATAAAAAATAAGGAAGAAAATTAAACTCCAGTGCCAAATGCCAGTGTCAAAATAAATGTGTTGAATGAAACATCAAAAAAAAAAGAAGGAATTAATTTATAGAAGTTATTTTTCATAATTATATGTTAAAAACTTACAATCCAAGTTAAATGGATGAATATTTACAAAAATATGAACTGTCGGGATTAAAAGAAAAAATAAATATAATATTTAATTAACTAATTTAGAAAAGAAAATTAAACAAATCATAAAAGAATTCCCTATGGAAAAAAATCCCCAAGATAGATGGATTTTCAAAAAGTTTAATATTTTTATTTTCTGTTGCATGTAAAACAATTTTTAATATATTTTTTTTAATTTTTAGTTCTACATTCTTCTCTTCCTCCCTCCTAAACCCTCCTCATTGAGAAGACAAGCAATTCAATATGTTATACATATGTAGTCTTGTAAAACTTTTTCATAATAGTCATGCTATGAAAGAAAAGATAAAAACCTTCAAGAAATATAAAGTAAAAATAAAGAATGCTTTAATTTGCATTCAGACACTAATTCTTTTCTGGATATGGATAGCATTTTTTTTTATCATATGTCCTTCAGAATTGTCTTGGATCATTGTATCATTGAGAATATGTCATTCAAAGCTAATTATCTTACAATATTGCTATTACTTTGTATAGAGTATATTTTCTTTTGCAGATGCTCATGGAAGTTTTAACAGATTTTTTTTTTTTTTTTTTGCTGAGATCAAGCTGCTTATCATGTCTTATAGCATAATAGTATTTCATCATAATTACATACTATATAATTCATTAAGCCATTTGCAATTGATGAGCATTCCATCAATTTCCAATTTTTTGCCTCCAGAAAAGAGCTGCTATAAATATAGATCCTTTTCTTTTTTGTTTTTATGTCTTTTGGGATATATACCTTTTAATATTGCTGGTAGGTCAAAGGGGTATGTATGGTTCTACAGTCCTTTGGGCACAGTTACAAATTACTATACACTATGGTTGAATTCACAATTTCACCCAAAGTGTATTAATGTCTCATTTTTACCACATCCTCTCCAATATTTGTCATTTTCTTTTCTGTTTTATTAGCCAAACTAAAGGATATGTGGTAGTACCTCAGAATTGTTTAAATTTGCATTTTTCCTGTCACTAGTGAGTTAGAGCATTTTTTCTTATGTTTATAGATAGTTATGATTATTTAGATCAAAGGTATTTAAAAAGGGAATTATAATAAACATTAAAGGAACAATTAATCCAAATACTATGTAAACTATTTGGAAAAATAGATAAAGGAAGAATACTATCAAATTCTTTTTATTTACATTAATATGGTTTTGATATCTAAACCAGAGCAAAAACAGTGGAAGAGAAATATAAAACAGCTTCATTAATGAAAGTTGATGCAAAAATTAAATCAAATACTAGCAAGGAGATTATGGTAATGTATCACAAAAAACATATGCTATAACCATTTGAAATTTATATCAGTAATACCAGGGTTGGTTCAATATTAGCAGGCTCTAAGCATAATTGATTATATCAATAACAAAAAAATCAAATAAAATAATTTCAGATACAGAAAAAACCTTTTTGACAAGATGCAACATTTATTCCTCCTAAATACAATTGAAAGCACAGAAATCAATGTAGACTTTGTTAAAATAAGTACTATCTTTAAAACCAAGAGCAAACATTATCTATAACAGAAGTAAATTAGAAACCTTCCCATTAAGATCAGAATTGAAGCAAGGATGTCCATTATCATGACCACTATTGAATATTGCGTTAGAAACAGCATGGTAACAAAAAAAAAAATGGAAGAAAAAATAAATAATGAAGAAACAAAACTAACTTTTTGCAGATATAATCATATACTTAAAGAACACAGTAATATCAATTTTAAAACTACACGAAACAACAATTTTAGCAAAGTTGCAAGATATAAAGTAAGTCCACATAAATCATCAGCATTTTTATGTTTTATTAACAGATCCAAACAGGAAAAGTTAGAAAGAGAATTTTCATTAAAATACTAATAAAGACAGGAAAAGATAATGATGAATGTTGAAGGGCATGTGAGAAAACTGGGACGCTGATACATTTGTTGTTGGTAAAATTGTGAATGGATCCAACCATTCTGGAGAGCAATTTGGAATTATGCTCAAGAAGTTATCAAAATGTTCATACCCTTTGATCCAGCAGTGTGACTACTGGGCTTATATCACAGAGAGATTTTAAAGAAGGGAAAGGGACCCACATATGCAAAAATATTTGTGGCAGTCCTTTTTGTATGGACTCGAAACTGGAAATTAAATGGATGCCCATCAATTGGAGAATGGCTGAATAAATTGGGGCTTATGAATGTTATGGAATATTATTGTTCTGGAAGAAATTGCGAGCAGGATGATTTCAGAGAAGCCTGGAGAGACTTACATGAACTGATACTAAGTGAAATGAGCAGAACCAGGAGATCATTATACCCTTCGACAACAATACCATATGATGATCAATTCTGATGTATGAGGTTCTCTTCAACAATCAGATGATTCAAACCAGTTCCATTTGTTCAGTAATGAAGAGAATCGGCTACACCCCAAGAGAGAAGTATGGGAAATGAGTGTGGACCACAATATAGCATTTCCACTCTTTCTGTTATTGTTTGCTTGCATTTTTGTTTTCCTTCTCAATTTTTTTTAACTTTCTTTCTAGATTCAATTTTTCTTGTGCAGCAAGATAACTGCATAAATATGTTTACATATACTGTATTTAACATATACTTCAACATATTTAACATGTATTGGACTACCTGCCATCTAGGGGAGTGGGTTGGCTGAAGGAGGGGGAAAGTTGGAACAAAAGATTTTGCAGGGGTCAATGTTGAAAAATTACCCATGCATATGTTTTGTATATAAAAAGATATAATAAAACAATAAATTAATAATGAAAAAATAAATAAAATACTTGTAGAAATTATAAAATACTTGGGAGTCTACCTGCGAAGACATACCCAGGGACTATTTGAATATAATTATAAAACACTTTCTATACACATAAAGACAGATTTAAGTAAATGGAAAAAAAAATATTAAGGGCTCATCCTATGTGATAAAAATGACAATTTTAACCTTAATTAATTTACTTATTCAGCATTGCACCAATCAAACTACCAAAGAATTGTTTTATATAGCTAGAAAAAATAATAAAATTCATCTAGAAGTACAAAAGATCAAGAATATTAATTCTAAAGAAAGTATCAGAGCAGTACTAGATTTCAAACTATATTATAAAGTAGTAATGTTAAAAACATTCTGGCTAATATGAAAAGATTCTCCAGTCATTATTAATCAGAGAAATGCAAATTAAGACAACTATGAGATATCACTACACACCTGTGAGACTGGCTAGAATGACAGGGAAAGATAATGCAGAATGTTGGAGGGGATGTGGGAAAACAGGGACACTAATACATTGTTGGTGGAATTGTGAATACATCCAATCATTCTGGAGAGCAATTTGGAACTATGCTCAAAAAGTTATCAAACTGTGCATATCCTTTGATCCAGCAGTGTTACTACTGGGCTTATATCCCAAAGAGATCATAAAGAAGGGAAAGGGATCTGTATGTGCATGAATGTTTGTGGCAGGTCTCTTTGTAGTGGCCAGAAACTGGAAACTGAGTGGATGCCCATCAGTTGGAGAATGGCTGAATAAATTGTGGTACATGAATATTATGGAATATTATTGTTTGGTAAGAAATGACCATCAGGATGATTTCAGAAAGGCCTGGAGAGACTTACACGAACTGATGCTGAGTGAAATGAGCAGGGCCAGGAGATCATTATATACTTCAATAACAACTCTATATGATGACCATTTGAGCAGTGAGATGAACCAAATTAGCAAATAGATGTTTCATAAAACAATTAGCTAATGTTTGATAAAACCAAAGTTTCAAGTTTTGGAGAAAAACTCATTATTTAAAAAATGCTGGGAAAATGTAAAAGCACTTCAGTAGAAACTAGGAATAGGTCAATACTTCATACTGTGAGCCAAATTCATGTTAAAATAAATATATGATTTAGAAATAAAAGTTGATATAATAAATTAAATAGAAATGATGAGTAGAGTATTTAAAAAATCTTATAAAGGCTTACATGAATTGATGCAAAGTGAAATTAGTAGAAACAGGAGAACATTGTGCATATTAACAGCAATATTGTATTATGGTCAAATGTGAATGACTTGGCTATTCTCAGCCACACAATAATCCAAGACAATTCCAGAGGTCTTATGATAAAAAATGCTTATCCATCTCCAGAAAAAGAATTAATGGTCTCTAAACGCAGATTGAAACATACCTTTTTTAAACATTCTTTTTTTTTGGGGGGGGGAAGGAAAGTGGCTTTATTTTATTTTACAACTTTACTAATAAGGAAATATTTTTTGCTTGCCTGCACATGGATAACCTATATCAAATTGCTTTCCTGAGTGCACACTGAAGCATACTTTTTGTACTTTCTTGATTTCCTGCTTTTTATTGTTTTTAATGGATAATATAGAAATATACTTTATAATAATTAACATGTCCAATTCATATAATATTTCTTGCTTTCTCAGTTTTGGAAGAAAGTTATGACTAAGACAATTGTGTCTGACTCTTCAATACTCCATTTGGGATTTTCTTGGCAAAGATATTGAAGTGGTTTGCCATTTTCTTATTCACCTTGTTATAGTCATACAATTAGTAAATATCTGAGGCCAAATTTGAAATCATGAAAATGAATTTCCCGATTATAGACTCAAAATTCTATCCATTATGTCATCTAGCTGCATATATATATATATGTATATATATATATATATATATATATATATATATATAATCTTGGTAAATCAATTAACCTTCATGGACCTCAGTTTCTTTGTTTGGAAAATGGACTTGGACATAATTTCCTTCCTTCTAACTTTATGATCCTATGAAAGTTTTACATTCATATGACAGTAGGTCATATCTCTTAAGTTTCTGATATCCCATTGTCTCTTAGAAATAGCAAAAATATTATACCCATAATGGCAATAATAATGGCTTATTCTAGTAAAGCTCAAAGGTAATATAGTGGTAATACCTACTTTTCTTTTTGGGTCCCTCATGTCACAGGCAATTGAACCTTTTAATGTCAATGGAAATCTATTCTTTCCTCATGACTTTCATATTTTAGAAGAACAACTTTGGGGATGAAGATTTCCTCATATATTTAAAATGTCTGTCTAATTAGGTCTTTCTATGAAATGTATTTTACAGCATCATATCCATGAGTTCTATGACCTACTTTACCACTCTACTATTATTGCAACGGAAATATAAAAGGTTCAATTTTATGAAGAGGGGAGCTTTAGAAGTGAATGAATTAACCTGGCAAAAGTGACAAACTAAGGATAAAATATATTGGATAAAGTTTCTGATCTGCTGAATTTAAAAACTGGGACCAGAACAGTACAGCACAAGAACAGGGGAATAATTCAAAGATTGTGCTTATTCATCTTCAAATTCCACCAAAGAAGAGAATATTTTCACTCAACTCATTTTAAACAATAAATACTTTAATTAAAATTGATAACCAAATGAATGACTTTGAATTTTTACCTACTTGAGATTAAACAGATTCTCTTTATTTTATAATGAATTGTAATATAATATTTTCTCTCTTTCCCTTGTTCTTTACATACTACATGCCACTAAAGATTTCTTAAGCCTGGAAAGTTTCAAGGAAATGTTCAAAATGTTACCTGATTCCCTTTTAACAATGTATAAGAGTAGAAATTTGGGGAAGGGGGACACTATTTTAAATTGAATCATGACTTCAGATTTAGATATAACCTTGGGGAGTAATTTATTTTTGATAAATTCTTCTCTATTAGAGCTATCTTTCCAGGGCTAATAATTTGGCCAAAATTAGCAGTGCTAGAGAACAAAGAAATGCATCTGTCAATGTGAACCGCCTTCATTTCCAGCCTTTAGCAACACCACATGATAGCTCATCTTTTCAACAGAAAGCTTTATGTATTTGAGCTTGGCTCTGCAACAAAGCCAGGCATGCACAGGTGAAACATTAAACAGAGCTAAGTTAGTGATAGCACCAAGCTGGAAAGGGGGCCATAAATCTCATACTCAGGACTGGCAAGGGCTAAAACATCTAACAATAATATAAAGAATTCGGAGACTGGTTTAGGATACAATGTTTTGTTGGACCAATGCTGATTGAAAAATCCTTAAGAGGTTCCTGGTCACTTTAAAAAAAAATAAGAACCAAAATTTTAGAGATTGATCTGAATTAATGAGGAGTTTAATCCAGAAATGGCTCACATCCAGAAATTGTTTCTGACTCCAGTATATACATACTGACAAAAAGATTGGTCTTAGATGGCTGATTAGTTATTTAGGGGAGAGAGGGTTGCCAAGGTAAGCCATGCTTTCAAATAACTAGAATAGCACACACCCTTCAATCACAATTAGAGAATACTTAATTTTTTTCATGAGGAAGAATTCTAAGCCATTTGTCTTTGAGATAATTTTTATAGATTCAGGCTACATTACCTCCAATCCTAAATTTAGTTGCTGAAAAGATGACCCCTGGAAAGTGGGAGGGCAGAGGCTGAAAGTCCTCATAAAACCAATCCAATGTTCACAGCAGATCTTTTTTTTTTTAATTTAAAAAGTAATCATTGATATCTTTTAGTTCTACATTGCATATTTTCTAGTATAATCTTTCTTCCTTTTTCCTAAGAGCCATGGTTAAAACAAAGATTTTTTTTAAGTTCAAAAAACTAACGTGTCAGTTAAATTCTCTCTCTATGTCTCTCTGTGTGTGTCTGTGTCTGTTTGTCTGTCTGTCTGTCTCTCCTCCCCCCTCCCACATCCACATCCATTAATCCTCCATCCACCCAACCCAACAAAGAATGAAGAGGAGCATTTTCATATTTCTTCTCTGAGGTCAAGTTTGGACATTAAAATTTTATAGAACCAACACCATTCACTATACATTGCTATAAATCATTGTGTATATTGCTTTCCTCTGCTAGTAAATTCATTTAATATCAATTCATTTTATATCAGCTTTTAGAAGTCTTTTCATGCTTTTTTGTATTCATAATACTTGCGGAATTTTTGTAACACACTAATATTCCATTATATTAATGCAGGACATTGAGTTCTCTATTCGCCAATCAATGGACTTCAGCTCTGATTCCAATTCTTTACTAATACTTACATACAAATAAAACCTTGCTATAAATATTTTGGGTGTATATGGGATGTTTTTTCATTAATCTTCCTAAGGAAATATTCCAAGTCATAGAATCCCTGAGTCAGAAAGAAGGGGCATAGCAGCCTTTTCATTATTCCAATATTCTATTAATTCACTAGGTATACTTCTGGATTCCCAGAGACTTGTGAAAGGCACTATATTTACTTAAAAATATATTCACTTCTTCCCCATAGAGTTATTGTCTCAGTGTCTCATTCATAGATTTTTGATGTGACCCTGTGCTCTTGAAAGTTTTGCCAGCACAGTATGAAATTGTCCAGGTTCTGCCACTCTGGAAAGCCTTCAAATATAATCTTGGCAACATAAAGAGTTTGCTTTCCAAGGACTGAGCTTTATAAGCACAGGGAGGCTCCTTACCAATGTCACCATTTAATGGACATGGCCACCCATGAAACAAGAAATCTATAAAATAATTAAGTTCTATCTAGCCTCTGCTTTTTCATCAGGGATAATATTGAAGTGATGGGAAAAGCACAAAGATGCTAGACATGACACAGTTTTAGACTATCAATACATTCCAACTCAACGTAGCTATTGATAATCTCAAGTCCTTTCTTAACAATTAATAAGAAGACATACTACTGGAAAGCTGAAATTTCATTACACATCATTTATTCTCATTATAAATGAAGGTATAAGAGAAAAGGAAATTGCAGCTAAATAAAAGGATAGCTCACAAGTTTTCAATGGAGAAGTATAAGGACCTGGGAGAATTGTTTTTTGTTGTACACTCAACGTCAACATGATGCTGTTCACATATCATTCCACATTCCATGATATACTATGACACATTTATCATGAAATGATACAACATCCCATGGGTTTTCTGGGCTTCTCAAGATTGAAATGCTCATGGTAAGTATTTTTAAAAGGTCCACCATGACAATATTTGCAACTTATGTGCCAAACATTTGTTGTTAAGAATGAAGAAGTATAACTTAGTATACATTAATGCAAAAAGAAAAATTCCCTTCAATTAATCACATTATTTGAATTCAAGCTGCATTATTTCTTTTGTGCTAGAACTAATTTTTATATTTTACATAATTATATTTTAAAACAATGAAAATTTGAAAACATGAGGACTCTTTTGTAAGAATTGGCACTTAGCTGAGAAATTTTCCAAAGAACTTAATAAATCTCTCTAGATTATATAATAATTGCAACACAAAGTTGGGAACAGGGAACTACAAAAATTATGTTTAAGGAATGAAAACCAAGAGAGGCCAATGATGTGTAGATTACTAACTATTCTTTAAAGTCTTGTAGTACATGGGGACAAAGCCCTGGATTTGGTATGAAAAAGGCCCAAGTTTAAATTCTGTCCTGTTATTTAAAGCTTTCCTAACTATCTGACCACAGGGTAATCATTTAACCTTTCATCCAAAGTTATCTATCATCTAACACCATCTGCCAAGTGGAGATAATTTTTGTCCTGTGATTTTTGTGGGGAACAAATGAGATAAAATATATAAATCACTTTATAAATCTTAAAATGCTATGTAAATATTAATTCTTACTACTATTGAAAGTAAATATATATAATATGTATGTAATATACATGTATATATATACATACCTATACATATATACCTATATTACCTAAATATAAGTATATAGCTCTATGTATTTTTTGCAAGAAAATCTAAGAGTCACTGGACAAGATAATCAAGGATTAAGATCACATATATTTTACAAATAGTAAATAACACATTACCAAAATGGATGTGGGAGTTATTCTTAAATCAACTCTCAGTTTATAGGGAGATCATGAAGTTTTGGGGTGAGGAAGAGAATCATTTTAATGAAATATAGCAAGTACACTATGAGGCATGCATATACTTAGAGGTTAAGCCAGGAGAACCATTTTTATAGTATTAAAGAGATATGAATTTAGTAATCTTATAAAAAAGGAAGAGAAATTATGAAAAAAATGCCACTGAAAACTTGTTTAATAACAGGATTGTATTTAAAGGTATTATAAGATGATAATTAATGGATAAGAACAATATCATGAGTCCACGATTCCTGGATGAGAGCTGGAATGCTGCCTCAGAGAAGAAGCATAGTATGAAAATGGCCAGAAACCAGTCACAACAACTTTTATTACTTACTCTTTAATCACCTTCATGTCTTCTTTCCTGTTCTTCAGCTCCCATTCTAAGATCTTAGTTTCTGACTGGTGAAAGTTCTCTTTGCTTAACTTAGATCTCTTATATTTATGTACTCTGGCTATCTTGCCACTATCCTGTCATCTATCCCACGTCCACTTCTTGCAGTCATAAAACATTTAACCATATTATTTTTGGAACTTGTGGATCTATGATGAAGAATCACTATCCCTCTGACTCTCCAGTTCTAAGCAGCTCTCCCTTATATGTGTTGCCCTCCCTTCCTGGAATGTTAGCTCCTTTAGGGCAAGAAGTGTATTTCTTCTTATGTTTATATTCCTGACACAGCATAATTTCTGATACATAGTAAGCACTTAGGTAATGATTTTTTTCTTTGCTACTTTTATTTCCTTCTTCTTTCCTTCTTTTCTTCTTTCTTCCTCACTCTCTTTCTTCTTTCCTTCCTCTGTGTCCACCCACAAACTTAAGTTTTACTTTCCTACTATGTTTATCACATTTTTTCCTTTTTGGCACACTACTTTAGCTCTTAGTTCAGAGCCCTTAAGATTCTGATTAGTGAATGTGCTTTATATTCAGACCCACTATGCAGATCCTCTAGCCCTTACTTCCTCCTATTTTCTGCTTATAACTTTGGGAATAATAATTAAATCAATTCTTTCAGAAATCATACTCTTGGAAAATCAATATTCCAATGCTTTATTTACCATCTCTATGTCTTTGTAAAAACAAAACAAAACAAAACAAAAAAACAAACTCTTTTTGGATACCACTCTATATGTGTTTTCTTCCATATGAGAATGTATGGAACTTGAGGGGAAAACTAGATTTCTCTTTTTTGAATCCAGGAATTTAACAAAGTATGTGGCATATAGTATTTTTTTTCTTTTCCCCCCCCAATATATTATAAACTCTTTAAAGACATGGATTATCCTTTGCTTCTTTGTGTATCCCCAGCATTTAGCATAGTACCTGGCCCATAGTAATCACAGAAAATCCAAAACAAAATAAAATTTTAAAAAGCCACAAATTTTTATTGATTATTTATATCATTATTCATTCATGATTCATAAGGTTATCATAATGAGGGGGAGGGGTTTCATGTAAAACATGAAAGGAAGGACAGCACTTTTAAATGCTGCCAATTGTGACATTCTACTTTGAGGTAAGGCAAATTAAATGAGAGGCAGCCACTTCATGAGCATTTCTAAAACCTTATTCTTAAAGGAGCTGGATCGACTGTGGTTTCTCAGATTGCTTCATAATAAGTATTCCACCTGCCCAAAAGCTGAACTTAATAAAACAGCTCACAAAAATATCAGAAAAAAAATAAACTATATGTGATTTTTATGACTTAAAGTTGTTTTTAAACTTTGACTGTAAAAAATAAATGATATAATGAAAGATGAGTTGAGTAATCTTGGAAGAGAGCAACTATTGAGAAAATAAGACCTTCTATGGCAGGTCTACTGGGTTGAATTGTATTTACTGCCTATTCCTTACCCCAGAAGAGCAAAACACTTAGGTTTACTACAATAAAAGCAACTTTTAGGCTTAATTAAAAATTATCTTAAATTCCAATTCCCCAATTGGATGTGATAGAGGGAGTTTAGGACTCTACTATAAATTTGAGGACTATCAAATGGAGGTGACAATCATTTGCAAAATGTCTAGGAACAGACACACTATTGTGATTTTAAAATGATTTTATGAAAAAGATAAAATAAAAAGATAAAAATAATTCTGCAGAATATTGGAAGAGGTCCTAATCAATGAAGACTTTATAAAAATTCTACCAGAGAAGGTATTTTTATGTTGTTAGTAGATGCCAGAATTTCTCCATTTATATTTGATCTAGTGTCAACACAAACTAAATTTAACTTTCAAATTATATGCCTGTGAATTTCAGTGTATCTAATAATCATTTTTTGCTTTTTCTTTTTTCTTCTTATAGAAAGCTTAAATTCTTTAAAGTGATTTTTATATAATTTAAGAGGTTTTGTAATGTTTTAGAATTTCAAAGCACCATAGCATTTTAGGTGGATGAGTATTCAGGTGAGTGAGTCCAAAGTCCTCCTTTTATAAATGAGAAAAAAGAGATCTGGAGAAGTTAGGTGGATAATACTCACCTATGGTCATAAAGCACAATGTCTGAGTGAAAAATTTTACCTAAGTCTTTCTGAGTCTGATTCTACCTTTCATATTACATTGTCTCAATTTGATAAAACTACCTCAATAAATCCACAATAAGAATATCTGCAGAATAACCTCATGTATAAGTATAAGTGCTGTGACATCACTGTGACAGTGGAAAACACTTTTAGTAAATGTATATATCTTTATTTGTGCCTTATTTAACATTAATAATGAAAAGTCAAACAAAACTTCCTCTATTGTGCACAGGAGAATCTGATGGAGAGAGTATAAGAAAAGAAATCAGGAAAATCTAGTATCAAATGCACCTCTGACACTTCCTAGCTGTGTCAATTCTACTAAAAAAAATATTGCATATGCATTAGTCAAGTCAGAGATATAAAACTTAGAGACCCCATAGAGGATATCTAATGCAATTCTTAGAAAAGTTAAGTCTAGAAAAATTGCTTTTTTAGATCATCTTACAGATGATAATTGATAATGACAGGATTTGAACTCAGACCTTATGACTGTGTGTGTGTGTGTGTGTGTGTGTGTGTGTGTGTAATGGGATCTGTAATCAAAGGACTTTTCTTCAGATTACAAAGTTTTTATCTCCTAACTTTTAACCTTTTTAAGCTTCTTCCTCATTTATATGATGCAATGGAGATAATACCATCAATAACAATTGTTTTGAGGTTCAAATGAAATAATGAGGATATGTTTTGACAACAGTATGTCTTCTAAAACAAAAATTTTCTTTTTTTTTTTTATGAGTCACCTTGCCTGTTGGAAGATGATAGCAATTAAACACAAACTCTAGCACCATACATCAAACTATTTGTTTCATTGTATGGAAGACCCTCATCTGGAGCTCTACTTCCAGGAGACTACCCTAGCTAAGCAAGGAAAGATTTATTGCCAAGAGTGATAGCCAAAAATGATGCATTTTTATCATAAAAGCTAAGGGATAATGACCATTAAGAAATGGGGATTTATGCTAGGGTACCATTTAAGGCCTGAATCTCATCCTCAGGAGTGAAAAGAAAGCAAAGTAAAAGGGTGGGAAGGAAGTGGTCTGAACTATTAGGGAGGTGGATTATAATCATCTGGTAAAACAATAACAACAAAAGACTATTATGGCAATTCTATGTATTTCTTTTGGGCCTAGTTTATACAAAAATTTTATATATCAAAAAGTCCTGGTCTTGTTCTCTAAGAAAATAGTTGCTTTTCCATACCAGATGAGAAACAAGAAGAGACAGTAAGAAATAAGAAGTAAGAAGGGTAGTCTGAAACTAAGGAATGTGGCGCTAACACAAATGGACATTTAAAGAAAACTATTTTCAAGGTGATCAACAACTAATCATGTTTCTCTCCTGGAGAAAAGGCCAATGAAGAGAAAATACTAGTTTTCACAGTAGTGCAAATCTGAGTCTAATCAATATATTGACATTTTTATAAATGATTCATGTTGCCGTGTGTACTGGACAAATTATCTGCTGATGGATTTACTAATTGTTTCCATTGAAGTAACATGTCTCTTTGTTACTGCCTCTATACCTCTATTCTCCTTCTTTCCCTTCTCCTTCTATCCCTCCCCACCCTTTTTTTCCTATCTAGTCAGAAGCACTAAGGAAAAATCTACTGAAATGACAAATTTACAGTATGATCTTTCAAAGTCTAGTTTACATGGATCTTATAGGAACATATATTTTGAATTTAAAGAGATCATTGAAGTTGTCTAGTTCAACTGCCTCATTTTGGAGATGAGAAAACTGAGAAAGTGATTGGCTGTTAGGTAGTAAATGTCAGAGTTAGAATTCAAATGCAAATCTTCTAACTTCTAAATTTTTTTCACCTGTATAAGTCACATCATAAACTGTAGGAAGGAAAGCTATTTCCCCTCAAGAGAGTAGAACATGTTCTAATTTTTTCATCTTCAAGTATCTTGATGTGATTTCAGAAGAATTTTATTTCATGCCTCCTGCTACTCATACAGCTACTAAATGAAAGTATTAAGTAAATTGGGATTATAATGTATTGATTTAAGAAAATGGATGTTATGGACTTTAGCACACAATGTGTATTATTTCACTAGCAGGACAATTTAAAGTCCTTTGAAATATCAGTTGTGGGGTGGCAGATATTTGTTTTGCTCAAACTGAAACAGGTCATGAAGTGTCTCAGTTTTATTTATGTCAAGTCCTGAATCCTGAATAAAAAGTAAAACAAGCTTTTTAGAAAGAACATGTAATCAATATTATGTTTACCATCATTTGCATTCTTAGGTAAAGGTAACATTTTTTCTTGCTGTTCTGAAGAATTTAAAAGGATATGTGTCATATTTCAAGTTCTTCTAACAATGATTTTCTCTCTGGGAAGGCTAGTTTGGACTCAATAGCTAGAGACCTGAAGCTAAATCTAAGATAGATACATGTTGTTGCTCATAACTGAAATTTAAGTATTTCTCATCTGGGATTCAGAACAATAAAAGGCAAAGGTGATAGATTTGGAACTGAAAAAGATCTCAAAGGACAATTAGTCCAATTAATGCACTTTACAGATGAGTAAACTGAAGCCCATAGAGATTAAATGATCTCTTCCATGGATTATCTATAATAGCCTACAAAAATGTCTCCTTGCCTCAAGTTTTTCCCTATTCCACTTCATCCTACGCACAACTGTCAAAATATATATTTTTTTGACAAAAGGTCAGTCCTAATCATGTCACTCTGCTACTTGACAAACTTCAATGGCTTCTTATTAACTCTAGAATAAAATATAAACTCCTCTGGTAATTAAAGACCTTCACAAATTGGCATCAACCCACCTTAGTGATCATGTTACATAGTCCCCTTCACATACTCTGCTTTCTAGCCAAATTGCTTTTACATGAGAAACTTCATCTCTCATAACTGTGCTTTTGTATTAGCTGCCCCTGATGGTTGGAATGTATTTGCTTTCTTCTCTAAGAATTTTTAGTTTCCTTCAAGACCCAGCTCAAGGACAACTTTCACCAAATGAAACTTTCTCCATCCCTCTATCTCAAGGTAGGGAACTTTTTATTCTTCCAACGTCCATTTGGATATTTGTAACGTTATTCCCTGATCATAGAAAATTATCTACTTATAGAGCTCATGTAGTGAAGGATGTTGCACCTCACTTTCAGCTCATTAGCATCTGCTATTGCCTTTAACAAATGATTTCTTGGACCTTATATGGCCCATAGGCCACACGTTCCCAGCCTAGCTGTAGTCACTAGTGTCTTGCCCTTCCAAAACATATTGCACTTATTTTGCATACATTTTAGTACCCCTACATATGTATATGTTAACCCTCCTGTTTGAATATAAGCTGTTTATTTTAGGAATTGTTTTCTTTTGTGTTTTGCATCACCATCATCATACTGGACCTGGTACATAATATACACTTAAAATAGGTCATAAAATCATATAACAGAGTTAGAAAGAACCTTAAAGTGCATAGTGACCAATCACTATGTTTACTGGTGAGGAAATAGAGGCAAAAAATGACTTAATCAGATCACTTAAGTAAGAAGCATCTGAGGTGAATTTTAAATCCAGATCTTCTAAACTCCAATTACTGCAGCTCATTAGCAGAGTACATGGAACCCAAACCTGGAGTCAGGAAGATTTAAATTCAGATCTGGCTTCATGCACTTACTATGTGGCTCAAGGCAAGCAAATTAACCTCTCCTTGACTCATTTTCTTCATATTATAATAACCTACCTTCCAGAGTTGATGTGAGGATCAAATAAGATTGCACTAAATTAAAGCACTAAACAGTTTTTGGCACATAACTACATAAATACTAGCAATCTTAAACCTCTCTCTTTAAACTGGGATCTGAATTTAGATTCTTGAACTTCAAAGTCAAAATTCTATTTTCTGAATCACAATGTTTGTTGATGATACACTGGTCAGATAGTAAGTGACTGAGAAGGAATATACATCAAGATCACCAAACGAAGAACCTTTCCTGTTGCCCCATACTAACTCTCTTGCTTTGTCCTACCTATGCTGCGAAGATGGAACTTGACCTCGTATCCACAGAGACAGCTAAGCAATATAGATAGACCATACAGGTTTTTAAATACCTCTCATAGTTGATACATCTAAGAAAGGAAAATCTTACACAGTTTCAGACTATTCACAACTGAATGACTTCATTGCTCTTCTGAGCTTCTCTGATCATATTTTCCCACATACTTCAAGGGGAATGATGGTAAAGGGTCTTTGTTTTGATGCATACAAAACAGCTCTCTTTTTTCTTCATCTGCCAAAATCCAGAAACCCTGTACAATTAGCTTCCAATCAACCCATCTGGCTATGGCGTCCTTGGGAAGACAGATGCCTCCTTGAATTCGCAGAATTATAGGTTTAGATCTAGAAAGGGCATCAAGAAATATTTAGTCCAAGTCCTTCATTTTATAGATATGAAAATTGATTCAGAAAAAGGCTAAATGATTTGCCTGGTTAGTAAATGTCAGAGGCAGGATTTTACTTCAGGTATTCCTGACCTCAAGTACTCTACAATAGGGGATACCTAGATGCCTGCCCCATTCAGTTTTCCACTAACTTCCACTAAGAGGTTAATCTCAAGTGTAATGATGTTAGAAATTTTCAAATTTTAGAAATATTTATGGTCTCAAACTACTTTTCTTATGTGAGCTTACTATTATTCCAATTTTATATGTTAAAAAAAACTGAGTTACTGTCTTGCTTGGGGTCCTACTTCTAGCATATATGAAAGCTGAAAGGGTAATCTGATTCTTCTTATTCCAAATTCAGTGTTTCTTATCTTAAGAGAAGTAAAGACTTATTGTGTAAATCATCCATTAAGACAGAGTGCTTAATTTGTTCAAAGTATTAAGTTCCCTGCTGACCAAGGTAAGAGTTATTACTCGAAACAAAAGTGAATGAACAAATCTAAATAAGCATCTTGAAATTTTTTTTGACCCTAATAAAGGAGTTGAAGTAATTGGTCCCATGTAAGCTTCCCAGTCAGAGATGATCACAATTTCTTTCTGTCTAAATGAACACTTAATACTACCTCTCAACAAGGATACCATAGGAAACAGGCAGGCTTCCATATATTAGATCCTCAAAAGACATTTTCATGAATGTATCATATCTCAGTCAGTGTATCTAGGTAATGTTAATATTATGTCTTGCTTTGTAAAAATCACTTTGATTTCCCCAAAAATCCAAGCAAATAATCTAGTTCTTAAACATTTACTCTACTCAAGAGAAGTAGAAAGTTGAATTTTGTGACTATGGAAAATAGAATCCAAGTGTTTCATTCAGGTTACAGTTACTATTTAATTATGATAAATAATTATTTATATAACTGTATTTTCTATTTGCTCACACATGATTTTAGGAATAATATGATATTTTAGTATATGCATATAAACAATTTAATTATAATGATAATTTACATAATGCTTTAGTTTTCAAAGGGCTTTACACATTATTTCTTTTAAGCCCCCCAACAACCATGGGAAATGAGTATCATCCATTTTTTATAGAGAAATTAACTGTTTCAGAAAAGTTAAATGATTTGATCATGGTCTCAAATCAAATAAATATTAGGAGATTGTAACCCTAGACTTTTTCATTCCAAGAACAGTGTTCTATCTATTATGCTACTCAGCTCTTTATACACATTTATCTTATAATTCATACAAAAACCCCCACAACAACCACATCAGCTAAGAATCTACAAAATTAAAGGTATCATGTGGAGTGATCCGGTACTAGGAACACAACAAAAAGTAAATAGATTAAAAGACAGAGACAAATTGTAAGCTTCTAGGAGCTTACAAATTAGCTAGTATCAAATAACTTATTCAAGATTTCTCAACAAATAGGTATGAAGGACAGATGGTTTATGGCAACTCCCATAAACTTCTGGAGGACTCCAGCTTGTTAAATGGGAAGTTTAAAATCATCTAGTCTATCTATCCAATTTCCAGTGAACAATCTGGGACCTTGGCTCCCTCCAACTCAAAGGAGAGTCACAGAGCACAGGTGTACAGAGAATTTGTCATTCCAATGTCTCCCTAGAGACTAGATAGCCTTGGTGAAAATATTTTGCAGATGTCTTATGTGGCAGAAAGCTCAGCTGTGATTAATAGTAATGCTGTCAAACCAACATCCTTAACATAGATGGGAGTATGTATAAAATATAAAGGATGCCAGGGCCAGGTTTATTTTAAGTGCTATATCAAAGTTAATGCTCAGGGGACTTAAATTTATGTTTAGAAAAATGAAAACCTAAAATGAAACTAACAAGTTTTAGAAGACTGAATATACATATAACTACACACATTTGGAATTATTTGCTTAAATAAAAAAAAGCTCCATAACTTCTCAGCTTCAAGACTAGAGAGTTTCAGTCAGAAAGAGAACAAATTAGCAAGTTGTTCCCATCTGCTAATGGTTCCAAACTGACTAAGTATCAAAAGGAGGATTGGAATACAAAACTCCCTGGTTCCACATTCAAGATTGTGTCCTATTGGTCTCCCCAGTAGTTTTCTTACTTTGATATTAATTTCTCTTTACAAAGGAGATCCCATTTCTCATCGTCATGCCATTTCACCGGTTGTCCTCCATGACTAGAAGGCATAGATTCATCATGTCTGACCTTGAGAATCCCTAAGCTTCCTTCAAAGCTCAGCTCAATTGGTATGTCCTAGATGAGCCCTTTTCTGATATTCCAAGTTGTGTCCATTTACCCTCCAAAATTACTTTATATTTATTTTGCATTTACTTATATGCAAGTTATTGCTGTTTTGTTTTGCTTTTTCTTCTTGATACTAGGATAAGGACTTGAGAATAAGGACTGTTTCATTTTTCATTTTTGTATGATCAACAGCTAATGTAATGCCCAGCACATAGGAAGACTAAATAAATGTTTGTTGATTAATTCATTGATAAATCTATAGTTTCATAAATGTGGGTACTCTCATAAATGATAAATGATACATATTGCATTTCACCTATGCAAGACAACTTTTGAACAATGCTTATCTATGTCATCCCATAAAGCTGTTACAGGAGTCAAACCTAAAGTATAGAAGACTTCCCCAAGTACTTTTGGCAATGGATACATATCAAGGAAGCTCACAGACTGCTCATCACTTATCTTTCACTCTCAGTTAGTGGCTGGACTATTTTTTTCCTGCCATACATTTCACTGATGGTTACCTTTTTGCTCCTTCTCCTATGGACTTTTCCTGTATGTAATGGGTTGTGACCTCTTCCTTTTTAATACACACATCTACAATGTCTTTTAGATGATTTTGAACTACAACTTATTGGAATCTGTGAAGCCTTATTTGGTTTAAAGATAGGTTATATGAATAGGAGAATATTGATGCTAAAAACATGAGCTTTTATTCCAGGGACAATCATAGAATTAATAAGGGGGAAAATGAAGAACTATATAATTCCAAAAAATCAATCTAATCCAAACTTTTCAACTCTTCCTGTTAATACCTGAGACAAGTTCATTGTTCATTTGTAATGACAACTTTATTAAGAATCACAAAAAGCTATTATAATGAAGTAGATAAATACTTCCTTCATCAGTTCTCCTTACTACATAATTTCTTTGACAAATGTTTGTAGCAAATAAATACAATTTAAGACACAGTATTGTAGATACTGAATTAAAAATTCAAAGTTACTATTATGCAAAATAGATTCTCAGAATTGGAAGGAACCATTCAGGTCATCTAGTAACTAGATTAAAGAAATAAATGAATGAATAGTAAATAATTTCTGAGTCCAACTTCATATCAAAGACTCTAAATATTATCAAATGATGTTTCCTATTTAAATGGAGTGAGCATGAAGCTTATAAAATGACCATCTTTTTTTTTTTTTTGCAGGATAGCTTGATTTAATTATTTCTACAAAAAATATTAAGTTGTCAGGAATATAGACGTGCATAAATTTGTTATTTTAGATTAGAGCTGAAGGAGTCTTAGAGGGGGCATGGTAACATGAATGACTGTCATGTGGAAAAGGATTATACCTGTTTCATTTGACTCCAGAGGGTAGAATTGAGGGTAATAAGTAAATTGTAAGAGGAACTTTTAGACTTGAAGTAGATAAAAACTTCCAAATAATTTGACCTAAGGGTGGGACAGGCTGCCTCAAAGGGTAACTATGTGATTTAAGCCATTACTGGATGATTGTATGTCTGATTTATTGTAGAGAACATTCTTACTCAGGTATAAGTTTAACTAAATGTTCTCTTATTTTCAGAGGTCCAATGTAAGAATTCTGTGGATGGATTCTAATTCTGTGATTTTCAATTTATTCTCAATTTATTAAAAAAGCATTCATAATTTTTAGAATAGTTTTGTAGGATAAGGGAGAAAATCGTTGTTATATATAAGGAAATACAATATAGATAAAATAATATTTGAAGCTTATTTCTGGAATTAACAAATGCACAAACATTTATAAATCCAAAACTTTTTAAAATATAAAATATCAAATAAGAGCAAAATAGATTTTTAATATCTTTTTTCAGATTTATTGTTGTCATCATCACCATTCTTCAAATACATTTATTTTCAGAACAATTCAAGTTATCTGAAGGATTCCAGAAATTTTGGTGTTTCTGGTCTGGTCAAACTTAACCATACTAAGTATAACAGATTTGCCACCTTACTTTATCAAAGTCAAGAATAAAACCTGATAATATGTACATATCTTAATGAATAACTTACATTTTAAATAATTATTTCCATTTAAAAAATAAAAGGCGAAAATGTTTCAGCAGTTTTCTAAAGGAAGAAGCTTTAAGGCAATAGTTTTATCATAGGAGAAGAGCATATGACAGGAATCAGACAAACGTGAACATATGTTTTCCAGTGTGCCATGTAAACAAAAAAACCAACAGACATTAGACTGATCTGAACTACATTTTCCAAGGAGATTCCTGGACTCAAAAGGTCTTATTGAAGTTGGCTGAGACTTCAAATCTGACATTATAGGCTAGCAATTCAGGGGATATTATAGGGAGGAGACATAAGGGAAAAAAAAAAGAAGCTGAACCACATAGTAGAGATGGCATTAGGGACTCCAGAAGTAGGAAGTCCCTCAAGAGTGAAGATCTGAAAGTGCAGAAGAATAACCTACTTAAAGAGCTGAGATGTGTTACAACAGGATTACAGAAATTGTTAGTCTGCCTGGTGTTTAAAGCTTGTAGAGGCCTACAACTGTTTTGAGCCACAAGAATTAAATGAGCACAATCAACTGAATCCTAACTCATGAGATATGGAGATAGGCTCTATATAATTTTGCTCTGAATTTTTGGGATTTTTCTTTCATTTACATATAAGAGAATGTAGAATGGAGGAAATTTCTTCTGTGACTATGTTAAGAAAGAAGGAAATTAGAGGCTCCCCATTTAAGGAAAGAGTACTACAAATGTTATGTCTCTTTTATGTTTCTATTTCTATTCTAAATCTTTATATCCATTACTTATTGTTATTATTTTGGGTTTCTGCTAGCATAGCAACAGCTAAATATTTAGATTCAAGTTGCCTTTAGAAGTCAGTTCATTTACTGAACTAGCTATGCCCAGAAAAAGAACTCTGGGAGATGACTAAAAACCATTACATTGAATTCCCAATCCCTATATTTATGCACACCTGCATTTTTGATTTCCTTCACAAGCTAATTGTACAATATTTCAGAGTCTGATTCTTTTTCTACAGCAAAATAACGTTTTGGTCAGGTATACTTATTGTGTATCTAATTTATATTTTAATATATTTAACATCTACTGGTCATCCTGCCATCTAGGGGAGGGGGTTGGGGGGGTAAGAGGTGAAAAATTGGAACAAGAGATTTGGCAATTGTTAATGCTGTAAAGTTACCCATGTATATATCCTGTAAATAAAAGGCTATTAAAAAAAAAAAGAAGTCAGTTCATTTGCCAGAATATTTATTCCTCAATATAAAAACCCATATATAAGAAGATCTAACATTCACAGTAGCAATATATTTTATCCTGATATATTGTCCTAATATATTATCTTAACATATTTAAATATATGCATCCAAATATAGTTAAAATTTCAAAATAGCATGTTTTTGTAGTCTAAAAGTTAACTCTGAAGGGCTTATACAATGGTAGCATAGGAAAGCTATTTGTATGTACACCCTTGCAGTCTATATGCCTAAACTAACATCAGGAAGATATTATCATCTGGCTTCAACTGTGGTTCCCTTTAAAGTAAATAGTATTGGTACAAAAATCAGAAGACTCCATAACACTGGAGGAACAAGATTTAAAATGGGGTACAAATGTTGGCAATCTCTACAGAGAAACTATAAATAATTAAGTCACATAGACTAGTGCAAGGGGAAAAAATACCACTTCCTTCAAAACTGACATATTGTAAGATAAATCTCTGAATGAAATGTCAGAAGAATGAAATTATGTTTGTCCTATTCTTTTTCATTTGTTGATAATAACACCTTAAGATTGTACTTATTTTATTTCACAGGCATGTGATAATTCACAGAGGTAAAGAGGATGATGTACTGAAGCATTTGTTCTTGTCCCAGCCTTCTTATATGTAAGATGAAGTTTAGTTCTGTCCTTATTCAGTCACTTCCAACTCTATGATCTCATATGGGATTTTACTGGCAAAGGTATTGGAATGGTTTGTTTTTTCCTTTTTCAATTCTTTTCACAGAAGAGGAAACTGAAGCAAACAGGGTTAAATGTCTTGCAGAGGTCACCCAGCTAATAAGTACCTAAGGCCAGATTTGAACTCAGGAAGAAGAGTCATCTTGACTTCCTGATTTCAGGTGTAACACTCTATCTACTGTACCACCTAGCTGTCTATAAAATGAATAATCTAGACTAAATTACCTCTAAGGCTATTGGCCTCTAAATCAGGATATTTACACACTGGAGGCTACATGAAAAAAGTTGTGAGGATCCAGAACCAGTTAGTGAGAAACATTTTTTCATCACCATTCCTTTTACAATTCTCAGTCAATTCTCTCCCACCATACGATGGTAAGATCCCAGCCTCTCCATTTTAATGAGGTATAACTCACTTTGAAAAGCTGAAATTTTGATTTGGGTTCTCATAGTAGTTGTGTAGTTGCCACTGAAAAAACTTCTCACATTCTCACCATCCTCAGGTCATCTTGCAGCAATGACTACATCCTTTCCCCTTGGTCCAACCCTCCTGGGAAATTGACTTGTGAATGATAACACTGGCTGTAACTACCAGAATTTTGTTCTGATGTGGAAGACAATATGAATGATATAATTCACATTATTTTTGCTAGGTATACAATAATTAATTAGTTGGCAAATTTGATGTCATATCATCATTACTATTTACTGGTATCCCTAACTCCTATCACAAACACACACACACATACACACACACACACACACACACTCTCTCTCTCTCTCTCTCTCTCTCTCTCTCTCCTTTCTAACTCACTCTAGCTTGTAGTCATTATACAATCAATAGTTTGTCAATAGATGAGGTCATGGTTATTTATAAGAAATATTGGTAAATGTTTGACAATTGGATATCCAGAAAAAAATACAGAAACACATTTTTAAGTTTAATCTACATTATTCAAAACTCTTCTTTGATTTAAATCCAGAAGAGCAAGCAAGCAATAAATCAAGCCCTGATTTTTAGGTTTGCCAATTTCCGGTGTGTGTATATATATATATATATATATATATATATACACACGCACACTGAAAATTTAACTCTTGATTAGAGTTCTGGCTCTAACACAGCCCTAGAAGTGACAATGAAAAAAAAAAGTCACACCAAGGTTCATTTATTATATGAGGCAAAGTACATAAAATGATATGTAAAGTTAGGAATGTTTTTTTTCTTTCACAAAAGACTTCTCCTCAGATCATATCACCTTGGAAGTATGGAAACTTACAAAATCCTTAGCAGGATCTCCATAAAACAGCTACACAAAACCTTGGGAAGCTTGGAACATTGTACCACCTACCCTGGAAAAGTAGCCTAATTTAAAAAGTTGAGTAATAGTCTTTTAGAATAAGCAAGCAACAAAAAAGTATGCTGACCCTAGAAAGTTACTATGGTCAGAAAAAGATCAAAGGAAGGTTAAAATACACTCAGAACAAGATAAAGTCAGAGCTCCTAAATCCAAAGTCTCTAAGAAAAATAAGAATTCAAAAAAGGATTTTGAAAATCAAGTAAAAGAAATAGAGGGAAAATTGATAAGAGAAGCAAGAATGATGTGAAAGGAAGTACAAAAAGCTCATGAAAAGAATGCCTTAAAAAGCAAAACTGACCAAATGTAAAAGAAGGCACAAAAAGCTCATTGAGAAAAAGAATTCCTTAAAATCTAGATTTGAGCAAATGGAAACTAATGACTTTTTAAGAAATCAAGAAACAATAAAACAAAACCAAATGAATGGAGAAAAGGTAGAAAGCTATGTGCAATATCTCATTGAAAAAAGAAGTGACTTAGAAAATAGATCCAGAAAAGATCATTTAAAAATTGTTGGTCTCCCAGAAAGCCATGATCAAAATCAGTCTAAATTTATCAAGGAAAGCTGTCCTGATGTTAGAGAACCAGAGGGTCACATAAAAACTGGAAAATGTCACCAATCTTACAAAAGAGACTCCAAGAAGAAAGCTCCCAGGAATATTGTATCCCAGGAATATTGGAGTCCCAGAGCACCAAAATCAAGCACAAAATTTGCAAGTATCCAGAAAGAAACGTTTCAAGTATAGTAGAACCACAGTTGGGATAACACAAAATTTAGTAGCTTCTACATTAAAGTATTGGAATATGGGCTTGGAATATGAGATTCTGGACAGCTGTGAAGCTAGTATTATAATCAAGAACTACTTATCTAGCAAAACTGAATATCATCCTTTAGTGGAAAGGGAATACACTCAATGAAATAGAGGCTTTTTAAGAATTCATGATGTAAAGACAAGAGTTAAATAGAAAATCTGACTTTCAAATACAGGTTTCAGGAGAAGCATAAGGGAGTGATCAGAAAAGGGAAATCATAACGGACTTAATATGGTTAATCTATGTATTTCTACATAGAAGAATGATATTTGTAATTCCATAAGAACATTTTCATTATTAGGGCTGTTAGAAGAAGTATATCTAGGCAGAGGGCACAAATATTGAACATTAAGGAATAATATCTAAAAATAAAATTAAGAGTGAGAGAGGAATGTACTGAAAGGGAAAGGAAGAGGTAGAAAAGTATTAATTAGTTGTCACAAAAGAAACAAGAAAAACATCTTTTAAAATGGAGGGAAAGAGGGGAAATGGAAAGTGACTGAGTAAATCTTACTATCATCAGAACTAGCTCAAAGAGGAAATAACATATATTCTCAATATTAGTGTAGAAATCTATCTTACCTTGCAGAAAAATGAGAGGGAAAGGGGACAAGAGAAGGAGGAAGAGTGATAGAAGAAAGGGCACATTGAGGGAGAGACTGGTTAGCACAACTACAACAACAACAACAACAAAACACTTTTGAGGAGAGAGGGTGAAAGGAGGGAGAGAGAGAATATAATAAATGGGGAAAATAGTGAAAATAATTTTGAAGTAAGTTTCTCTTATTTCTTAAACATATATGGAACTGAATCAAATTTATAAAAACATAAGAGCCAATCCCAGTTGCCAAAAAAACAAAAGATATGAACAGTTTTCAGATTAACTTAGTCAACTATTTATGGCCAAATTGAAAAAAAAAATTCTAACACTATCTATTGGAGAGATGCAAACTGAGATAATTCTGCGGTACTAATTCATACTTATTAAATTGGCTGATTGGCTAAGAAGGAGGGAATGTGGGGAAAATGAGACGGATGCATTGTTGGTGGAATTGTCAACTGATTCAACCATTCTGTAGGGCAGTTTGAAACTATTCCTAGAGAGCTATAATATCATGAATGCCCTTTGACCTGGCAATACCACTGCTAGGCATATATCCCAAAAGAGATTTTATCTTTTTTAAAGGAAAGGGATCTATGCACACAAAAATATTTGTAATAGTTCCTTTCTCAGGTCAAAGAATTGGAAATTGAGGGGAGCCCATTAATTGAGAAATGACTATATTGTGACATATGATTGTGATGGAATACTATTACTCTATGAGAAATGATGAGCAGGATGTTCTCAGAAAAACCTGGAAAGTCCTCCATATGCTCATACAAAGTGAAATATACTGTGTACAAAATAATAGCAATGACCTTGCTATTCTCAGCATTTTAGTGATTCAGGACTACTTTGAAGGATATGATAAAAAAAATGCTGTACATACTCAGTGAAAAAACTAATTGTGTCTGAATACAGATTGAAGTATACTTTTTTATAATTTTATTTTATTTTATTTTTTTGCTGAGACAATTGGGGTTAAGTGACTTCCCCAGGGTCACACAATGAGGAAGTGTTAAGTGTCTGAGATTAGATTTGAACTTAGGTCATCCTGACTTTAGGGCTGGAACTCTATTCACTGTGCCACCTAGTTGCCCCAATTTTATTTATTAAGAGGTTGTTTTTCTTTTTTCTTTTTTTTTTTTGCAGGTGGGAAGGGAGATAAACATTTTCTTTTGCAACATCACTTTTATGGAAATGTATTGCATAATTTCACATGTGTCTTCTCAATGTGGAACCAGGACAGAAGGGAGAGAAATGGAAACTCAAAATTTGGAAAAAAAAAACAAAACACACTGAAAACTGTTTTACATGTGCCTGGGAAAATAATACATAAAAATAAACAACAAAAAAAAGAAAATCTTGTTTTTTCTTTTCCTAAAGCACACATTTTTTTTTTGCCCATTATTGTTTATTGGATGTTGACATTAGTAATTCTTGCACATGTCAGTCACATCTAATTTCAAAGAGCTTTTTCACTTTGCCAGTAATAAATCAAAGAAGTTGCATCATGGAGAACTGAGAATCTTCATTTTGTCAAACTAATCATTATTTTTTCTATCAGTGTTCCCTTGAGTAATGGTTGTTCAGAACAGTAAACATGCCCAGGTGGTTTATTTGGATGCTCTCTTTTCTAAGATTTAAAATAATAATCATTTTTGTTTCTTTCTATTTGTGTTTGCCAAAGGTAGAAAATAGAGGATTAAAAATTATATAAAATAGTCACTGACTAATGAAAGTAAAAAAATGGGTGGTCCCTAAGGCTTTGATTGGCAAATTACTTTCAAAACCAAATATATTCAGAGTCATTCAATTCAATTTGTAAAATTATTCTTAAAAAAGCATTATGTATCAGGCATTTGAGATACATAGGCATGAAGAGAAAATCTATCAACAAATTTACAATATATTTGTATTATCAAAGAATAAAGGCATCAGAAAAGTCTCCCCAAAAGAATTAATTTCCTCACATATACTTCCTACATTGTCTTATGGTTCATTTCAGGTTTTCCCTCCTTTGGAGAGGGGTAACAGTTTGTACAAAAATATAAAGGTGGGAGATAATATATTAAGTGAAAAAAATCACAAGGAAGGTGGTTTGCTTGGAAAAGATAGTACATAAAGAAAAGTGATATAATTGGGGAAAATTAGGTTAATATGAAAGATTTAAAAGTTTATATTTTTTCTTTTAGGGGCAAAAATTGGAATGGCCAAAATTATAATTGTACCTCAAGATCTAGTATTAAAAACCTAGATCAGAAAAATCTTCCTAATACACTTAACAATTCTTTGCTTGAAATTTTCAAAAAATAGCATACTTAGAACTCATTACAATAATACATTTGGATGGTCTAGCTCCATCCAGAAAATTCAAGGCAAGAAATGAGTTCATACTTTATATTATCCCAACTCACTAAGCAAAAATCAGTTCCACACCTTATTTTACTTTTGGAATCTGACTCTAGAAATATTAAACCAAAGAAATATTACAATGTCAGAAAAAAAAAACTGAAGAATTCAGAGGAAATATGAATTGGGGGAAGGAGAAATGCAATTTATTCCTTAGAAGCAAATTAGTCTGTTTGGAATAAATATGTCTTAAATGTCATTCTCAGAAGGCATTTAGCTTAAATCAAAGGATTTTTGAATTACAAGGGATATTATGGATCATTTAGTACAGAGATTCCTAATCTGCGGTTCATGATTTTTTTTTTCATAGCCTAATAACTTTCAATATAACCGATTATATTTGCAATATGTTTTATCTAATGTTCTTATTTATTCTGATAAAGGGTTAGTATACTGTCCCAAAAGTTTCTCTGACACACAAAAAAATTAGAAGTCTTTATTCTATGTGGTCAACTATGAAAGGTTTGATAATTGTGAGCAATACGATGATCTAAAACAATCTAAGACTCATCATGTAAAATGATATTTACCACCAGAGAGAGAACTGTTGAACTCAACAGACTGAAACATACATTTTACACTTTCTTATTTTTCTTGCCTGCCTTTTCTGTCTGTCTGTCTGTCTATCTATGCATCTACCTACATATCTATCTTTTGTAAAATGGCTAACATGGAAATATATTTCATGAATTCATATGTATGATTATATTATTTCTTGTCTACTTACTGGCTGGGGGAGGAACTGGAAGAATTGGGAGAATTTGGAATTAAAATTTTTAAATGTTAGAAAGAAAGAAAGAAAAAAAAGAAAAGAGGGATGGAAGAATTTTTTTTTAAAGACTTCAGTGCAAATCTTTTTCCCATTTTACAGATGACAAATCCAAGGCTCAGAAGTGAGAAATTTCATGTATAGTAGAGGAGCTAATATTAGCATCTGAAGCTTCTGACTCTAAAAAAACGTCCTTTTTACTATACCAAGATTTGATATGAAGAACAAAGAGAATCAAGTATGTGTTAACTATTGAAATTTTTTAAAAAAAAATATAACCTTTGAAATTGGCAGAATCTACAAAAATTTGAGAATTTAGCCAGTTATCTGCACAATTTCATTTTGGAGTAAGTGCCATAGTGGATAAAAATATAAAATGTGCATATTTTTCAGAGGCCATCTAATTCGATACCATTTATATTAATCAAAATCATAAGATAGCTATTTCATCTGTATAGGCAGACATGGACTATAAGCTCACTTCCTGAAATAGCTAGACCATATGTTGAAGTCATATACAAACTAGGAGCTTTATACAGTAGAATCATTCACCTCAAAAGCTAGTGATTTCTGTCATTTGCTTATTAAAAGTTTCATGCTTAAGATCATAAATTATTTTTTTCTGCTATTGCCTCAAGGCTTCAACAAATCACTATTATATTATATATGTCTCTCTTTGTTTTTATTTATTTTTTAATTTTCTTTCTCCAATTTTCCCTCTCATGGTACCCAGTCTATTAAAAGCTTATCATGGAAAACAAAGAGAGTTGGAGACATATAGAGAAAATTAACTTTATATTTGAGGCTGTTGAAGTAACATATATGGTTAAAGAAATATTTTTTTTAAATGTAAATTCATCTAAAGAGATGGACTACTAAAAAAACAGTAATAATGATAAGCAGCAATATTGCAATGTCCTAAAAGAATTTTTTGCTCAATGATAGTATAAACAGAAACTAATACAGCACACTCACATAACTATTACACTTAATACCATATTAAAAATGAGCTATTTCTTTCATTATAATGGTTTAAGGTACCTATGGAGGGAATTTAAGATTCTCCACAACATGACTCCTCCCTGTATTTCCTGCTTTATTTCATATACCCCCTTGTACTTTTTTTTTCGAATACAGTCAAATTGTTTTTTTTTTTTTTTTTTCACTATTTCTTGTATGTTGTTCAGACTTAGATATGTGTGTGTGTAAGGTACCGAGAAAACTGAACTGAGAGTGGCTCCATTTTGTATCTATGCCATCATTTTGGGCAGCTCATGATACTTACTTTTATTTTCCTGAGTTATATTTAACTTTGCTTTAAGTCACATGATTTTGGGGAAATCAATTATTATCATATCACTAACTCTCTTAAAGGATGCAAACTGCTAAAAAAAATTAGTAACTGTTCTTTACTATAAAAAAATGCTTATAAGTCTTCCTTCATTGTCTTTGTGTCTATTGAGATGCTCCCACACATGATTTATTCTGTAATGTATGCCTTGGTAATATATAGTTTGGATTTTATTGAATTATAAATTTATTATTTATTATTCTTATCATTTAATAATATTTAACATATTAAATTATTTTCATTTACTTATATTTATATTTAATTCTAAAATTATTCTTGTCAGTTTTGAAGGTCAGATGAATCAGAAGGTCAAATGAGTAAGATGACCCCCAGGGACAGCCTATCTGAAAAAAAAAAAAACGATTTTAGAACACTCATTAATTTTCTCATTGAAGAATTTCTCCACAGAAGGCTATCGCAGATATTTGATTTAACCTTGATCTTAAGCCCCCAGCTAAGGTAAGCTTCCACATTGTTGGGAAACTTTCTTTAAAGCAGCATGGGATCTAGTAATAACATGCAAAAGAGAACAACCCTGGAAAATTCTTTTAAAATGGAACTAGAGGAAGCTCTTAAATAATCTGGAAATGACCAAGAAATATGCTATTAGGTTATGTGAAATTTGGTCTAAAACTGCTAGAGATTCAGGCGTTAAATTGTTTTGGCCTTAGTTTGGTATCTTTGAACATTGCAAATTAAAGCATCGAAGGTAAGACATAGGAGACAAACATCTAAGTCAGATGGAATACTGATTCTACTAGTCTTCCTTTACACATATCATAGGCCCAATATACCTGTAGGTATCTCCTCTTTCTGTCTTTCTCTGTCTCTCTGTGTCTCTATCTCTGTGTGTATGTCTCTCTTCTTATTCTTCTCTCTCTCTCTCTCTCTCTCTCTCTCTCTCTCGCTCTCTCTCTTATTTTTCTTGTTCCTTTTCTTTCTCCTATTTTGACCTCTTCATCATTCTCTGCTTTTGAATTTACTGCAGATTTAATTTCTCTTCAGAAAGAGGGATCCAAATTTGATGTTCCATCTCTTCAAAAAGACTTTATTCTTTCTACTTGGACAAGGAATAGTCTTAAATTTGAGAATGATCCCAAAGTGGCTAAAAACCATTTTTAGGTTTACTTTAAAAAGTTAAAATCCCACCTTCAGGAATGTGATCAACCTGATATCCTTGCTCCAGTCATCCAGGTTCATATGTATTTACACACTAGTGAACCTCATGTTAACCTTAAAGTTTGTGTTACAATCTAGAATTCCTTACTAGATACTGCAGATTCTAATTTGGTTTAATAAATAAACCAAATTCTAACTATACCTCTATTAGCTCACCAATGTTGTAAAGGACTCAAGAAAACCCCATCATATTCCAAAACTGTCTCATTACATGATATGTATTTGTCCCTTTTGTGATGAATATTCCTTGTTCCTCATGCCTAAATTCCCTATAAATCTTTTGAGGTGGGATTTTATCTGTAAATTTAGGATCATCATTTTTCATTCTCCTAATGTTATTCTATCCTAAAAACTGCCTAAAAATCCTCCGGGTTTCCTATTTTGATTCACAATACTTAAGAAGCAGTAAGCAATGCTCTGAACATCCCATTTAAGTTAATTTATTTTCTTTGGTCCTCTTCATCTTCAGATGTGAAACTACTAAAATTTGTCATCCTTATTACTATCAAAATTATAAAATCTCTCTGCTATCTATTCCCTAGTATTCCTTATACAGAGAGTCCACTGAAGATATTTCACTCTCTAAAGCATCAAGAAATTATTGTGACTTGCATATTGCCTTGCAATAAACTAGTCTCTCCTGTTAAGAAACATAAATCAAGCAAAGCTGGCAAACCTGGTTTTTTTTTTTCATACAGGATTTGCCCTGTCCAAAGCATATATTATTTCCAGCCACCCAATGGTGCTCAACTTTGCTGACATAATTTCCTCAATTCTCCATTAGGCTTCTTCTTCTTCTTCTTCTTTTTTTTTTTTTGACAGTAATAGATGTTTGCCCAGGTTTTTGTTTTTGTTTTTGTTGTTTGTTTGTTTTATTTGTGTTTCCATTTACCAAGAACCTTAGTACTGTTTGCCTTTACCTAGAAGAATACAAAATAAACATAGACCCATTTATCCCAAGGCTACATAGAAAGTCCTATCTTTTTTTCCCACTTAAATCCTACCACAAGATCTGGATTCTCTCACTTTTCAGAATTCAAAATTAAGAGTTTAATCAAATTCATTGATGATGACCTCTTACTGGCAGTGCCCATTGTTGAAGTTGTCAAAATGACAACTGTTACATTATTCTTTAACACTGTCAAAGGGTTCACAAAGTCTCTAAACCAAAAGCCCAGAGCTTCATCCCATAGGTAACACATCCTGGTTTCATTTTAACTGCTGGCACTCAATCTTTTCCCCTTAAGAACGTGTGGGCCTTTCAGAAGTTATCTATTCCCACAAACAAAAGAAAACTGTGTGCTGTCCTAAGAATCAGATACTATGATCCATCTTTTGGTGGAATCCCTCAATCCATTATCTCTCTGGCTAATGACTGTTTTAGAAGTTTTACAGCTTAACCAGCAACATCTTTCTTGTGGATCTCAGAAAGGCTTTGTTGTCAGTCCCTGAACTGAGACTCCCAGATTATGGCAAACCCTTCACTCTTTCTATACATGTATAAAAGGTGGTGCCCCCAGTGTCCTAACCCAAACATTTGGCCCATTTCACAGTAGCTTATTACTCTGCCTCGCTTGAAGTTGTGGCTGCCGAAACTTTGCTCTTCCTATAGTTTGTGGCTGCCACTATATTTTTGGTGGAGAAGGCTTGTATTTGGTCTCGGGCATACTCTTGTTGGTGCAGTGTCCCTATAAGGCAGAGGCCCTCTTACTATATCATCAAACAGATCTCTTTTGATTAGAGATTTGCCAAATATGGAGTTACTCTACTAAGCAAACATGCCATTTTTTCTTTCTTTTTTTAATTATAGCTTTTTATTTACAAAACATATGCATGGGTAATTTTTTCAACATTGACCCTTGCAAAACCTTCTGTTTCAAAATTTTTCCTCCTTTCTCCCACCCTCTCCCCTAGATGGCAGGTAGTCCAATACATGTTAAATATAAACATGTCATTTTTAAGCAATGTGCCATCCTTAATCTAACCACATTAATCCCTGATTTGCCAGCCTCAGGAAATATATTGCATGACTGTGCCTCTATAGTGTAAATGGTTGAACAACCCCATGATGACTTCACCTTCACTGTCTTGCAAAATCATGATTATATTTTGTATACCAATTGAAATCTGGAAAAATGGGTGTATAAGGATATTATTATTGCTGAGGCAATTGGGGTTAAGTGACTTGCCCAGGGTTACACAGCTAGGAAGTGTTAAGTTTCTGAGTCAGATTTGAATTCAGGTCCTCCTGACTTCAGGGATAGTGCTCTATCCATTGTGCCACCTAGCTGTCCCATTTATTATTTTTATTTATTGTTTTTGATATAGCATAACTTCTTTTAAGATAAAGATGTTGGAGTTAGGGCAATCCTATTATCTCCATATAGAGCAGAAGCATTAACTTGAGGTCTAGGGACAGATTTGAATGAAACTGGATGCGAAAAAATATATTGTTATCTTCATCATTCTTAGATTTCTAATAGGATTCTATATATTTCATTTCATTATCTATTATATCATTATATATTATTTCATCATCATTAAAAAATATTCTGAGAAAAGGTGCTTAAGATTTACCAGACTATGACACAAAATCTGTTAAGAACCCCAGTATAGGGCTTCCTCATTCATATAAAGTATATTAAAAGTCTTTATAAATGTTTTGTCAGGGAACACAAAAGAAATCTTTCAACTTCATAAATCATTATGAATATTTTAATAAATCATTTTTGCTTCTGTTAGCCATTTAAGCTATTTAATAGAACAGCTGTTGTGAACTGATTCAACCATTCTATGGAACAATTTGGAAATATGTCCAAAGAGTTATAAAACTATGCTCCCCTGTGACCTAGCAATACCAGTACTAGTCTGTCTCCCCAGAGAGATTAAAAAAAAACAGAAAAGGATGAATATGTTCAAAAATATTTATACTCTTGTGTGAGGCAAAAATTTGGAAATTGATGGATGCCTATAAATTAGGGAAAGACTGAATAAAATGTGATATGTGATTATGATTATTGCACTATAAGAAATGATGAGCAGGATGCTCTCAGAAAAATCTGGAAAGATTTCCATGAGTTGATATAAAGTGAAATGTACTGTGTACAAATAGCAATAGTGTACGATGATCAGCTATGAATTAGCTCTTCTCAGCAATACAATGATCCAAGCAACTCTGAAGGACTTATGATGAAAAATGCTATCCATACTCAAAGAATACAGATTAAAGCATGTTTTTAAAATATTTATTTCATATTTTCCTCCAGTTACATTTAAAATATATTTTTAACATTTTTTAAAGTTGAAGTATAATTTTTATACCTTCTTCCTTGTTTTTTTTTTTTGTTGTTGTTGTTGTTGTTATTCTTTTAGTTGATGTTTTCTTTCACAACATGGCTAATATGGAAATATTTTGCATGTCTACACATGTATAAACTCTATAAAATTACTTACCATCTCAATGAGGCAGATGGGAAAGGAGAATGAGAGAGAATTTGGAACTCATTGTTTTTGCATGTAAATGGGGAATAATAAAATGCTAAATAAATTCAAAAAAAAAGAAAGAAAAAATTACTTGGAATTTATATTAAAATTTAATAAATTTTCATGTACTTCTATCTTTTAGCTAACATTTTTGTCTAAGTTAGTTATACTTATTAACTATATATGAGGTTTCTTTATTCCATTCTAGCAGTGAACATGTGAGGAAGATAAACTCCTGGATGCTCACAATAATATCCTTAGTCTTCAGGTTCATTTAACTGCCGCCTACTGAAGGAAGTTTTTTAAAGCAATGAATTCCTAAAGCTTGACAGCAGATAAAAACAATCTCCTTGTCTTTGTGAAAAGGTAGTAGCCATTGCATTGAAGAGTGAAAAGAAAGTAGGTTTGGGCAGACCTCATTACATTACTCTTGGCAGAGGGAGATACTGGTTATCTAGCCCCATAATATCTAAGACTTTTTTCTCTTCAGACTCAATTACTAAATAATTCCATTTTTTACCCCCTACTTTCCAGACTATATTTCCTTTCATCTCTTTCCACTTTTCTTTTGAACCTACAAATTGAGCTTTTCTTTTTTTTCCTTTCTGGCCCTCTCTATTTAGAGCATCACCATTATTGGCTTGATAGCTTACATCAATGCTGCTGTTATCATCTGCAACCTACTATCTGTATCTCTGCATACTTAGAATGTTGTTTCTCCATGTTGATCCCTTTTCTTGGCTCTTCCATTTAAATTCCTTTCCTAGAATGTTGAACTCAAATGTCCACAACATATATTCATGCACTGTTATTTTTCTCTATAAAAGATTGTGGGCTATTTCTCCAGGATAAAGAAAATATGTATGTATGCTCATTAAAGCAAATGCCCACATATCTTCTTTTTTGGTGGTTACTTTCAGGGTCTATAGATACTTTGGGGAAGCCTCCTAAAAACTTCTCTGACTGTTCTAGACTTAATGAAGCAAAAGCTGGTATATGACTTTCATGAAACAGGTTTTACATAAATAGTAAAAAACATAAAAAGAACTGATAGTCAACTAGATGATAAGGGAAGCCTTTTCTTCCTTTAAGTAGAACTACTTTTCCACTCATCCAAATGGAAGTAGAAAAGTGGAGGTAATTGTATCTCAAAGAGTTATGAAATTCAAAAATAGAAAATGCATGTAAAACAATTTATAAAATGTCACTATATAAATGGCAACTATTATCATCAAAATCCCTGAGACTTAAAGTCCTGCCTTTTGTGGGCTTCCAAAGGAGATCACACATAGTATGTGTCTCCTCAACTCTCAACACTGTAGTTAGAGTGGCATTTCTACTCTAGATAGCTGCTGCATAGTCTTCCTTCCCTTGGATCTTCTATTACTCTTGTCACACATTCTCAAGAGGTGTCATGGTCCTTCTTATGGGATCATAGATCTGAAGGGACCATAAAAGCTCATTTGAGTCAACACCCTAATTATAAAAGCTCATTTGAGTCAACACACACACATACACACACACACACACACACACACACACACACACACACACATATATATATGAGGTCAAGTAGATTTAGATTACTTGACCATTCATACATCAATACATTATTTCTGAGTATGATTTGAACTCATCTTTTCTTGATTCTAAGTCCAGCCTATTACATTTTTCCCTTTTTGCTTTCTACAGAGCTTTTCTGCAAGCATTGCAACTCTACCGTGACCACCACCAACCAAAGGTATTTTTCCTTTGGTTGTCCTATTTCTACCTTCTAATTCCAAGCTATTTATTCCTTCTATCCTTTTTAGATAATCAGAAAGTGGCTCATTTTACAATCACAGAGCCTTTCTAGGTACCATGAGAAATTCTTTTAACTAGTCCTGCTCCATTCAATCTCTATTTTCCAGTCTTTTTTGTTAATCTTTCTGTGTACCTCCTTTTACTCTGATAGGATGCTTCCCAATCAACTTATAATCTTGGAATGAATCTTATAAGGTCTGAGAGATTCCAAAGTTTCACTTGTTTTACCATTCCCTGATTGAGAAGAGGCAGAACTGTTTGTGAAAAGTGGGTGAAAAGACTATAAAAGGATAAAGAGTGATAAGATTTGAAAAATGCTTTATATGTGTAATGCCATTTGATTCTCATGACCCATAGGCACACAGAGACACACATGCACACATATGTACATGTGTATGTATGTATATATATATCTATTATGTTTTTATGTATAAGTATGTTGCATATATATAGTAATATATATATATATATATATATATGCAAATATGTATATATAAATATCTATGTCTATCCATCTATATCTATATCTATATATACACACACTTATGACACCTTCTATTATTGCCCCCATTTTGCAATTAAGGAAATTGAGAATTTTATGAGACATGAGTCAAATGATTTGCCTAGAGTAATATAGCTACTTAATGTCAAAGGGAAGAATTTAGGGGTGTCCCCTCCCCATATCCCAATACTGTTCTGCCTTTTTTGCTCTCACTCTTTCCTATGTCAATAACATCTTTGCTCTCCTTCACATGTTGCAATCCTTCTCATCCTCAGTGAAACATAAATATCACCTTTTTTTGTGAAGGCTTTCCCCCTTCACACACTGACCATAGCTTCCCCTTTGGAGTCCCTGACTCAAGCTTATTCTCACTTTAGTCAATCCTTCAATCAGCTAATAGAATGATCTTCTCAAAGCCTAAGTCTGACCATGTCATCCTTTACTCAATGAACTCTAGTGGCTACCTGTCACCCCTTGGATCAAATATAAAAGTTTAGATTAAATTAAAAAAATGTTTGTCATTTTAAGTCATTCAGTAAAAATATTTATTGATCTGTATTATTGAGTTTGATAGTGAAAAGTAACAAGGGCCACTTTTTTAGTCAGGAAAAACAATCAGTTAACAAGCATAGATAAAAAATTATGTGTCAGTATAGTGACCCAAGGCAATCCCAATAAATTTTGGCTAGAAAATACCATCTGTATCCAGAAAGAGAATTATGGAGACTGAATGTAAATCATCACATGTGATATTCACTTCTTTTTTCTGTTTTTTTCTCCCCCCTCATGTTTTTTCTCTTTTGTTTTGATTTTTTTCTCTCCCAACATGATTCATAAATAAATGTGTATTTAATAAGTTAATATGCATGTATAATCAGAAAAACTAAAACAATTAATAAAAAAGTTTAATGAGGGACTGTGTCAAATATTGTCTTCATTACTGGATATAAAAATACAAAAGCAAAATATCTCCTGTTTTCATGGAGCTTCTATTCAGACACCACCCAACCACAACTTAAGAATGTGAAGAGACTTACAGATCCTGGAGAGCACAATGGATAAAATTATCTTTATGATACCCAAATAAGGTACACAAAAAGTCTATCAATTAAGAAATACATTATGAACTCAGTTAATCAGCAAGTATTTAGGACACATTTACCACACGTCAGACATTCTGCTAAACACTGGGGATGGAATAGATGTGAAATGGTAAAGAAGTTCTTGCCCTCAAAGAATATATATTCCAATGAGGGAAAAAATATCTAAATAACTAGATATATACAAGATATCTTTAGAGTAGGTGAAAGAGAATGCAATAGAAAAGACATTATAAAGGAAGCCATGGGAAATTAAAATGAAGAGGTGGGAAGCAAAGCACAACAGACATGGGGGAAAGTCAATGTACAGTTATGAAGATTGGAAATAGTGTGTTTGTACTTTAAGTAGACTTGTACATTTTAATGACAGAGTGCCTGTGGGAAGACCAGATTATAAAGAGCTTCAAATTCCAGAGAAGTTTATATTTAGACAATACTACCTAAATTAATCTACTTATTTAGTGCCATACCAATAAAATCCCCAAGAAATTATTTTCCAGATCTAGAAAAAACAATAACAAAGTTCATCTGGAAGAATAAAAGATCAATAATTTCAAGGGAATTAATGAAAAAAAATGCTAATGAAGGTGGCCTAGCTGTGCCAGACCTAAAACTATATTATAAAGCAACAGTCATCAAAACCATTTGGTACTGCTTAAGAAATAGAGCAGTCAATCAGTGGAATAGGTTAGGATCACAGGACAAAATAGGGAATAACAATAGCAATCTAGTGTTTGACAAACCCAAAGACCCCAGCTTTTGGGATAAGAACTCACTATTTGATAAAAACTGCTGGGAAAATTGGAAATTAGTATGGAAAAAATTAGGCATTGATCCACACCTAACACCACATACCAAGATAAGATCTAAATGGGTTCATGATTTAGACATAAAGAGTGACATTATAAGCAAATTAGAAGAACACAGGATAGTTTATCTCTCAGATCTGTGAAGAATGAAGGAATTTGTGTCCAAATAAGAACTAGAACTCATAATTGAACACTAGATAGATAATTATGATATATTAAGTTAAAACGTTTTTGTACAAACAAAACTAATGCAGACAAGATCAGAAGGGAAGCAATGAATTGGGAAATCATTTTTACATTTAATGGTTCTGATAAAAGCTTAATTTCCAAAATATATAGAGAATTGACTCAAATTTCTATGAATTCAATCCATTCTCCAATTGATCAAATTGATCAAAAAATTGGTCGAAGGATATGAACTCACAATTTTCAGATGAAGAAATTTAAACTATTTCTAATCATATGAGAAGGTGCTCTAAATCACTATTGATCAGAGAAATGCAAATTAACCTCTCACATTGACTAATATAAGAGGAAAAGAGAAGGACTAATGTTGGAGGGGATATGGGAAAACTGGGACACTAATACATTGTTGGTAGAACTGTGAATGGATCTAGCCATTCTGGAGAGCAATTTAGAACTATGTTCAAAAAGTTATCAAATTGTTCATACCCTTTGATCTAGCAGTGTTTCTATTGGGTCTTTATCTCAAAGAGATCTTAAAGGAGGGAAAGAGACCCACATGTACAAAAATGTTTGTGGCAGCTCTTTTCGTAGTGGTAAGAAACTGAAAACTGAGTGGATGCCCATCAATTTGATTATGGCTGAATAAATTTTGATATATGAATGCCGTGGAATATTATTGTTCTATAAAAATTATCAGGAGGATGATTTTAGAGAGGCCTGGAGAGACTTACATGAACTGATGCTAAGTGAAATGAGCAGAACTAGAAGATTATTATACATGGCAACATCAATATTATACGACAATCAATTCTGATAAACTTGACTCTTTCCAACAATGAGATGATTGAGGTCAATTTCAATTATCTTGTGATGAAGAGAGTCATTTATACCTAGAGAGAGAACCTTGGGTTCCATCCATCCATAAATAAAGGGAGAAAAAAGGGGACTTTAAAAAAAGCAGCCAACACATTGACCAGAATGTGGATCAGAATGTAACATTCTCACTCTTTTTGTTGTTGCTCACTTGCATTGTGTTTTCTTACTCATTTACTTTCTTTTTTTGATCTGATTTTTCTTGTGCAGAAAGAGAATTGTATAGATATGCTTATACGTATTGGATATAACATATTTTAACATGAATGACATATACTGAATTGCTTTCCATCTATGGGAGGGAGTTGGGGGAAAGAGGAGAAAATCTGAAACACATGGCTATGCAAGGATCAACGTTGTCAAAGTATCCATGAATATATTTTGAAAATAAAAAGCTTCATTAAAAAAGATAAATGGGAAAAAAGAAGTTTATATTTACTCCTTAGAGTAATAGAGATCCACTGTACCTCATTTCTCTAAAAAAAAATTACTTTGACAGCTAAGTGGAAGAAGGATTATATTGAGAAGAAATTTGAGTTGGAAGATGTCAGAAGTTTCTTTCAATAATCCAGAAGGAGAATGGAAGCATAAACTAAGATAGGAGCTATCTGAGAGAAGAGAGCATACATAATAAATGCTCTAAGGGTAGAAATATTAATTTGACAAGGATATATGGGTTGGATGAGAATCAGTCATCAAAGACGGTAACATGATTATTTGCTTAGGTAATAGGGAGATACTCTCAAGAGCAATGTTGTAAAGGAAAGATAGTTTGGTGAAAAAAAATAAGATAAGATCAAGTTATGGCACTGGTGTGAGATGCCTATGTGACATCCAGTTCTAGATGGCAAAGAGGTAGCTAAAGTTTTGTGACTGCACAGACAAGATCAGAAGGAAAGTCTCAGGGAAAAGACAAGAAGCTGGAAATACAGATTTGCTAATCATCTGCCAAGAAATGAGAATTGATCCTAAGGAAGCTGATAAAAATCATCATTTTTTATTGTTAATTTACTTTAAAATCTGGTCAATGTGTTGGCTGCTTTTTTTAAAGTCCCCTTTTTTCTCCCTTTATTTATTTCCTTTAAGGAATGGAAAGAGGTGGGGTTATATTAAGAAACAAAGATGACATAACATCAACAATTATAAATGAAATACGTCAAATATATATTTTATAGAATGCCATTCTTATCATTTAATAATCCCTTCCTTTGCCCTTCCAAAACCCCATAAAGTAGATTCAAATTATGATACAATATAATTTACTTACTTATCCATAAAGGCATACCATATTTCTCTAAAATTCTTCCAAGTCTTAAAATGTTTTATTTATGTCATTCGCTGAGCTTATTTTATCTTTGCCTTCTTAAGTTAATTATAAACGTCTAGATAACAAGTAAAGATCATTTCCACCAAAAGTGTATTCCACCTGCAATTGCCAAATTTCATTAAATATTTAAAGTACATATTTCATTATCTTGGCTCTTCATGTCATTTTTTTTCTTTTTTTACAGAAACACATACACTTATAATCTGACATTTTCTTAAGCAAGCAAAACCTCAAGCAATTTGTGTTGTTTGCCTCATTAGAGCATAAACTTTTTCAAAGCTAGAACTGAATTGCTTTAGTGTTTTTGTCCTTAATGCTTGCATATAGCAAATGCTTGATTTCTTTTTAGCCATTCATTTCTTCTTCCATCAAAGGTCCAAAGAGAGTTACAGCTGAAAGGGATCTTAGACATATCTAGCCCATGTCTTCATTTCACAAATAATGAAAACGAATGCCACAAAATTACATGATATGCACAAAATAACAAAAGTTATGAGTAGTAGAGATCTGATGTAAATTCAGTTGATATGATTCTGATTTCTTAGCAATGTAATACTTTTTTGGAAAACATTAGGAAAATAAATCTTTATATATGTATGTATGTATATAAAATGAATATATCATTGATAAATATAAAAGGAAAGCTAATGTCCACCAATATGTGAAAGTCTGATATACTCATCATTAGAGTATTACATTTTCATTTTCAACGTTGAAATTTATATTTCCTTGTATTTTTTGTTTCTGTTTAATAATTTGAAGTGTTGTTCAATTCTTCATGACTCCATTTGGGGTTTTCTTGGCAAAGATACCGGAAGGATTTGCCATTTATTTCCATATCTTGTTTTACAGATGAGGAAATGGAGGCAAAAAGGGTTAAGTGATTTGCTTAGGGTCTAATGTCTGATGTTAGATTTAAACTTAGGTTAAAACTGAAAACAGACCTCAAAACTTACATTCCATACACTGTGTCAGTTATCTGTCCTCTTGCTTGAATTTACCAATCTTCATTAATTGTCATTCATAACCCACAGTGAATCATGTGTTTTCATTTCACACTTTGCTTGTGAAACAGAGATAGAGTTTGAGTCATTATTTTCACATAGCATGAATCAAGTTACAGGTTCTTACTCAGGGTGACACAACAGAAATAGACTCTTCTGGCTGTAGCTATACATAGAGAGAAAGTACATGCTACATGCAGGAGTTTGTAATCTAATTGGGGAAAAATGAGACATTCCACAAGTCATCTCTGAAAAAATTGGTCTTACTTTATGGTTATAGCTAATACACATAAAATATAATTAGCAACACAAGCAAATATATGACTGGTGCTAAGTATATAGTTCAGACAGTGCTTGCTAAGGGAGTTTTGAGTTTTCTTACTACAGTTTGGAATAATTGGGAAATCAATCAATCCGTCAATAAGCATTTTTTGAGAGCTCAATAGTGCAAGGTACAATGTTAAATATAAAAAATAAAAAGATCAAGCAAGGACACTCCCTCCTCTACTCAGAGGGGTTACATTCTAAGGCGGGGGGGAATGGAATTTAGTTATAACTAGGGAATTGATTTGGTTTCTCTCTGCTGATTGAGAAGGGAGAGATCACATTTTCTTTTCTTCAAGGCTGTGCTGGACATAACTTGGATTGACTTAGCAAATTGTTGATTTTGCTATCTGAGCATTTGTATCTTAGAAATAAGCACATTCTACAAATGGATGTTTGATTTTATTGTTTTGTTGAATTTTAGAGCTAGGAAAGTGATTGAAAAATATTAGTTATCCAGATTAAACTTGAAAATATGTCATCAATATGTTTTATGGGAATATTAGTTTTTCAACATTTAGCAGAAAACTCTAACCCTGTCTCTCTACCCCAATCAAAAACCACCCTTCAAAACCACATACACAAAAGTACCATATCCTTATTTATAAACATATTCATTTGTAGGACTTGGCAGCTGAATACACTATGCCAAGAGAAACAGAAGACTATATTGAGTCATATTGTAACTTCTCTGGGTCTTCTTTTCATCCCCAGCATGAGTTACTAATGATCAGTTACATAGTCTCTGCTCCTTTCCTTATCATTATCATCATTTATATCTGGCTATATTTATAACAAGGTAACATTGATCATAGAGGGAGGGGGGGCATTCAGGAAAGAGTATTAAAAATTCAGCCCAAACCTCTCATTTTATAAATGTTGGAACTCAAGGCTCAGTTCTATTAAGCCAAGTTTATACAACCAGTTGGTGACAGGACTAGTATAGAGATAGGTCTTCTGATTTCTGTTCTACTGTTCTATCCACTGTCTCATACATCTCCTAATGGATTTCTGTTGTTGATACTATTGCTGCTATTTAAAATAATTTCTAACTTCAAGGAGCTTACAATATTGTGGCAAAAGACAACAAAGGGAAGCTGAAAGGGGGGGAGACAGGGAAGGGAAACATCATGGAGAAAATTTAAAAGAAAAAAGATGGGTGAAATTCATATATAGATGTTTTAGCAGCTTCAATCATGTTTGCTCTACTCTTACACACATACACACACACAAATACACACTTCTGTACATTTATATATATCAAAATTGTGTAGGAAGCCAAGTTGCTTCATAGAACTTTTTGAAAGTTGTCATCAACAAGAAAGACCTTTTGAGCCATCTCTGAAGCAGCTCTCTAATGTCAATAATGATGAAACAGATGAAAAGAAGCTGACTTGTGATCCTCTGTTCCCAGGCAAAGGATTGCTCAGGACTAAGCCAGCCCCCAAGTGGTAGAATGATTTGGAGGGCAATCAGTTGACATCAACTTAGGCACTTTCCTCTCAGTGGAGCTATTCAGAGTTGGAGATGATTATTGAATGCCCAGGTTAATGGGGCAACGCAGAAGCAAAGAAGATGCCAGAGATTCCTTGGCTCATCAGATAATGCAGGGAAACTAAAAATTACAGAATTGTTTTGGCTCAGGAAATAGAAGAGCACTGCCAAGGTTTGAGACATTCCTTGGCTCTCCTGTGAACACTGAGCAGCCAAAGATATCAGTGCAGACCTTTCCATCACTCTCTTCTTTGCCCTTATCTGGTAGTATCTATGGCTTTTTCCTTATTAAAAAAAAAGACATCCTTGCATGGAATATGCAGGGATTATTTTGATGATAAGGATTTCTTCATTTCAAGGATGTGTGACAGTGTAGTGGAAGGAACAGAGTTCGTAAGAAGAAAATAAATTCTAATTCCATTTCTGACATTTCTTTGACAATCACTTAATGTCTTAACACCTCAATTTCATCAACTATATAATGGGGGTGTTAGACTAGCTCCTTCTCAAATTCCTTCATACTCAAGATCTTTGATCTTTTAATCCTGTTTTGCTGATGTGGATCATTTTGCCACTTATAGAAATTCCAATTTCTCTACAATTTAGAACACAGTCTTTAAGAATGACTGAGATTGAACAATTCATTCTTCTGCAGTCAATCTGATGATGAATTTCCCTTTGCTCTATTAGGATGCTCCCCAAATGACAGATCCACAGCCATGACATCTTAAGTCACTCTAGTTCAATAAGAACTGCCAGACAGAGCTCAAGCTCCTGTTGCTTTCCTTTGAGAATCCAGGCTGTGAGAAACTGTAGTCTTCCAAGGGGGTGAGGAAGACAAGGTTTAGAATATATATACTAATGAGGAGCTGTTAGTCCCCATTGTAATGCATTGCAATCTACTTAGAGGGGGAGAAAAATCCTATAAAGCAAAAATTTCTAACCTTGGTCCATGAACATTGTATTTTTTTAATATTAGAATAAATGTCAATAAAATCGTTTCCTTTGTAATCCTATATATTTTATTGTATGTGTTTTAAAACATTATTCTGAAAAAGGATCCATACATTTTACAAGACCTCATCCATCCTCTATTTAGTCATGAAAGTGATTTTTCTAAAGTCCAGGTTTAACTATGTGATCCTTACCCTTACCATCTATTCAATAAATTCTAGACTCCTTATAATCTCCAGGATAAAATAAAATTTTTTCATTACACAGAGCAGAGACCATCTTGTCACTTTTTATAGCTACAGTGCTTAGCACAGAGTCTGGCACATAGTAGGTGCTTTATAAATGTTTATCAATTGATCACACTGGAAAAGGCGTCCATAAAACAAACAAACAAACAAAAAAAGCAAACAATGAAAAAAGTTAAAAACCCTTTGTGTGAAGGGAAAGAGGCAGAAGAGCCAAGATTTCTTATATCTAACTTTTTAAAATTGTCATACATTGGAAATATACTCATCTGGGACTTCTAGACATAAGACCATTTTTAGGAGATAATGTAGTATAGTAGAAACAATTCCAGATTTGAAGTCGGGAGACTTGGCTCCATGTTCTGATTCTGCCACTCAGTACTTGCCAGATGGTGGATAATTCACTTCTCTTTCCTAGAACTTAATAAAAGTAAAGGAGTGGCAGGGATATTAAACTAAGTGCCTTCAAAGGTCTCTTCAAATTCCAAATCTTTTGCCATCTAAGTTACTTCATCATTTGGAGAAAAAGGCATCACTTCACTTCACCTATGAAACGAACCATATGAGCCTTGGTTTCCTCATCTGTTACAATGAATGGGAGGGGCTAAGCCACACAGCCCCTAAGGTCCTACCTTGAAATCTGGGTCTAGATGATATAGTATACAAAGTGAAGAGCTTGGAGTCCAGAAGAGTTGAATTCAGACTTTACCGCCTGTCTTTCTTAGACCTTGAGCAAGGCATTTCAGGTTGTTTTTTTTTTCACCCATAAAGTGAGAATGATAATAACACTGACAACAGAATTTCAATGGAATTAATGAAAAAAAAATTGCAAATGAAGATGGCCTAGCTTTGCAAAACTTAAAACTGTATTATAAAGCTGTGGTCATGAAAACCATTTGGTACTGACTAAGAAATAGATCATTTTGATTATTTTAAGTTACAAAGTTTTTATACAAACAAAACTAATGCAGACAAGATTAGAAGGGAAGCAATAAACTGGGAAAACATTTTTAGAGTCAAAGGTTCTGATAAAGGCCTCATTTCCAAATTATGTAAAGAATTGGTTCAAATTAATAATAATTTAAGCTGTTCTCCAATTGATAGTCAAAAGATATGAACAGACAATTTTCAGATGAAGAAATAAAAACAATTTCCAATCATATGAAAAGGTGCTCTAAAGCACTATTGATCAGAGAAATGCAAATTAAGACAATTCTAAGGTACCACTACACACTTCTCAGATCGGCTAAGATGACAGGAAAACATAATTATCAATGTTGGAGAAGATGTGGGGAAAACTGGGGCCCTAATACACTGTTGGTGGAATTGTGAACTGATCCAACCATTCTGGAAAGCAATTTGGAACTATGCCCTAAGAGCTATCAAAAGGTGTATACCCTTTGATCCAGCAGTGTTTCTACTGGGCTTATATCCTCAAAGAAATCTTAAAGGAGGGAAAGGGACCCACATGTGCAAAATGTTTGTGGCAGTCATTTTTGTAGAAACTGAGTGGATATCCATCAGTTGGAGAATGACTGAATAAGTTATGGATATGAATGTTATAGAATATTATTGTTTTAAAAGAAATGATCAGCAGATGATTTCAGAGAGGCCTGGAGAGATTTACATGAACTGATGCTAAGTGAAATGAGCAGAACTAGGAGATTACTGTATACAGTAACAACAAGATAATTACTATGATCATTTCTGATGGATGTGGCTCTTTTCAACAATGAGATGATTCAGGTCATTTTCCATGATCTTGTGATGAAGAAAGCCATCTAAACCCAGACAGAGTGCTGTGGGAACCGAGTGTGGATCACAACATAGTATTTTCACTGTTTTTGTTGTTTGCTTGCATTTTATTTTCTCATTTTTTTTCCCTTTTTGATTTGATTTTTCTTGTGCAACAAGATAATTATATAAATATGTATGCATATCTTGGATTTAACATATGTTTTTACCATGTTTAACATATATTGAATTACTTGCTATCTAGGGGAAGAGGTAAGGGAGAAGAAGGCAGGGAAAATTTGCAACATAAGGTTTTGCAAGGGCTAATGTTGAAAAATTATCCATGCATATGTTTTGAAATTAAAAAGCTTTAATAAAAAAACCAAATAATTAAAAAAAGAAAAAAATAGCACTGACCTCAGCAGGATTGTTGTAAAGGTGAAAAAAGAGAAAAATGATAAAGATCCTAACAATGATGATGATAATAATGGCTACCACTTATACAGAGCTTTAAAATTTGCAAAACATTTAGCTCTGATAATTTATTTTATACTCACAACAAGCCTGTGCAACAATTGCTATTACTGTCCACATTTTACAGTTGAAAAAACTAAGATATAGAGTTTTTATATGACACCCAATATCATAGACTTAGTAAATATCTGAGACAATGATTAAAACTCAGTTTTTCTTTACTATAAGTTGCAGGCTTTATCTACTGAGCTGCCTAATTATTGAGACAGCATTCATAAATTGCTTTGCAAATGTGAAAGTTATCACATAAAGCCTCAACATTATTATTGCTTCTGTTTTTGTCAGAGTTGTGGTCATCATCATCATCATTGTCACATGATCTTATATGACTTCAGAGATGTCTTCTAACTTTAGAGCAAGGAATCTGAACCTAGAGTTGATGGTTTAAAAAAACAATCTGATAATTACATTTTATGACAACTGGTTTTATTTGTAATCTGGTGTATTTTATTTTATGCCTATAAGGCATATTACTGTGAGAAAGGGGTCATAGATTTCACCAGTTTGTGAAATGATTCTATGACACAAAAAGATTAAGAATTCCTATTCTAGAGCCATGATGCTATGAAAATTCAGAAGAAGCTACAGGTAGTACAAAAGTGATGAGACAATTTTTTTAATCTCAAAAAAATATAAGAAAGAAGCTGAGAAAAGTCACCTGAGCTTTCTAAAAGCCTACACAGAACAAGCATCCAGCATTGTGGAGAGAATAATTAATTAGGCGAGAGTGGAGGCATAGCAAAAAGGAATGCAAATATTTGATTCCCCTTTGAAAGAGAAGCTAGAGCTCATTTTAATGTGTGAAGCATATTTCAGGGAGCCTTTGGAGACGAGGCCTAACAAAAAGAAATACAAAGCTGAGGATCCATGGAGGAATTCTCTTTCTTTACATAGTGTCTACTTTTGAAAGAACCTTTCTTTTCAAATTAAACAAGAACATAAATTGTAATCAGCAAGTTTTGCTCACCCAGAAGGATGCCAATTAGATTCCCCTCCACCCTCTTGCTTTTGGAAGGTCCCTGGGGCTGCTAGGAAGGCAGAGTCCTCAAAAGCTTACAGGGATGCAAGAAATATTGGCTCCTGAAAGGGGTGATATGCTATGTAATCACAGGCTCACAGGGCTGTAAGGAACCTTGAGAGGTAATGGGGAGAAACATTTCCCATAGTTATCCTGCTAGGAAAGTAATGGATAAATTACAAAGGGAATTTATTCTCTCAGATAATGCATCTCACTCATATAGGATTGTGAGTGTATTGTTATTTCTCTTCATATTAACTGAAATGCTATACTATCAGAAAACTCCTGTGGTATAAGTGAAAAAAGTGCATGTTAATAACTCTACCATTGGGAAAATAATAGAGTTCACTGAAAAGAGGAATATCAACTCAGAGAAGGCACTGGGAAAGGTGTGTGACCTCATTTGTGTTTCACAGATGTTGGGCTTGAAATGCCGATGAATAAATAATGTATGAGCCATAAAGCCATGGGCTTATACACTTGTCTTTGCCCACATCATACCTAGCAGCCATTGAGAATCACTCCCAGACCCTCTTGGCTCTGATGAAGTGGAAGAAGCAGCCCTGAGAAATCCATTTCTTACCTTCTACTGTGGCTCTTTTCGGCTGAATGGTGATGGCTCCTTCAGCTATGTCTTCATGCTGATGTAACGGGTTCACTTTAGAGCCCCAGCTGTCTGATCCAACCCATAGGAAATGTCCCACTTGGTCTGCTCTTTTGGCTGCTGCCAGGATCTGTCTGTGGAGAGTATAGCACTTGGAGTTAATGGAAAGGGTAGAGCAAAACATGTGTGCTTTAGCCAGCCAATCAAATATAACACCTAACTAGTAAGTGTCTGACAAAAATACAGTTTCTACTATACCATGAAATGCTTAGTTGTAAAATACAAATCTGTGCTTCCTTAGAACTTTAATTTAAATGCCTTGTTAAAGAATATTGGGATGATAGATTCATGTTCTAGATTTTATTTTTACATACATATTAGGTATTATGGGTTTAAACAACTGTTAACTTAGTTTTGTCTTTCTTGTTTGTTGAGGTGGGATACAAGTTTTCTGATGACAAGAAATCTTCTCCCTGTTGTTTTTATATCATCATGCAAAATATATATTGCATATAGCATGCAAAATAGTGATTACTCAGTGTTCAAGGTTTTCATGCAAAGAAAAGCTTCCAAGAGTTGAAACTTTGTGCGTTCTCTCTTAAATCTGAAATGAGAACTTATTCCATTCCTCATAGTGACATAACATTGAGTAATCAATCATTCTGTTAACCAGTGATCTGGTCTCATGCAAATGCTCGACTGAACTCCAGTATCAATGATCAAAAATAATGCCATACTCTTATCTATTATAGCATTTCAAACATTTGTTTTAAGACATGCTCTTTAACATAAGAGATAAATGTTTTCTAGTTTTGGATTCAAACAGAATCTCCAAAGGCTTTATTGATCTTTAACTTTTAAAAATGATATAACACAGCACTTCTCTTAATAAAGGTGGGGAGGAGTCCAAAATGAATGATAGCAACCTGCTGTGACTTGCATTGTTTCTTATCATTAACTATGCAGCTTAGAAAGAATATATTGACTTTGTCAGTATGTTATAATAGCTTTGATCCAATACTCTCTTTTTCCTGCTGGTGTCTTCATCCTGATCTGCCTCCTGAAAGCTGTCACATGCATATTAACAAACTTCATCAGGCATTCTTACTTTATATCCTCATCGTTGGCAAAAATCACCACTGCCCTGGAGTTGGGAGTATCCAAGAGCTGTTTGATAATTCTATCAAAATCAATGGTCTTGTCTTTCCGTTCTTGAGGGATTCTCACCGACTGAGCAATGCAGAGTCCACCTGTGAGGAGAGAAAGATAAACAGAGAGAAACATAGATAAAGGGGGAAAGAGAAAGAGAGAGAGAGAGAGAGAGAGAGAGAGAGAGAGAGAGAGAGAGAGAGAGAAGAAGAAGAAGAGAATTGTCAATAAAATACTGGGAGAGAAATAATAGTGGCAGGGATTAGAATGGTAATAAGTGAACAATTATTTTCCAAATTCCTGATTGACAACAATTCCTCATGGCAATCTTATTGAAGTCATCAACTATGACACAGTATTCTGAACCACTCTTCCTTGGGATACTGCTTCACAACTTTATTGTTTCTGCCATATAATCACAAATGTCTCACTGTACTAGGATACATAGATGAAACTGGTTTAGGGGAATGAAGACTGAGGCCAAAGAAGAGGCAATGTGGAAGAGAGCTGGGATTGTGGATAGAATTCACATAATATAGATAGATAAGAAGCAGCTTGCAATCATGCCTTCCACATTGGGTGGCCCTGTGACTGTGGCCAAGTAACTTTACATCTTTTTGCTGCAGTGAAATTGTGCTAAAATTATTGTAGTACCTGTCTCATAGGGTTGTTACCAATATATATCTAAAATAGTTTGAAGATTCCAAAGCATTATAGAAATGCCAGAAAACACATAGGGTGGAGACAGGACCTGTCTCCTTTCAGATGGTCATCTGCTATGCAATTTACAGCAACAGCAAATTGCCTAAAGAAAGTGCCTTCCCTTAGTCACATAAAGAGTTTGGGTAGGAGACTGGCTGAAACTAGATCTTTCTGACTCTTTGTCCAGCCCAGCTTTCTCTACACTGCAGCATCTGTCTCTTCTAGATCTATAAATGTTATTTTTTTTTTATGTAGCCAAGGGTAGTATTGTTCAGGTTACATTCATTACAAACATAGAGAAGTGGTAGTTGCTTTCTACCTGTGTCTTAATTGACTGAGGAAATGAAGAAAACTGTCTGGAGAGTGTGAAAATGCCTTGAAGTCAGAATGAATTATTTTTTAAACCATGGCATCAAATATAGTTCAATTCAACATAACTATCTCTAGCACCTATAAGTGCCAGGCACTACATAAGTGCCATGGCTAGAAATACAAAAACTGAACAATCTCTGCCCTCAAGGGATTTGTTTTTCCTGGTGAAGAGGTAGGGCAAGTTACACACAAAATCTGTAGACCTAGGTAGAATTCCAGAGATCAAGTGATAAAACTAAGGAAGCCATTGTGAAATTTGGTTCCTTCTGGCTATGAATGACTGCCATCTTTGGTCAAATGACCATTACTGCTCCCTCCTACTTATGCCCCCACATATACTTTCTCTCCATAATCTTTCTCTCTTCCTCTTCTCATTTCTTTCCTCCTTTCCTGACATCTTTTCACTTTCCCTTTCCTATCTCCCCTTTACTTTCTCCCATTCCCCTTCCCCTTTTGTTTCTTTTTATCATTCTCCCCCTTCCTTAGAGCCAGCTATGTAGATCAGAAAGACCTGAGTTCAAATATACCCTCAAACACTTAATTGATGCACAATCCTAGGCAAGACACGTGACCTCCATCTGCCTCTTTTTCTTCAACTGCAAAATGGAGATCCTGCTTTGTAGAATTGCTATAGGGATCAAATGATTGCATTTGAAAAATATCTGGCATATAATAGGTCTTTAATAAATGTTTTTTTCCCTTTAATTCCTTACTCTCCCATCTTTTTTCTTTTTCATTATCTTATTCCCATTTCCTCTAGCTTTTTTTCTTCTTCCTCGTGTTGCTTTTCTCTTAGATAAGTTGGGGAAAGCCAATTGACCTACACTTAACACCATACACCAAGATAAGGTCAAAATGGGTTCATGACCTAGGCATAAAGAATGAGATTATAAATAAATTATAAAAGCATAGGATAGTTTACCTTTCAGACCTGTGGAAGAGGAAGGAATTTATGACCAAAGAAGACTAGAGATAATTATTGATCACAAAATAGAAAATTTTAATTATATCAAATTGAAAAGTTTTTGTACAAACAAAACTAAAGCAGACAAGATTAGAAGAGAAGTAATAAACTGGGAAAACATTTTTACAGCCAAAGGTTCTGATACCTCATTTCAGATATATATAATTGACTCTAATTTATAAGAAATCAAGCCATTCTCCAATTGATAAATGTCAAAGATTATGAACAGACAATTCTCAGATGAAGAAATTAAAACTATTTCTAGCCATATTGAAAGAAGCTCCAAGTCATTATTAATCAGAGAAATGCAAATTAAGACAACTTTGAGATACCATTACACACCTGTCAGATTGGCTAGAATGACAGGGAAAGATAATGTGGAATGTTGTAGAGGATATGGGAAAACTGGGACACTGATACATTATTGGTTGAATTGTGAATACATCCAGGTATTCTGGAGAGCAATTTGGAACTATGCTTAAAAAGTTATCAAACTGTGCATACCCTTTGATCTAGCAGTGGTACTACTGGGCTTATATCCCAAAGAGATTTTTAAAAAGGGAAAGGGACCTGTATGTGCAAAAAATATTTGTGGCAGCCTTCTTTGTAGTGGCCAGAAGCTGGAAACTGAGTAGATGCCCATCAATTGAAGAATGGCTGAATAAATTGTGGTATATGAATATTATGGAATATTACTGTTTGACAAGAAATGACCAGCAGGATGATTTCAGAAAGGTCTGGAGAGACTTACATGAACTGATGCTGAGTGAAATGAGCAGGACCAGGAGATCATTATATACCTCAACAACAATACTATATGATGATCAATTCTGATGGATGTGGCTCTCTTCAACAATGAGATGAACCAAATCAGTTCCAATGGAGCAGTAATGAACTCAACCAACTACACCCAGTGAAAGAACTCTGGGAGATGACCATGAATCACTACATAGAATTCCAAATCCCTCTATTTTTGTCTGCCTGAATTTTTTATTTCCGTTACAGGCTAATTGTACATGATTTCAAAGTCCGATTCTTTTTGTAGAGAAAAATAACTAACTGTTTGGACATGTATACATATATTGTATTTATCTTATACTTCAACATATTTAACATGTATTGATCAACCTGCCATCTGAGGGAAGGGATGGAGGAAGGAGGGGAAAAGTTGGAACAAATGGTCTTGCAATTGTCAATGCTGAAAAATTACCCATGCATATAACTTGTAAATAAAAAGGTATAATAAAAAAAAAGTTGGGGAAAGCCAGGCACTCACCCAACAGAAATAATTACCCAAATCTAGTATTTGGTTAGAAAAAAAAAGATGTTTCATCCAACTCATTTAGGGAACTGGAAAGGAGGAAGGGTAGGGAGAAACTGTCATTCTAGCAACCCAATTATGGCTTGAGAAAGAGATGGGAATCATGCCCAATCAGAGCAACTGAGAAAAATGTCCTCCATGGAATGAAGACAGCAGGTTCAGCACCATTGGTTTTGAGTTTGAAGAAAGAGAATCCAAATCACCTTCCTCAAACTGCTCAGAGGATGTTTGGGAGAAGAAATGGCTACTTTGCCACCTTCCCAGCAGGAGTAAAAGGAATAATATTGGATAGAAATCCGGCTTCCCATCAGGATTCAATTACAGCTGACTAATTAAGCAAATTATAGTAAACTCCATTTGGTGTGATTAGTAGAAGGGTGTCTTTTGCATATAGATCCAGGATTCTCCCAGTGGCCCACTAGGAGAAATGATTCAGGGAGGGTATATTGATTGTATAGAAGAGAATGTTTCTCCTGCTAATGTAGGCCCACAGGTGGGCCCAATCAAAGGCCTCAATCACCAAAAAAAATTCACTATTAGAGGAAGTAATGATAATGAAAAAAAGTTTCTAATGACTTATATGTAAAGACTGACAGGACTGGGGAAATAAGTGGTAGCAGAAGAGAAGAAACATTGCTTTCCTGTCCCTCTAATCATGCTTCATTCTTATGCTATATAAATAAATTCCATCATCTAGAAGCCTTAGACCAGTACTATCCATATATGCAAATTTATACTAATTGATTTAAATATAGTTCCTAAGCTAGTATGACCATTTGAAATGATGTTTAATGTATTTAACTAAAGAGAAATACACTGTAGTGTGGAAGATTAACAGTAAATCATTAGGTCAAGAAAATCTGGGTCCACATTCCATCCCTGATACATACTGGATGTATAACATTGTACAAGTCAATTTTCAGTGATCTCATGCAACTCTATAAGTTACAAAGCAATGATGTGTGATGGGTGTCTGTAAAAATGATTCCTTTATTGAGAGTTCTCTATATGAATAAAATCATGAGTCCAGACCAAATTTAAATTTTTTAATACATTTAATTTTAAGGGGGTATGGCATGACTTCATATGTGTATTTGATACCATATTACTAATCTTTTCAAAGGGTGAAAGAAAGGGAGAGAATTTGAGACACAATTTTTAAATGAATGCAATTTTTTACATGTGATTGGAAATATTTTTTATAAAATAAATAAAAATATTAAAAACATGAAAAAATGTGAGGTTTATGAAAATCTATTTTCGTAATCCATAGCAGTTCATAGCCATTGATATAACACTGAAATTAAAGAAAGTTTTTAGTGGTTCCCCCAAGGAAACGATGTAGACTTCCAATTCAAGCCAATAAACTTTCATAAAGCTCCTATTATAAATGAGGCACCATGATGGTCACTTAAGAGAATTAAAACAAAACAAAATGCATAAATGCTTGTGTCCTCAAAGTGCTTTCATCTTAGTGGTGAACCATGAAATGTAAACATGAAGGCATGAACATGAAAATTAGAAGAGGGGAAGAAGACCACACAACAAGTAAACATGATGGGTCATTGCTTCATGTAGGAGATGATGATTGGTGTGAGCCCTAAAAACAGAGATTTCCAGATTTGGAGAAGAGAAGGATTAGAGCTAGGGTTAGGGTTACAGGTCTGGGGACTGCTGAGGCAAAGGCAAATCTTCAGATTGTTGAAGAGAAGTGAATTTACTTGGACCATCCACTAGCCTATGCTATTGTAACAATCATATTTCTGCACAAAGTTAAGTCCTCGTTCCATTACAATTTTCTTCAAAAGCTATGGATCCTAACTTTAAGTCTTCATAGAGAGATTCAATAGGGGAATTTGGGTGGAATACAACATTAGTGTTGTGAACATACAAAGAATGGCGTTCTTTCCTTCCAATCAGTGTCTTTGGTTCTTAGCTCAAAAAGAGATTGTATATATAAAGTGCTTTGCAAAACTTAAAGTATTAGATAACCATTAGCTATAATTATTATTATATAGATTATTATATAATAATATTATATTAGCTATAATAATATTTATTTTTGATGATGGTTTCTTAACACATTTAAAGGAAAATAACCCAACTACTAGTATTTGATGTGCGCATTTTTCACAGTAACAATGCTTCATATGATCAGTGCACTTCTGGCTAGCATTAGGAATTTCTGACTAACTTTAGCAAATAACCCTACAAGTAAATGTATTCCAATGCTCCAGAAAATGTAGCTCTCTTGCTCCTTATTATAATTCCAATCAAAATTTACTGACATTTCCATGTCATGTTAAAAGAAGGCATACTCCTTGGAGAAGAAAAAAGCATAGGAAAAATAAACAGACCATGCCATCAGCAAACAAAATCTTGTGCCTCAAGATGAAGGATAATGTCTTAGAATCAACTTTTCACTCTATAATGTTTCAAATTTTGAGAAGCACTTTGCATCCATTACCTCATTTGGGTCTCCAAAAACCTTGTGAAGCATACCTTATGTATATTTCTGCCCAGTTTTATAGATGAGAAAACTTAGACTCTAGTTCTGAATGATTATGTACAATCTACATGATTATGTAACTAGTTAAGCAACAGAACCCAGGATTTCCTGACTCTGAGACTACTATTAAAATAACCCATAAAAATCTGTCACTGATTTGAAAGACTACAGTTATTGTATTAATGAAAATGTTTTCAACTTTCTGGAAATTCTGACAGTTGTATAAGGACAGGAAAAAAAAAAGGAGATTTATTATTTTTTTTTCTTCTGGATACTCATAATATCCAAGAACATCTAATGCCAGTCAGAAGAAATGTTCACATAGGTAATGGCAAACGTTAGTTTTTTTTATTATTATAGTTTTTTTATTTAGAAGTTATATGCATGGGTAATTTTATAGCATCAACAATTGCCAAATCTTTTGTTTCAATTTTTCCCCTCCTTCCCCCCATCCCCTCCCCCAGATGGCAGGTTGACCAATGCATGTTAAATATGTTAAAGTATAAATTAAATACAATATAAGTATACATTTCCAAACAATTATTTTGCTGTACAAAAAGAATCAGACTTTGAAATAGTGTACTATTAGCCTGTGAAGAAAATCAAAAGTGCAGGTGGACAAAAATAGAGGGATTGGGAATTCTATGTAATGGTTCATAGTCATCTCCCACAGTTCTTTCTCTGCGTGTAACTGGTTCAATTCATTACTGCTCTATTGGAACTGATTTGGTTCATCTCATTACTGGAGATGGCCATATCCATCAGAACTGATCATCATATAGTATTGTTGTTGAATGATCTCCTGGTCCTGCTCATTTCACTCAGCATCAGTTCATGTAAGTCTTTCCAGGCCTTTCTGAAATCTTCCTGCTGGTCATTTCTTACAGAACAATAATATTCCATAATATTCATATATCACAATTTATTCAGCCATTCTCCAATTGATGGGCATCTACTCAGTTTCCAGCTTCTGGACACTACAAAGAGGGCTGCCACAAACATTCGTGCACATACAGGTCCCTTTCCCTTCTTTAAGATTTCTTTGGGATATAAGCCCAGTAGTAACACTGCTGGATCAAAGGGTTTGCACAGTTTGATAACTGCCAAACATTGTTAATATGGAAAATACATTCACCAAGAACTAGCTGCCATGTTATTTTCCTTTGAATGTGTTAAAAAAAATTAGGCCACAATCTGAAATTTACATTCCAATCTATGATTGGTAGTAAGGATTCAGAGGATTCAGTCCTTTATTCAATTTTATGTGTATCATAAGCCTTATTATGTTCTCTTTATTAAAGGGCCAATCCTAAGATAGACATTCTTGCTTTCCTCTAACATCCCATTATAATGTCTGGCCATTGTACCTAGCAAAGATTCTAGTATTGGCTAGCTTTGGCAGAATTTCAACCTACTATTCCAGCCCATTCCTTCCCCACCCTCTAAATCCTAGTTTTTAAAATTGTGGTTGATGACCCCATATGATATCTCAAAACTGAATGTGAGGGGTGACAAAATTACTGATAATAAACCAGTATTGTTTTATTTGTATACTTATTTTATTTATCTATATTCCAGGGCCATCTAAAAATTTCTCAGGGGAAAAAGGTTACAGGTAGAAAAAATTTAAGAATCCCTATTCTAAATGATAATTTTATGAGATTGAAACCTAAGAATAAAAATGGAAAAACTACAAAAGTAATCCATACATACTAGGAATCACAGTATTCACATTCATATGAACTGACCAAGACTCACAGAACTAAGTCAGGAGCAAAGAAGTAATAGAAGAAGTAGAAAGTTTCCTCTGACCTGTAGTAAAAAAAATAGGGTAGAAAATTAAAATAATGGGTTTTTTTTATGATTTCACAAGTTAAAGGGAACTCGTGATGAGAAACTTCCTCAAATGATACATATCTTCATATCTTCTGCCATTTACCATCTTGTCTAAAGATGGCCAGGTTAAGGGACTTGTTCTTACTGCAGTCCCATTGTATAGATTACAAAAAAAAAAAAAAAAAACTTGAAAATATATTTACTCTGACTCAAAGTTTAATGCTCTAAGCATTATGTAACACAACATCTCAATAAAAGCAAATTATGGTATATAAGGTTGATGTTGGCATAGAATACTAAGGTTACAGAGTATTTTCTTAACAGTCCTATAACGGTACTAATACAAGGCTTTTTTTTTTAAATATCAATTTTGCAGATAACAACTGAGGCTCACATTCTGTTTCACATTCCCTTACAGCCAACTTCTTGCCAGCTCTTCTGCTTGTCATTGCATTCTCTATGCCAGTAAAATCTGTAACCTACTCAACTGAAGCAACCTTCAAATCTTACATCATGGACAAAGTAACATAATTCTTATGACTTTGGAGCTCCCATCTTGAGAACTATTGGTGATAAGTGTATCACATGGACCATCACAATCAACAAGCTCCATCCATATTTCTCATGATACCCTAGAAATTTTCTGGCCAGCCATTGTACCAGTAAGGATAGACCCTTCCCATCATCCCATGTGTCTATCTGGATGTCTTAAAATTATAATGTATAAGCATTTAGGAAATGAGTTAACAAAAATAATAAACAAATGAGGCAGTGATCACTAGAAACCAGCAGGACATCATTGTCATTGCAGGAGTGGGGCATTCTGTCACTAAAATAAAATAATAGAATTACACTCACATTCAGACTTAACTTGAGGATTTTCACAAAGGGGTAGCCCACTACCTCCTGAAACAGCCCATTTCATTTTTGCACAATCCTAATTATTAGAAAGTTTCCCTTGACATGTAGCCTAAATTTTCCTATTTACATTTTTCATCTATTGCCCCTGGTCCCAACTTCAGGATCCATGTCAAAAAATTCTAATTATTCTTTCATAATACAACCTTTTAGGTATATGAAAAAGCCTATAATGCTCTCCTTTCCTCCTTCTACTCTTCTTTCCTATTTCTCTTTTTAATCAAATGCACAAGATGTACCAGGTATCCATCCTTTAGTAGTGAACTATATCAGATGACTAATGGCATCCCTCCCAATTTTGAGATTCTGTGACTCCAGGAATGTTTTCTTTGTTGGTTTATTTTTCTGATTCAGAAAGTTCAGAAGTCAAATTATTTTTTCCCTTAACAAGAACACAAACATTAGTTTATTTTCATTATGACCATGTTCCCCTGTGGCTTGAACAACCTCAGCAGTTGTAATCAGTTGCTGATATTCAAAGCAGTACCTTCATTAAAATGCACCACACTGCCAGCCCCGGTCAATAATTAAAGGTCTAATGGGGGGGGGGGGCGCGGGGGGGGGCTAAAATAATTACAATGATTCTAAATTACTGCTTCAAGATCCCCAACTATGCCCTAATTGTCATGTCAATGGACTTTATGAATCCTCCTTTTCCTTGACCTCATTGAAACTTTCAACTATATTTACAGCTCCCTCCTCCTGGATTTTCTTCTTTTTCTTCACCTGAAAGAAGCTGCTATTGCCTGATCCTCTATTATCTTTTTAACACTACTTTTTCTTTCTCTTTCATTGGTTCCTTATGTTTTTTTTTTTGCACTTCAAGTGGATATTCCTTAAATGTTTACCTTTGACTCTCTTTTGTTCCTTCCTAGACTCATCCAATGACAGTTCTCTTTATCTACACAACTTCCATAATTGCATCTCTAAAAATGACTATTAAATTCATATGACCTTGATTTCTTGTCTGAACCTAAGAATGTCTAACCTAGATATTTTCATCTGAATATCCCACCTGAATCTTAAATAAGAGTCCTTTTCCTTCTGACATTCTTGTTTCTGATAGGCATACAGTGACTGACCTTGTCCCCCATGTCTATAACCTCAGAGTGAGAAATAATGATGATGATGATAGCTAACATTTATGTATCACTTTGAAGTTTATAAAATACTATATATATATATATATGTATATTTGTATATGCTTGCATGCACATATTTGTGGATATAGTATGGAAGATATATGGAAGAACATGGATACAATTCAAAGAATATGAGGAGGTAAAGATGGGTTGTGACCTATGATGGTGCAAGGGCTACATACAGGCACAAAGTAACAATTATTTTGAAATATGTCACATATAACTACATTTATACATTTATTTCTGGAAATATATAATTCCTTTCTGAAATGCTTCAATGTCTTCTTAAAATAGGACTTTAAATAATTTTGAAAATATAAATAATTTGGTTCATTTGTATATCACACTGTATACATGTAAAAGCATACCAACACAAGGTTACTGCCATTTTACAACTCTCCCATTAATTCTTAATGAAGTTCTCCTTTTTCCATCTCCATCTCTGTCTCCCAAAACCCAAGTGAAAAATTTGGGATCTATAGGGACTTCAGATTGCCAAACCTATCTATAGATCAAATATATTTGAAAACCATCATTCTATGTGGGGTGCAAAACACTTCTCCATCTCCTCAAAAATAATCAGAGTAATGTGTTGCCCATATATCATCTTCCTCAAAGCCTTTTTGTTCTCATGGGATTTGACACAATAATGGAATAGAAAAGACACTTAATAAATCCTTGTTTGATTGCCTGGAGTAGAAATGAACTAAACAGCAGAATTTCTGTGATTTCCTTCTATCTACATTTTGTAGAATTCTTTATCCTTCCCTAGATTTCCTTTCTGACATGTCTTGGTTTAAGTAGTAGACTATTTCTGAATATAGGAAAGGAGGAAGACAGGAATAAAAGTTGCACTAAACATTTTCTAATTGTTCAAAAACTTTTTCATTCAAATTTGTGTATACTTTGGTAAAATTAATTTGATTTGTTTTAACTTAAAGACTTTAGTATCTCATGAACATCAATCATTTACTGAATATGGTAAGAATGCACTTTGCTCCTTGAGCAATGGTGAGAAGTTCTCTCAATAATTCACTTTTTCTTTGAGTAAATCAGGGCTTCCCCCCCCCAAAAAAAAATGACTGACATTGCCTCAATATTTATTCCCAAAGCATTTGTTACACATTAATATTTTCAGTATTCCTTGTTAGTTTGCTGAATTGTTAAATTCTAGAATCAAATTTTTATTGGTTATTTCTCCTAGGATTTCTGGTTAGATCAGGATTATAAAATTCCTATATTTCAATATACCAGTCTTTTCTTCTGTCACTCACCTTATACAGTGGTTTTCTTCTATGGACTCTTAAGAGAAATCAAGTTGGGAAGGAAGCACTGGCATCTGGGGACTCAAGGCCCTTTCTAATTGCAAGTTTTACTCAGTGTTGGAAAAGTTCACTTAGAATCAAATCTATCTAGACTAGAGCCAGTTTACCCGCTTACAAAATGGGTCATTATCTACCTTGAGAATTTACTGAAAAGATATCATTATTCTGCTCCTCTCTTTCCACAGAAACTAACAATATGGGGCTCTGGGTGGGAGAAAACCTTTCTATACACTAATTCAACATGGAAGAGAGAGAAATATTCAGCCAATTCTAACACCTTTTGTTGAAGTGCACCCCCTCACAGACACACTATTCAAAGAGATCTTCATGAATCAGACCAGAAGTAAAACATTCCAAATCTAATTACAATAATAGTATTCTCTTTCAGGGTATTTAAGAATTTATGTTTCTTGTGTTCCCTTATTCACATTTATTGTGATTATTTGATAATAAAAAAAGAAATATTTTTCAACCCCCAAACCAATATTAAACTTACAAATGAAAGATAAATAAAAGTATTTTCTTAAAAATATCATGCTGATTTAATAAGATGACAATTCCCTTTACTCTCAAAATAAGTGGGACAGTGACTTGCATGCTTAAATTACCTTAACATACTGAAAGGAGATGAAAGTGTTTTTTTTTTTAATAAAACATGATTTTGAGGGCAGATATTATTTTGCAGGTCACCAAAAAAGGGATGTCAATAAAAAAGAATAAGGAAGTATTTTCACCTCTGTCATCCTAGGAGCAATGAGCTATTTTGAATATAATAAATTAAATCAAATTTTAATGAACTGTCCAAGAAACTACATTTTGCCTATGAAATTGACATAAAAACTTTGGAGGGAGAGGGACTTGCCAAACAGTTATATGTAAATGATGAAATCCTGGTTCTTCACTTCAGTGCCTCTCCTGACAGAAGGATGGTGGCACAATCATGATTATTCTAGCTCAAAATTTGCAAAGTCAACAAACCCACAAACTCCACATTTATCAATTGACACAACAAATACCAAATTACATGGTAAAATGTGATTATGCAAAATGAAGCATCATCAACCGGATATAAAATGCTCTTGCAAAATTAACTAAAACACATCATCTTGTAACAATAAATATGAGTTCCAATAGATTTAAACTGAGCAATCTCCTTTATGATTATGTAAACTTTTAACATTAAAGTTCTCGGCTGTAATACATATATACCTCCTAAGATAGAAAAGTGCAAGTTTCAATGACTTGATTACATGTGTCTTGATTAAAAGTAGGATCAAAATTGAATAGCTGCTTCTTTAATAGAATACTATGAATTAAATGAATCAAAAGAATTCAACCAGTCATTAGTATTAAAATGGATTGCCTATATATCCAGATGGCCTCTTATTTTGTACCTATATTTCCTGAGAAGCTGTATTGCATAGAGATAGAATCCTATGATGATAGTCAAGAAGATTTGGGTTCAAATTCTATCTCTAACATATAAAATATAATACAACCATTGTGTGACCTTGGTAATGCTTTCAAAGTGAATTTGGGTATCTCTAAAACCCTTCCAGGATATCTATATAATCTGAACTATTTTTATAGTAATAAAAAGATGTTATTTGCCTTTTTCACTTGTCACCAAAGTGGCAGTTCAAATATAAATAAAGAAGAATTGATGTCTTTATGAAAAATAATTGAGCAATAGTTAGGCTACCAACTCATTTACATTATGAAATACTAGCCAAAAGACTACTCAGGATTTTAGTTTCATGGTTTCTAGCAGGCAATCTGCTGTTTGGAATTATCTTCCCCACTAGTGAATCCAATCAAGTGCTAGCTACATAGAAATATTAACTGGTGTCATAGGTAATTGTCCTAATAGTTCAATAATCAGTATATTGTGTCTACATGATTGTAATCATCATGATTGCCATCACATACTAATTAAATCTCGAGAAATTAGTGCATTTTCTCAATTTCCTTCAAAGCTCATTTTTCTATCACAATGTAATTGGATTATTGGGCTGCAATAGGGATAAATTAAGAGTTTAATTTTTTCAGTAAAGACAAATTCTTCTTTAGTTATATTTGAGCTGCACATAAATTCTTTTCAATTGCAATAACATAATCGTAATTGATTTGATTATTATGTTGAAATGATAGCCATGAAAACTCACAAAATACACACCAAAACTTTTGGATTGTCAATAATTTTGGATGATAGGTACAGGATTCAAAAAGATCCTAATGAGTTCTTAGTATGGGGAGGTTAAGAATAAAAAGAGAAAATTCAATAGAGAAGAATGTAAAATCTTACAAAAAGAAAAACAACCTTTGAAAGTATAAGATGGGAAGAATGTGTTTAGATATCAGCATAAGTGAAAAAGATCAGGGAATGAGGAGGCATCTAATGCATTGTAAATTCAATATGAGTCAGCAATAAAAATAGTAGCCCCAAAATTCTACACTGGGGTTTCATTAGAAGGGACAGAGTTTCTGGGTATAAAGAAGACATTTTCTCATTATACTCTTCCATTTTCAGACTTTATCTATAATTTAAATTGAGTTATGGATGCCTTGGTTTGAAGGCATTTATAAATTTAAAAAATTCCCAGATTAGGACAATTAGAATAGTAAAGAGTATTGAATCCATGACAAATAATAATAATAAAATTATATAGCACTTAATATGTACCAGATATTGTGCTAAATTTCTTATAAATATTTCATTTGAACCCTTACAGATAAGTTATTATGATCAAAAGAAGAAGCAAAAAGAGATTGAGAAATTTCTCTAGAGTCAAATAGCTAGTGTTAGAGATTGGATTTGAACTCAGGACTTTGTGACTTCAAACATAGTGCTCTATTCACTCAACCACCAAGATGCTATAGACAGAATGACTAAAAGAACTAACTTGAGAAATCTTGGAATAAACTCGAGGGTAGGTGATTGGCAGGGAGAAGATGGCAAGGATAATTAAATGCCTATCAAGAGGAGGAGTTATTAGAATAGTTCTGCTTGACCCCAATGGACAGACCCAATGGGCAAAATGGAAGTTTCAGAGTAACCAATTTAAATTTGTTGTCATGCAAAATTGCCCAATTAAATACAGAAAAGTGTAATGGACAATGGGTTGATTCGGGAGATAGAAATTTTCTCTTCACTAGATAGCTTCAAGTAGAAGTTGAATGACCACTTATGAGGAGGAGGAGTTATTAGAATGGGTTCAACTAGGTGACTATTGAGTCTATTGCAAATATAAAACCAAATAAACTATTTTGCCTTTAGAGATGTTCTGGGGGGGGGGGCAAAATGCCATTTTTCTACATCTGAATAATATAGTTTTGCATAACATTATATAAAAATGAAATTTCATACCAGATAAATGAGCGAAGACACTGAATTTTGTGCATGATATCTATTTCTATCTATGCCATAGAGAAAAAGGAGGAAAAGCTACTAGGTGACTATTGAGTCTATTGCAAATATAAAACCAAATAAACTATTTTGTCTTTAGAGATGTTTTGGGGGGCAAAATGCCATTTTTCTACATCTGAATAATACAGTTTTGCATAACATTATATAAAAATGAAAGTTCACACCAGATAAATGAGCGAAGACACTGAATTTTTTTTGTGCATGATATCTATTGATATCTATGTTATAGAGAAAAAGGAGGAAAAGCTACAAAATTCATTGAAAACATCCATCTTGAATAACTTGGAAATTATAAAAAGATAAAATCTTTCAAGAAAAACCAGTCATTTCTTATATACAACAAAATGTATTCTACAAAATAGTGTGTCAGTGCTAGGAATAGAAATGTGATATGGTTAAAAGACTATTAGATTTGGAATGAGGGGAACAAGGCTTAAATTTTGTTCATGTAATTTATTATTTTCAACAAAGAACAAATCATTTAACCTTTGAACAATCATAAAATAATGGGATGGGTCAGATTACTTCTAACCACTCCAAATATAAAAAAAAAAAAAAAGTCTTGGAACTATGCTCACAAAGTTATCAAACTGTGCATACCCTTTGATCCAGCAGTGTTACTACTGGGCTTAGATTCCAAAGAGATCTTAAAGAAGGGAAAGGGACCTGTATGTGCAAGAATGTTTGTGGCAGCCCTCTTTGTAGTGGCCAGAAAATGGAAACTGAGTGGATGCCCATCAATTGGAGAATGGCTGAATAAATGGTGGTATATGAATATTATGAAATATTATTGTTCTGTAAGAAAAGACCAGCAGGATGTTTTCAGGAAGACCTGGAGAGACTTACAGTAACTGATGCTGAGTGAAATGAACAGGACCAGAAGATTATTATATACTTCAACAACAATACTATATGATGACCAGTTCTGATGGACGTGCCCTCTTCAACAATGAGATGAACCAAATCAGTTCCAAAAGGGCAGTAATGAAGTGAACCAGCTACACCCAGAGAAAGAACTCTGGGAAATCAGTGTGAACCACTTCATAGAATTCCAATCCCTCTATTCTTGTCTGCCTGCATTTTTGACTTCCTTCACAGGTTAATTATATACTATTTCAAAGTCTGATTCTTTTTGTACAGCAAAATAACTGTATGGACATATATACACATATTGTATTTAACTTATACTTTAACATATTTAACATGTATTGGTCAACCTGCAATCTGGGAGAGGTAGAGGGGAGAAGGAGGGGAAAAATTGGAACAAAAGATTTTGCAATTGTCATTGCTAAAATATTACCCATCCATATAACTTGTAAATAAAAAGCTACAATAAAAAAATCATGATCTTCTGGTAAAAAGCTGAGTTAGCGGAGTATGTGTGTATCTGATATATATGTCTCTGTGTGTAAGTTTCTTATAAAAGTATATTACCTGAAGCTATAAAAAAGCACCTAATGAAATGAGATGATATATGTAAAAAATGTATCCACACAAACAAAAAAAAAATATCTTAGCTTTGCTCTTGAAAGAGAATGAAGTCTACCTAGAAATGTGGCAAAATTGTAGGGGAGATGTGAGGATTCTTCCCCTGCTCTAACTCTCTTGTTCTCTTCTTTCATTAAAACTTCAGATTTTGAAAGAAAAGTCTTTAATTGTATTTCTAGTGTTTCACACCTGTTTAGGAACCCTCTGGGTACATGAAATCAAGAAACCTCATCAATAATCTTACTTCTAACCTGTCAGGAGGAAAACTAAGACAGTCTTAAGTAAAATTAAGGGTGCCAAAGGAAGCTATTTTTAATAGTTGTTTCTGCCAGCATTACAGATGTCTTTCCTTTTAAAAAATTTTTAATTGAGTTAACTTAAAGCTGGTGAAAAGTACCAAGTAAGAATTAAGGGAGGTTTGTATCTTCCATACACACAATTCAGAAAACTGCACTAAAAGCTTTTTCATATGAGTTACTAAGTACCAAGAAGGGACTGTCTTTAAACTCATTCTATTTAATTGGCCTTTATAAAAAGAAAGCAAAGGTAAAGCTTTCAACAAAATAACTGTGACTTTAATGAGCTCTGAAGAAGGGCATAACAGCCAATTGGCAAGATCTGGTACTCCAATACACTTTATTTTGTCAAATTATCAAAGTTTTTTTTTCAGTTTTTGTAATGGGCTGAGGTTTGAGTTGATGCACTGAGGTCCTAAGTATGTGAGCCTAAATAGTAATTGGGTATACTCTATTAATATACATGATTGGATAAAGAATGGTCCCTGCCCACTCTCCATGCAAGTCCTGATGTGTTGTATAGGAAATGACGATTTTGGTGGGTGGAGGCAGAGAGAGAGAGAGAGGAAGAGAAGCTGGGAGAGATTGGGCCTGGGTTCGAGACTCCGAGCTGCTGGTTGTGTGGCTGCTGGTCGAGCTAGCTTCTTGACTCAGCTACACACATTGCTATTGCCAATTCTCTCCCACCTCCGATCCTTCTTCACTGAGAATAAAGACTGACGATTTTCCCCTAACCTGAATTCCTGACTCCGACTGATTTTAAAATACGCGATCTTCACATTTGGCGCCCAATGGTGGGAACCAAGGACTGAAGAAGTCTCCGGTGACCAGGAACTTGGGTGAGTATTGTTAATAGACAAATAAGGAACTTATTTTCTTAAAAACTAAACCAGTAATCTTTTTTTTTGGCTAAAATGGGACAAATGCTAGCTAAAGACTCTCCATCCCCGCCCCCAACCCCACCCAAGAGTGGTGCTATAGAAAGCATGCTTAAGCTGATAGAAAGACAAGGGCTACTTATAACTTGGGAACAGGTAGCTAGACTTGTGGGTACATTAAACTGCATCTCCCCTTGGTTCATAGAGGAGGAGCAGATCTCTCGAGATAACTGGTCCTGGGTTGGACAAGAGATGTCCATGCATTTCAGAAAATGTGGTCCTCATTCAATTTCCATCGAGGCATTTTATTTATACAATATATTTCAGTTAGCACTAAGAAACTCTATCCCTAGAAGAAAGAAAAAACCCGTGGCTCCTTCTACTCCTCAAATTAGCCATGATATTAAGGAGGAAGACAATGAAGAGATTAATGACCATATCCCCACAGGGCATGGAGACTTAAGTGAGCAAGGGTGTGGTGACCTTCCCCCTCAGGAGGCAGCTTCAGCCCCACCCCAGGAGCAAGTGATTGACTCTCCTCCACCAACTCCACCCTCCGGGATGGAGGGAGGAGGGTCAGTGGGAGGGGGGTAGGGACAGCACCAGCACCTCCCTCCCAGCATCCCCAGTATCCAATTTTGAGTAGGCTGCAAGAGGGCTTAATGAAGGCCAAAGAAAAGGGCATGGACATCCGGGAGCTTCAGCCACTTATGTTTCCTGTAATTTCCCAGTCTAATGCCTCTGGTCAACAAAGTGGAAGATACGCCCCTTTTAACGTAGAAATCATTAAAGATCTTAAAAAGGCTTGCACTCTTTATGGGGCTACATCAGCTTATGTTAAGATGCTGTTACAGAATTTGGCTTTTGAAATCTTGACTCCTGATGACTGGAAATCTATAGCAAGGGTATGCCTAGAACCTGGACAAAATTACATGTGGCTTTCTGAATATAGTGAGTTCTGTAGGATACAAGCCCAACAAATAGTCAAAATGCTGTTCATGCTGCGATCACCTATGACCTACTACAAGGTATAGGTCCATTTGCAGACGTCACAGCACAGATTAATTATTCAGTAGCAGCATATGAGCAAATTGCTGCTAATGCTATCAAAGCGTGGGCTTCGAGTCACAATAAAAATGACAAAGGTGAGGCCTTCGCAAAAATAATTCAAGGGCCAGATGAGCCCTTTGCTGACTTTGTGGATGTTTGCAGACTGCTATCACAAGAACTAATGGGGAAAATCCATCAACAGATGTTTTAATAAGGCAACTTGTAAGGAAAATGCCAATGAGGTGGAAGGATTATACTAGGGACTGACAAGGAGCTCCTTTGAGGAGTTCATAAGACGGCCACAGGACAAATTCCCTTTTATAGCCAGACTATGATGAAGATTCCCCAAGATCCCAACATGGGTAGACAGGGTCCTTTCTGGAAGGGACGTCTAGAGAAACGTCAATGCTTTCAGATGGTAAAAGAGGGCATCTGAAAGCCCAATGTTGGATAGAGGCAGAGTGAAAACAGGGTGGGAGAACAAGACCGATCCCATGTCCAAAATGCAACAGGGGCTTCCCATTGGGCCCCCGAATGGACAGGTTCAGGGAATGGGAAGGGGCCTACCCCAGGGCCCCAGGCAAAACACCTTGGGGATGAGGCAGCCAATGGGGCACCCAGAGATGCCAGACGGCCAAATTTCAATGTACCAATCGAGAAAGCCATGATGGGAGAAGGGGATTACACAATCAATCAACCAGGAAGCAACCTGATGGGAGAAAGGAACAATTAGAGAATGAGGGGGCAGGAGACAACTGAATACCCCTGAGAGGGGAAACTGTCTCTTCCAACCTATGAACCCCTTGCCTCCAGGCACAGTAGGTTTGACCATTTTACCCTGAGAGTACGTACAAAAAGGTCCATCCACATACTGAAAACTGGGGAATGTTAGATAATATCCCAGTCACCAATAAGGAAAAGTGGACTTATCACCCAGGAGAAATAGTACCATAGGTTTACCTACAGAACCCTAATAAGCAGCCTGGTGATAGTCACCAGATTCTGATTGATCACAAAATCCAGCAATTTACTGGACAGCAGCTATAACAACTGACCGACCATGCTCACAATCTATATAAAATGGCCTTCCATTGGAAGGATTGGTAGACACTGGTGGATGATATTAGAGGTGCCAGCTGGCCAACTGGCCAAAGATTAAAGCAGACATATGTCTGGTGTAGGAGGATCAAAGAGCTGAAGTTAGTGCCCCCATGAATGGACTTTGAAGGCAAAAAGGAGTTTTTACCTTTTAAGTTGAAAAATCCCATAACGTGGGGAAGAGACGTTTTAAGCAATTAGGGTTAAAATGAGTATTCAGTTTTTAACAGGGCTGTTGAAGGCCGCCAACACTTTTTCCATCCAATGGAAAACTGATACACCATGTGGATAGAGGTGGCCCTTAAGTAACTATAAAAATTACCTTATTAGATATAGTACAGGGAGATTATCAAGGACACTTAAAATCTTCTAAGTCCTTGGAATTCCCAGTGTTTGTTGTGAAAAAGAAATCAGGAAAATGGAGGATGTTAACGGATTTAAGAAAAGTGAATGAAAGATGGAAACTATGGGAATCTTCAGCCTGACTTCATCTTCACTCAGTTGCCTAGAGAATGGCCTTTTGGGTCATAGATATTAAGGATTGTTTCTATTCATCCCCGGATAAGAAGGATAAGAAAAGATTTGTTTTTTCAGTGCCCAGGTTAACTTAGCTGAGCCTTATAAAGATAGAATGGGGTTTTCACAGGAAGAAAAAGCCCCTACTATGTGTCAAATGTATGTTCGCTGCCTTGTCCAGTAAGAAAAGCATTCCCAAAAGTTATGCTATTACTTAATGGATGACATTTTGGGATGTACCTGAGGAAAAAATGTTAGAGGATGTCTAAAAAGACCATAGAAACACTAAGGAATTAAAATAATATAATTTAAAAATTCAAAGACATGTTTTCAATATTTAGGGATATGAAGATAAAGGTGCTTAAGTTCAAAACTTCCCTTAAGAACAGAAAAGTAGAATATTGAATGATTTTCAGAAATTGATAGGATATCCAAATGAACCAGGGGTTTGACTACCTATTTAAAATTATTGCCATTTTAAGGAGCAGTGCCTTTACCACACCGCTTAAAAAGAAGCTCAAGAGGTTTGAGAGAAGGAACTGGTTTATCCAATGTGGTTAAAGAGTCACCAAAACCCTTTTGAATTGTTTTTAATAAAGGCACCTACAGGTCCTTCATCAGTGTGTGATAGAGTGGTGAACCTGGACAACTAGAAAAAGTTTACCCCTACCCAGTGCTTGTGGCTAGAATTTTATTAAAGGCACTAAGGAGCAGTACAATTATCTGGGACAAGACCTGAAAGATATAATTATACCAATACACAAATGTGGGAGACTATCCCAGAGTGGCAAATTTTATTAGCTATGGTCCAAATTTTTTACATGGTTCTATTAAAGATAATTAGATATTAATAATTGGCAATGGATTCTTAAGAAAAGTTTTAAAGTTCCTTAAAGGAAACTATCTTCACGGATGCATCCAAACATAATATTTGTGCTGTGTACCTCATGATCTAAAAAAGAGTAGTCAGAACCTTTCGTCCACGGCAGAATGAATTGTACACGATCATTTATCCTTACTTATTATCCAGGAGACATAAATATAATATCTGATTCGGCTTTCTAGGTGTGGCAAAGAATTGCCACAGCCCAAATAAAATTTTTAAATATATCAGTTTTTTAAGAAATTTCAGGGAGCAAGTGAGAAAGATCCGGTAAGATCTTATATTAATGTCCATTTTCTGTGGGACTTCCGGTCCCATATTTGATGGCAACAAAGGCAGATAGCCTTCTAACTATAGTTCCCCAAGTCAGGATCTCATTCTAAATATCATCAGGCTGCCGAGCTTTACGTTTACAATTTGAATAAATGGAGGAAGTTAGAGATGTAAAGCCGTAGGTTGCCTTCTTTTCCATGCCCTCCCCCAAGGGAACCCCTTGGTTTAGACCCAAGAAATCTGGCAAATATGGACCCATTATAAATCTTTGGTCGTCTGTCTTTCATCCATGTTTGGTAGACACCTTTTCGGGATTCATTTTGCAATACCAGCAAAAAAGAGAGCCTGAGTGGTCACTGAATTTCACACAAGGGATTTGCCATTATGGGCAAAGCAATAAAACAGACAATGGTCCTGCTTATATTTAAAACATTTTGCACACTTTTGCAAGTATAAGATTTAAACCACGGCATACCTTTTAATCCTCAAGGAGGCAATAGGGAGAGGAGAAACAGAGATATTAAGATGCCCTCCAAAACAAAAAAAAGGGGGGGAAGGAACCTTTGAGAACTTCTAAATCAGTTTTTATACTATTAACTTCTTGATTTTTGAAAAGATGCACTGGCCCCGCAGGTTTTATAACCCCTAATGTAGTGTCCAGTGCAAGCAGCCCATTATTTTGATAATCGCCAGGTGATGTGGAGAGACCCAGAAAGTGGTGGAATGGAAAGGACCAGATAGGCTAACTGCTTTGGGGAGGGTTTTGTTTATTCCCACAGGTGGAGAAGGAATGATGGGTACCAACGAGCTATATTGCCTTCTCCATCGCAGAGAGGAGCAGACCCTTGAAAAAAGGAAAGACCCAAGAAATATCGGGTGGTTTTTGTTGATTGTTACATTGAAAGAGCGTGGAGTTATGGCGTTTGACTTGGACATCAACGATTGTTGGACTTTAAAAACCCCAGGAATCATTGATTCTCTGAGCCATAGGATTTGAAAACTCGGAATCATTGGATTTCTGAGAAATGATAAGATTTCAACATTCAAAATTGGAATCATTGGATTTCCTAAAAAAAAGACTTTGCAGGATTTTCAAAACCTAGGGGTATCATTGATTTAATGTGAAGCAATGGACAAAGATTTTTTGACTATCTCTTTTTGGGAAGAAGGTGTATGTGTGACTGTTTTTTACCTACCTTCTAGACTTTGGGATTTTTTCCAACACCATGTTGATTTATATTTTTTATTCCGCTACTTGCATGCAACTTGTTTGTTACATACATCGAGCCTGATGACTGAGGGGAGGGTTCCCACATCTGGTTATTGATGTGTTGTGTAATACCTCCATTGAGGGTTTGTGCATAAAAGACCCTTCAGACCAGAAACCGCTAGCAACCCTTTATTTCCCTTTGGTGTTTTTCATCTATCTCCTTCCTGAGATGTCGGTAGGCGGATATCTCCTTTAGTGCCACCCCTTTTTCTGAGAAGTCAGGGAGGTGTGATACCTCCTTTTCGGGCCACCTCCTTCCTAAAGTTAGGAAGGCTGGGATCACCTTTTTCCCTTTGACCTCCCCAGGGAGTCAGGGGATGGAGACCACCTGTGTTCTAAAATAAAGAAAGTGAGATGTAAATTGAGGTTTGAGTTGATGCATGAGGTCCCAAGTATGTAGGCTAAAAGGTAATTGGGCTATACTCTATTAATATACATGATTGGTTAAAGAAGGTCCTTGCCCACTCTCCGGAAGTCCTGAGGTTGTAAGGAAATGGAGATTTTGGTGGGTAAAGAGGAGAGGAAGAGGCTGGGGAGATTGGCCTGGGTTCGAGACTGAGTTTGTGTGGGGTGCTGGTCGAGCGCTTGACCAGCTGCAAATTGTATCGCCAATTCCTCTCCCCCGATCCTTCTTCACTGAGAATAGACTAGATTTTCCCAACCTGAATTCCTGACCATTGATTTTAAAAAGATCTTCAAAAAGTTTTCAGTTATGTTGGTTTTATTTGAGTTATTTATGTGTATATATCTTTGTAACCTAACTTGAGGTTTTCTTGGCAAAGATACTAAAATGCCTTTCTACTTCCTTCTCCAGCTCATTTTACAGGAGAAAAAACTGAGGCAAAAAGGGTTAAGTTACCAGGATCACACATCTAGTAAATGTCTATGGATGTATGTGAACTCAGATATTCCTATTTCTAGGCCTGGAAATCCATAGACTATGCTACCAGGCATAGACTATGCCCTATGTATATATGTGTTTGTGCATACAGATATCTCTATATGTTTACTTATATCCATATCTATGTACATGTACATAAATATGTATTGAATTTTATGATATTAGCAAACATTCACTATAGATCTACCATGTATCAGACACTATGCTAGATACTGCAATTTTTTGTTGCTATTTGCAGCAAATTTCCCTGTCATAGAAAATTTCCATAAGAAAGGAGTTTCCATTTCCCATCTTTGTTTTGAAATCTTAAAAACATATCCAAGATACTAAGAATAAAATCACAAATTAAGAACTGGAAAAGTTTTCAAATATCATCTAGCCTAACTCTCATATTTATAGAGGAGGAAAATGAGAATTTAATTAACTTGCACAAGCATATCTAGGTGAGAAGGGGAAAACAGTGAACTCAGATTCTTTGATTCCAAATTTACCTCTGTGGTTTAACTATGATCAAATGACTATTAAGAAGCTGAACTTAAATTGCAAGGGTTGTAATGCCAAGGTCAGTTATTTTCTGGCTCTCTGGACATTATTTATTTTTATTAGCACATATTGCTTTATGAATCAAATTAGGAGAGAAAAATTAGACCAAAAGGGAAAAAATCATGGGAGAGATAAAAAAAAAAACAGAAAGAAAGAAGTGAACAATGTGTATGTTGATTTACATATAGTCTCCTTAGTTCTTTTTCTGGATACAGATGGCATTTTCTGTCTAAAATCAAAGGATTCAAAGAATTGCTTTGAATCACTGAACCATTGAGAAGAACCAAGTCTTTTGTAGTTGATCATTGCACAGTCTTGCTGTTACTATGTACAATGTATTCCTGGTTCTGTTTGTTTCACTGAGCATCAGTTCACGAAAATCTTTTCAGTCCTTTCTATAATCAGCTTGAACATGATTTTTTATAGAGCAATAATATTCCATTACCATCATGTACCAAAACTTGTTTAGTCATTCTCTAATCAACAGACAACTACTCCTTTTCCAATTCTTTGCTACCACAGAAAGAGCTACTACTAATATTTTTGCAGTAGGTCCTTTGTCCTCCTTTATGATTTCCTTGAGATACAGTCCCAGCAATAGCATTATTGAGCAAAAGATATGCACAGTTTTATAGCCCTTTGGGCACAGATCTAGATTGCTCTCAAGAATAGTTGGACCATTTCACAAGTCCACCAACGATGATTTGTTTTACAGCTTTCTCACATTCCTTCTAACATTCATCATTATCTTTTCCTGTCATCTTAGTCAATCTGAGAGCTGTGAGGTGATATCTCACTTGTTTTAATTTGCATTGCTCTAATCAATAATTATTTAGAACATTTTAATATAACTATAGATTAATTAAATCATCTGAAAATTGTCTATTTATATCATTTCACCATTTATCAAATGAGTACTTGTATTCTTATAAATATGCCAAAGTTCTTTATATATTTTAGAAATGAGACTTTCATCAGATATATTGACTGTATAAGATTTTTTCCCCAGATTTGGACTTTCCTTTTTATCTTGTTCCTGTTGATTTTGTTTGTTCAAAACCTTTTTAATTTAATGTAATCAAAGTTTTCCATTTTGTCTTTCATAATGTTTTCTAGTTCTTTGGTAATAGATTCCTTGCTTCTCCCAAGATTTGATGGGTAAATTATCCCTTTTTCTTCTAATTTGTTTGTGGTGTCATCCTTTATGCCCAAATCATTTATCTTATTTTGATCTTATTTGGTATGGGGTATAAGATATAGGTCTATATTGAGTTTCTGATATTATTTTCTAGTTTACCCAGCAATTTTTTTTTCAAATACTGAGTTCTTATTTCATAAGCTGGACTTTGGTGGTTAATCAAATTCTAGATTGCTATAGGCCTATGATTATGCCTCTGTCTAATCTATTCCACTGATACATCACTCTATTTCTTAGCCAGTAGCAACTGTTTTTGATGACGGCTGTTTTATAATATAGTTTTAGACTTGATAATGTAAGCCACCAGCCTTTGTATTTTTAAAATGAATTCACTTGATAGTCTTTACCTTTTTTTCTTCTAAATGAATTTTGTTATTATTTTTTCTAGTTCTATTACATAATGTTTTGTCAGTTTTATTGAAGAAGTAGAACAATTTAGGCAGAATTGCCATTTTTATCATATTAGCTCAGCCTAGCCATGAACAATTGATATTTTTCCAATTGTTTAGTTCTATTTGTATGAGAAGTGTTTTGCAATTGTATTCATATGGTTCTTGGGTTTGTCTTGACAGGTAGATATCCAAGTATTTTATTTTGTCTACAGTAATTTTAAATGAAGTTTCTCTTTCTATCTCTTGATGATGGGCTTTGTCAGTAATATATAGAAATGCTGATGATTTGTATGGGCTTATTTTATATCTTGCAACTTTGCTAAAGCTGTGAATTATTTTCAATAGATTTTTTTGGATGATTTTCTAGGGTTCTCTAAGAAACCCTAGAATCTCATTTGTAAAGAGTGATGGTTCTTTTCTTATTGTTAAAACCAACATTTCTTGTACAATATTGACTATTAGTGGTGATAATGGGCATCCTTGTTTCACCCCTGATCTTATTGGGAATGCATCCACTTTCTTTCTCTTAAAAATAATGCTTATAAGCTGGAAAAATAATTTTACATTCAAAGGTTCTGATAAAGGCTTAATTTCTAAAACAGAGAATTGACTCACATGAGAACAATTAAACCCATTCTCCAATTGATAAATGATCAAAGGATATGAACAGACAATTTTCAGATGAAGAAATTGAAACTATTTGTAGTCATATGAAAAGATGTTCCAAATCACTATTGATCAAAGAAATGTGAATTAAGACGACTCTGAGATACCACTACACACCTCTCAGATTGGCTAAGATGACAGGAAAAGATAATGAAGAATGTTGGGGGGGCTGTGGGAAAATTGGGACAATGATACATTGTTGGTGGAACTGTGAATGGATCCAGTCATTCTGGAGAGCAATTTGGAACTATGCTCACAAAATTATCACACTGTGCTTACCCTTTGAGCCAGCTTATATCCCAAAGAGATTTTAAAGGCAGTAAAGGGACCTACATGTACAATATTGTTTGTGACAATCCTTTTTGTAGTGGCCAGAAACTGGAAACTGAGTGGATGCCCATCAATTGGAGAATGGCTGAATAAATTGTGGGATATAAATATTATGGAATATTATTGTTCTATAAGAAACAACCAGCAGGATGATTTCAGAGAGACCCAGAACAATTTACATGAATTGATGCTAAGTGAAATGAACAGAACCAGGAGATCATTATACACAGCAACAAGACTATATGATGATAGATTCTGATGGACATGACTTTCTTCAATAATAAGATGACTCAAACCAATTCCAATTGTTCAGTGATGAAGAGAGCCACCTACATCCAGAGAGAGGACTGTGGGAACTGAGTGTGGACCCAACAGAGCATTCTGGCTCCCTCTGTTGTTGTTTGCTTGCATGTTGTTTTCTTTTCAATTTTTTTTCCCTTCTTGATCCAATTTTTCTTGTGCAGCAAAATAACTGTATAACTGTATACATATATAGGATTTAACGAATATTTTAACATATTTAACATATATTGAATTGTCTGCCATTTAGGATTGAGAGTGGGGGGAAGAAGGAGATAATTTGGAACAGAAGCTTTTCAAGGATCATTGTTGAAAAATTACCCAGGCATATGTTTTGTAAATAAAAAGCTTTAATAAAAAAAAAAAAAAGAAAAAATAGTGCTTGCTATAGGTTTTAGATAGATACTGGTTATTATTCTAAGGAAAGCTCCTTTGATCCCTATGCTCTCTAGATTTTTTTTTTTTAAATATGAATGGATGCTGTATTTTGTCAAAAGCTTTTACTGCATCTGTTAAGATTATCATGCAATTTCTGGTTTTTTTAATTGATATGTTCATTTATACTAGTTTTGCTGATATTGAACCAACCCTGCATTCCTGGTATAAATCCCACTGGGTCATAGTGTACTCTGTAAGTTACTGCAATCACCTTTTAAAAAATATTTTATTTAAAATAATGCATGAATATTCATTAGGGTGATTGTAATTTTCTTTCTTTGTTTTGGCGCTTCCTGTTTTAGGTTTCAGTGCTCTATTTGTGTCATATAAGGAATTTTGCAGTATTCCTTCTTTACCTATTTTCCCAAATATTTTACATAGAATTAGAATGAATTGTTTTATAAATGTTTGGTTGAATTCCATCTGGCCCTGGAGATTTTTTCTTAGGAAGTTCATTAATGACTTGCTCAATTTCTTTTTCTAAAATGGGACTATTTGAGTAATTTATTTCCTTTTCTTTTAACCTGGGCAATTTATATTTTTGTAAATATTCATCCATTTTGGTTAGATTACCAGTCTTGCTGCCATATAGTTAGGCAAAATACCTCTTAATTATGACTTTAATTACTGTTTCATTGATGTTAAGTTTATCCTTTTCATTTTTGATGCTAGTAATTTATTTTGTTTTCTTTCCTTTTTCTGATAAGATTAACTAAAAAGTTATCTCTTTTGTTGATTTTTTTTATGAAACCAACTCAGTTTTATTTATTAATTTAATCATTTTCTTAGTTTCAATTTTATTAATCTCTCCTTTTAGTTTCAAAATTTCCATTTTGCCATTTAATTGGACCTTTTTATTTTTTTTTTCTAGATTTTTTAGCTGTATGCCTAATTCATTGATCTCACTTTTTCTCTGTTTTAGGCATGTAGCTATTTAAAGATATAAACTTTCCCCTAAGAACTGCTTTGGCTGCATCCCATAATTTTTGGTAGTTTGTCTCATTATCATTCTCTTGAATGAAATAATGGATTGTTTCTGTGATTTGCTATTTAACCCATTCTTACTTTAGAATTAAATTATTTAATTTCCAATTATTTTAGTCTATTTTCCCCGGCCCTTTATTGCACTTTTTTTATTGTTTTGTCATATAAAAAGGAAGCATTTACTTATTTCTGCCTATTTAAATTTGAACACAAGGTTTTTATGTGCTGATATATGGGCAGGTTTTTGTTTTGTTTTGTTTTGTTTTTGTAGATGCCATGTATTGCAGAGAAAAAGGTGTATTCTTTTCTGCCCCTATTCAATTTTCTCCAGAGATCTATCATGTCTTGGTTTTCTAGAATACTATTAACTTCCCCCAGTTTGTTTCTTGTTTATTTTGTGGTTAGATTCTGATTTTGAGAGAGGAATATTGAAGTTTTCCACAAATATAGTTTTGCTGTCTCTTTCTTCCTGTAACTGGTCTAAAATTTTTGCTAGGAATTTGCCTGTTCTACCTTTTGGTATATACACATTTGTTATCACTACTATTTCATTGTTTACTATAAACTTTATTAAGATGTACTTTCCTTCCTTGTCTCTTTTAATAAGATCTATTTTTACTTTTACTTTATCTGAGATCAGAATTGCCTTCCTTGCTTTTTTTTTTACTTCAGCTGAAGCATAATAAATTCTGTTCCAGCTTTTTACTTTTACTCTGTGTGTCTCTCTGTGTAAAATGTATTCCTTGTAAACAATATATTATAGGATTCTCGTTTGATGCACTTTGCTATTTTCTTCCATTTTATGAGAAAGACCATCCAATTCACATTCAGTTATGATTACCAGCTCTGTATTTCCCTCCATTCTATTTTGTCTCCTGTATATACTTTTGTTCACTCTTTCCACTGTCCTAAGTTGCATTTTTTATTTATTCCACCCACCATCTTATCTCCTTTCCGCCTTCCTCCTTCTCTTACCTTTTCCCATGTTTCTGCCTTCTCCTCTATCCTATCCCTCCCTTTTCTTTTCCTCTTTCTTTCCTACTTCATTATAGGGGTAGATAAATTTCTATACCTAACTGAATGATTAAATTATTCCCTCTTTGGGCCCAAACTAGTGAGATTAAGCTTCAGGCAGTGCTCATTCCCTTCCCTTCTTTGTCTCAATTGTAATAGGTCTTTTATGCCTTTTCATGTGAACTGATTTTCTCATTATACCTCCCCTTTCCTCTTTTTCTAGTATAGATCTTTTTTCCAACCTTTAATTTCTTTTTCTTTGATGTCATCACATCAGAGTCCATTCACAAGCAAACCCTTAGTCCATGTGATGCTATGTCTGCCCCAGTGACAGATACCATTCTCAAGAGTTACAGATAATGTTTCCCATTTGGGGATGAAAAGAGTTTAAACTTTAAGTTTATATGTGTGTGTGTGTGTGTATGTATATGTGTATATATATATATATATATATATATATATGTGTGTGTGTGTGTGTGTGTGTGTATGTATGTATTTCCCCCTGTTTTTCTTTCTATGCTGCTCTTGAGTCCTACATTTGTAAGTTAAAGTTTCTATTTAGTTCTGTTTTTTTTTTCAGTAGAAATTATTGAAAGTCTCTTATTTCATTAAAACTTCATCACCTCCCTTGAAAGATGATGCTAAATCTTGCTGAGTAGTTAATTCTTGATTGTAACCTTAGTTCCTTTGCCTTTCAGGATATGGTATTCCACACTTTCTGATCCTTTCTTGTATAAGCTGCCAGATCCTGGGTAATCCTGACTTGATATTTGTTTTTGTTTTTTCTGGCAGCTTGAAGTAGTTTTTCCTTAAGATTGTAGTTTTGGAATTTCATAACCATGTTCCTGGGGTTTTTCTTGTGGGATCTCATTGCATAGGTCATCAATGGATTGTTTCAACTAATATTTCCCCCTCTGTTCCTAGAATATTGGGGCAATGTTCCTTAATGATTTCTTTTAGAATGTTCTCCATGCTTTTTTTTTTTTTTTTGGTTATGGTCTTCAGGTAGGTCAATAATTTTAAAACTGTCTCTTCTGAATCTATTTTCCAGGTCTTCTGTTTTGCCAATCAAATATTTCACATTTTCTTCTAGTTTTTCCATTCTTTTTAATTTATTTGATTGATTCTTGCTGTCTCACAAAGTCATTAGCTTCCATTTGCTCTGCTCTAGTGTTTAATGTGTGATGTTTTTCAGTTAGCTTTTGTATATCTTTTTCCATTTGACTAATTTTACTGTTTAAGAGTTGTTTTCTTCAGACAATTTTTTCTTTCCCTTTCCAAGCTCTCTCATATGTACTTATTATTTCCTTTCATTTTTTCTTTGATCTTTCTTATCTGCCTTTTAAAATGTTTTATGAACACTTCCCAAAAGTCTTTTTGAGTTTGAGACCAGTTCAAATTGCTCTTTGAAATTTCCTCCATGGATATTCTGTCCTTGTATGAGTTTGTATTTTATTTTGACCTGTCACCATAGTAGCTTTCTATGGTCAAGGTTTTGTTGTTTCTTCCTCATTTTCTTCCCTTTTCTTTTGGTATTTCCTGTTTCTTTACTTTTATGGTTGAGACTCCTGTCTCAAGCTTCCTTTGTAGCTCTGAGCCTTGACTTTGAGCACAGGGATCTCTTATGATTGCAGAGGGTGGCTTTGCCTGTTGTTTTCAGGAAACAGCTTAGTTTCCCAGAGTTTGCTTTCTGAGCTGGGCCTGGAAGCTACCCCAATGATTTGCTCCTCTACTATTGAAGGTTTTAGTTACTGATTTGCAGTGATTAACAACTCTCACTGTCTTTCTCTGAATCTATCCGAGCTGGGCTGAACACCCTTTTCACTCCAGTGACACTGACCTTTTCTGAGGTTTTTCCAGTCTATTTTGATCTGGAGAGTGGTTTATTTCATCAGACTCTGTTCAGAGCCTTATTTTCATGTGATTTTTGAGGGAAACAGAGAGCTCGAGAAGCTTTGTGACTTTACTCCATCATCTTGGCTCATCAAAGGTCAATTATTTATTTATTGTGTAACACAGGGTGGGGGAGGGGAGGGAGTTTCTCTTTTTATGGAGTATATATAACTCCTGGATATAAAGGAAGATTGTAAAGCGGTAAATTGTCAGATTTCAATGATAGGTAAAAACAGTTTACAAACTGTCATTGCTGAAGTGTTTTTAGAAGTCACCTAGCCTCACTCCCCTTCTTTTTCAGATGAGGAAACTGAGGCTCATATGCTTTAACTGCTTATGGTCCTTCAATTAGTGAGAGAGCCGGGATTTCATGAGAAAACATCAGAACAGGTAGATTAGTGATTGGAAAATGTACTTATGAAAATGTACTATTAACAAAAATCAATTCCTTGAATTTTTTTTTGCAGTAGGGTTGAAAGAAGGTTATTCTTTCTTGCTGTTATATCTTTAGGGAACAAAAAACCCAACATTTCCAAATCAAAGTACAAATGCTCTCGAGATAACTCCTAACAGGAACAATTTTGACCATTTTTTGATCAGTATTTTAGAAGTGTAGTATTAGAAAGGATCTTGAGAAATTTAATATCCTATTGTAGTACTGGCTCCTGGAAGGGACATATCTAGTTGATGAAAATGATAAACTGTTATTAATATTAGATCTAAATATTACAAAACAAATGGGGTTACTTTAATTGGAGAGAGTCCAGGAAACAAAATTCAGTAATGTCATGTAAAAAATCATGCTAAGCGCTAGTCACCATCAGTATGTTTTATATAACTCAGAGATTTTATTATACATTTTTGTTTGTTTCATTACTAACAAAAGAAGGAAAAGAAAAATAAGGGGATGTTTCTGGAAATTATAAATGTTTATATGTATGCTAATAGAAACAGTCTATTTTTGGAGACTTTTTTTGATATTTTCCAAATAAAATTGGGGAATAGGCTTGCATTTTTTAAATTGTTTTATTTATTTTTCTTTCTTTTTTCATTATAAAATTAAAATGAAGGCTAAATTTTAACAGGAAAACTTCAAGAAACGAATTCAGATGTAGGATTAAATTTTAAGTTTGTTCTTCAAGAAGGCAGAGAGTCGAAGGAGACAAACGGTAAGAATAAGAAAGGTAGAACAGGAGAAAAGAAATGGAGACAGGGATAAAAGGAAAGAAATGAGTTGACATAGAAGGAAAGAGAGAGGAAGGGCAGACAGAAAGAAGGAAAGAATAAAAGAGATATTGAAGGAAGAAATTGAAGCTTTTTTTTAAGTATGGCCAGAAGAAAACAGAAAAACATGACAGTTTTGAAAGCTACAGGTTGAACCTTATATACTCATAAAGAAAGAAAAACAGCTTTCTGTAGTAGAAGAATGCAATTTCATTGAAATTCTATTTTCTCTCCTTCTAGCCATATGAAAATGCTATTTTATTTGGTGCTTGTTAAGTTCAGAATAAAAATAATAGAAAAAAAATGATGGCTTGAAAAACTTCAAAAAGCATAGAAAAAGTATATGTAGAGAACTTATTTTCCTGAAGAGAACTATTTTAAACCATATCCTCTTAAGAGGATAAAGAGAATTCAAGGGGAAAAAAAGACTTTAATTGGCATCCTCAGTGAACTGAATAGTAGGTATTGTTTAAGAAATGAAAAGGTATCGACAATCATAGTGATGGTAAATGGTAACTCTGCTGCTATTTTTCTCATGGCTAAAACACTATAAATTATCATTTGTATTATTATTTTATTACATTGCTAATAAGTTATGCAACCATTAAAACTGATGTTAAAACTAGGAGGTAATCAACTAATGTAAAAAGAGTCTTCTTTACTTTATTGCATATATGAAATGTTATTACATTGTACATTATTTTAAATATGTAATAGGTTAAAGAAACCTTAACAAAATATAAATATAAAACATAATAATTAAACACATCAAATATGTAATATACTGGTGTAGTGGAATCCAACTTGGCTGATTAAATTGCAATTTCTGGTAATTAGCCAATATTTGAAGATACTCTTGGATTACCTTAGTTCTTGATATCAAGAAAACAAATACATAAAATAATCCTTGCAGATATGAAGGGAGTTTCCCTTCAAATCCTGACAGACATAGAAACATATAAAACCCAGATTTCTTCCTACAAGTCTAAATCAAAACCAGCATAAACAGGTTGGGCTATAAAGGAAGGCTAATTTCAATAGGGGTTCTGGGTCCCAATCCCAGCTCTTCCACTTGCTATCTCTGTGACCTCTCTTTTCCGTGGATTTCAGTTTTTCATTTCTAAAATAAAAAGGTTGGAACCTCTGAAATCTTTCTAAAAGAAAGATCTGATAAACTGTGCTGGAAAGTGCATTGTATTTGGAAAGAAGGTATCTGGTCTTTATTCTGATTTTTACTACTTATTAATCATGTGCCTGGAGAACATCATAACTTCTCTGAGCATTCCTTGTCTACTTTAAAATTCAAGAAGATCAGAGCAAGTTATCTAAGTTTTCTCTCAGTTCTTTAAAGCAAACAAACAACAATAACGACAAAAATAATTTCAAACACATGCAAAATCATAAGAGGTGTTCATTTAAGTTAAGAAAGGACATGAGATTTCTTTTTTGAAGCTTCAGAGTCTAGAAATTAACTTTATAGTAACTGAATGGAGAGAAATTGGCCTGTGGAAGGATTCCAGAACTACCCAATCATCACTGTATCCCCTGCAACAGAAACCTGCTTGTCCTTCTAGGGGATAAGAAGAAGACATTGAGTAAAAAGGAAATAAAACATGAAAAATAAAGTATTAGGGACTCCAAAAAGTTAACACAGTTTCTAAAAATATTCCACAGGGAAGACAGCATATGCTTGAATATGAAATGGAGAAACCATAACCCAAATCAGCCTTTTATAATCAGCTAGCCTAAGGGGGTCAGTCACAATATCAGGAAGATAGTATGAAGATTTAGAGTAAATTCATTTCTTCCCAGATCAAAGCAACATAGAGATATTAACTGAACTGGAATGTTAGCCTACTTATCCATATTTTTTTTATTAGAAAGGTATTAGTAAAGGAGAGAAGCATATCTATAATCAGTTAAAATATATTTGGTCCTAACATGTGAGAAATTTTCTTCTCCTATGGAGTACAATATTATTAGAATATCAACATTTTCAATCCCTACCACTATATGAAGACATGGTCAAACTTACAGACTGACCTTGACATGAAGGACACTGAAATCTCCTTAGTTCCACAACAAAACTAATATCCTCTTAAGTTACAATTTTTAGCTAAATGCTTTAAATTCAAGCTAAAATACCACTATTTTGTAGGGGGTCATTGATTCTTCAAGCTATTATCAACCACTAATACCTAGCACTAACGTCTTTATCAGATTAGCTAGTCAATTACTTAGACTTGAGAGGATGAGCCGTAAGAGTGATAAAGTAAGGGAAGTTAGGAATAGGAACTAATTGTGACATTAAGGTAAGATAGTCCCGAGATGGGACTGGGAAGTGGAGTGGAATCATAATAGGGCTCACAGAGATACCATGGGAATTTTGGGTATAGTAGGAAAAAAGGGAGAGGAAATATCTCAAAAGATAATTCATGGTCTCTAAAAACAAATTTTAACCAAATTGCCATGCTTTCCTTCCCTTTCCTCCTGGCAAATCCTATCTCAGAATCAGAAAGATTATAAGGTTTTTGAAAAAGAGTCCAGTGAAATGTTTGAAAATCCTATAGCTCCTAAGCATAGTAAGTGCCTTGAAAATACTATGAATTTGACAATTTGTGTGTGTGTGTGTGTGTGTGGTAAAATAGATAATAATTATCTAAATAAAACAGATAATAATAATAATACAAATAAAATAGAGTTGACTTGAAGAGAAGATATGAAACTGAATTCATAGAAGAGAGTTTTTTTCAATTAGGACTCTAAATATGTATGAGAATATGTCATCTCTTTAAGGAGGGAAAGACTTCCTTTCCTAGACATTTTGCAGAAATCAATTACCAGATTCCTTCTTAACAAGAGAACCAATTTCAGGATTACTTTTTTGTTTACTAGACTTTAATTCTACGAAGAAATACCAAGATGTTAGACCATATAACTTAAGTACAAAGGTAGAGGCAAGATGAGGTCTTTCCAAATAGTCTGACAAAGAGGGAAAAAGCATATTTTTCCAGAGTCAAACAATGTCAAAATTGGTTTTGTTTAATACAAAGGAGGTTGTTGGGATGTTGTTATTGTTTTTTGGAGAGAGATAAAGTGGAAAGGAGTGATCATGATGGCAAAAATAAGAAAAGAAAGGGGGAAAAAGAAGAATATAAAAAGAAAAAGAAAATAAGCCCAGAGAGGGACATATAAAAACAGCAATATTACAGATTACATTTAAGAGATACTTTTTGAAAAAAAGAACTCTATAACAGAAATCCATGTTTTCATATGTAATCTTATTTTTCTGTGTTTGTTGTAGAGGGGAATGATCATTTGTTGATTTTTATCAAATCTTAAAAGGTAAGCCATTTCTATTTTTATTGAATTCTCTATTCATAACAGATAGCATTTACATAGGACTTTGTTTCCAAAGTACTTTAGGAATAATATTTCATTTAATTCTCACAACAACCATGTTTGTATCTTAGTTAAATATCCAAAGCTGAATATTTTTCTTTTTCATTTTTACCAAATCAGGAAAAATAATTTGTTGTTGTTGTTTTTAATCAACAATTTAGGCCCTAGTTTAAAAAAAAAACATCTTTGGGAGCTTTGTTTTCTATTCACATGTCTTTTTGAGGTCAGCAAATAATGACTCTCCAGCATTCCTACTTCCCAATGATTTGTTTGCTGTGCACAATATCTGAATGCAGTACTACTCACAAATAATGTTTCCCAATGTCATCTGGGCCACCTTGCAAAAAGCAATTTCCAGCTACCTCCACCTCCACTGAACAATCCTATGTTCCACAACATGGTTTTATTCTTCAAGACCAATTCCTGCAATTTCATGCCATAATTCAGGAGATTGTCAAGCATGGCTCCACTCACACTTGACATTATTTTTTTTAGCAATATCCCTCAAGTCTTCCATGTCCTAACCTGAGTCATTTCTAACTAGATAACTTGAGTTTTTAAGAGCTCTCTCTTAAACCTGTACCTTTATTGTTGCTTTTCTTGGATAGTTCTGTGTATTTTTCTTTTATCTTTCATCTTAAGGTTTTGTCTTTTCTGTACAGCAAGTAAAACCACTGCTTTCACCAACTTCTTCCTTTATTAATATGGTAATGTAATTGGGATATAATGGCTTCTCAGTCAATATTTAAGATAAAGCATTATTCTTGATTCCTAGTACTGATTAGATCTCTGCTTTATTCTGTCTCAACTGCTTATTTTTTTTAAACCAATAGAGGTTGAGTGTTTTACCCAAGCTCACACAGTATCTGAGTATCTGAGGCTGAATTTGAATTCAGATTCTCCTGACTCTAGGGCTAGTACTCTATCTACCATACTAATCTGCTCCCAACTGTCCTCCTCTTAAAAATGGTGCATCACTTGCCCTTCCAAGGATTCTGTAAAAATTAACAAAATCGTATCTTCAGTTATTTTACTTTCTAAGGAGTATATTATAGGGACAGAAGTAATAAGATTCCCTAATTGCTCAAAAAAGGAATCAGAGGAGCAGAATTCTTTAGGTTAAGCATTTTTCACTTGTACAAACAAGAACATATGTTGTCTTCTCACCCTAGCCAGATTGCACACAGAAGATCAGAATTTAAGGGAACTCTGATCATCTCATGCAGTCTATAAATGAAAAAAATCATTTACATTAGATGATCACCAAGTGATCACTTAAGCATTTGTTTGAAGGTCTTTAGTAAGGCAAGTACATTCTCCCAAAGCAATTCAGGACACTTTGGGATAAGTGATTATTAGAAAGTTCTTCCTAATATGATTCCCAAACTGTATTTCCCCTGATTTCCAATGTCCTATAATACTAGACAATCAATTATACACCAAGTCTTGTCTTGAGAAGAACAATCCATGAGAGAAAAGGACATTTTTTGTCTCCCTTTTGCTGACTGACTCAGCTTGAAGTTACTGAAGAAAAAGCTCTAAAAATAGTTTACTTTTGGCTCATATCTAGTATTCCCCAAATTTGGGTAACAAAGTCAGTAATACTGTAAGAGAACCTTTATTTCATCTCACTGAAAATGGAGAAGATACAAAAGTCTCCCAAGAGATTAAAGGCCAGTACAAACATACAAAGTTCTTAAATAACCTGTGAGCTCCACTCAGAAGGAAACTGGAGTGGAAGTTACCATTGAAATCTTCTGATGCCTCTCTAGTCCTCCAATATGATCAGTCTTACAGAATTCTTTTCACCTGTGCTTTTGAATCTTCTCAGAAGGCAAATATTCTTTTATTATTGAACAAGTAATGTCTTTCTCATTAGACCTGATTCTCCAAATATAATAATTCACCACTTTGGTTTTCTCAACTGGATGATCTTTACCAATTCTGAGCAATTTTTTACTTTTTCCATCATTTAGCACAGTGCCTGTCAGGTACCATTTAGGTGGCATAAAAATTCTTATTCTCTTCTTTCCTTCTCTCATTTTTGGTTTCCTTTTATTTATGACTTTTATCCATTAGAATATAAGATCTTTACAGGCAGACACTCTCTTTCTTTCTAGTTACAGTTGTACTCAGAGTATTTAATACAATGTTTGGCACATAGCAAGTGCCAAATAAGTGCCTTTTTTGCTGTTGCTGCTGCATCAGGAAATTCTCATACTGCCTGGTGGATTTGAAATAGTTCTCCTCCATGGAGAAATTTGGGATTCACTAACTTGCACCTGAATCATTGAATCTAACATGTAAAATTATGTTTTAATAGTGACGCATGCCACATTTGTCAGTGAAAGGAGGGAAGAAAGGAAGGAAGGAAGGAAAAAAGAAAGGAAGAAAAAAGGAAAGGAAGAAAAAGAGAATATATCATTTAGCTAAAAGGACTTTTATACAATACATACAATATTTACTAGAGAAAGTAGATAATCCCCGAAGAAAAGCAGCAGCACCATGAATAAGAGAAAGGACAAAGCAGCCATCTTTAATTATCTTTCTATAAAGCTGGAGTTTATCTGTTAGCTTGAATTCAATTATTTGACTAAAGGGCTCACTTAATGGTCCTTAACTTGAAAATTAACTGTCTTTAGTTTTCTGGGCTTTTGTATATCTTTTGAGGTCAACCAAAAATTGCAACCAGAACTTGTTTCCAAATAATACTTGAAAATAAAAGGACCTAGAATCTAGTAATTGCCTCAAATACATTCTCTCCTTTGGACTTGCCAGCTAAAATATTGACCTGTAAGCTGCATTTTTAAAACAGGTTGTGAGTTTTTTTTTCTATCAGACAAAGTTATCACTATCCACCCAGTGATGTTTTTGTATTGCTCAAGTGTTTTCAAAACCTCTATTTCACAAATTAAGGAACAATTCTTTAATAACTGAAAAATTTATCAAGCAGCAAGCATATGTACTCTTTAGAATTTCAATTGAACTTGCTTGCTTGCTGGCCAAATGCTCTAGTATAAAAGATTCTGAACAAGTCTATGAAATACTCTAACAATAAATGGATCATACATACTGCTGCCTTTAACTGTTTCATTTGGCTCTAGTCTAGCAAGAGGAGATTTACCAGTGCTTTCACTTGGAACAGTTTGTATCTATATAGAAGTCTTCCATACATGCATTATTAAATCAGTCTTGTAAGTAATTCCTTCCATCCTGAGTTTCTTTGAAGCAGCATTAGCCCTGCTCCCATTACTGCTTCCTTCTCAAACCTCATCTCTTTCTTGTCTCCTTTCCCCAAAAGCAGAGACTTTTTCCATCTTCATTTCCATCTATATCTTCATGTGTCTCTCATAGCTTTGCCTGACAGAAAATAGCTCACAACCTCATAGTCACCCAATCATACCATCTTTCCCTGCTGTTTGCAATTCTGTATGAAAAGGAGTAGGAACACATCTACAGAACTAAGTGTGTCACTGTTTACTTAAGAGATATGCTCCCTATGTTAAAACTAAGTAAAACTTTTATTAACTGTTCAAAAACTCATTTCAGCCCAAAATTAAACTTGAACTGCCAAGGTGCTGGCATCACAGTGGCCTCTAAAAGTATGGCACTTATTATTCACTTTTTAAAATCTATGAAGAATCTATTAGGTTCATCAGTTTGGGGTCATCTCTAAGGTTCATAAGAGGGGTGCAATTCAATAAACATTTAATAAACAGTTCCCATGTTATGCATGTCCAGATGCTGCAGAGATGAAGACCAAAAAATTCTATAATCTCTGCTTCGAGGAATTCAGATTTGATTGGCTTGGATATTGGATTTCTAAGGTCCTATATGATTCCGAAATTCCCTGATTTTAGAGAGCTGGATGGTGCTATTATCCATTTGGAGCTGGTCAGAATGATAAATTTCAGTTACAAATAGAAGAATAAATGTAAAGATACACAAGAAATAATTAATCAGAACCCTAATATTGAGCTTATTGTAAGTTATTGTAAAGACACTGCTTTAATTCAAATTCCTGTTTGGATTGTCAAGGCAATACTAGGATTATGCATGAATAGATCTAACAATAGAAAAGAAAGTAGGTAGACCATTAGCTTTAAAAGTGAAAGGGAGTGAAATGGATTTTATGATCCATTTACTACCATAGTACCCATATAGGCCACAGCTAAGTCAGATATTTCTCAATCCTTTCTAAGTTTAGTTTCCTAATGGGGCAAATTAGGGATTTGGGGAATTATAAGAAGTGCTAGGTAATATCCAAGCAGTTCTTTCATGTCACTATCTCTGCAACTAAGGAATTTTTGTTTTTATCTATTGTAGTACAGTTGGAAAATAAAAGAAATAATCAAAGAATGCTACATTCAAAAGGGATCTACGAGATCATAAAATTAGACTGGAAAGGATCTAAGAATCTAACCCCCTCACTTTTAAAAATAAAGAAATTGATCAAAAATGTTTTACATTTTCCACAGACACTTGGATCTTTTTCTTATGTTCCTCCTCTCTGGTAGGCACTTTCCCCCATCCTGGTTTCTAGCCAAGAACAGGCCACTGGACCATTTCCTGATGTGGTCTCATAGTGGTCCCTCCCTGCATAGTGCTAGTCAAACAATACTGATTTAATAATCTCTCTCTGTGTCTCTGCCTCTGCCTCAGTCTATTTCTGTGTGTCTCTGTCTGTTTGTCTCTGTCTCTCTCTCTGCAATATCTCTTTCTCTAGGTCTCTGTCTCTGATTTTCTATGTCTCTCTGCCTCTCTCTCTCTACCTTTGTCTTTGTCTCTGTCTCTTCTGTCTATCTGTCTTCCTCCGTCCCTATCATTTAATCAAACCTTCCCAAACTTTATATTATATAGGGAAGCAATCTAAGGCCCCAAAGGGGGGAATGAATTATGCAAGGTCTCTCAGTTCAAAGCTTTTCCGACTAATCATATGAAATCACATATTAATTCCTGGAGATCTTATGGGAAGGGCAATGAAGAGAGTCAAATACAATGAACTTCCTCATGGCAAATTCTTATTCAAGAAAGAATGAATGATCTCTTTTCCTTGATAACTTTAACTAGGCATATATTTAAGCTTCAAGAATGATTATTAGGTGATTTGTGGAACTATAGCTTTGGATTTTACAGTTTGATGATTTCCCAGAGTGCTTTGAACAATGAAAATGACATTGAATCAACATTAAATGACTGAATCTAGTAAAGAAACAACTATGTCTTAGCAGAATTTGCTTATGTAATTTCATCCCTTTCTCTTTCCCTCATTCATCCCTTCCTTCATTTTTTTTCCTTCCTTCCTTCCTTCCTTCCTTCCTTCCTTCCTTCCTTCCTTCCTTCCTTCCTTCTCCTTCCTTCCTTCCCTCCCTCCCTCCCTCCTTCCTTCCTTCCCGCCTTCCTTCCCTCCTTTCCTCCCTTTTCCCTTCCCTCCCTCCTTCCTTCCTTTCTTCCTTCCTTCCTTCCTCCCTCCTTCCTTCCTTTCCTCCCTTACTCCTTCTCTCCCTCCCTCCTTCCTTCCCCTCCCTCCCTCCCTCCTTCCTTCCTTCCTTCCTTCCTTCTTTCCTTCCTTCCTTCCTTCCTTCCTTCCTTCCTTCCTTCCTTCCTTCCTTCCTTCTTTCCTTCCTTCCTTCCTTCCTTCCTTCCTTCCTTCCTTCCTTCCTTCCTTCCTTCCTTCCTTCCTTCCTTCCTTCTCCTTCCTTCCTTCTTTCTTTCTAATCTGAGGGTCTACAGTCAGAGAAATCTAAACTCATTCTAACATCTGGAATACCCTGGCTGTGTGATTGATCCTCAGTAAATCATGTGGTCTCTCAGTGATATTATATGCCTCTTTAAAGCTTTAAAATACATAGAGGAATCAATCTTTATTGATAACAGCAAAAATTCCCTATACCAATGAAGCCGTCACCAAAACATACAAGTACACAATAATGGATTCTCTTCCTACAGAAACAGTTTTTAAAAATAATCTGCCTTATTACTCACCTATATCATATCTGCACTCTCCTTTACCCCAGCATCTGACAATGAAAGGAAGGACTATATGCATATTAATATTTAACCTCCACCTAGGGGCTGGAGTGATGAGAAACTATAATCTTCATGGCTGACATCACCTAAGCATTTCTCTTTGCTTATCAGAGAATGGTCAAGTACCACACAATGAGATAATTAATGGGATCCATCATCAGTCACCACATTCTGAACTTCAAGTGAACATTTACAGAATATTCACTAGCAATGGAGGTAGCCCTTCAGCATGTCATTAGACATATATTTGCATTCTTTATATAGGCTTAAACATTTCTAAAGTATTTTACACTTGTTATCTTTTTTTAACTTCACAACAACCACGTGAAGTCGATACTGTCTATTTTAGTATAGGTAGGGTAAGGAATTAAGGCTGAGAGCTTCTAAAGTCACATAGATTGTAAAAAATAATAACAAAAATAACAGGGAGAAGATGAAGAACAAGAAGAACAAGATAAACACAAAAACAAGAAGAAGAAGTGGTGCTGGTGATAGTAGTAGTAGTAGTAGTAGAATATATCTGCTAACATTTATGTGTCTTAAACTTGAAAAGGTTTGCAAAGCTCTTTATATTATCTATCTTATAGAATTTGTTCTGCAAGGCAGCCTTGTGAGGTAGGTGCTCTTATTATTAGGTTGAGAAAACTGCCTGAAATAATTTTCAAGAGTAGTATTTGAATTCAGTCCTTCTTCGTTCCATATTCAATGTTCTACCCATTAGACAACACCATTTCTTCCAAATGACAATTCTATTTCAGAAGAACTTCCTGAAGACCAAATGCACACTCTGTCTAAATATTTGCATCAGAGTAAGACAAATTTTAGACAACAAAAATGTAATGAAATTGTCTAGACTTTGAATGAAATTCACTTTTATTACCTTAATAGAAAAAATACTTTTTTTTCTTTGGCAAAAAGAAACAACCATTAATGAATCCATAATCTGGGAAAAAATTGTCTTTGTTTAGAGTCCTTTGCTTTACTTACTTTATGAGGTTCATTCCCTTCCCTACCTACATACTTATCATTGCTTCCCAATATGTCTAGGACTGATTCATTCTTTTTCTATTCTCATCAAAATCAACTCTTATGTGAAATCTGGGTAGGGAGGTACAAGAGTATTGATTTGGAAATAAAGAGACTGGGCTGAAATTATATTTTGGACATGAACTTTGTGAACCTGGACAAGTCAACTCATTTATTCTGTGCCTTACTTTCATGAGCTGTAAATTAAGAAAGATGGATTAGATGGCCTGGAAGGTCTAAATCTATGTTACTGTGATCACAAACAGACATATCATTCACTAAACAAAATTTTATCTAGAGATGATGATTTATAAAGCTCTCCTTCAAGAAACATATAATCAAGCAGGAATTAACAATTTGGGAAGTTCCCAAAGGAATTTGCAATTTTAAACCTTATGTGGAATTGAAAGAATGTACTTGTTATGAAATGCCCTCATCCCTGTGTGATTCTTATAACCTCTAACACCATCCAGAAAATTGTCATAAATGTCCCTTTGTTATGATTCCTAAATTGGGAGAAAAGATGGCATATGATTTTTTCAATGAATATCTGCAGAAGCAAGACTAATTTACCTTACATTTTATTTGCAAGAATGTTTTCTTTGTCAGCTTTGTTTGTAGTACCTAATACAAATGTTAGATATAAAAAAAGCTTCAATTAATAAGATTATTTACTAATTGGTACTTGTTCCTTGGAGCTAAATAGTGGTTAATCTATCGGGTTTTCATGGGATTATAAATTTAAAGTGGAAGGAATTTTAAGGGTCAGTTTGTTCAATACCACCTGTAAAAATATGAGGAAACAAAGATCAAGAAAAGTAAGGGAATTGATCAAGACCAAACATTTATTAAAGTGTAGAACCAGGGATTCAAATTTAAAAGCCATCACTTTTCCCACTTTTCCTCTGCATCACATTTTTTTAAACAGGATTTTCAGTAAATTGTATGTTTCATGGGTTCTTTTGTCGCAAAGAGATGAGTACATTTAAAACAAAATAATGCTTTTACTCCCAAATCTGTGAATTTACCATTAATCTGAGTTACACTTCCTCCTACATACCAACATTCTCTCCTATTTATTCAAAATAATTCCTCTCTATATATTACATGTGTGTATGTATATATGTTTATGTGTATACACAAAAGTATACTCTCTCACACACACATGCATACACACATTTTAATTTTGTTTGACTTTTTGTGACCCTATTTGGGGTTTTCTTAGCAGAGATACTAGAGTGGTTTGCCATTTCCTTCTCCAAGATAATTTTATAGATATAGATATAGATAATATATAGATAATAATAACATCCCTTCTCTATCTCCATTTCTTTTTTCACATTTTAATTTTTTTAAAAATATTATTCATGTTATGAAAAAAGAAATAGAACAAAAAGGAAAAGCTTTGGAAAAACAAAGCAAAACAAAACACAAACAAAAGTGAAGATGTATGCTTTGATCTGTATTCAGACTCCATAGTTTTTTCTCTAGATGTGGATAGCATTTTACATCATGAGTCTTTTAGAATTGTCTTGGTATATCCCCATTTTTACCTTCAAAACAAACCAATAAATAAAACAAATATGCAAAGCAAAGTAAAATAAATTCCCAAAATGGCTGTTTTATGTCTTATTCTAAAACTTAAGTCATTCATTTCTTTGTTAGGAGGTAGGGAACATATATCATCATCAGTTGTCTGCAATCATCATTGGTCACTGTATCAAGTCCTTGGATCTTTCAAAGTCATTTGTCTTTAAAATTTGGTTGTTATTATATTGATTGTTCTTCTGGTTCTGTACCCTTTACTTTCCATCATTTCTGACAGGTGTGCCCAGGTTTCTTTGAAACCTTCCCTTTCTTTGATTTTTTTTTATGGAATAGTAATATTTCATTATGGTTGAAGAATACATATACTTCAGTGACTTTGGGGGCATCTGTTCCAAATTGCTTTTCAAAATGACTATATGAGTTCATATAGCTCCATCAAGAGTAAATTAATGTTCCTGTTTTCCTGTAGCCCTTGTAGCAGTTGTCATTTCTTTCTTTCTTTTTTTTTTTTGGGGGGGGTGTTTTGTCGACTTTGTCAATCCAATGATTGTTCAATTCCATGCTTCCTCTTGCTAGAATCCAGACAAAACTAAATATCAAATGACTAAGTATTGGTCACACAATCAGTTGCTAACATTCTCATAATTAAACCTGAAATATTATGGCACTAATTTAGCTTTCTCCAGTAACTGCTTCATATTCTTTCCAGGATAATGAGCACTTATATTCTTTTTGGTTTCTTCAGCAGTTCCTTGCCCATTTAATTACATACTGTATTTAGTACAATATACAAACTGACTTTAGCTCTTTCACACATAGGTTAATGAGAACATAAGATTAGCTGATATTGCAAAAGACACTCTAAAGTCAACAAAATGTTTCATATGCAACATCCCATTTGTTCATGATAACCTTATGTGGGGCTAGGCACTATATCTCTTTTTTATACCTGAAGAAACCAGGGTTCAGAGACATTAACTAACTTGTTCAAGATCATACCCTTGGTAAGTTTTAGAGGTAAAATTTGAATACAAGTCTCTCTTTAATGTCTCTCATGTGCATTGTATTCACTACTATAACATGCCTCACTTTAATAAATGACTGATTTTAAATCACCCTAAAGTGACAATAAATTGTTTGGATGTTATTATAGTTATAATACTGTGGCCCAATACATTTTCTTGAATATCAAATAATTCATTCTATGATGAATGAAAAAGCCCTTTAATTAATATTTGTTATATATCATACATTTTACTAAATGCTGAAGATATAAAAGATAGTTGACAAAGTTCTCTATTATCAATAAGATCACATTCTAATTTGGGGAGGGAACATATGGAGGAGAGACCAATTGGAAGAGGCAACAAAGAACAAATAAATATCGGTGTATTAGCAGAGCAATTTGGGAATGTCTGGAGGGCACAATCAAATGGCATATAGTAAGGCCCCACAAATCTACATCTTTCTAGAAGAATTTGAGTTGATAAGTCTCTGCTCATAAAAATAATATGAATGGCTATGTTTTTTTAAAAGCCCATAACCAGACAATAAGGAACATGGAACTGGGTGCAATGCTTGGGGTGGAGTAAGGTGTCTAGGTTTTCTCTCAGGAAAATGGATGTTTAGGAGTATCAGCATCCAATCATTAACAAGAAAGTTTGGCATGGGGGAAGGACTCCAAAGGGGCTTGTTTTTTTAGGTTCTCTGTTGCCCCATGGGATCTGGGGAAATTAGAGTAGGGAAGGATTCCCTATGGTGTCTGAAGCTGAGAGACTCTAGGATCCTTTTATTTAAATTGAAATTCAATTAACGGAGAAGTATTTTTTTAAATGTCAACTATGTTGTAGGCATCATGGAACCAATGACAAAAATAAAAGTCTCTACCTCCAAAGATCTTACATTCCAGATGGTCTATTAACTCCCTTCTACCTTTCCTACCTTAGGATACTTCCCTGAAACTTTACCACCACTGCTGAATATTAAATCAAAGAATCAAAAATCGGTAATGATTGCCTTTCATTGACAATTTACCAGTTTGCTAAATGTTTTAGATGGTTAAGTGAATATCTCCTATTTACATGACTCATAATTCTTCAATGCAAGATTATTACCAAGATTAGAAATTTACTAATATTACCAAGATAAGAAATGTCTGCTTTTTGCTTTTCCTTAAAGATGAAAATATCTTTTTATATTAAAAAATCAAATAATTCCCATTACCATAAATTCATGTATTCATGTATGTATTTCCCACATGATCCTTTCTCCAGAATCCTACTTCTTTATTTTCAACTTCCTGATAAATATATCAATCTGGAGATCTCATAAGACATCCCAAATTCAAATATCTAAAACAGAATTAATGATGTTTTCTCCAGAACCTATTTGTAATCCAACAGTATTCTTCTAGTCATGTAGGTTCACAATCTAGAACTTCCCTTCCATTCACCTGACAACTTCAAATAAGATAGTCTTGTTAATCTGACTTATACCCTATTTCTTGCTTTTATTGCATTCTCTGTACTCATATAGCCTCTTTCCCAATTCAAATTCTTATTAGGTGACACCTGACCTATTGCAATTGCCTCCAAATAGGTTCCCCTGCTTCTAGGTGCTTCCAGAACAAACACAATGGATGCTTCTAAAACATAGCTCCATGTCACCCCTCTACCCATCTATCAAGAGTACATATAAATGGTTCCCTATTTCATCTGGGATAAAATATAAATTCTTGGGCTTCAAATTTGGGGCCCTTCCCTTAGTCACTGTAATTTAGTAGCCATCTTGTCTTGTTTCATCTACTCATCATTCTTTTCAAGTCTTGTTTCATGTTATCGTCCTTCATCTCCTCATCATTTAGCTCAAAGTAGCCAGCTATGTCTTATATACATCATTTCCTTTCCCACCTCCTTGCTTTAGCTCAGTAGACAGATCCTCAAGTCTAGAATCTACTTCTTCCTTACCTCAACTTCTTGAAAACCTTAGCTTCTGGAGGAATGGGGGCCAATTCCTACATAAGAACTTCATGTCTTTGCCTGTCATTTGTATTCTCTTGCAATTATTATTTTTTAAATTTTTCTTTTATATATGTTCCTTGTATGTACTTATCTCTGTGGGTTGTGATTGTCCAAGAGAAGGAAAATTCCTTGCAGAAAGGGATTTTAGTTTTTATTGTATATCTTTACTGCTTACTCAAGCACTTTCTTTATCTTTTACATCATGGCAGATTCTAGACCTTTGATTTCATTGGTATTGGGAACTACTAAAATGAGGAAACTTTAACAATACAAATTTATATTTTCCTTGAGCTTAATCAGCCTACAGCACACAAAATGTCAGTTATTAAACAGGGGCCCAGGTATACTATGTGATAAGGGGAGAACATGAACCTAAATTTTCTTGGCTGCAAAGCTATGTCTTTGGCCTTTATGCCATGTCTCTATTGACTAGCACACAGGAGACATTTAATTTAAATTTGCTGAATAAAATACAATTGTATGAATTTGTTAATACATCTCTTTACAAATGAGAGAATTAAGATCTTGAGAAATAGATTGTGTTGCATTCCATAATGTAACTATTAAATGATAGAGTTACGACTCTAACCAAGTTTTTGGACTTAAATTCAAGGAGAAAAATGATACTTTATTAAGGAAAATGTTCAATTTTTTTTGTTTTGGCTTTATAGATTTTTTTTTTGAGAAGAAAGCAGAGAAATAAGGCTGACCAAGTACCTCTACTTACTGACTTAGGAATAAAACAGTCAAATAATGTAAGTATCTTCTTTCTGCTATGTTTTATTTGTGCTAAAAATCTTCATTGGTGATTAAGTGATTTTTTTTAGTCCTGCTCTTTTTACCCTTTTATCTAATATCATTTCCCTAATTCATTACCTTAATGTATATTTAATGTACATTAATGCATACACATATACATACATATACTTTCATCACACACCATGATTTTTTGATATATTTTCAAATATGTTCTACACATTCTTTTATGTATCCAGGGATTTGAACATAACACATAAAAATCATCTATTTCAAAGAACAACAAAAGAAAAAAAAATACAAAAGGCTGCTGGGACAATATTTGTAGATTTCAATGGATCATAAAGAAATATATGAAAAAAATTACTATCCAACCTTAGATTAATAGGCAAGTGACATTCCCCTTTCTTCCTTGAGCCCCAATCCCTATAGTGATATACTACAGAACTCATTTCAGAAATGGGAAGACCTAAATTTAGTTCTGCTCCTTATTAGCTGTATGACTCTGATTAAATCATGTTTCCTAGGCTAACTTGATTCAGACCAGTTTCTTGATAGGTTAGATTGGAATGAAATAAATCATTCATATGTCATTCAACAGCTAAGATTTACTTATCTATAGCTGGAGAAGCACACTCAACAAGGTATGGCCAAAAGACACACCTAGTTAAGTAAGCTGAGCTAAACTCTCTTGGCTAGGTTACCTGTCTAATTTACCAAATATCAAAGACTTCTTGGGACATCTTGTTCATATCTTGTGCTCAGGTGACCAGGAAGTAATGTCAACATTGTCCCCTGAACCACTAAATTACTGAGGGTAGTTTCAATACCTTCAAAGGAAAAATCTAGCTGAACTTACAGGGGAAAAGGAGTTAGGACATTTTCTTACCCTATTTCTTAACCTCTTGTAGTTTCAGAGAGATCTTTTAGAATATAAATTGAGGAAGATGAAGCCCAGGACATTAGTAGTTTCCCATCCCAGTGAAATGACAGATCTAATTAAAATAAAAAAAAAATTGAAAACCTAGTATAATAAAGTATACATCTCTTCTTTACCCATGATTCATTCCTTTATCCATTTATTTAATTAATATTTGATGAATATTTCCATTCAGAAATGGAGAGGTAGATGAGAAATTGCATGTTCCTAACCTAAGCATTAGCTAATATAATAAATAATATTATAGGTCTCAAAGGGTGTCTCCTTCAACCTTATCCCCACCCCAGATGATAATGACTGGACAGAGTAAGCAACTGTTATGAATATGATACTCTGTATTCTAAAATGACTTCTTCATAGATACTTGTTAGCTGTATGATCTTGAGCAAGTAAAAATCTCATTGCCTCATTTTCTTCAGTTATAAAATGAGGATAATAATAGCACCTACCTCTCAGGGCTTTTATGAGGATCAAATGTGATAATATTTATAAAAACATTCTTAGTCCTTAATCTGGAACATAGTAAGAGCTGTCTAAATGTTCATTCCTTTATTCCTCTTGGGGAGGAGATTCCTACTGAGACATTTAGATCTAGTGGGGCTTATTGAATTCAGTATGGTATACTTTTAAAGAAAACACCTATAAGAAGCTTTTCTTTAGAGTTAGAAACCGTTCCTTTCATGTTTGAGTCATTTAGTTTTTGAAAGGGGTTCTATAATGAGAGGAATTCATAGTACTTAGAGCTCAAAAGGATCTCTGAAAACAAATAATAAAATTATCTTGGTCCAAATATTGGCTCAGAGATATGAAAAGATTAGCCCAATGTAAAATGGACAGCACTATTTGAATCTGGGTTACCTAATCATAATGATGGCAACTTAACCAAAAATTGGCAATTTAAATACATTTCCTTCACAATCTAAAATGCTCTAATGTAAGTTGTATAATACTGTATAGTACATAATATATTGGTGGCTAAATGTGAAGAAAATGGTATTATTTTAAAAACAAATTGATTATGTTTTATCAACAATTAAATTTTATTGAAGTATTTTGTAAACCATAAATACACTATATATATATATATATATATATATATATATATATATATAGTAAAAGTATTATATAAATGTTAGTTGTTGTGTTTTGAAAATAAGAAAATAAAATAAATTTATATATGCTCACTACAGAATAACATTACATGAAGTTTCTATTTATGTGGAATCTCCTTGCATTCATCCTTTTATTAAAGTACTATAGTCTTTTTCATCTAGGGATCTTTGATGACAATCAACCATACAGAACCATATTTCCCCAGTGTTGGTACTTGTCATACTGAAATTACTCTCTCTCTCTCTCTCTCTCTCTCTCTCTCTCTCTTTTTTTATCAGAGTGAAATCTTTGAGCATCAGAAACCTCTACGCCCTCTTAATTCCAGTGTCTCCTTCCTTTTGATGGTTTGCTTTGTACATATTTTGTGTGCATGTTGTCATAGTAGATTGTAACCTCCCTGAGGGCTCTTCTTGTTTTTCCAGTGTTTAGCATTGTGCCTGGTCTACAGTAGGTACTTAAGTGTTTGTTGACTGATTTGATATTTGTTCTCACATCCCTAGTACTTGGCTCAATGCCTACCATGAAATAGATGCTTAACAAATCATTTTCGAATAAATTAATGAATGTATGAAGAAGCATTTATTGAGCACTTTCTATGTGTCATGCCCTGGGAAAACAAATGCAAAAAACACAAAACAAAAGAAAAACAGAGTTATTTTCTATCCTCAGACAGCTAAATTCTAATGGGGAGAAAACATCCTTTGGGGGGTGTGGTAGCTAGGGATAGTTCTTTTGGTTTGGAAAGGAATTGAGGATTATTGATTTGATTATGATTTTGGAAATGGAAAGAAACTAAGTAAAATAAAGCATGGCTAATCTACCACAATATAGTGGGACATATGGGATACTCACCAGACAAAACAATAAGGGTACCAGAAAAGGAGTTCCAGACCTTAACATTAAGTCTTCCAGAACTGGCCTCTGGTTTTATTCATAGTCACTTTCTTTTTAGTTTGGAGGAGCAACATTTTAGGGTTTTGTTGTTGCTGTTGGTGATTATTTGTTTGTTTAATGATAAAATGGAAATAAAATAACATATTTTAAAGTAGGGCCAAATAAGCATGGAATAAAACAAAATTCAGAGGATCTGGAATCTTTGGACCTGGGTTCAAATCCTAGGTATGTTTTTACTCATTGGAAATTGGGTCAAATCATTTTCTCCTCTCTGGGGCATAGTCAGTCTTCTCACCTGCAAAATGAGATGAATGGAGTTTGTGACTATTATAAGCTGATCCTGACTCACTGCAGTCCTCTGATACTTTAGGTTCTCTACTAGAAAAAAGTAAGACATTCAACATTTAACTTAACAAGACTAATTTAGCTAATACTTTTCAGTGAGTCATTTTGGTTATTGTGATCACATTTAGGGTTTCTTAGTAAAGATACTGAAGTAGTTTGCCATTTCTTTCTCCAGCTAATTTTATAGATGAGGAAACTAAGGCAAATATATTTAAGTGACTTGCTTAGGGTCACAGTAATAGTGTCTGAAATTGGATGTGAAAGAGTCTTTCTCACTCCAGGCCCATTTTTCTATTCACTGTGCTGTGGCAGTAAAAGAGTAGGCTCAGCTACAATGAGGCCTCTAGTTATTTTAGCTCTATCTGAGTTGCCTATTTTGATCTATTTTCTAAGGATTAGGGAGCCTTCAGGGAACTCCTCATGGTTGTCTGTAATCTGGCCATGAGAACTTGGTATCAAAAATCAAAATCTTTAGTCCCCTAATTTGACTAAGTCTCAAGAATATTCTCAATACCTTTTCAGGAAAAAACTAGATTAATTTGTATGGATGGAAATGTTGGCATATTGCTTTTAAAACAATAGTCCTTCAAGATCTCAATAAAGGATCTTAAGAATTTCTGTCCCAAGTATGAATACTAACTGAATTCTAGAATCTTTGCTACTTCCTTTTATGATTTGCCACTTATTTGGAATAGAAATTCTTTTTTCAATGATGGGTTAATTGTGATGGCTGCTGTGATCTCTTCAGAATCTAGGATACTGTATAGATGCTAATACAAGATTTTGTAATCTGAAGCATCTTTGGGACTCAGACAATTATTTGTGACAAGAATACACAAAACATGGGGATCACTGCTGATAATAAGAATACAAGTGATAAATATTTAGCATTTGACCATGATACAAGGTGTTTCTATCACAACTAATATGATATAAGCAAAGCAACCCCCATTTTTACAGATGGACCTCTAAGAATTTTTTTTCTGGATACTACAACAAATCTTTCAAAAGCAGGAGTAAAACAAAGACCTCTAGATTCCAAGACCAGAAGTCCTTCTACTATACTTGCTTATATCTCTGCTGCTTTTCCTACAGTTATTAAGTCATTATATTTTCCTTTTCAAGGCAGTCTGCCTTCTCAAAAGCCTGTCTGATGAAGCAAAACAGTTTCTGATGCATAAAGGCTCTGAGAAATGTCATAAACTTTATCCTTTCATTGACTGCTAACTAAATAGAGTCCTTCCTCCAGTTATTCTCAAGAAGGAATTGATGCATGGTGGCCTGAGCCAAGAAGATAACTTTGCTTTATGTGACACCACTTGAATATTCATACAAAATTTAAAGCCTTTAAATAAATAGTTTTTTTCCCTGAAAAATTTTAATTATCCTGTGTTTTACTGGGAAATCATTTGATGGAGGAATGATGGATACCAAAGTATCAAAAAGAAATTCTATAATTGCCTAATAAGTTTTGAAAGCAAATTTGTAAGGGTACCTTCAGTTTTCATTTTGCAGAGCCATCTATCATTTTTAAATTTTTTATTCAAATATTCCTGAACTATGCCCAAAGGGCTATAAAAGTCTGCATACCCTTTGATCCAGCAATGTCACTCCAGGGTCTGTACCCCCAAAGAGATTATAAAAGAGGGAAAAGATCCTATATGAGCAAAAATATTAATAGCAGCTTTTTTGCTCTTTTTATAGTAGCAAGGAATTGAAAATTGAGTTGATATCTATCAATTGGGAATGGCTGAATAAGCTATGATATATCAATATAATGGAATATTATTGTTCTCCAAAAATGATAGGCAAGTTCATTTTAGAAAAGTCTGGAAAGACTCACATAAATTGATTTGAGCAGAACAAGAAATACATACAGTACCAAAACACTGCATAAAGATCAATTATGATAGACTTAGCTCTTTTCAGCAATACAGTGATTCAAGATAATTCCAGTAGATTTAAAAAATGTTATCCTCATTAAGAGAGAGAACTAGTGAGACTGAAGGTGGATTGAAGTATAATATTTTTATCTTCTCTTGTTTGTTCCTTGCTTTTTCTTTCAAGTGTTTTTTTTTTACCCCTTTGATTTTTTTCACAACATGACAAATATAGAAATATGTGTAAATGATTGTATATGCATAACCTATATCATACTACTTGCTATCTTGGGGAGGGAGAAGGGGAAAATTGGAATTCAAGATCTTATAAAATGAATTTTGAAAACTATCTTTACATGTATTTGAACAATAACATACTATTGAGGAAAAAAAAACATACAACATAAAATGTCTTGAATAGGACACAGCTCTATTTTTATACTTCACTTTCTAGAATAATTTGCCCACAAATTTTATTAAAATTTATTTACTTCTGCCAAAGATAATGTTCACATTCCAAATGTCTGCAAGGACATCCTAAAATTTAGACATGGTCAGCAAAAGGAGATGATATGAAAGCAACATGGAGCAATATAAAACATCACCTATGGAAACAAAGATCCTAGATTCAAATCCCACCTCTGGGTATAAACATTTACAAGTAGGTAAGTTTCTTTATTTCTTAGATCCTCAATGACTTCATCTCCAAATTGAATAAGTTTGACAAAATATTTTTAGGATTCCTTCCATGTCTACATCTATTGTGTTATGATCCTATGAGTGATTAAAAGAGAAATCAGATATCATAAATTCTCTAAAAAAGTCAGATGTCCTTTTTTCAGAAGAATGTCCATTTTCTTTTTTCTCCAATTCATCCTTTGTATAACTGTCAAAGTGATTTTCCAAAAGCAGACATCTGACCAAGTCATGGTCATGATTTCTCAGACATCTCTCATGGCTTGATTTTTTTTTTTTAAGATCAAATGAGTACTTTCCTGTTTAGCTTTTAATGCTCTGAATAATGTGGCTCATTTTACCTTCCCAGGCTTCCCCTTCATCACTCTACAAATTGAAGCAAAATGTCCTGGTTGATATACTTGAATCATAATACCCTTATCTTATATCTTAGTGTTTTGAAGTCTTATCTTTGTCTCCTAGAATACCTAGTACCATTCAAAACTCAGATCAAACAATATCTCTTACAAATGGTCTTTATTGATTCACCTATTAATTCATCCCATTACCTTCCCATACCTTACATTTTCTTAGTATATGTGAAAATTAATATGTATCACAAATAATATATATTATATATGACATATATGTGCATCATACATTTATCACATATATACTATCTGATTTACTTGCATATGAATGTGCTATTTTAGCCCAGAAAATGCATTTTCCTTGAGGGAAGGAGCTATGATTTCATATCTTCAGGGGTTAGGGTAGTCTTAAATATACTGGGTCCTTAATAAATTTGTGTTGATTTAATAGATCAACATGGATGTAGTAGATCTAATAGAATTAATTCTGATTAAAGTCAATGGAAAATTTTAATAATCAGATTTATTCCTTCCCTCAGTCCATCTAATGGAGACCACTCCAATTCAATCCTATGCAATTCCAAAATTATTTATCAACTATTATAGGCAAGGGGTAGTTAATCGGCACAGTAGATAGAGGGTTGGATCTGGAATCAGAAAGATACCTTTCTGAGTTCATATCTAGCTTCAGATACTATCATGTGATTCTGGGAAAGTCTTTTACCTCATTTTCCTCATTTGTAAAATAAGTTGGAGAAGGAAAAAGCAAAGCACCCCATTAGCTTTGCCAAGAAAACCAAGAAAAAAGTGGGGTCATGAAGAGTTGGACATAATTGAAATTAGTGAATACAGGCAACATACTCTATTACATGGTAGGGATGCAAAGACAAGCCACACAATAGTCTTATCTTCAATTGGACATCTCAACTATATTTAAATTTTACATGTCCCAAAGTAAACTTGTTAATTTCTCCCCCAAGTTTTCCCTTCTTCCTAACTTTTTAGTGGCTATCCAGGGTACCACTATCAAACAAATCACCAAATCTCACAACCTAGATATCATCTCCAATTCATTCTCATATCCCATATCTAATCAGGGACCAGGGTCCATTGTTTTTACTTCTGTAACATCTTTTGGTGTATTCTCCACATTCCCTCTTCTGACACTACCATGGTGCAGGTTCTCATCACCCCATCTCTGAACTACTGGAATTGTTTGCTAGTGGTATCTTTTTGTCTCAAGTCTCTTCCAACTCTAATCTTTCTCCATTCAGTTGTCAAACTGATGGTTTTATAAGTTCAGTTTTGACATATCACACCTCCTTCCTCTATTCAATAAATTCCAGTGACTCCTTTGAATTACCTTAAGGTTCAAATATGAAATCCTCCATTTGTTTTTCAGAGGCCATGATAACTGGCTCCTTTATACCTTTCCAGTATTTTTCCAAATTATATCTACTTTATGACCCAGTGATACTGCCCTTGTTTCTGTTCCTCTGACTCCCAACTTTATCCCATATATCTGGAATGATTAATCTCCTTATCTCCTCCTCTAGGTTTCCTCAAGAATTAGCTGGTGTTATTTACAGCAAGAAGACTTCCTAAACTGAGCGGATGCCCATCAATTGGAGAATGGCTGAATAAATTGTGGTATATGAATATTATGGAATATTATTGTTCTGTAAGAAATGACCAACAGGTTGATTTCAGAAAGGCCTGGAGAGACTTGCACGAACTGATGCTGAGTGAAACGAGCAGGACCAAGAGATCATTATATACTTCAACAACGATACTATATGATGACCAGTTTTGATGACCTGGCCATCCTCAGCAATGAGATGAACCAAATCAATTCCAATGGAGCAGTAATGAACTGAACCAGCTACACCCAGTGAAAGAACTCTGGGAGATGACTAAGAACCATTACATTGAATTCCCAATCCCTATATTTTTGCCCACCTGCATTTTTGATTTCCTTCACAGGCTAGTTGTACAATATTTCAGAGTCTGATTCTTTTTGTACAGCAAAATAACCATCTGGTCATTTATATTTATTGTGTATCTAATTTATATTTTAATATATTTAACATCTACTGGTCATCCCGCCATCTTGGGGAGGGGGGGAGGGAGGAGGGGAAAAATTGGAATAAGAGGTTTGACAATTGTCAATGCTGTAAAGTTACCCATACATATAACCTGTAAATAAAAGGCTATTAAAAAAAAGAAGACTTCCTAGTCCTTCTTAATGTTAATGTATATACTTAGAAATAACCTTTAATTTATTATATTTATTGAACATATCTTGTTGGTATATAAATTGTTGTATTAACTCCTTGAGAGATGGTACTCTCCTGTTTTCTTTTTTCCCTGGCACACAGTATAATGCCTGACACATAGCAAATGCTTAATAAGTGCTAATTAAATAACTGTTCTTAAGAAATTTACATTCCATATGCTATACAACACACTAATGTGCTATATGGCAACTTTAAAAAGTTTCATTTTCCTTTAAATAAAAAAATTCTCCACTTAAGTAATTGAAGTTCATTCATGTTAAAACAGCTAACATCATCTTAGGATGTTATGATCACAATTTTAGATTATTCTAAATGTCCTTTATATCTTTTTTTGAAAATCTTGCAACAATTTTGACCATTTATTTGTTTTTCATTGTTTTCAAAGGATTAGCTACCAATCCTTAATCAGTAACTGGATCATAATTAATCCAGAGGTTGTTTCATAAGAACTTTTCAATGATCAAGGGGCTTTTTTAGTTTTCCACAAAGCTTATCTTAAAAAGCTAAAATAAGCAGCTTAAATAAATTGGGCTTCCCCAATTCAAAAAGCAATTCCAAAACTAAATTTATAAAGTTTGTCTTGGGTAAGATTAAAGTTATATTCATAGAATTAAATATGTAGGTTATTTTTCATAAATAGATCATGCAGATAGGAGACATAGTGGATAGACTTCTGAAATTAAAGTCAGGAAAACAGTATTACAAATACTGGTTCATACACTGGCTGTTGATCCTGGGGAAATAATTTATTAATCTTTCTACATCTCAGTTTCTCTATCCATAAAATGAAGGAAACTCAATAGACTTGAAGGTCCTATCTGGCTCAAAATTTGCAATCCCAAGATCCTATTAAATAAGAGGACTGAGAGAAGTAGAATCTGATTGTGTAAGAACTTAAAAATTGTGGGCTTCTTTGAGAGATTTTGCTTTTGTCTTTGTATATAGAATCTTTGTCAGAGTATATGTTCCACAGTAGATCATAAATGATTGATTGGGACAAATTAATTGATCAATTACCTCTTTCAACCATTAGAGATGTCTTCCTTGATATATTGTGGTTTTTCATTTGATACTGGCAGAGAAATAATGGAATTCAGTTTGGTTTAGTCATGCTTGGGAAAAGCAAAATTCTACCATTCTCACAGTAAGGAACATTACAGTGAATAAGGAACAGGGAATCAGAGGACCTCGGTTCAAACTCCATCTCTACAACTATGGGCATGTCAATCACTCCCAATTGCCCTTAGTTTTCAAATAGTAAATCAGGATATTGAACTAGGTGGCCTGTGAGGTTCTTGCTATTTGTAGATCAATGATCTGGCCAAGAGAACCCTAGATTGGCACTCTTTCTTCTGTAATCTCCCTACCCACCTCTCTCAGGGTGATTATAAATATTTCACTTGAATTTATTATTTTTTAATTAAATGACTGATTTTTCAGCAAGTGACAATGAATGAATGGATGATTGAGTGTGCATACTTTATTGCCTCTTGTGTGATGTGGTAATTGGCTCTTTCTCCTACTTCCTCTGCCCAAACATTCTTCACTACATTTATAAAACTTACCCAATAGGATCTCAGACAGTAACTTTCTCCCATAAATATAATAGCATTTATATGACAACTTGGCTTCATTATTTTCTCCCTATGGTCTACTTAATGCTATTTGGAAAAAAAAACAAAAAACAAAACTATTTTCTAAGATTTGAAAGCTTTTGTAAGTATTGTCAATTGACAGATGTCATTCAGGAAAAAGCCACTAAAATACACGTTTTCCACATCCTTTAAAAAAATACAGCCCTAATTTCAATAACTTTCCCATGCCCAGGTTCCAGCTTTACTCTTATATCCATATTCAGCTTCATAGGAGTGCATAGAATCTGCAAGGAATAATGAATAAAGCAAGAATTCAAGAAAGTTTTTTCATTTCTGAATTTGAAATTGTCCCTGGTATTAAACTCTTTTTAAAGAACAAATAGCTACTCATTTTAAAGTACATATTGAAGTCTTCAAATGAAGTTCTACAAAATGGAGGAGAGGGAACTTCCCCAGAAAATGTAATTAGGTCCTATAATATATCCTTAAATTCAATAATACATGTTTTCTTCAGACTAAGAGTTGACAATTCAACCAAAATTACAAATATTCATATTTTGATAGTTTTGTGTGTTTGGCTTTTCCTTCTTTAGTTTTTATGACCATAGTAAATTTGTTTATGACTCCCATAAAATCTTTTGAAAAAGTTGTCTGTGTTTTCACTCTTCAGTTCAGATTGGTCTATAATGTGGTTTAGGACAATAACAACTTTCATCTGGGAGCAATTTTCTTTCATTGTAGTAATTAAAACAAAAGATTATGGGATGTGGCACTTGAGCTTAGCCTTGATTAGAGCTAAGGCTTACAGAGGTGAGGTGGGAGAGTGTTCCATATATAGAGGAAAACTTTTGCTGCTAAAGGAATGTCATATACACAAGGTCCATTAGGTTTGAATGTACATAACGTAAGGATAAGAAATATGGGCTCAGTCTGCAAAGAAAAGTTGGAGCCAGAGTTGGAAGGGTGAGGTTTATTTTATTCTAGAGACAATAGGGAGCCACTGTGTTAATGAAACTGGTGTAACAAAAGAAAACTCTGAAGGTCAGTCACTTAGCATTTATTAAGCATTTCTTAAGAGCCAGACATTGGCCTAAGTAAGCACTGAGAACATAAATACCAACAGAAAGAAAAACAGGCCCTGTCCCCAAAGAGCTTACATTCTAATTGGAGAAAACAACATGTAAAAGGAAGCTGAAAGTAGGAAGAGAGGGAAATGGTAGATAAAGTGTACAGTGTAGTCAGAGGAATGAGACAAGGCTGACCTGGATGTCCTCTTTAAATAGAGATTCTGGGAAGATCTAATTAGAAGGAGAGGTCATGGGACAGAAAGTATGAAACAGTGGTAGAGTAAAGAAATTATTGGATTTGGGTTCAAATATAAGCCTAGGCCTCTTACTATCTGCATGAACTGGAACAAATCACCCCAACTCTATGAGCCCCAGCTTCCCAGTTGGAAATGAGCGGCTGGAGAACAAGACCTAAGTATTGTTTGAACTTTGTCTATTATGATCTTATAGCGATTAGCAATTTTAATATGAAGATAGTAAAACAAACAACTTGATCTATACATTCTGAAACAATCCTTTTTGGGATTCAGAAGTCAGAATTGATTGAAATATGAATAGCTGACATTGAATCCTAGGAAACATTTGCAATTTAATATTTTTATTTTCCTATTCCATCACATAGCATTTGCTCCATCACTACTCTTTAGTTTTATTTCTTCCAGAATGACCAATGTGCAATATGTCAAAAAACCTGTGGTATAACTAGGGAGGAAACTTTCTGGATCCTCCTCTAACTTAAAATTCTAGATCATTTGCTGAGGCTTAGAAAGCTTAAATAACTTTTCCTTCAGTTACAAAGGTAGTAATTAATTAAGCAATTAGCAAGGAATTATATAGCACCTCTTATGTGCCAGGATCAGTGGTAGGTATCTGGACCACACACAAAAAAGGCCAGAGAAATTTTCTTGTTAAGGAGATTGGCACTATATTAGAAAAAATATAATTTGTTCACAGATTACTAAACATAAGATATATGCATATCACATGAATATAAAATAAGTGTCAGAGACAGGGTTTGAAGCTAAATCTTCCTAACTACAAGGACAGCATTCCATCACACCACATTTATTTTCACAACTTGTAATAGCTACTCAATAAAGCTATTGAAAGAACATTACAAACAGATATATAAATTGACCCATGATCCATCTAAATATTTCTCTAAAGACAAAAATAACAAAAAAATTCAAAATCAACTGTAACAAATTAGTAAGAGAGAAGCATGTAAATGTAAAGGAAAGTATACCATTGGTCTTTAGTGTGAGCCCCTAGCATTTCATAGAACTGTCTTTTCTTTGTATTCCCAATACTTACTAAATTACTACAGTCAATTGGATGTCCAAATAGTGGGTGTTTAAACTGTTTATGAAGGATCAGCAGTCATAATTAAAAAGTAGGATCACTCATTACTTGCATTTTATTTTGAGTCAGTCATTTGGCCTGTGAGTACAATGCCCTTGCAAAAATTCCATTATTCATTTGTTCAAGCATTTGTTAAGTATCTGTTACGTGTGCAAGTCTCAGTTACAAATATAGGGTGCAACACAAATATGAATGAGACGTGATCAGTATAATCAAGGGGTTTATATTCTGGTAGGTCAGATAAAATATGTACACAGATCAATATAATACAAGGTAAAATGTTCCAAATACCTAAATGAAATTAGAAGTTCTGGATGTTTAGAAATGGGAGAAAGGAGAGACTACTTCCTGCTGGTCTAAGGAGGTTAGGAATCAGAGAAAGTTCCAGGGTAGAGGAGTTATCAAGTAGATCTTACAACTTTGACTGACTTTCAACAGAGAGAGAAGGAAAAGTGCCCATCCTAAGAATGGCTAACAAGATGATGAAAAAATGTACATGGAAAAAATCAAATATATAAAAATAACTGCGAAATAGTTCACTCTACTTACAGTAGAATATTAGGCACAAGGAATTTTAGCTTGAGATAAGCCTAGAGAGATAATAAGGACTATTCTGTAGAAGTCTTTGAAGAAGTCTAAATTTATCTTATAGGCAATAGAGAGCTAATGAATGTTCATAAACATAGAATGAGAATATTGGGATGTATTTAGGATAGAGTAATATTATACATGCAGTAAAACCAATCAAGAAGTTATCAAAATAGTCCAAGGTAGAGGTAATGAGGGCCATAGGCTTGAGGGTGACTGTATAAAAGGAAACGAGAGACAGATATAAAAGATACTATAAAAATAGAATCAACCTTAGGATAAGAAGAAAGAGGAATTCTAATTGATTTAAAGAATTCAAGAAGTAGCTGGCAGGGAGAAATTGAGGCTGACTGTGAGGTATTTTAACCTATGGAAAGAAATGACAAAAGAAGGAATAGAAGAATGTCCATTTCCAAGCTGGATGTAAAATGTGAGTTTACTTCACATTCTGGCCTTGGTGGTTGACTCAGATTGAGAAGGGATTTTATTTGTTTTTAATGGAAATATTTCAAACACTTGGTAAAGTCATTACATGACAAGATAAGAAGATATATATACCCTGTATTATAGCATCATTTATGATCTGAAAGCAATCAACAGATTATGCTTCATCTCGATGCGTCCGAAAATGAACTACTGTTTTCCATCAGATATTGAAATATAGGCTTATTTTTCAAATTATTAATAAAATGTTTAATTTAATAAGTAAAAATCACCTCATAATTTCATTACACATTTTTCATTATCCATTTTTATATCATCTTAATCCCAAATGTGTCTTCTCTCTCCAACCAGCTAGCTAACCTTTGTAAACAAAGGATTCAAAAAGAGAGAAAAAAAAGCAATTCAGCAAAACCAATAAAAAAACAATCGAAACTCACACACACCCACACACCCACACCCACACCCACACACCCACACACCCACACGTGTATATGTATATATATATATATATACACACACACACAATATTCCACTACCATAGCCTCCTCCCTCACCAAAAAGAAAGGAAGGCTCATGACAATTTCAAATTGACACACATATATTTCAAAAGTAGTTCCAAAAGGAATCATGCAGATTCTGATATTATAAATATATAGACCAAAATAATGGTTTGGGTTCAAAAAATTTAGCGGGGGGGGGGGTGTTTGTTTGTTTTGTTTAGGATAGGGCTTTCTTTATACTCAATTTTCATTTGATTATTAGAAGCAATTATTTAAAATAGATTATCCAATTGTGAAAATATCTGAGAGTGAAAGGATGCTATGTTTAGTCTCTAATTTTATCATGTAAGGGCACTGAATTAGCCTTCAGCAAATCCTAGCACTTTCTAGAAGAATGCCCTTGAGAGGTTCCTTTGAATATTCTCAGTGGTAAGTGAGATTTATTTACGGGAGAAAATTGGAAAAAATGCCATTTCTAAGTTTTGTATAGATTTAAATGGAGAGAAATCATAGAGCCATAAAATTTCAGAACTGGCAGAGCCTTTTGACATCATCTAGTCCAACTTCATTTTTCTTTTACAGTTGAGGAAACTGAGTCTCCGAGAGATTAAAGAATATGTTCATATCAGTGGGGAAAGAATGAAAACCTAAAAATAGAACTTTATTATTAGAGAAATATCTTTACATGCTAGTATCAGGCTGAAGGGTAATAGTTTTAATAAAATTTTGATAACAATAAAGTTAAATAAATGGCAAAGACATTTTCCAAAAAAAAGCAAAACAAAACAGGATAGATTACCAAGATAAGGTCAAAATGGTACATGGCATAGATATAAAGTATAAAGAAATATATCATAAGAAAGACCTTGGAACATATTACCTATTAAACTTTTGGATAGGAGAACAATTTATGAATAACTATTAGATTTTATTAACATTGTACTTATTTAATATATACTTACATGTCTATGAGTTCTTTTCCCCAATAAAATATAAACTCCTTAAAGGCAGGAACCATTTTTTTTTTTTATTGTAGTGAATGATATTTCACTGGGACTTAGTGTTTGCTACTCATTAATTTACTATAAGTACATATGCATTATGCTCCCTAATTTATTTTATCAAATTTAATTGGTTTTATCTTATGAAAATCACTATACAAGCAAGGCTATCTCCTTCCAGGATTCTCTATAACCTATGGGAACTATGTAACCAGACTCAGCAAATCAGACTGATAATTCACATCACATCAATCTCGTATGTATGTATGAATGTATGTATTTTATATTACTACACACATACCTATACACAATATAGCCTGCATATATGTGCATGCTATATGTGTATGAATATAAATATGCATACATATGTATACACAAAATTCATGATGACTATATACAATAGAGGGAAGAAGTTCATTCAATATGTCTTAGATACCATTCTAAACTCTGAAACTGTTGGCCATCCTGTAATGACCACTTTGCAAATGTATTTTCTAGGACTAGGTAAGGCTAGCTGATTACCAATAGTCAGAATTTGTGGTATGATTAAAAGGGCTATGTAATTGGGAGCCAGAATACCTGGTTATGATGAGCTCTCTCACTGACATATAAACTTTGGGAACTTAGATAAATTACAGCCTTAGTTTCTTAATTTGAAAAATAAGAAAGTTGATAATTTCACTAACAATTTCAGAGTTAATTGTGAAACAAAATATCTTTTGAAACCTCAAATCACTGATCAAATGAAATAATGTGTATATAGTGCTTTGTGAATAAAGTGTTATGTAATTGTCTTCTATAATCATTAAATCAAAGTAAGTTTTTGTGATTGTTTTTATAAAAACAATAACTACTACCATAACAACAATAATATAATTTGCATGAATATTGTGCCTTAAGGATTTTCAAAGTACTTTGTGAATATTATTTCACTTGATGCTCACAACAATCTTTTGAAGTGATTGCTTTGATTATAATTATTTTACAAAGGAGTCACTTTACGCTTCTCAAATTGAGGCATATCCAGGGGAAGTGACTTACTTTGAGTTTTATAGCTAGTATGTGTCTGAAATAGAATTTGAATTCAGAGCTTAGTCCAGGTTCAATGCTCTATCCATTGGGCCAAATAAGTCCCCATAAATATACTTTCAGTCTATACTAGTGTGTAAACCTGGCAACATTTTCTTACAGAACACTAGGCACATGTAATGATCAACAAATATCTACTTGTGGAGTGAAAAAATATTTTTGAACTCTAAAAAAGATAGATTATAGATCAGCTATCATTTTCTATTAATGTGGACTCCTAACACTGGAAGAAATGATTAAAAAAAAACATGTAATCTAGTTTCCCTCTGGGCATAGGACAGCGATATTTAGTAATCCTTATACATAAAAGAAGTTGAGTCGGACCTTGGATGTCTCTAACTCCAAGTTCAAAACTTTATTTACTGTTCCACCTAGTCATACTTCAGATCTGTATCATTCCTGTGTTTCCAGGAGTGTCATTCTATATAAAAATAGATGACCTCCATTGTGATATAGCAGAGATAATATTATAAAATTTTTGCATCCTTAGATTCCTTTAATTTATAGATTCTTAAGTAGTTGAATGAAGTGGGACTTTTTTCTTGAATCCTCAAATCACCTGCATACTCCTGATGAATTTGGTGGGTTAGGAAAAGTAGTCCATTTTCAATATAAGCCCTTAGAATAATTTAGCTCATTTGAACCTCACAACAAACTCATGAGCAAAACTCAAGAGATGTCATGATTTTTATTTTTTGTTATTCAAACATTTTCCAGTTTGTCTAATTCATTGTGACCACATTTGGGATTTTCTTGATAAAGATAACAGGAGTTATTTGCCATTTCTTTTCCAGTTAATTTTCTAGATGAGGAAACTAGGGCAAACAGGGTTAAAGATCACACAGCTAGTAACTATCTGAGGTTAGATTTGAACTGGGGAAGATGAATATTCCTGACTCTAGATCTGGGGCTTCACACACTGAGCCATCTAGCTGCACATATTTTCTTTTTAGTACATTTAAAATAAATTTTAAATAACCACAGTGAAGCTAGAGTTTGATTTTAGATTGTTAAGGTATTTTTGAGAATAATAAAAGGCCATAAAAAGAAGTTTGGCAGATAGACAGTCAGAATGTTCCACTTGTATATTCCTGATGTGGGTGGGGAGGGCAGAAATCGAGCAAGTTTTCCAAAGACAAACATATGGGAACTTATTAGCTTATTAACTAGTTCATAGAATGGGTAGGAATTCAGGAATGAATAAGTTGCAATTTGTATCACTAGAAGGAATTCATAAATCATTAAGATCACAGATACAGTGAAATATTACTGAAGCACTGAAGTAAATATAGTGGGAAAAGCATAAGTTAAGGAGTTTATTAAAGAGGAACTTGGTTGCTATCTTCACCTACTGTGTGGAATCTATATGACCTTAAGAATGGCTTCCCTTCTCTTGGATTCAGTTTCCTTCTTTGTAAAATGAAGGATCAAAATTAATCTCTAAGATTCCTTACATTTCTAAATCTGTGACCCTATGAAACTAGAATTTGGACAATTTTTTAAAATTAAAAATCTTCATAAAAAGGGTTAACTTCCTTTTGGCACACAGCATTCACTTTTTGAGGCTGTTTTTTTCTTCAACGAATCAGACAGTGCAGAATTATTTGAGAAGACAACTGAACATCTGGGTAGTGTTCTATGGGGTAAGGAAAACCCTAAAATTGGGTTTTCAGTGAGAGGAGGAGTGGAGATATTAAGGAGATTTGGACACTGATCACAGAAAAAACTCTGGAGTGTAAAAAAAATAACACCACCATGTTACAAACTTTGCAACATCTTTTGGAAAAAATTGTAAAAGGCAGTACTGATGTGCCAAGAAATAGAGAATGCCAAAGCCATGGCATCTATTTCAGGTGATTTTCCATTCTTTCCTCTCCTTTTTCTTTATACTTTGAAGACCTAGCAGAAGATTACTTCTTTTACTCTGGTGATAGTGGACATTTGCACAGCAATTAAATATTCAGAGGTGGGGTCAGTGGAGTTCAACTCCTTTCCCAAATGTGCTTAAGATTACTTATAAAGTATATAAAAGAATACTATTATTGATCTTCCTTGAAAATGTGTATGTGTGTGTGTGTGTTGTATTTGCTTTCTCATCAATGCCTATGAAACATTAGTTAAGGCATATTAATTAAAATGTTCACTCCATTCTAGAGTTCTGATGTGTATTCAAGTCCTTTAGCTGTGTGTTATAAGATTATAAAGGATACCTTCCTTTGCATCTAGCTACCACTACATTCTTCAGGATAATGTCAAATGTCCCTGAAATGCTGAGTCAGGAATGACAGATTGATTGGAAAGCTTTGCTTCACCACACAGCCAACAGTATTAGTGGCCAAAACAACTTTTCTGTTGATTTCAGTGACTTCAGAACTATTTAAAATTTCCCAAAGATACCTCCCTTCTTTTCTCTACTTCATTTTGTTATGAAACAGTGACATGCCATATAGCATGTGAATAAAGGTGTTCATTTCTTTGAATTAGTTGGCATCCTTGAAATCTTATGTTAATATATTTTCCAAAGAAACTGATAATCCCGAGGGGTCAGCTGAATGGGGAGTTCTGGTTAAGGAATATTCTTTTTCAGGATGATTCAAAAGGAAAAAGGCTGAAAGTTCCACAGATGAGGTTTTAATTGAAGTGTCTTTCTAGTTTAAGATCTTTTTCTCTCCAAAAAAAAAATAAAGGAAATACTCCAAAAAGTTGTATAAAAGGGGATATAAGGCAATTGAATGGTTACCCATCAAAGTTAAACTGAGGACAATGCTAACCACAAAAGACTTTTATTATAAGTCTGCTCTAGCCCAAATACATTAGACTTATGATGTGACAAGACAACAAGATACAACAATAAAGACAATTATGTACGTGTTGTGTATTGGCTTTTTGAGAAATTGCAATGTTCTGTTTTCTGCCTTGTAAATTTTAAAGTGATCCTCCTTTAGAGGAAGGACTACCATGAATAATTCACAGAGGAGAGGATATAAGATATTAGAAATGGAAAACAGTTATTAAATGATTGAGTCAGTAACACTGGCAGTCCTGAGTCAGTGGGAGTAAATACAATGTACCCAGTTCTACACCAAAGGATAAAGCAACTCTCCACCACAAAATCAAAGACATTATTATAGTACTTTGAGTTCAAATTATTTAGGTACTTAGGCAGCAAGTCATTTAAGACAAAAGTTATGCAAAAGAGGAAGAACATATTTTATTATTATTATTATCTTTTTTTTTTTTGGTTACGAAACATCCAGACAGAAAGCAAATCTATTTGAAGGCATGTCTGTGCATGCATCAGGTGATCCTAGGTCATCCTATATCTTTAATATTTCTATGGAATATTATTGTTCTGTAAGAAATGACCAACAGGAAGATTTCAGAAAGGCCTGGAGAGACTTACACGAACTGATGCTGAGTGAAACAAGCAGGGCCAAGGGATCATTATATACTTCAACAACAATACTATATGACGATCAATTCTGATGAACTTGGCCATCCTCGGCAATGAGATCAACCAAATCATTTCCAATGGAGTAGGAATGAACTGAACCAGCTACGCCCAGTGAAAGAACTCTGGGAGATGACTAAGAACCATTACATTGAATTCCCAATCCCCGTATTTTTGCCCACCTGCATTTTTGATTTCCTTCACAGGCTAATTGTACAATATTTCAGAGTCTGATTCTTTTTGTACAGCAAAATAACGGTTTGGTCATGTATACTTATTGTGTATCTAATTTATATTTTAATATATTTAACATCTACTGGTCATCCTGTCATCTGGGGGAGGGGGTGGGGGAAAGAGGGGAAAAATTGGAACAAGAGGTTTGGAATTGTCAATGCTGTAAAGTTACCCATACATATAACCTGTAAATAAAAGGCTATTAAATAATAATAAAAAAGAATATATCTTTAATATTTCCCTAGCATTCAAATTCTAGACCTGGGTCAGTAAGACCCTACTAACAAATGCCAGCACATCATAATTCCATTCCATTAATTGGTAAACTACAGTGATCCTCTTGTGTAAAACAGAATAGCCTTTATTTGACATTCAAAGTCCTTCAATCCTAGATCCAATATACCTTTCCAGCCAGACTGTGGACAGAACTCTTCATGCTCAGCTTTTCTGCTCTTATCCATACACAATATTCCATCTCTTGTGCCTTTGTCTCTGATCACTTTCTGTGTCTCACATGTACTCCCACCTTCTTCTTCCTCTTAAAATCTACTTTCTTTCCAAATTCACTTCAAATGACTTCCCTCTATAAGAGGATTTTCTTGCCCCTCTCCCAACTGCTAGGTTTTTCCTTCCCCCCGCAATTTACCTTGTACCTATGTATTTATTTTATACATACTGATACATCTACATACTTTCTTTCCTAATAGAATATCAACCATTTGTGATCAAGAACTCTTCTTTTTTTTTCTTCTCTTTGTATATAGCAGATATTTCATGAATATTGTTCATTGATTGAATTACAACACAGGAAAAGAAAAATTTTATGAAGTTCCTGTTATCTATAAGATGCTACATACTGGAGATATATAGACAAAGCTATAAAATAGGAAACAATTTATGTTGTGGAGTTTGCATTCTTTAGGTTCTTTCAGGAGACACATTATGGTCTACCCAGTTCTCTAGGACTCACTATAAAACAATTCTTTATACTTCTACAATTTCCCAAATACGTAAAGATATTTGGAAAATATGCATAGTAAAAGATCTATCATAACTGTTTCATTCTGGTTATGTAACTTCTTGTGTGACATTATGCTAGGCATTTTAACACCTCTATGTCTCAATTTCCTCAAATATAAAAATAATTTATACTTATTTACTTACTTGTAGATCAAGAGTAATTAACCACATGGCAAATTTGATATATAGCAAAGATAATAGATTAAAGAATTTATATTATATGGGGAAAAGTGTTTAACTAGGAGTGGGTGGTCCTGGGTGTGAATGTGTTCTATTCCTTACCACTATCTCTGAGTAACAGCTACTTTAAATGAAAAGTAAGAGAATTAGACTAGATAACCTACAAGGTTCTTTAGGTTTAAATCTATAATCTTTTGAGATAGGAGTATTAAGCACTGATAGTTGCAAATACATTTTCCCTATCCTTTCCCAAAAATGCTTATTATAGATGCCAAAAGAGAGTAATTGAAAGGCAAGTATAAGCAGGAATTCATTTTGAAGTTCAGACTTCATCTTGACTTTAATATGCTGATTATTAAAAAGATGCAAGTTATTTTTAAATTTTTCAGCTATGTTTGACACTACTGTTCATGCTGCCCTCCATTACCAATTTCCCAAATACCAAGACTCTATGCTTGTCAGGTTTCCTCTCTTTATGATTGCTTTCATTTCATTTCCTTTCTAGCCAATACGTCTTCCCTCATTAACCACTACATTTCCCCTAAGTCTTGATTTGTCATACTCAATATCTACCTATGGGCTCTCTTTCCAGATGGTAGGGTATTCTGAAATCTGTTGCAGAGCATCAAATACATCTCCTGTACTCTGACAAATCTCCAGTCACATCACCATTATTCATATCCCCTCTCTGACATTCTCTTTGCCCTGAGTCCTGAGTCATGCAAGTCTGCTTTCATGGACCACTTGAAGCGAAAAGGAAAACATAATCACATCACTCAGTTCTTGACCATCTTTCATCAAACAGCTTTGACAATTGTATCTAAGTATTGAAAGCAGAATGAACCTAACTAAATACTTCTTCTTTCACTTAGGGTAAGGTATGATACTCTGAAACTCCTTGCTGGCAAGCCACACAGCTGTGCTTCCCTCTCAGTCTCTCCATCATGTACCCTCCTGCTAACACAACTCTTAATTCAAATGTCAACTACTTGAAGATGGCACTCAAAATTGCATAGCATACCTTCTTGGAGTTTCAATTTTCCCTCATATTTAGTTGTTAATTGTCCCATTTGATTTTTATCTCAATTTATTAAAAAGCATCTTATTTTTAATTAAATTATATTCACATTCTTATTCATATTTAGATCTTATTTTTTTGTTCTGTTTTGTTTGCTATCTTATTTCAAAGTCTTTGTTACTGACTTTACATGAGAGATGGTCATTAGTTAGGAATTTATATTAGGAATTTAGGGTTCTGATTGTGTTCCCTTAGTAGCTGCATATGATAGTTGTGATGTAAGGCATACTCTCTTTTACATAGATAAGGAAACTATAATTTACTCAATGAATTGCCTAAGGTCCCAAGGCTTCTTCATATAGCCTAAACTACAATTCAACTATCCTAACACATGAGTGGGGTGATCAATACCTTACATCTGAAAACAAGTTTAGAGAAATGTACCATTTGTCTCTTCTTGTTGAGCCCAGAGAACTATTGACTTAGGGAAAAATATTTTCCTATAGTTAGGTCAAAACAACTTTTCAAAGAATTGATTATAAATGATTGTGATGATGCATTATAAAATACATGTATAAATTGACAATTCCCATCAATTCCCTATTCCAAAACATTTCTCAAATAACTTACTGTCATCCTGGTTTAGTTTAGATAGTGGCTGATAATTGTCTTTTAAAGAGCTAAAATTTCTTTAGTAACTTAACCAAAGGAGCTCAGCTCTATACTGTAGCAGAGACTTGATTTAAACTTTAATCCTCTGATTCCACATCACGTAATTTGCCAATATATTATGCTCCAGTTACATATATCCAACCAAACTTTTAGATCAAGTTTCATACCAAACTCATTCATGCAATGTTTTCTTGCCAGATCACTACATGACAATCAATGGTTACTTTTCTGAGTCTACAATGTCATTTACTATCTTTTTGGTCATTTGACTATCATAAAATCATAAGATTGAAACTAAAAGATACCTTAGAAATCATGTAGTCTTATTACTTGGTTTTGCAAATTAAAAACAGACAAATAAACAACAACAACAAACTAAGATGCCTAGACACTAACTTAATTAAGATCAAAGGTAGTGGAACATCTTAAGCTGGAACCTAGTATCTCTGACTCCAAATCCAATATTCTTCATACTTCTTTGCTCTTTATTCCTTATATCCTGCCCTTTATTACAATTATAGGCATAGAAAATAAGGGAATTTGTATTTATAAATTAGTAAACTAAAGATCAACAAAGTTAAAACATTTTTCTAGTCATCCATAATTAGTTGCTAGAATAAAACCCGAGTTCTTGATTTCCAGGCTTCAGACTTTTTAAAATTATTATTTCTAATATTGCACTAGTCAGTTTCTTATATTCAGATGAACTAACAACAGATTTTATTGATAGTAAACAAACTAATTTAAAGGAGATAAGCACTCCTATATGAATGATACGAGCATGTTCTGCAACCTTTCACCTGTTTTATTCCCCTTCCTTGGAGAAATAAGGCACATAACTTCCTTCAGAAAATTGATACTAACTAGACCAAGGTGAATGGTCTGAAATTGTTAAAGGTTATGTGATTTTATAAGACTATAAATGAAAGTAAATGTAACTCTTTCCAAATGTACTAGCCTAGCCTAAGGAGACTTAAGGGACATTTTAATACTCAAATTATAAACTGATCAAATAATGATTAAGAAAAATATTGATAGAATTCCTGTGGATGTAAAGGCTAATTAAAGATAATCATTAATAACTAACTATAGCTATTTCCCCTCTACTCTCTCACTGGCAGAAGTAGGAGGAGGAGTTCAAACTCACCAAACCATATCCCATGTTTTATCTGTCTTCTTCCTAATGAGACTAAAAGATCTTTAGCTCAATTTATTTATTTAATTCAACAAAATTACACTTAAAAACATATAATGTGCATTCAAAGTGCATCTTTGCATCCCTCCTGCTTAGCACAGTGTCTGGCACATAGTAGACACTGAATAAAAGCTTGTTGACTTGTGTGAGTCTGTTAATTTTATACATGCAAAATACAAAGCCAAAGTGCTTAAGTGAATCACACAAAAACAGCTAGTCTAAAGCAGACAGAAGTTCTTGCCCAGAATTTTGTCCATTACATCATGACCATTATTTTCCTTGAGGAGCCCTTCCAAATCAAAGGTGCTATTATTCTATCTGTAATGATAGAATTCCTTCCTAGGTAAGGTCACAACTGATAGATAGTTTGATGGTAATAAATTTTTAAAAGAAAGAAGATGAAAATTTTTATTTTGCAGTCATTTATTCAGTAGTCTCTCGTCTGATGGAGTAGAAAATTCCTTGATCTTTCTCTTATTCTATATATTTTTAACATTTATATTTTTTTCCTTTTATGTCTCTTTAGACTGCATTTTATTTATGACATTTGTTTTCAATAGTCACCACCTTTTTTTTTGCTTTAAAAAAGAGCTACTAGTCACTATCACTTTCTCAAAAATGAAAAACAAAACCAACAACAAAAACAAAAAAAAATTCTATATATCTCCTTTCTTTATATAACAACAAAATGTAACTCTTTCCCCTTGCATGCATCACAAAGAGAGTTGTTCTGGAGATAGGAAAAAGAGACTAAGAACCAAAGAGAGATTAAAGAATATCTTAGAGATTGAAAATTTTAAACACATCATTTCTACCATCTTGTTCTTTATGTCCATTATGTTTCCAACATCATGAGATAAACATATGAGTGATATATATTTTTTAAATAAAATTTCTTCTCTCCTTTCCCTTAAAACTTCCTTCCTCTAAGTTTTAACATTCATAAAAATAGATCCTTCTGTCCTGTATTTCAGATTCAACATACTAAGTTTGCCTTCAGGCAATTAATCAATCAGTATTTAACTGTCTAGCAAACCACTGTGCTAAGAGCTGGGGACAAAAATACGAAAAGGAAAAGATGTTCCCGCCCTCCAGGAACATAAAATCTAATAAAGGAAGACAAAACACAAAAAGAAAATGAAAAACAGGAAGGTTAGGGAGAAGAACTGAGGCCCAGTGGAGAAGGCAATCAAAGCAGTCCCAAAATAGACCATCTAGGTAAGAAACAAGGACATGACTGAATTACGTTTTGCCCTTAAATGGTGATGATGATTACATCTAAGTAATACTTTATATGTAATATGTATTAATATGCATGTAATACTTATATTACATGTTTGCAATACTTATATTACATGTATGTAATATGTATATGTAATATGTAACATATTTATATTATGTAATAAGAAATATTTATTGTTGATCCAATTTGCATAGGGCATAACTTAATTGCTAGGTAAATTCCATAATTTGAATCTTAATTACTGATTGAATTGACAAGATACCAAGGCATCTCAGAGTCTATCCTTCAACGCACATAGTGACCAATTCCACTCTCATCAAATGCTGAATTCCAGACCTCAGATCCACTGAGTAAGCATTTAAGAGGCTCTTGCAAATTAAAATTAAATACTGACCAATTTAAAAATAATTGTAAATTGATGTGTCTGGAAGTTAGAAATTTTGCTATAAATTATGACCCTGCTACTCATTTTGTAATAGATTATGATCAATTTAATTTTAAGAACTGTCTTGTTTTCTTCCTACAAAAAGAGAAAATTATTGAAGTAGGGTGATCAAATCCAAGCTGTCCTGATTTTCCCAGATAGATGAGCTACAATAACCTGTGAAATCTACCATTTGAGGGAAATGTGCACATTTAACAGAGAGAATGTGATCCTAAACTGTGAAAGATGGATATCTATAACTGGGAAAAGAGTGAGGGGACTATCCTTGGTATGGCCAAAGGTAGGATTATCTGGACTTGGTTTTCTCATTTGTTTGTTCCTTTTAAACAGGAATGATTCCCACCTGATTAATTGTGAGTCTGATTGTGAGGTGGAACTTTTACTGCATGGTTGGTTGTCGATTGTGTATTAACTGAAATGGAACAGAGCTAAGAATGCTTTATACTGGAATATGTGTGTTGAGTCCTTCTCTTCCCATAAGTTTAGGCCTGGAGGGACTAGTTCTGATGTTGTTATAATCACATCTCTGTTCTTTCCTTTAGCAAATTTCTATAATCAGGGTAAGTACTCAGTAAAAGATATGAACACAATGCAATTAAATAAGATCAATCTGAATGCATAATCTTTTCACATGCCAAACAACTGAAGTAAATTAGTGCTTGGATTTGTTATCTGACTAAAAGTTATATAATTATGGATAAAATTAAGTCCCTGAAATAACTCATTCTTTCAAAAAACTATGGGAGTAATTGGACAAAAAATATAAAAGTTTGTGAATCTATCAGTTTGTGAGGTTAAAGTCAGAAACCTCTTCTGTTTTGTTTAAAGGAACAAAATTTCATTGCAATCAGTCATCTTACTGGAAAATAATGTGTGCATAATAGCTATTCCATTTAAGTATAGTTAACAATGGAACGCATTTTACTAAAGCAAATAATTTACTGTGCACTGTTCTAGTAAATAATTGGGAATTAATTACTTAGTGTATCTACAAGTCTCATCCAAGGTTTCTTATTGCAAATGGAGCAATATCATTTTCTTGTAAATAAATCAATTTCTATAATCATTGAACTTAGAAGTGGGAAGTCTAGACCTGCAAAGGGTTGTTTCTGTTTAAATGTTTTCATGTTTTGGATTGGATCTTTATCAGTCATTATCTCATTCTTCTAAAGGGGAAATTGAATGAAGTAGAAAACTTTAAGAAAGCAAAAAGATCAGACAATTCCATATATCGATTTTAAATTATTCTAATTAATCATGTAAAACCTTAAATTCTCTCAAGTTTTAAGTGAATAAAGGGTTCCTAATTTGAAATTCTTCTTATATCTTCATTTTAAGAGATTAAAACCATGAGGTTTGAGGTAGTTTTCAGCACAAGAACCATGTATTAGAGAAATAAAAATTAAGAGGCTTTATTGATTTGTATTGAGATTTCCTTTGTAAAAGATTTTAGCAGGAACATCTAAAGAGTTACAGCAAGTAACTTGCAACCAGAGAAGCAAATCTACTGAAGAAGAGTCCCCTGCAGATCTGTCCTAAGAACAAGGAATATTCCAGAATACAAGAGAAGATATTTCAAAAAACTAGACAACTGCATTGGGAATTGGTTGCTAAAATATATTAAAAAAAAGGTTTTATTGCTAGTTTATATTGATAGTCATTATTGTTTCAGTTTTTCTCTATGCTGTTTTCTCTGTTATCTTAGTGTCATAAATTTCCCTTATAAAATTTAGTTCGTTGGTTTTAGATAACCTTACTATGTCTCATACCATGATTTATCATTCTTGTAATTCCAGCATTGTTGTACCAGGAAAATTGTGACATTTCCCACTGACACAAAGGGAGGAAATTAAGAAAATCAAATTATTTTGACTCCATTCTATAATACATTCTATTCTGTAAAACACCCACTTTTAAACAACAATTCTATGTTGTAGAATTGCCCAGGTCATGTTTCTTTCTCTCTGAACATAGAACAGAAATGTATCTATCCAATTATAACGTAAATTTGGAAAAGTAGTTTTCACACTAATCACCAGATATCATTGATTCTTTCTTTATCCTTTTGGGATAGAGTGAAAGAAAATTATGATAATTGTGCTAATTTTCTTATTAGTCATGTTATTTTCCTACTTTTGCTTGTATTGCTATTGTTGATTGTTCCTCCAGTGTAATTCATTATTGATGTCATCTGTTCCTTTAATCACATATGTACCACTTAGAGAATCATGTGTAAAGTACTTCCAGGAAGAATGTGTGAGCAATTCATAAAGGGGTAGGTAGAATTTACAGTGGAAGTAAGAGTATGAGGTAAAGATACCAAGATATGTTTTTTAAACATAAAAAGCAAAAACAGCTCCATTCCATTGGAAAACTTGAGTGTGACCATTGTCAACCCCTGTCACCTTTTTATTCTATTTCTCTATAAAATCTGGCCTGACCAAAAGATGGCACAGAGAACAACAATTATCTTTGTGCTCCATTGTGGGTCTTGAGTATAAAATCTCACCAGCGAAACAATTTACGTCTATGTTGGCAGTGACTGCCCCACTTTGTTCAGTACTTCAGTATTTTCTCAGAAATGTAATCACCCTATGGTCAGCATAATCAGGTCAGAATAGATCTGCCGCCTTATATTCCTGAGAAGAGAAAAAATGATGGAGGCAATATAATTTTATAGACTTTCAGAAATCAGTTCTCAAGATCCTAGGCTAATACATTTTATAGCTAGAAAAGAACTTAGATATCTCTCCAAAAGAGGAAGATTCTAAATGAATGAAAGATATCACAGATGGCATTTTTACTAAAAAAAAAAGTCCATCTAAAACATAGACAACTGCCAATCCTTATGCCCACCTCTTATCCATATAAAATTTCTATAAAATCTTTATGAGACTGATCTAAATATACATAACAAGGATTCTTTCTTTAAAAAAAAACTGGAGAGGAATTTATATTTTAATGTATTTAACATCTACTGGTCATCCTGCCATCTAGGGGAGGGGGTGGGGAGTAAGAGGTGAAAAATTGGAACAAGAGGTTTGGCAATTGTTAATGCTATAAAGTTACCCATGCCTATAACCTGTAAATAAAAGGCTATTAAATTAAAAAACAAAAACAAAAACTGGAGAGAGATGAGACAAAATGAAACTTCATTTTTTAAAAAATACTCAAGAGAGAGATAACATTAAGGTGTGTGCATGAAACTGTTCAAAAGAAGACCATATCTTTATGGTTACACAAAACAGGAAGTATTGGGAACATAGGACCTTGATGAATTTCTGTTAATGTATTCCAACAAAATATTTTACATAGTTATATAAGACTCTTCTAAAAAAGATGTATAAGACTCTTTTAAAATAAGGTATTTATCATGCCTTGTTCCATATCTTGGGATATTTCATGAAGGAGGTGATCACAGAAAGAATTTTCTTCTATTCAACAACTTGATGAACACCACACTGTGATACACACACACACACACACACACACACACACACACACACACCTCAAGGGTGTTCACAAAATCTGTGGAAGATAGCATATATAAAGCTCAAAGAAATAATGTCTAATTTGCAAAGTAGAATGGAATAGAGGGGGAAAATGCTAGATTTAAAGTCCCAAGAAATGGGTTACATTTCTGTTGTGTCACTATCAGTATGAGAGGGGGGAAAAATTACACCATTTTTTCTGTACCTTGGTCTCATCAAATATAAAATGAAAGAGTTGAACTAGGAAACTGTTGAAGAGTCCTTCCAGTTCAAAGTATTTAGTGATATTATTGGTATATAATCTAAAGACCCCATTCAAAAAAAAATATACTAATCACAATGAGGTCAAGGACTTTGTAAAAATTTCATGAAAGCAATTATCTGGTCAGTCCATCTACTTTCTGCAACAACCAATAGTAATAACAACAACAAAAAAAGTTTATTGTGAACACAGTGTGCAAACACTGATTTGGGCTTAGAATTAGAAATAGAAAATAGACTGGCTTGTATTTTAGAAATTTCACACGCCCCCAAACTTGTCTATTACAACAATGTCCATTTCTTTAACATTATTCTTTTCACAGTGCTATCTGGTTTAGAAGATCAGTGCTTTTATTCCACAAGGCTTGAGTTTCTCTTCTTACTCTATACTATCTAATTTGGTAACTTTATCAATTCCCATTGGCTCTATTATTATAACTTAACAGATGAAATTCCTGAATCCATATGTCCAATGCTATATATACATGTTGAATTATAAGTGTGCCTTTCCAACTGACTCTTAAGCTTTTCAAATTAAATGTGTGGTAGGCATCTCAAATTCAACATGTCTAAAATAACACCATTCTTTCCAGTTTTCCTAATTACCTTTGAGGAAACCACTATCATCACAGATACCTAAACCTGTTCTCAATTTCCTAATAATTATGCATCTTATCTATTCCTAAATCTTATCATTTCTGTTTTTACAAGATCTATCATAAATATCATCTGATAACCAGGGTATAGAAGGAAGCATATATATATTTTTTCTTTGTCTTTTCTTTTCTTTTTTTTTTTTTTTTGTTTCCAGGACATGGGCTGAATAGGACAGAGATGTGGCTATTATAATAGTTTTCTAAGTAGTTTCCCTATCTGAAGTCTCTTCCCACTCCATTCCATCTTCTACTCAACTGCCAAAGTGAATTTTCAAAAGCATAGGTCTAATTAGGTCATCTCTTTGCTCAATGAACTCCTTTCCCTTCAAAGACTTCCATTCTTATAGTGTAAAACTTTGACAATTATTTCTTTATACTTGAATGTTAGCAGTTTTCCATAAATATTTTTTCTCCTTTCCTCTACTCTTTTAAAACATCAAACTGTTCAGATACAAATAAGGGATCACCCTATGTCCTTTATAATGTGATTTAGGCTTTTATATTTATGCCACAGCTTGTTTTTTGTCCCTTTTGAACCCAAACTGTTCCCAGTCTACTGAAAACTGTATTTCCTTTTACAGATTTGTTTTTCTAGTTTTAATAAACCAATTTCTTTTTCTGTTGCTGAAGGCACCAAACTATTCACCTTGCAAAGGTCAATGTTTTAAATCTTCTGCTAATTGATTTATTTTTTTCTTTATGTAAGTAATTTTTCTTCAACTTTGAGCATAAAATTCCAGTATATGTCAGAGCAGTACTTTAAATAGATATTTTTTTCCTCCCTCCAAGCTTAAATGGTTTCTTTGAAATTTCTGTCATTGCTTTATGATTTACCTTTTGGGTTCCTTAATAAAAAAAAAGATTATTTCCACTCCCAAGTGACAATTTTTTTAAATATTAGAAAATTATTTTCATATTCAAATCCTATCAACACCAAATTTTCTCTTCTAATTGGTTCCCCTGCTTCAAGTCTCTCCTCTCTTCAATACATGTGGCCAAAGTGATTCTCCTAAATCATGTGTCTGGCCATGCCACTCTGATGCTTAATAAATATCAATGATTCTCTTCTGCCTCTAAAATCAAACAGAAATCCTCCTCTTTGAATTTAAAGCCCTTAATAACCTGGTCCCAATAGCCATTCCCAAACTTTTTTTGTTTTATACAATATTATCCTTCTGTACTCTACAATCCACCCAAATTAATTCTTATATACTGTACATTACATCTTTCTGACTATTCCCCATGCTTGGAATAAATTCTCCCAAATACTGTCTCTTAGAATTTGTTCCTCAAAATTCAACTCTAACACCACCTTCCAGATAAAGTCTTTACTGAATAAGTATTATTATATATTAAATCAGACATTGGATTTCAGAAGGAGGAAGATCTGTATTCAATTTTTACCTCAACATTTACTAGCTCCATGATACTCTGAGACAATGTTTTGGTGCCTCAATTTCTTCATCTGTAAAGTGAGTTGGAGTTGAAGATCCTGTAGATACCTTCCAGTTCTAAATCTATACAACTAAGATTTTCTCTTTTGCTAATGACTTGCCCACACAAATAAGCAAACAAAAAAAAAAAAATCTAAGTTGAATTTCATTGTAAATATTTATTATTGCATGTATTAGTCTTCCTGATAGAACATAAGTTGAGATCAAGGATTATTCAGTTTTTATCTTTTATGCCTAGTGCCTAGTTTAGTGCCCATCACATAGTAGCTGTTTAATGCATGCTTGCTGATTGGCAAATTGCCATTTCTAAGTGCCTTTAAAAGGGAATTCAAACTCAAAATTTTCTTTATATGCTCTCCAGCTTACCAATGTACTTCCCAAAATATGTCAAGGAGAATTAGAAACAAATTTTTGATCTTGCCTGTTAAGTACAGTGGGATTATGTCTTTCTTATTCACAAAAACTATGCATCTTTTGATGAAGACTAAGATTGTGTTAGTCTTTTTTGGGCTACCATATTATTCTTATTATCAGAAAATAAAGCTTATCATCCAGTAACCCTCAAAGCTTGAAAGCAACATTTTAGTACAGATATTAAGTGAGAAAATAACAAACCTTCCTTTTAACCATATTTTTTTCTTAAAGATTGTTATAGGCTTGGTTAGTTCAAAGAAGTTCAAGATAATAATTGGATTTAGGAGAACCTAATTCAAGCCTCCCAGTATCTCTTCCATTTTGAAACTTTAAAAAATTTATTATTATTATTTTTGCTGAGGCAATTGGGATTAAGTGACGTGCCTGGGGCCAATCAGCTAGGAAGTGTTAAGTGTCTGAGACCAGATTTTGAACTCGGGTACTTCTGACTTCAGGGCTGGTTCTTTATCCACCCCACCATTTTGCAACTATTAAAGGCAAAATATTGTACCAAATGAAAATTACATAACAATTCCTTTGCTTATTCGTGAAATATTGTCAGGGAAGGTCACATGCATGTGTTTTAAAATTGTTATTTGAAAATTTTAGCCAAATAATTCCTCAGTATTAAGAGAAGGGCAATAATAGGATACCAGTAAACTGGAATCCATGGACTCTCCATATATAAGTGGATTAAGAATTAAAGGCAATGAATCATTAATATTCCAGGTGACTGTGACCTCACCTTCAGTTCAGAAGTTTGGCCTTTGGTCACTTTTTGAATGAAGACACTGAGACTCAAGGCAATTCTGTGGGAAAAATAACTTGTCAAATAATATTCTAATGATTTAAGGTTAGTTACCTCTATGGGAATGGGACTGAGAAAAGTGTCATTGTTGGGAATCTGAATTCGATTTCTATAGGATTTTGAAAATGAATGAGTCTTTCCATGATACTAAAGGACTAAACTATTCTCTCTGGTAGCTTCCAGCTTCATTCTCAAACTCTACTCATTTTTAAAATTTACACTTAAAAACATCATGACCAAAATAAGGTCATTATCACATTTCTCAGACTTTTTGCCTAACCATTTTAATTTTCTGTTCTGCCTGGTGGATAACAATGAATCACTCATTTAGATGAGCAAGTCCAGAAATACCCAACACACTGACCTAGAACATAAATTTCACATCCCTTAATATCTCAGTTCTATTTTAAATATAAGTAATCGGTAAGATGCAGCATTTTCTAAATGGGGAAAAATTGCCTCTATTTAATGATTGTGTTATGTATAAATGTATTTTTCCATTGCTGTAAAAAGATATGGGATATACCTAACACTTCTGATAAGAAATTTAAAATAGAAAAACATTTTATGCCATTTAGATACTCTCTTCCATATCCATTTCCCTGCTTCCTCTCAATCTAACATTTTAACTTTTAAACAATTTTTATTTTCTTTTCTGTTTATCCCCAGAAACCAACTAAAAAATCCATCTTTTTCATATAAGTACATTTATATGTATATATAAGCACAGATACTTTTTTACAGACACACACATTTAATATATACAACCACATACATATACACACATACACAGACACACATACACTTTTTATTAAGGCAGGCAAGGTGGCACAGTAAATAGAGTTCCAGGGCTGAAGTCAAGAAGATCTGACTTCAAATCTGGTGTGTACTATCCATGTGATCCTGTTTGCCTTAATTTCTTCATCTGTAAAAATGAACTGGAGAAGAAAGTGGTAAAACACACCAGGTTATTTGACAACAAAACCCTAAATGGGGTCACAGTCAGACATGAACTGAAAATTAAACAATTTTCTCACTCTCTCTTTCCATCTCTATATTCCTATCTTTCTCTCCTAGATATGTTTATATGTATGTATGTATGTATTTTCCCCATCCTAGTCTTACATATTGTATTAACAATCCAATATATCCTGGTTTCGATAAACATACATATATTCATACACAAATATATGTGCATATGCTTATATATTATATATATGCATTATATATGTGTGTGTGTTTGTGTTAGGAATTAAAGATATAATATCATGAGATTTCAAAGTATATTACAAAGTAATAATCATCTAAAAGTTAGAAAAAAACAGGAAAGATGACTAGAACAAAAAACCTATTTAATCATGACAAACTTTTCAATTCTTATTTACTTGCAAGGCATTAATGCCTTTATCTGAGCCATCAGTTTTATACACATGCACACACATTCATACACACACATATAAAATACTTTTTGAACATTAGAATAATCTATGGACTAAAAGGTACAGAAGAAAGATGGTGATTGAAGATTTCATAGACAAGTTAAATAACAAAAATGTAAGAGAGCACTTTATTCCTCTTGATGAAACCCTGGAACCTATTGACCTACATCTCAATGTACTGAGGCAATGGGCCATTATGATTCCTGAACCAAGTTGAGTGATCTTTGAAAAATGACAGAGAATGTGAAAGAACTCAATAGAGAAAGTACTCAAACATGGCTCAACTTTTAGGAGAAGAAAAAGAATGGATTTTGAAAAATGAAGATCAATGTATTTGATTTTGTTTACTAGAGGAACAAATTCAACATAATATTAAAGGAGTAAATAAGGAGAACTAGAAGGGGAAGCATTATTCACAAATGAATATTTTTATTTTTTATTTATTATATAAATTATATAAATATTTATTAATTCATTTTAAACTAGGGTATTACAGAATGATACAGAGGATCCTCTAGAGGACGCTTATTATAGTGAATAAATTGATAGATTTGCATTTGGAAGAATTAATTCAAATTGTTCCTCAGACATTTATAAGCTGTGTGAACCTTAATAACCTTAACCTCTCTGTGCATGTGTTTAGTCACCTGTCAAATGAAGAAGTTGAATTTGATGACTATTAGGATATTTTCTAGCCTCTCGATTTATAGCCCTTAGATCAGGGTAATGCTCTCTCTCTCTATTTTTTTAAATATACAAATATCTCAGAAGTTATATGATATATGTCTAGCAAAAAAGTGAGATTTAAAATATCATTTCTAGGCTATTTCAGAAAAGATTAAGTGCTTTGACCTAACTGAGGTGGAGATCTCCAACAGAGTGCCCAGAATGATCTGCTTTACCTGTTGTTGTTGAATATTTTTATCCATGAATTAGATAAATTAATTGATGACATGATAATATAATTTCCAAATGACACAAAACCAGAATGAATAGTTAACATCCTTAGTGACAGAATCTGGATCCAACAACTTGAGAGACTAGGACAATGGGTCAAATCTAATAAACCAGAGAATTTAACACTTTAAATTTAAACCTAGGTGAAAGAAATCATTTTTTCATGGGTCCAAGATTAGGGAGGTTTATCTATATAGTTTGTCTGAAAACAAACAAACAAACAAACAAAGGCCCTGAAGGCTTAAATAAATTAAAGCAAGTCCAGTATTTATCACTGGAATGCTGTAACAATGGAGGGAAAGTTATTTTGACCTTGGTCTTAATGAATAGAAGCACATGATAGTGTCCTATTCTGATTTGTTTAGGCTGAATCTAGAATAGTGAGTTTAGTCCCTAAGAAGGACATCCATGGCCTGTATTGAATATTAAGTAGCAAAAAATAGGATGATGAAGGGCCACAACATCACAATATCTAGAAAGTGATTAAAGGACTAGGAATGTTTAATGTGTAAAAGACTTGAGAGGGGGGTGGATAAAGGCATAATAATTGTGTTCAAGTTTTAGAAGCATTCTCAAGGAAAGAATTATAAGTGCTCTAGTTTGTCACAGGAGAAAGAATTAGAGAAGGAAGTGGAAAAGAAAGAAATTTAGACTAAGCCAAAAGAAAGAGTTCCCAACAATTAGAATGGATGGCCATTGAGGTAGTTCCCGAGAGCACACAATTCTGCAACTCTGTGTTTGAAGTAAATAAGAAAAGCAGCCCAGAATTGTACAAAACTAAGAAGATAAACTACTGCAAAAAAGTTTTTGTTTTATTTTAAAGATACATTATTAGGTACATAAAACAGTTGAGGGGACAGTAATTACACCAACATTTTCCATTATAAACCACTTTTAATTCCAGTAAGACAAATAATTTTACGTATTGGGTAACATTTTTTAATGGAAAATTGATATCTTTTAGAACAACATATTACAAATATATAAATATAAATATACATGTGTATATTTGTATATATGTCCATATAGAGAGAGAAAGAGTGAGAAACAGACAGACAGAAAGAGACAGAGACAGGAAGACTGGAGGAGAAAGGGAGAGACTGAGACAGAAACACAGACAGAGACAGAGAGTGGGGGACAGAAAAAGAGAAGGGGGAGAGGGAGAAGGATAGGGAGAAGGAAGAGTGAGAGAGAAGGGGAAGAAGAAAGAGATGGAGGGAGAAGGGGAGGGAGAAGGAAAGAGGGAAAGGGTGGGAGGGAGGGAGAAAGAAAGAAGATTTAGGATAACAAAATTCAGCTTTGAAGTTTCTTCTTACACTATAAACATACACATACTATATGCATCATAAATTCAAGCAAGACCCTTTATGATAGATTTAATTCTAAAAATGAATTCCACCAAACAAATTATGAAATTAGGAAACATTCACCTCAGCTGCTCAATGTATGCTATTTGTTTTTCTTTGTTTGTTTGTTTTTTTCAAAAGCTGAACCTAAGGAAGATTCCCTAATTGACGGGGATTTTTTCCAACTTCTCATTTTCATGTATGACATTATTGTGATTACTTCGTTAAAGCTTCTTCAGTGAAATTCATAGAGATGTTAATGAAACAGGGCTTTTCACAATGACCAAAATAAAAAAATAAAAATGTCAATTAGGAAAACATATTGATCAGACAGAGATAACTATATAGGGATTCTAGTAAGTTAGTCCATAAATATCGATATTTTGGAAAGGCTACATACATGGACAACAAGCTGAGTCTACATTTGAATTACAATAAGAGATCAGAGTGGAGGGTTTTAGAGAAACTCTTCATGTTTTGTATCATCTACAAACTGTTTATCATTACAAAAGCTCAATTCTTTACCTCCCTACTCTTTACACTTTCCTGTAGTGTTATCTTCTTTTGTATAATAAATTCTCTTCTTTTTCTAAAATATAATTGTTTTCTGAGAGCAGGTTTCTTGGGGAGTTTTCTGGAGGCAGTCTTAGTTTTGGTTCCAAGTAATAATCACTTTAAATGCAGCCAGGTGTTAAAAGTTCAAATCTTTTATTGTCTCCTTCAATATAGTTTGGTTAGTTTTCTTGAAGCCTATCTCCCTCCTTGGTTCCAAGAGCTCTTGCAGCTTCTGCCTCTAGGTCAACTCCCACTCGTGGCTTCTCAATCTCCAACTGATATGCCCCTCTCAATCTTTTCAACTGAAAGAGAGTTCAACTGAACTCTCCTGACTGAGCTCAGCTGTTTTTATGCTCTTTTAGAGGTGTAAACTCAAAGGTTGACTCCTCCTCTGAGAGTGGGATTATGGGAGGTGTGAATTTGGCTGAACCCTGAAATCTCCCAAATGTGTAAACTAATGTGTGAGCTAATGTGTGAACTCTCAAAAGTGTTAACTTAAGCATTGTTTCTATCAATACTAGTGACTTAACACCTTGTAAGGATTTGCTCTAATGGGTGAACCAATAAGTATTGTATCAATTCCATTGAGTTAACACTAGGATTCTAACATTTTCCCAATTGTACTATCATACTGTATGTGTGAATCATGGAATTAGAAAATCTCATAAGGATTCAAAACAAACAAAGCAAAGGACCATGTTGAGCTCACAGATGATGAACACAAGTACAGGCTGCAGTGTATTCTGACTATTACTATTACAACTAATAGCATTTTATAGCGATTTAAAGTTGCAAAACATTGTCTTATTTCATTTGATATTGATAAAATCCTATAAGTTAGCTTCTATTATTATCCATATTTGATGAATGATGAAACTGATTAAATGACTTAGCCAATGTCATGAAGCTACTAAGTTTTATGAAACATGATTAGAATTTAGGACTTCCTGAAACTAACTACAATGCTTTATTCACAGAATCACTTAGCTGCTAGATGATTAACATATGAGCTGTGACATCAAGGTAATTATTGTAATTATTGATGATATCAAAGGGTAGTAGAACTTTTTAGTCATATTGTAAGTCACATATATCAAGGATGAGAGACCATAGGCAGATCAAGTGCTGTCGAGATCTTAAAATCATTGGAGAAAGAAATATTGCATAGATATTTCATGAAGAATTTGTGGAATCCATAAATGAAAATTGCAAAATATGAACATAATATGTTCCATATAACTTTTCTCTCTATTCACTATATTAGGCTTTCTAGAAACTAGGAAGACTTGATTGGATCCCATCTCTGATACATCTTGGCTGTTTGACCTTATATACAAATAACTACTTAGTGCTTTAGGACAGGTAAACTCTCTGACTATAAATTTCAAAGAAGAAACTGAATTATGTGGGAAAAGGGAGTTTTCTTATCAAGGAGTTGCCAATCCCAAGAAAATTATCCTTGGGATAAATTAATTAATTTAATTAATTATCCTTGTAATGTCTCCCTCTATTGCAAGAAGTTAATTGTTTGTCTCTCACATTTAATAACTAATTATTACATTACAACCAAGGTTTTTCCTTCTTTTTTCCTTCCTCTTTCAGAAATCTCCCAATGTAGGAAGTTTTTCAGATATTTTCCCAGGCCAAAATCTAATGAGACAGTAAACTAAATTCTAATTTTAGTCTAATTGATTCATTGCTGCTTATTGTGTTTGCTCAGATAGATCTGGAAAAATGTGGAATCTCCTTTTTTCAAGCAGATAATCTGGAAATTGATGTCTCTTTTACCAAGATTTGGGTTACCTAAGTCATGTACCCCAAGATCCTCATTTTATTATAGCACTCTTCGGATTGTGTTAACTGATGAGAACTAAGGACCACCAACTCTTGGAAGGGCGTATAACTGTGAGTCCACTGCCATGAAGGATCTTTGATCTAAGAAAGACAGCCAAATGACCATCTTTTTATAAATAAGATATTAGCCTAATGAAATTACCACATTACTCAGAAATTTTGTCTCAGAGTTTTTTGATTGTCACACTACTTTTTCAAAGTTGTCTGATGCTAGGGATGACAAGGTTCTGAAAGTATAAACCAATGAGTATTCAGCTGTTTTACCTTGCACGGATTGAAGAGCTTCAGAAGTCAGCCTTGATGCTGGGGATGGCCATGTGGTAGAGTGAGACCATTCTCTTAGGACTAAATGAAGGATCATGGGGGAGGAAAGCAGCTCCTGCTAGTGCTCCAGATGAGATATAGTCATGTCAAGGAGAGGGATTAGAGAGAGTTTTGATATGAAAGTTAGATAACTACAATTAGAACTCGATAGAATGTGAGGGCTTGGAAAGTATAGGGCAGCTCTGTGGGAAAAGAACTATCTCTAGTTCACCTTGAAAGGACCCAGTACCCTGACTTATACTTATGTGGGGGAATGGAGGGAATATCATGAAAAAGTAATAATGTTTTTGGATGAGAAAGCATCTACAAAACATGAATATGTCCCCCTATTTCATTTAATAACAGTAATAAATTAAAATAATTTAATTTAAGGCTAGTTCCCCCTTTAAAGGTAGATCATCAGATTTGTCCTTGTAAGTGGGGTAGTAAGATGAGAAGGAGAAAAGGGAGGGAAGTGGGGTAAGATGAAATTTAGGGGATGATATTAGATGTTGAGGATGCTATGAAGTCTTTGGGGAAAGAAGAAACAGCTGTGTGCCTGAGGCCAAGTCTATTTAGGTGCATGGAGATATAGCCTCAGGTTGTTGTTGGTCATAGACAGAGAGAGACTAGCCTGAAGCTAGTAAAGAAAAGCAGTTGGGATAGCATTTGGTTTGACAGAAGTATATATTGGAAAGAGGCTTAATTATAGGAACTTGGAAAGAGCAAAAAGGCTAAATTTTAAGAGTGTAGGATTTCAATAAGCATGTGTAAGAGGTGTTGGCAAATATGTGTAGGAGATTTTGATTGAATGAAGCACATCTGGGCAGGTGTTTATCAAGAAAGGGGAGCTGTCAACTTCTGATCTGATTAGGTCAAAAGGAGGGGAAAAGAATCCTTGGTGGTACCTGATACTTAGTGCCCCAGCATCAACATTTGTAGTATGAACACAGCTGTAAAAGGAGAACGTCATTCACCTTTCGACTTATTCATATTATCTGAAGTCCATGTTTTTTTGAGTTTCTCTTACTTTGATTTTGGGAAGAGAATGCCCAGTCATGTGATCTATCACCCTTACCACAGAGTGACTGACACAGAACTGGACAGCAATCAGCAGGGTTCAACAGAATGATCTAAGGCTCAAAGAACCTATGGTTCAAAGTGACTGCATCACTTATTGACATTTTGATCTGTGTCTGTTTCTTTGACTGGAAAATGAGGAATTAGATTACATGACCTTGAAGATCTCTTCCATCACTAAACCTATGATCCCATTAAAGTTTCATGACATATTAATATGGAAGGACCTGACACAGGACCTGATTAAATATTTTGACTATATAGAACAGGTACAGTAATTTTCAGAATAGAAAAGGAATGAATTCAAAACCAGTTCCTCACAAAACCAGTCATGATAATTCTGGCAGTATTGTTTAATGAAGAAACATTTATGATAATAATATTATCATATTATATTATTTTATTACTATATATTATTTGTCATATATTATATTATATGTTATATAATAATTATTATTAATTTAGATCAGAGAGAAGAACTAAAGAATCTTTTCAGATCTAGAAAGAGGAGAGAAAAATAATGTTCTGAATGATCTGGGGTTAAAAAAAAAAACAGATCACCCAAGTAACCATATTTTGACTGGAAGGTTAAGAAAGATCATTTTACACAGTCTATGGATAGAACAGAGGGGATGAAAGAAGTAAAGGAATTTCTTTTTTGTCTTTTCTAGTCTGACTTGGGAGTAGAAAGAATAAATGAGAAGAGTACAAGTGAAATACAAATTTAAACCCTCCCTGAATCTAACTATTTACCAAGAGATGAACAACAGCTGTCAAAGGAAGGATCTGATGCCATCAAGGACCCTCAATTAAAGCAGAGCTAGAGGGTAAAACTGATACCCAGCACAGATAAGGCACCATTCGGTAGCTGACACTTTTCAAACAGAGCTATTTCAAGTCTGAATTGCTGGTATGTGTGTACAACCCTGAAGGCTTCACATCCTGAGAGAAGTTTCAGAAGTTTGTATTTCAAAAATGGAAGAAAGCCAGAAGTTTAGTTAAGTAGTAATTGTTAACCAATAAAAGTTTAGTGTCAGGGAAATGTTATTTTGAATTTTGGCATTCCATTTCTTTAAATCTTGTTCCCAATTGTAGTTCTTTTGTTTCTTTTGGAAAGATAACTTTTCTAAACACTGTTGGTTTAATTAGGAGTTCTATTTTTATAGCATATACACATTTTAATGTAGATGTATTTTTTTTTTTTTTTGCTTTTTATCAATTAGTCAAACCCATAATTTCTTTCTATTGGAAGTAAGCTACAATTGTACAAAAGTACAATTACTATTAATAATTCCCAGAATTGGAGTTGTTGAATCCCTGGAAGAAAAAAAAAATAAACCTCTGGTACATGTGCTTTGCAACCTATTTTAATGCAACCTTTGGGGGGAGGGGAAGTGTGTGTGTGTGTGTGTGTGTGTGTGTGTGCGTGTGTGTGTGTGTGTGTGTGTGTGGGTGTGTCTCATGATAAATCAATTCAGTTCAACAATTACATGTTGAACTAAGCATGAAAAAGGGATACAGAGATCAATTAGACATGCCCCAGTCCTCAAAGTACTTACAATCTAAAAGAATAAAGTATACACATGTGTATTTGTAATACAATAACAAATGTTATGTAAATGTGCATGAAAAAGTGCAGGTAACAATATGTTCCATATGAACATCAGGCAAACTTCATAGAAAAAATTGGCACTTCAGCTAAGGTTTTAAAGATTCACTAAGACTGTAAATGGATAGATGAGGTGTGCAAGGAAGACATGAGCAATGGAATAAGGAAGTTAGGGGAAACCAAGACCTATCGCATCGAGTCAGCAAAGTATAAAATGTGAGAGGATAATAGCATAACTTTTATTAAAATGAGTAAAAACAAGGTAAATTTAAAAAAATAAGTATGAAGCTTAAATACAAATCAAAAGGATGCAGATTATATTTGGTAAGCAGAAGGAAGACATTGAAAGTTTCCTAATAGGGAACTCATATAAACAGAACTGTCCATTAGAAAGATGAATTTGATGGTGTTGGGTAATATATACTAGTCTATGAGGGCAAGAGGCTAAGGTTGGAAAATAGGTTGAATCTGAGAGTTAATGAGTTAATGCAATATAGATATCCCTGGCCTGGTAGTAAAGAACTTTGGGATACTGTCTTTATTATGTTGATGACTAAAGATACAGAGAGATGACTTGACTAAGCTCACAAATTAATTTCATCATGTACAAAATGATAAGTCATTCTGAAAATCTGTCAGAAGATGGAAAATACCCTATTTCTGTCAGAAATGTCCTCTACTATCATTCAAATCTGTTGGGGGTCAGGATTCCTGGAATATTTTAGGCTTAGTATGCCTACCCAAATAATATCACATAGTTTCTCTACCTAGAAATAAAGGTATTTAATGGGAACCACCAAGTACACATACTCTTGAGTGTTTCCTAAATCAGTAGCTAATCTAGTACCAGTTATGTACACCCTAGTAAAAACAAAACTACAAGAGTAAAAGCATGAAATTCTATCAAAAATGTCTCATTAAGAAAAAGAATCCTTAACAAATATCTAAAAAAATATAACACACATAATGATTTTTATAAAGAAGGATATCAATGGAGTCTATCTCCTCAGCACTAGCTTTATAACTTAGTACACAGAGAGATGAAAGGAAAAGAGAGAAAGAGGGAGAGAGAGGTGGGGGGAGGGAGGGAGGAAGGGAGGAAAGGAAAGGAGAGAGGGGGAGAAAGGGAAAGAGAGGGAGAAAGAGAAGGAAGGAAGAAAGGAGAGAGGGAGGAAGAAAGGAAGGAAGGGAGGAAGGGAAGGAGGGAGAGGGAGAAAAGGCAAGTGTAACACTTAGAGGCTACCTCTCTTATCACCAGCCAGATGGAAGAAAAAGGTAGCAAGATGTACAACTAATTTCTGGAGCCTATTACCTTGAGGCACATACTTTTTAGCTGGGATCCAAGGCAATACTTAAGTTTCACCCACTTTACTAGAGAGCTCCTGCATATATTTCTGCTCTTCAATACAACCAAGGTACATTTCTGCAGAGACAAGATAGTGGGGAAACAAGTAGATTCTTCTATTTCCTTTTACTCATTATAACAATTAGATGGTACCAGTAATCAATTCCATTAATGCCAAGGAGAGGAAAAGTAGAGAAATAATTTTGGTATGAAATTTATTTCACCTCTAACTCTACAATGGCACCTAGTGGCAATCAGAGTAAAAAGAAGAGACGAGATGTGAGAGGTAATTGAAGTATTATTAGTAATTTATTTATTTATTTATTTACTAACCGCATGAATTGTCTCCTCCCAAATCAAAAGGAAGTTTTTTGTAAAGTTGCTAAAGCTTTTACTGATTTATTTGGTTATTTGAAGGCTTTCCAGAGCTAGAGAGCTATGCATTGTCATCAGGTCTTAAGGACACAGATCCTCCTCCAAAGTTTCTCAACAAGCATTCCAATTGGTAAATTAAGGACATTTGCTCCAGGACTGGGTTGTTTCTGATCTGATTGCAAGGCTTTCTTTGACACCCTTCCCCCATGCCATCTCCTTAACATGCTCATGGAGTAACATTTTAATTTCATTTCCCCCCCTTTTTACCCAGCTTGTGCTCAAAAGCACTGCAGAATTCTTGCTGCAAGGCGTTTGTGGAAAACAGCAAAGCTAGGCACATTTTTTGGAAGCCAATTTAACTCTTTCAGGCCACTAGGGGACCAATGTATATACTTTCAAAATGCCTAATTTCTTCTCAAGGAGTAAGTTCCCCCCCACCCCAAGAGGACCTAGTTGAGTGATAATAAAAATTCAGTTCATGTTTCGAAGTTATACTGAGCATCAATTTTTCCTTCCTTTCACTTTCTAGCAAATGAGCCTGTGAACTCCCTTTGAATTAGGGGAAGAATGAAGGTTTTTCACACAATTTATTTTCATTGCTTACATCCAAGGCAAGCCACTAAACTAAATCAGCCAAGAGAAAAGCAGCCTGTTTGGCTCAATGGAGCAGAAAAAAAAAAGTCAGACTTCTTGGAAAAGTCACGAAAAATAGAATACCACCATGGTTTCTGATGCTTCTTGGCCACAAAACATGTTGAGTTTTTGTCATTGTTAAAAAATAATAAGAAGAATAGCAACAGAAAATTCATTCCAAAAGTTGTTCTAAATCATCAAATTACTGAATGACCTACTGTGCATTAATCATGAATACTGGTTTTCAAGGACTTATCTCCAATCTTGTTGGGGAGATGATTATTTACTTAAAAAAAAAAAAAGTAAGGTAAACAGGGATTATTTAATCTGGGCTCCGAGAACTTTTAAAAGTAATATTTTGATATTTGCATTTCAATGTAATTTGTTTTCTTTGTAACCCAATATATTTCATTTAGTTTATTTAAATACCTGAGAAAGACTAAAGGCCTCATCAGATCACAGTAGGGGTCAATGAAATAAGAGTTTTTTTTTTTTTTTTTAAACCCAACCTAAGGCAATAGATGATATTATTCAGTCATTTCGGATTTATCTAATTCTCCATGATGCACTTTGGGGTTTTCTTAGCAAAGATAGTGAAGTTCTTTACCAATACCTTTTCCAGATCATTTTACAGATGATGAAACTGAGGTAAACAGGGTAAAGTAACTTACTCAGTGCCATATAGCTAGTAAGTGTCTGAGGCCAGATTTAAATTCATGAAAGACTAGCACTCTTTGCCCTGAGACACCTAGCTACTCCTGGCAATAAATGATTAAATCATAAATAAATAAGTAGCATAAGCAATGGATATTTCAATAACTCAGAACAGAGAGCAAACATAGAAGGCCAAAATAAATAGGGTGTACATGTCTGGGGCTCATAACTGCAATCCTATAACACATTTGGTAATACACTTAAAGCTAAACTGATCAGAGGAGAGAATAAACACAGTAAAGAGAATATATAGTCAATATTGCTCTCAGAATGTGTCTCTATGGGAGGCAGACCTAAGGTGGCAGAATAAAAACAGGGACTCCCCTGAGTTATCTCCCAAATCCCTTCATATTTGTTTTAAGGTACTATTTCAAAGAATAGGGGCACCGTCCATCCTAAAAGCACAGCCCTCCATTGACAGAGAGTGGAAAAATAAGCAAATCATAGAAAAAATTCTGATCATAGAAAGTTATTATGGTGACAAGGAAGATCAAAACACATACTCAAAAGAAAAAAAAAAAGTCAAAGCTTCTACACCAAAGCCTCCAAGAAAAAAAAATCAATTTCCCTCAGAGACTAGAAAAAGGACTGAAACTCAGGTCATAGAGATAGAAGAAAAATTGGAAGGAAAAATGAGAGTGATGCAATAAAATCATTAAAAAAAAAGTCAATGTTTATATTTTTGTTTTTCTTCTCAGGTTATTTTTACCTTTCTAAATCTGATTTTTCTTGCGCAACAAGAGAACTGTATAAATGTGTACACATATATTGTATTTAAGATATACTTTAACATGTTTAACAGGCATGAGACTGCCTGTCATCTGGGGGGGGGGAGGTTGGAGGGAAGAAAGGAAAGAAAAAGTTGGAACAGAAGTGATTGCAAAGATCAATGTTTAAAAATTGCCCAAGCATATGGTCTGTCAATAAAAAGCTATAATAATAATAAAAACAAGTCAAAAGCTTGGTAAAAGTCACACACACATCCAATGCTAAAGAAATTGTTTTTATTTTATTTATTTATTTTTTATTATTTAAAGCTTTTTATTTACAAAACATATCCATGGGTGATTTTTCCAATATTAACTCTTGTAAAATCTTTTTTTTCCAAATTTTCCTCTCCTTTTCCCCACCCTCACCCCTAGCTGGCAGGTAGTCCAATACATGTTAAATATGTTAAAATACATGTTAAATCCAATATATGTATACATACTTATGTAGTTATCTTGCTGCACAAGAAAAATCAGATCAAGAAGGAAGAAAAAGAAAAACAGAAAGAAAACAAAATGCAAGCAAATAACAGCAGAGAGAGTAAGAATGTTATGTTGTGTTCCACACTCTGTTCCCATGGTTCTCTCCTTGGATGTAGATGGCTCTCTTCATCACTGAACAATTAAAACCAGCTTGAATTACCTCATTGTTAAAGAGAGCCAAGTCCACCAGAATTGATCTTTGTATGCCATCGATAGTGATCTCCTGGTTCTGCTAATTTCACCTAACATCAGTTTATGTTGGTTTTTCCAAGCCTCTCTGAAATCATCCTGCTGGTCATTTCTTACATAATGGTAATATTTTATAGCATTCATATATAATAATTTATTCAGCCATTCTCCAACTGATGGGTATCCACTCAGTTTCCAGTTCCTTGCCAGTACAAAAAGGGCTGCCACAAACATATTTTACATATGTAGGTCCCTTTCGCTCCTTTAAGATCTCTTTGGGATATAAGCCCAAAAGAAACACTGCTAGGTCACAAGGTATTCACAGTTTGATAACTTTTTGAGCACGGTTCCAAATTGCTCTCCAGAATGGCTGGATCCATTCACAGGTCCACCAACAATGTATCAGTGTCCCAGTTTTCCCACATCCCCTCCAACATTCTTCATTGTCTTTTCCTGTCATCTTAGCCAATCTGACAGGTGTAAAGTGGTATCTCAGAGTTGTCTTAATTTGCATTTCTCTGATCAATAGTGAATTGGAGCACCTTTTCATGTGACTACAAATAGTTTCGATTTCTTCATCTGAAAATTGACTATTCATATCCTTTGACAATTTATCAGTTGGAGAATGGCTTAAACTATTTGAGTCAATTCTCTATATATTTTTGAAATTAGGCCGTCGTCATCAGTCCTTTGGATGTAAGAATGTTTTCCCAGTTTATTGCTTCCCTTCTAGTCTTATCCGCATTAGTTTTGTTTGTACAAAAACTTTTCAACTTAATATAATCAAAATTATCTATTTTGTGATCAGTAATGATCTCTAATTATTCTTTGGTCATAAATTCCTTCCTCCTCCAAAACCTAAGAGATAAACTATCCTATGTTCTTCCAATTTGTTTATAATATCACTCTTTATATCTAGATCTTGAACCCATTTCAATCTGATCGTGGTAAATGGTGTGAGGTGTGGATCGATTCTTAGTTTCTGCCATACTAGTTTCCAATTTTCCCAGCAGCTTTTGTCAAATAGTGAATTCTTATCTCAAAAGCTGGCGTCTTTGGGTTTGTCGAATACTAGATTGCTATAACCATTGACTATTTTGTTCTGTGAACCTAACCTATTCCACTTCTTTATTTCCTAGCCAGTACCAAATGGTTTTGATGACTGCTGCTTTATAATTTAGTTTTTAGATCTGGTAAAACTAGGCCACCTTCATTTGCTTTTCTCTTCATTAATTCCTTTGAAATTTGTGACCTTTTAAAGAAACTTGTTTTAAAAAACAGATTAGGCCAAATTATAAGAGAAGTATAAAAAAAGATAATGAGGGGAAAGATGCCTTGAAATGCAGAATTTACCAAATGGAGAGGTACAAAATTTACTGGAAGGAAAAAAAAAAACCTTAAAATAAAATTGACCAAATGGGAAAGGAGATTCAAAAGCTCACTGAAAAAAATAGTTCTGTAAAAATGAGAATTGAGCAAATGAAAGCTAATGACTTTATGAGAAATTAAGAAACAATTAAACAAAACCAAAACAATGGGGGGAAATAGAAGACACATCTCACTGGAAAAAAAAAAAAAAAAACTGACCTGGGAGATAAATCTAGGGGAGATAATTTGAAAATTATTGGAGTATGTGAAAGCCATACTCAGAAAAAGACTCTATCTATCATCTTTAAAGAAATTATTAAGGAAAACTGTTCTGATATTCTGGAGCCAGAGGACAAAATAGAAATTGGAAAACCCATCTTATCACTTCCTGAAATGTATCTCAAAATGAAAATTTCCACGAATATCAAAGCCAAACTCCAGAGCTCTCAGGTCAAAGAGAAAATATTGCAAGAAGCCAGAAACATTTCAAGTATCATGGAGTCACAGTTAGGCAAAGACAATATTTAGCACCTTCTACATTAAAGAATAGGGGGCTTGGAATATCATATTCCAGAATGTAAAGTAGCTAGATTTACAAATAAAAATAATCTATCCATCAAAATGGAGTATAATACTTTGTGGGGGAAAGGGAAGGGGGAAATGGATCAACCAAAACACTATTAGAAATAATCTATAACTTTAACTAAGTGGCAGGATACAAAATAAATCCCAGAAATCATCAGCATTTTTATACAATACTAACAAAATCCAACAGCAAGAGATTCAAAGAGAAATTCCATTTAAAATAACTGTTGATAGTATAAAATATTTAGGAATCTATCTGCCAAGGGAAAGTCAGGAACTATATGAACAAAACTACAAAATACTTTCCACACAAATAAAGTCAGATTTAAACAATTGGAAAAATGTCAAGTGCTCTTGGATAGAGTGAGTGAATATAATTAAGGTGACAATACTAACTAAACTAATCTATTTATTTAGTGCTATACCAATCAAACTCTCAAGAAACCATTTTACTTAGAAAAAAGAACAACAAAATCATCTGGAAGAACAAAAAATCAAGAGTTTCAAGGGAACTAATGGGGGAAAAAAAGCAAATGAAGTTTGCTTCATGTATTTGACAAACCTAAAGACCCCAACTTTTGGGATAAGAATTTACTATTTACAAAAACTTCTGGCAAAATTGGAAAGTAATATGGCAGAAAACAGGCCTTGACCCACACATAACAACACATACCAAGATTAATGTAGAAATGGGTTCACAATCTAGATATAAAGAATGATATTATAAAAAATTAGAACATAAGATAGTTCACCTCTGAAACCTTTGGAGGAGGAAGAAATTTGTGACCAAAGAAGAATTAGAGATCATTATTGATGACAAATAGATCATTTTGATTGTACAAAAACTTTGTAACTTAATATAAACAAAACTAATGCAGACAAGATTAGAAAAGAAGCAATAAACTGGGAAAACATTTTTACATTCAACAGATCTGATAAAGATCTCTTTTCTTTTCTTTTTTTTTTTTTTCCTGAGGCAATTGGGGTTAAGTAATTTGCCCAGAGTCACACAGCTAGGAAGTATTACATTTCTGAGACCAGATTTGAATCAAGTCCTCCTGACTTCAGGGCCGATGCTTCTCATTTCTAAAATATATAGAGAATTAACTCAAATTTATACGAAATCAAGCCATTCTCTAATTGATAAATGGTCAAAGGATATGAACAATTTTCAGATGAAGAAACTGAAATTATTTTTAATTATATGAAAAGGTGCTCCAAATGACTATTGATCAGAGAAATGCAAATTAAAATTACTCTGAGATGCCACTTTGCACCTCTCAGATTAGCTAAAATGACAGGAAATGATAATGACCAATGTTGGAGAGCATGTGGGAAAACTGGGACACTGATACATAGTTGGTAGAACTGTGAATGGATCCAACCATTCTGGAGAGCAGTTTTGAACTATGTTCAAAAAGTTATCAAACTGTAATATTCTTCTCTAAAATGTAATGTCCTCTTGTTGAAGTTTCCTTGGGGTCTCTGGGAGCAGCCTTCCTTTCAGTTCAATAATTACCACAAGTGCAGCCAGGGATTAAGGTCCAAATCCTTTATTGTCTCTTTCCAAGTTTTGTTTCCTTTCCTGTGGCCTGGTTAGCTTTCTAAGAGGCCTATCTCTCTCCTTGGTTCTGAGAGCTTAAGCTCCTGCCTAACTTTTCTGGCTTCTGAATCTCCCCAAATGAATCCTGGCTGAGGCTCCTAGCTTATATGTGCTGTCTTATCAAAGGTGTGAATCTTGTAGAACTGCAGTAAGTACTAAGTACGTGTACTGAACTAGAGAACTGTTAAGCACCATGCTAAATAAATTCCACTGATTTAGCACCTTATTTCAAATTCTGGCCCATAACATCTCCTGCTTTCTTTTGTTTTTAGAACATAGCTGGTCATGACCTCTCTGACTTTTCAAGAAGGTGATAACCCCAAAAAAGAGGTGATGATGCCCTTCCCTGACATCTCAAGAAGGGAGATGAAAACAACAAAGGAATTGGGAAATCAAATCATATTAGTGGGTTTCTGAGGGGACTCACTCTTAAAACAGGTATACATAAATCCATCAATATGGGAGGTATTACACACAATTACGTAAATTACATAAGCATATAGTAACACAGGCTAGTAGTGATGTGACAAATAACATGAATCAACATGAGGAATTATACACGTCCATAAGTCCTAGAAATAGTCCAAAACTTCATGTGCCAGGAATCCAATAATTCCTGCAAATTTTGAAGTCCTGCAATAGTCTTATTAACAATTTTTCATCTCAGGGAATCCAATGATTCCTGCTGCTCTTAAAGTTCTTTAACAGTCTCATTATCAGCCATGCTCTTTCAGTGTCAGATTTTTTTTAGGTCTTCTCCTTTGTTTTGAGGTTTTTCTCTTTTTTCTATCTTTCTCTGATGGACGAGGCCAATTTGGCTTGTTGGCTCCCATCTGATTCCTTCTGCATCTGTAGAAATACAAGCAAACCTTTCTCCCAAGAAGTTAACCTATTTAATCCCTTTTATTTACCACTTTCTAAATCTCTTCTCATCACCTGGCAATTACATTGGAGCTGCTCACACTGGACACTGCCCTTCTGTTGGATTAAAAAAATCTATATTCTTCCCAGTTGTAATCCCTTTCTGCTATCTGAATGCTTTTCTGCTGATTGATCATGTAATCCCTTTCTCCCATCAGATTGCTTTGTTGTTGATTGATCACATCAGAGTCCTGAACTTCTCTGGCTGTAAACTCGGCTGCCATCATACCCCATTTGTCTTTTATTTGATATCTTGGAGCTGGGCCCCACCTCTCATTTCCCTGGGTCAATCTACATTCTGAGGCCTAGTGGTTGCATTTTATACATGGGGTTTGGGGTCTTCTCTCACCCTGTCTTCTCACTCTATCTCTTTGCCTACATTGGGCTCTCAGATGTTCTATTTTTCTACACTGAAAACATTGTCAATTTTCTCTACAAGTCCCTTGCTAAAAGGGACCCTGTCTTCCCATGTTCATCATAGTCTGGGTATAATAAGCACTTATGCCCATTGTGGCATAGCGTCTTATGATCTCCTCTAAAGGAGCATCTTTGTGTAGTTCCCATATAATTCTTTTGCAAATCTCATTAGCATTTTCCTTAGCCAGTTGTCATTTCATTATTTCTGTAGCTTCATTTTCTCCAATGGTTCTTGTGACAGCTGTTTGCAAATATCCCACAAAATCTGCAAAGGGTTCATTAGGACCTTTCTCTGTTTTTGTGAAGGCTTCCCCTTGATCTTTCCCTGGGAGGGTACCCCATGCTTTTAGAGCAGCAGCACCAATTTGTTCATTTGCTAATATGGGGTAATTAATTTGTGCTGAAACATCTGCATACTGACCCTCACCTGCTAGTTGGTCAAAAGTGATTTGTATGTTAATTCGTTTGTTTATTGCATTGGGCTTGTATCTTGCATAATTCAATATACTTGAAAGCCACAAGTTTTGTCCAAATTCTAAATATGTTCTTGCTATGGATTTCCAATCCCTAGGGTTTAAGATTTCATAAGCCAAATTATTTAGTAACATCTTAACATAAGACAATGTAGCCCCATAAAGAGTGCAACTTTTTTTTCAAATCCTTGATTTTTTTCCCCCAAATCAAAAGGAATGTATCTTCTCCTTTTTTGACCTGAGTTAAGCTCTTCAGTCACAGGATATGCATTTATTAAATCAGATACATCCTGTCCTTCATTTTTTGCCTTCGCCAGTGCTTTTTGTAATCCTGTCATAGGCTGTGTCATAGGTGGTGGTGACTATGTTACTGCCTCTCCCCCTCCTGCTTCTCCCTCCACCCATGAAGGATTAATTGAGGGAGCTAGGTTAGGGGATGGGGAATGCCCTAATGGCTTCTGCTGTGAAGTACTATACTCAGAATTGTACTTAAATCCATTCTTATCTGATTCTTTATCCTTTTCACCTACTTTATTTGGATCCTCCCCCTCCTGCTCTTTCTTCTTTTTCCTTATTCTATAACTTACATAATTTCCTAAAGTCAGTTGTATTAAATTATATGTATAAAGTGTTTCTTTGGAAATTGAGTCAGGTCCATTTTCATTGTAGAATTGACATAGTTGCTCTCCAACTAATTTCCACTCCTCTAGATCCAATTCTTTTTCCTTAGAGAACAAGGAGATATGTACTGTACTATTTCTAAAAATTCAATGATCTGCTCCCAAATTATAATCAAACCTTGGATTTTCATAAATGTGACAATGCTCTCTACACAATTTTCTTGAATTGGAAAAGAAGGCTGTTTTCTAAAAATCTGTCCCATTTTAGCTGAAGTACTAGTTTAGCCCTTTAACAAAATTTCCTTATCTATTTATGTACTCACCCTAATTTCTGGGTCAAGGAGACTTTTCCACTGAAATCAGGATCAAAGAGTTTCCCATTGAAATCAGGATTGTATCTGTCCCACGTTTGGACGCCAAAATGTAATATTCTTCTCTAAAATGCAATGTCCTCTTGTTGAGGTTTCCTTGGGATCTCTGGGAGCAGCCTTCCTTTCAGTCAGTAATCACTACAAGTGCAGCCAGGGATTAAGGTCCAAATCTTTTATTGTCTCTTTCCAAGCCCTGTCTCCTTTCCTATGGCCTGGTTAGCTTTCTTAGAGACCTATCTCTCTCCTTGGTTCTGAGAGCTTAAGTTCCTGCCTGCCTTTTCTGGCTTCTGAATCTCCCCAGCTGAATCTTGGCCGAGGCTCCTAGCTTATATATGCTCTCTTATCAAAGGTGTGAATCTTGTAGAACTACAGTTAAGTACTAAGTACATGTACTGAACTAGAGAACTGTTAAGCACCATGCTAAATAACCACTGTCTCTATCAATTCCATTGACTTAACACCTTGTTTCAAGTTCTGGCCCATAACAAAACTGTGCATACCTGTTGATCCAGCAGTGTTTCTACTGAGCTCATATCGCAAAATAGATCTTAAAGGGGGGAAAGGGACCCACCTGTGCACAAATGTTTGTGGCAGCCCTTTTTGCAATGGCAAGGAACTGGAAACTGAATGGATACCCATCAGTTGGAGAATGGCTGAATAAATGATGGCATATGTTATGGGATATTATTGCTCTGTAAGAAATGACCAACAGTATGATTTTAGAGTGTCCTGTAGAGGCTTGCATGAACTAATGCTAAGTGAAATGAGCACAATCAGGAGATCATTATACATGTCTACAATATAACTATATGATGATCTATTCTGTTGGACGTGACTCTCTTCAACAGTTCTAATTGTTTGGTGATGAAGAGAGCCGTCTATACACAGAAAGAGGACAGTGAGAACTGAGTGTGGAGCACAACATAGCATTTTTACTCTTTCTGTTGTTATTTGCTTGCATTTTGTTTTCTTTCTAAGTTTTTTTTTCCTTCTTGATCTGATTTTTCTTGTGCAGCAAGATAACTATATACATATGCATACATATGTTGTATTTAATATATTTAACATATATTAGACTACCTGCCAGCTAGGGAAAGGGGTTGGGGGAAGGAGGAGAAAATTTGGAAAATTGGTTTTGAAAGGGTCAATGTTGAAAAATTACCCATTCATATGTTTTGTAAATAAAAAGCTTTAATAAAAAAAGGAAAAAAAAGGGGGAGGGAGAAGAAATGATGAACAGGATGCAATCAGAAACATCTGCGAGAATTCCATGAACTGATTCAAAGTGATATGTACTGTATACAAAATATAGCATTCTGGTAATAAGAATAACATCTTACAAGATGTGAATGATTTGGCTATTGTCAGCAATACAATGATCCAAGATAACTAAAGGACTTATGATGAAAAAATGCTATCCAAAATAAGAGAAAGAAGTAATGGTGAATGAATATAGATTAAAACATTAAAAAAAAAACCTTATTGTTCTTGAGGGTTTTATTGGTCTATTTTTTTTCCCCACAACATGACAATTATGGAAATGTTTTGCATGAGTACACATGCATAATTTATATTGAATTGCTTGCTTTTTCAAAGAGGGTGGTGGTAGTGAAGGAGGAAGGGAAAGAATCTAAATCTTAACATTGTAAAATTCAATATTACTAATTGTATTAAGGAAAAATAAAATACTAAATAGATAAAAAGGAATATCTCTCTGCACTGGAATTCAATTTAGAGGGAACATCTCTATGAAGGCAAGGGACTTCAAAGCTCACATTCCCAATGGCTTTAAATATCAAAAGCAATTCTATTTCTCCAAACTGTATTTTCAAAGTTTTCAAAGTATTCACCAGGGGCCTCCTTGAGTCTGTCATGAACCTTCAAGTAGTCTATGGGCTGATATTAATGTTTATAGTATGATAACCTGGCTACTTTTTTCCTGGAAAATATTTAATAAATTTATTTGCATTCTCTTTTATTGAATAACCATTAATTAATTTTTTTAAAAAAAGTCACCACTTTGTTGTGAATACCTTATCTAATTAGTTTTCTTTTTTATGTATTTTATTTCTTCTATTACACAATAAGGAACTTGAAATTTAGGATTCTAGCATAGTGCCTTGCATAGAAAATGAGCTGGATACCCACTCATTAAATTTGCTCATATCAAAATCAATGTCATTATTCCAAAACAGTAGAAACAACAAAAAAAAAGTCAAACTCATTTCTACCTTTTACTCCTTACTGAATAATTAATAGCAATCCCTAAGTTTAGGGAGTTGGAAAAATAGACAGGACAGTCATTTAGGTAACTCTGTCTATACATACAATGTGTCAGTTACACAGTAAGTTCATTGGCATTTCTTCCTGTCCCTTTGCCTACTTTTGACATTATGGGTAAAGATGATGGTGAACATGGCAGAAATGATATCTTGTATACACTTTATCATGTAACATATGTCCATATGTGAACTATAATCAAAATTGTAGAGAACAGATATAATAGGGATAACTGCAGCGGGGATAAACAAACCTATCTTAAGATCAATTGTTATTTGTCATCTGCAATTGGCAGATCGCTCTCCTGTCATTACTGCTACCAGTACTGCATACTGCTTTTTTTCTGGTTTTCTTCTATCTTCCACTACCTTTTAACATGGCAACTAGCAAAAATTGCCAAAAATTCTTTGCTGGAACAAATATTTTTCTGCCATAGGGCATCACTTTCACCACCCCATAAGCTTTTTTTTTTCTTGGGCTTGCAGGAGTTTCATTTCTCTTGGTTTTAGATTTCTGAAGATTCATTGCCATTCATAATCTTCTTCTCTCTGGGATTATTCTTTTTGTCACTTATCTTGCCTATATTTCTGCCCCTGGTCCTGCTCATCTCCAGATTCATAAAGACTTGCTTAGAAAGGATGTTCTAATTCTTTAAGTCCAATAGAGTATCTGTCAGTCAATCCAAGTTTAGATATGACCATCAATATTTCTCTTCTTTGACACATAGGAGTATATTGCTAGAAAATTGAATTTTCTACAGCACACATATTAAATTACCTTGCTCAGGAATTAGTAAAATACCCATCCCACCAAAAAAAAAGTCTCTTTCACTAATTCTCTTAAAAATTGTTCCTTCTTATCCTATGTATCTAATCAGTTTCCAGGTTTTAATGATTTTACCTTCACAATATTTTATATACATTCTTTCTTCTCTACTCATGTCTACTATTGTATTTCAGACTCATTACTTCTATCACCTAGACTACTGCAATACTGTATTAATTGGATTCATTGATTCATATCTCTCCCCTCTTCAACTTTCATACTACTGCCAAAATGATTTTCCTGAAGAGAAAATCTGATCAAGCTACTCAATGGCTCAAGAAATTCCAAATGACTCCCTATAATCTCTAAGTTTACAAAGTCTCTCTATATAGGGTATTTAAAGGCCTTCAATCCACTGCATTTGCCAAAACTTCTTTCACATCTGGAATGTATTTATTTGTCAATTTTTTTTTTTATTTTCCTTCAAAGTTCAGATTAAGTATTGCCTTCTACATGAAGCCTTTCCTTCACTCCCTAGGATCAGTGAATCTTATTATATAGGAGGGCTTTTAGGTCTCTCTTCATAAGAAGAAAATCATCTGGGACAAAGAATTTTAAGCACTTATTTCACAGTTTCCACAGTAGTGCCTGTATCTTATTGTCAAACTATGATATTACTTTTTCATCAGTTTTGTAAATATTTAAATATAAACATGCCAATTCCTCAAAAGTGGGTGACTTTCTTCAATCACTAAACAATTGCCAATTCCTCAAAAGTAGGTGACTTTCTTCAATCACTAAACAATTGTTAAATGGCAACTGAAGAGGGATTACAAAAATAAAAATCTTTGTAGAAAAAGTATAAATGTTCATTGGTTAAGGAAGGTCCTTCCTGAACTCTTTCCATACTGAAAAAATCACAAGCATAATTATACCTAAGTAAAATAAAGGGAGGTCAAATTGGGAGAGAAGGGGCTAACTCTAGAGTTATGAACTCTCCAAGTTACCATGAAGTTCTCTTTCAGTTCTCTTTCAGGAACACATTGTTTAAAGAGGGAGAAGAGAAGAATAATTTCCTTTTGCCTGTTAAAGACTGAAATTGAGGATTATAATGCAGTGATCTCTCTGTGGAAGGATCAACCCATAAACAAGAATTAACTTCAAAACTGATGTTCCCTATTCAGATATCAAAAGAATGATCCTAAAAATCTTAATCCTCTCGGCTGACTGACTTATTTGAAAAGATGAGTTGGAGGTGAGGGGTAGTTCATGCAGGCAATAGTCAGTAGATGCTTCCTGATCTTTTCTCCAAAAGGGAACAAATAACTGGTTCCTTATAGTTTCATGAAGTTTGTAAAGAAAGCCTCCCGATTTCTTGTATCTACAAAAAACAAAAAACAAAAAAAAACACACATTTGATTTGGAATCCATTTCCAAGTTCTTCCCTTCATCAAAATAATGTCTTTGGGAATATTACCAGAACTGAATTGGTGGATTACATTAAGGAAAGAAAGAGCTGGACTTTCCACTTTGATATAAAAAGAGGAAAAGTATATAAACTAATCTTACCATCAGCATTGTCCTTCCAAAGACAACATGAAGACAAAACAAGGTAGCCATGGTAGTACAGAATTTCAGAGATGGAAAGTACTAAAAATAAGTAGTAATAATTCTGGAAAAAATAATTTTAAAGTAGAAGCAGGTCCTATATGGTTAGGGATTGGGGAAAAAAGATAAATTAGCCAATCCAGCCCCAAAGACAGCTAGCACCAAGATATATTCCTGTTACTCCTAACCTAGAAGATACTACAATTAAGAGAGAAGACAGGAGCAAACTTGTTCTCTCTATCTCTGTCCAAAAGATTTCAGGAAAGCAGATGTTTTGTTTACCATATTTTTTTCTTGCATCTGGAGATTATTTGCTAACAACAAAAGGCAGCAAATAGCCAGAAGTGATTTTCCTAAAACATAGGTGTGAACAGGTAGTCATCATCCACTATTACAAGACACAACAATCCATCATCTCGCTCCATCCACAATTACTGCATTCCATATTTTTCACTAAAGAATATGGAATCTGAGAATGTTTCATGGAAAAGGTAAATTAAAAATAAAATATAGCTTTTTGTTCCTCTTTTTTATTCTAGGTATTGTCTCCCCTAAGAAAGTATTTGTATCTTTACTGTCTTCAGGTTTAGGAAAACAAGATTCATCGTGTGTTACAAGATTCCATTTCATACACCTATAAATCAATCCACTGATTTACATAAGTAACAGCTTCACTGGAAAAGATCAGCTAAATGGAGCAACTCATAAAATAGTGTTTTATACATTTTGGATTTAGCTTGCTAATTTTTATTTTTAAAGAAAAAAAAAGGAAGGAAGAAAAAAGGTTTATTGAATCCAAGGAGAATTTGGTTATCTAGGGAACTCTTAGGATTTGGCTTCTTGACTATTAGTAAGATTATGAAACAACATTTTTGTCCTTTGGTTAAAAAATAGTTGCTTCAATTAATTGAACCTTTTCTTACTTGGATGGTTTAGGAAGAAATAAAAAACACAGAGGCAAAGTCACTTTCAAGGAGTTAGGGCCTTTTCTAGATTTGACATTTAGCAAGACCAAAGCTTAGAACAAACTGCAGGATTTACTGTGCTCTAAGTTCTTATTTTCCCCTCCCTCCTACCTCCCAATTCCTTTTTTGGTTCTTATTTTTTAAGAAAAAAAAAGTACATAAAAAAATCTCCATGGGAAAAATAATATGTAGAAGGAACCCTAAGAGGTAGCAGAAGAGGCAAAAACCTGCAAACTATTCAAAAATCCTAATTATTGTGTAGTGCATTTTATACAGGGATAATAAGACATTTAAGTATGAAGAGCTACAGGGCTGCCTATAGGTAAATAGAGATCCTGAGGAGTTTATTTGGTTATTGTTAAATGTTATTTTTGCATCAGTAAATTATGCAAGGATTTTGTCCATAGTCCTCTAAATTTGATGAAGGTGTATAAGATCAGGGACATTGCAGTACCTACAGGAAAGGACTCAAAATAGAAGATAGTTATGTTGGGAAAGAGTAACCAATAATGCCAGACCATGCAATAACTTAGAACTGATCTTATAAAATGGAAAAAAAAACTTCATTATTCCATCAGATTATTTTAAAAGTATTAACTGACAATTTAAAATATTTCTTAAAGAAAACTGTTACATCTCATTTTATTTGTTTTAATGAGTTACATGTGGAAAGATGCCATTTAATTAAAAGTAATTTAATTTAAAATTACATTAAAACCATTTATTTTTCTTTAAAAAAATTATATTGTAGAGAACAGAAAGAGAGAGAGGGGTCTTTTCTCCTCCATTCTTTGGGGCTAGACTCAAGTTCAGTTGTTATAATCGCCCTTTTCAATTTAGGGTCCATTTTTCTTTGCTACTCCACTTTCTTTTGGGTCAGTATAGTGTGTTGAACAGATTAAAACTCAGTAAATTATTGGCTTATTGACAAGCCACTAATATAACTGATAATTCAGTTTTTGTTACTGTGGTTCTCATATGTATTTGTTAACATCAATGTGGATATTGTTTTCCTTGTTCTGCTCACCTCACTTTTTATTAATTCCTATTTATTTTCATGCTTCTATGAATTCTTGTTTCCTGAGGTGCAGTAATAGTCCATTACATTTACATTTTGTTTAGCCATTCTGTAATCAATGGACATCTATTTTATTTATAATTCTTTGTGAAACATGCTGCCATAAAACAGTTGGTATATATGGCAGCCTTTTTTCTCTATTTAAGCTTCGTGATGTGTGAATGCCAAGCAATGGAATTGCTGGGTCAAAAGCAATGCATTTTTTATTCCCTTTAGTGGAAAATTCCAAATTTTTTAAAATAATTTTTTATTACAGTTTTTTTTTTATTTACAAGATATATGCATGGGTAATTTTTCAGCATTGACAATTGCAAAACCTTTTGTTCCCATTTTTCCTCTCCTTCCCCTCACCTCCTCCCCAAGATGGCAGGTTGATCTATGCATGTTAAATATGCTAAAGTATATGTTAAATACAATATATGTATACATGTCCATACAGTTATTTTGCTGCACAAGAAGAATCAGACTTTGAAATAATGTACAATTCAGCAAAATAACGGTTTGATCATGTATATTTATTGTGTATCTAATTTATACTTTAATATATTTAACATCTACTGGTCATCCTGCCATCTAAGGGAGGGATGGGGGGAAGAAGGGGAAAAATTGGAACAAAAAGGTTTAGCAATTGTCAATGCTGTAAAATTACCCATACATATAACTTGTAAATAAAAGGCTATTAAAAAAAAGAAAGAAAAAGTAATAATGTACACTTAACCTGTGAAGAAAATCATAGTTTTGTGACACAGTAGATAGAGTGCTGGGACTCTGGAGTTCAAATCTGACACTTAACTCAGATACTTAACTAGTTATATGATGCTGGATGAGTCACTTTACCCTGTTTGCCTCAATTCTTCATGTGTAAAATCGGCTGGAGAAGGAAATGGAAGACCATTTTCATAAATTTGCCCAGAATATCCCAGATAGGCTCACAAAGACTGACTTTTCATGACTGAAAATGATTGAACAAACCCTATATTCCTCCTTTTTATTTAACCTTTAGGATTTTGTTTTCTGATGAATTCTGTCTTAACCTGAACAGGCTTCTGGTCATCAACACATATCCTATAAGACTCTTAAAAATTTGATTGTCTTTAATTTCTTTTGAGTAAAAGGAGTCCCAGAATATTTACTCTTGCCAAAATAAAAGAAACTCTTTCTCTATTGATGTAGCTCATAAATTAATGATTCAAGTCTCGTAGTCACATTACTTCAGGGAAAAGTGGAAATTTCTTCAGAGTTGGCTATTTGCTGGAGAGCATTTGCAATCTTGAAGGAAGTGAACATAGGAAGGAAGATCAAATTAAAGAGGAACTGGGTGTTATAGTGGATAAAGTAGAACTTTGGAACTTGAGATCAAATCCTGGTTTAGTCTTTTTCCTAGCAATGTGACTGGAAAAGTGAGTTAAAAAATATCGCTCTGCCTTAGTTTCCTTATCTGTAAAATAGGAATAATAACAATAATAGTACTTATATCCAGGGTTGTTATGATGATTAAATGGGACAACATATATAAGATGATTACAAACCTCAAACATTACATAATTACAAGTTGTTAGCTATGAAAAAAATCATGTGGAAACAGCTACCCTTTTTCTAGGCAATACAGTGAGTCTCCCTCCCCACCCCCCCACTGCCAATTCTTTCACCTCACTGGAAGGAAATCTGCCAGAGCTCTGGCTTGGGTAGACTATTTCTAGCTCTCTAGACTCTGAACCCAGATTCTTCAGCATCTTATCTAAGGAAGTCTTGGTCTTATCCATATGTCAGGCTAGAATGACTGATAATTCTGCCATTGCATAAAAACTAGAGAAAGTCAAGTTCCTGGGCCACTTCCTTGAATACAACCCTCATTAAGGAGAGAGTTTTAAATATATTTGATAACCTACTTACCAGGAAAATTGCCTACTTCAGGTAACAAGGTAGAATGTAATAGAAATAACTATTACAATTAATAATGATAGCTCATGTTCATGTAGAATTTTAAAACTTTCAAAATATCTAACACACAGTATCTTGTTTGAACCTTATAAAATCCTATTTATTATTCCCATTATATACATGAAGCTCAAAAGCGTCCTGTAGTCAATTTGAGTCAGGATATGAATTCAAGGTTTCCAGTGTCCAAGTCTAGCCTTCAATCTACCAGTCATGATATCTTTTAAAAAATCTTTATTCTTTATAAGCTAGGCTATCTCGTAGATTCTCTCTGTCCTGTTTAAAAGCTATAACTTAATGATTCGTGCAGTATTGAGTTAGGCTGTGGACATGATATCCACTCATCTTTCTCCTTAAATGTGTCTTCTTCAATGCTTGCCTTCCATCATGGCTGATACTGTGAAGGTTTCTCTAAAAATTTCCTAGCATCCCTATCAGTGACACATTAATCTAGGTTGGGAAAAGTAATTGTGAAGAAATTAAGTCCACCTCAGTCCCAAGCCTCATCCAAGCAGACAACAAACTCTCATGGATTATCCCAAGTTTGAGGCTTACAATAGTAATACTACAACTCATCCCAGGTCCAACCATATTCATGGTCTTCCAATAATTCTCCATCAAATTCCAACTTGTATCTATATCATAAGTAACATGGGTCCTAGGTATTTTGATTGAACAGATACAAATTTTTTATGGAGTTAATATTTACTCAAGAAAATATTCCTGCAACTCCACACCTCTCATTAATAGTTAAAAGATGAGTAATTCAGGAGATTAAGTTCCCAGGGATCAGATGTGGAAGCACTAGGGAAACACTCAGTTTGACTTCACTCCCTGCTATTCTCAGTGCTGTTGGGCAACCAGGCTGGCTGGCTGATGTTGCCTAATTAAGTCTGTATTGGAACTTGGTAAAATCAAGTTCCTTGCCTATCTCAGTCAGAAGCATTGCCTGGAGCAGACACAGGCCATATTCCAGGCATGTCTTCTGTCAGACTTTATGGACTTATGGTCCCATTCCCATACCAGGGCATTCAGTTTTCTGGTGGAGGGAAATTCCAACTCCTGCCCCCAATATGCACACTCCCATACAAAGACCTTATGTTTATGTTACTTCAGTCTTGGGAGTAATAGTTCAGGTCAGTCAGTTCAATTAATTGGCTAGGTCAGAGATCACAGCTCTATAAGGGTTTTTTCAAAAGAACTGATAAAATTGCCCCAATTAGTTCTTGCCCTCCCCTACCAGTTTTGATTGAAAATGTGAGGAAAAGAATAAATCTATCATAGCTACAAATCTCTGAATGCTATCACTACTGAGGACTTGTGCCTTTGTCCTTGTTATCTAACCTCTTTTCCTATGTACTCAGAGTATCCCTGTCCATTAAATTGAACTTCTGGGGAGCATTTGATTTGATCCAAATACAAAACCATGAGAAACAGAATATGATCTTTTGGACCTATTATGGCCCATATTAAGAGCAAATTAGATACTTCAGTTTGGTAACATACGTATAATTTCTAAAGATGCATAGTTTTAGTAGACATCTGCTGGATGGAGTGATGGTGTATTACTATTTTTTTTTTTTAGTCTCTTCCAAAGACCCAGGCCATTCATGGAACCTAAGACTGAAAGGTGGAAGAGAACCTTACTTCAATCTTCTTATGTTACAGGATTTCAGCCTCCCCCATAACCTTCATCAGTTTTATTTGTCAAATTGAAGAAGTGTTTATATATGAAAGAGGAAATTAAATGTGTGCCATATACCAAAGCCAAAAGAGAATTCCCATGGATGTATGCCATGAGATCTATTCTACAACTGGGGACCTGTGCACTGATCAGAAACTATGCAACATTTCCTTGGTTCCATGAGATACCTATACCAAGGCAATCTCAGATTTTCCACTCTGATATCATCTCTTCCTCACTACCTAAAGTATGTCAAGATTTCACAGTGGACACAAAAAGTAGATAAAACATTCAGAGATCTTAAAAACAGGTATTTCTCTAGCCCTCTTAAGTGATCAGAAATCACAAATATAAGTAATTATGAAGATTTGGTGCAACTATTTAAAGAGTGCTATCCTTCCAGAGAAGAACCCCAATTCTACCATGATCTGGTTCTTTTCTTATAAGTTGAATGACAAATAGAGGAATTAGATGCTTAGCAAGAAGGAACCAGCTGCCTGGTGATGTATTGTCTTTACAGTTATTGTTCTTTAAATTTTATAGAAAAGAAAGATGACTTTGGCAATCTCTTAAAGAATTAATAATGAAATGTGAAGCAATTAATGTTTAAAAAGGAAGGAAAGTTATAACCAAGATATTGTTGAAGGTTGTGAAATAGACACAAGAATTTCTAAATTATTGTTCCTCTCAGTCCTTATCAAAACTATCACAGGCGTTATCATCAGTATAATTTCAATTAACTAGCAAATGTACTTAGACATTCTGTCTAGACTTTCTGATGCCATGATATGACTTTGGCTTCAATTTCTTATAAACACATATAGAGAAAAAAATCACACTAAAATCCCAGGTTTTACATTAGCCTGAAGAAATCCTTAACCAAAATTTCTAAATTCATTAAAGATTCAACTACAAATAAAGAAGGCAATTAATCAGAAATATAATACATTGAGCTAGGAAGCAGGGGCCTTCAATGCCTTACCCCATATATACAATGAGTATTTTGAGAAATAAGCACACAGAACTATTTGGGGATAGCAGCAGATTATGATTGTTACATTTGGAAAGAGAGATTCTATATTTCAGGCATTTTAAATTGCAATGAGGAGAATTTTCATCCTTAAGTAGGTAATGAAATGGATCACAGATAATGTTATAAAATTGTCACTCTCTAGTCCTGACAATTTATATCCTTACTTGATAAGGCTAAGATGCTTAATCTGTTGGGACTTTTTTTCTTTAATTTTGAGCAATTTAAAATGCTATTACATTAAATAAGAATTAGGTTTGTATGAAATTGAATCATGTATTATCTATCAATCTTTGGTTTTACAAATCAAAATGTATAAGGTATTTCCTTTTTTGGCTTTTCCAGGATTTTAAATGTGTGTGTACATACACACATACACATACAAACATATACACATATACAAACACACACACAGATATATGTATGTATGTCTGTATGTTTGTGTGGTATACATACACCTGGAGATAAAGTTGATTCTTTTACCCTCCCCATTAAAAAATTTAAACAATCTCCTAGATAATTCATCCAGGACAAACAAGAATTTCTACTCGGTAAATATGGAGATCTGCCGATTTCATTCATTTTCCCATTTTAATGTATAATAAGGGAAGGATAGGCTGGTAAACAAGATGTCCTGGACTGATATTAAATTTAATTCAACAAATATTTATTAAGTGGGTATTGACTGCCAGGTATTGAGCTAGGTTCTAGACAAATTACTAAGAAGGTTTATTCACATTCACAGTATTTGGATTTTTTTTTTTTTTTTGGTGGGGAAGGTATCTAGGGAGACAAAATATATTCAGATAAGCAGTAAATAAATAATTATATAAATTAATTCTAAAGGCAAGGACATCGACAACTGAGGGGAGTCAGGAAAGGCTTCCTGTGTGAGGTACAACCTAAACTCTATTTTGGAGGAAGCCCCTGAGAATTTTAAGAGGTGAAGGTGAAGAAGGAATATATTCCAAACACTGGAGGTGGGGGTGAGGGTACAGTGAACGTGTTGAAGTGGTCGATGGTACAGCATGTAAAAGAACCAACAAGTAGATTGATTTGACTGGAATGGAAAAAGCATTAATGGGAGGAATAGGAATCCAAACTGGAAAGAAAGTTTAGAATCATGTTATGATGGCTGGCAAGATTCTTTTGTCTCTTTTTTTATCTCCAGCACTTAGAACATTGCCTAACACACACACACACACACACATGCATACACACACACACACACACACTCTCTCTCTCTCTCTCTCTTTCTCTTTCTCTCTATATAAGTATATACATGTATATATTTACACATATTTATATCTATACACACATGTATATGTGTGTATGAGTATTTTGATAAATATTTAATTCCAAATATTTAAGTATGCTGGCATAGGCTAAGCAAAATTAAAGATTATAACTAGAAATACTGTTCTTTCCCAATTTAGGTTTTTAATAGATAAATTATTATCACAATTAGCAACAAGGTAACTCAGTAGATAGAATGTTGGACTTGGAATCAAAAAAACAAAACAAAAGAAAATAAAACTTGAGTGCAAATCCTGCTTTAGACACTTACTATTAACTGTATGACCTTGGAGAAGTGAAAGTTATTTAACCTCTGTCTGCCTGAGTTTACTGATATGGAAATATGAGGGATAATAAATATTTTATAATAGCAAATACAATTGCATATAAAATAATTTCTGGAGTTATGATGGAAGGCAGTGACAATTCTTGGTCAAGAGAATAAAGCAGAAAATTCAAAGTGCTTTAAAGTCTGTTTCTATATCTTTTTTCTAGTCTTAACTCGACTCAGGTATAAAATAGCCATTCCAATTAACTTGCCCTGTTTACTTCTTCCTCAACTAAATTCAGAGAATTACAAAATCATAGCATTTTAGAGATCCAAGTGACTTTAAATGCCATGTAATACAAACTATAGCTTAACAAGAATGCCACTTATAAAATACTCCCCAAATATGTAGCATCTTTTCTTGAAAATATTTAATGAAAAGGAATCCAGTCTCTAGATTCATTTCATTATATTTTTAGATAATTCTGATTGTGGGAAGTGTGTTTTGTTTGTTTTTTCTTTTCTTTTCTAGACCAGGTCTCTCTATCTTGTCCAGGTTACTAACACTATTTAGAAAAGCACATGTGTTTTAACTTATTGTTAATTCAGGTATCCTTAGAAATCCTGATGCCTTTCTGTTAATGTAGGTCCATACTATCTATAGGCTTACTGAAGCTCAAAACCCTGGAACTCAAACTACTAACCTCAGTTTCACCCAGCGGCAGTGATTATATGCTTGCAACACCATGCTAGCTCAAGCTTTTCTTTTTGTTAAGTTTAAATCTCTCTCTTATAATTTCTACCACTATTTCTATTTCTTCTTTTGAGGATTAAGAATTTCTATGTTCAGGACTTTGTGCTTTCTCATATTCCATATTTGCAAATGCTATTCTCATTATAAGAAATCTCCTCAAATGCCCACCTTCACTCAGCAAAATCCCTCAGGGTCTAAAAGAGATGACTTTAGGAGGGTTTTCCATAATGACTTCCCTTCACTTCATTTGGAAGTAATCTGTCCCTCTTCTGTAATCCTGTAGAATATAGTTTATTCCACTAATTGTCATGTAATATCTATTATTTTGTATTGTAGATAGTTATGCATATGGTACCATGATTTAGAACTAAAAAAAAAACCCTTAATGATCAAGTAGGTAACATGCTCATTTCATAAATGAGGAAACTGATGGTCAGAGAGATGAAATCAGTTAGCTGAGGCTGCACAGTAGCAGTGAGGGGTCAATTCCATCTCCTCTGACTCCAAATATAATGCTCACATATCATCTCCTTGAATATAAAGTTCTTGAAGAGAAAATGCTCAGATTATACAACTTGACATCTTTTATAAGATTAAGCATAATCTTATAAATAAAAAGATGCTTTATAAGATTAAGCATAATAACTAGTAAATAATCAACAAAGAGGTATATTAAGCACTTTCCATGTGTCAAGTGCTATGTTAAACATTTGGAGATATAAAGACAAAAGGAAAAACAGTCCCTCTGTTCAAAGAGGGTATAATTTAGCCATGGGAAGACTACATGAACATAGATTCAAGATGATTTTGGAAAAAGGTCCTAGTAGCTTGGAAAAAGGTGGAAAGGGGAGATTAAGAAAGGTCTCTTATGAAAGGAAGCACTTGACCAGAATTTTAAAGGAAATTATGGATGTTAAGAAACCATTTTGATGAGATAATGGCTTCTGAGAAGGTGTGACTGCCAGTGTTAAAATATGAATTGTGAAATGGAGTGCTGACTATGAGGGAAATAATATAGTGTAAGTCATTTGGCTAGGAAACAGTGTGCACAAAGGGGAGTAATGGCAATGAGGCCAGAAGATTAGATGTGGGCCAGTTTGTTAAGGATTTTAAATACCAGAGAAATTAATATTTCACAGAGGTGGGGGAGGGGAGGAGGGAGAGGAGGAAACACACTAATAGGGAGCAATTAGAGTTTATTAGAGGGAGGAGAAACATTATACTCAGCAATCACTCATGTTAAATAGTCAATGAATAGAATTATAATATTTTAAAAATCACATTACGTTTAGGTCTTTCCATAGTAGCACTAATATGGTATTGTTAAAAAAAGTAATAACTTAATTGTCCCAAAAGATACTGTATAATAGAAGGCAGAGTCAAGATGTCAGACTAATTCACCCAACCTCACCCCCAAATCATGCCAAATTCCTTTAAATGACTCTAAATAAATTTTAGAGCATCAGAATACCCCAAAAGATGGAGTAAAACATTTTCCAGCCAAAGGTAACTTAGAAAGTAACTTAGAAAAGGTCTGTAACACTAGGGTAGGAGTCCAGTATGCAGATCTGGTGCAGGCCATGTAGTACAGCCCCAGACCCATGCCTGGTTCCAGTTTGATCTATGAATTTGTGGCAATGCTGGTGGCTTGCAAACCTCTCAGCCCAGAGACACCAAAGAGGATCTAGAAGTTTAGAGGAAAAAGATTGAGGAACCAGGGAGGGAGGCCAGCATGCTGTACCAGAGTAGCCCCCTCCCAGCCCCCCAACAGCAGTGCTGGAGGCTTCTGGACCTCTTGCCCTGGAGACACCAGGAAGGACTTGGAAGGTTAGCAATGAGGATCTGTGGCAATGGGGTAGGAGTTCAAGTTGCAGTTCCAGAGAAGGCAAGCACAGCCCAGGCTCTAACCCCAATGGCCTCAGCCTTAGTAAAGCAGGACTCTTGATTTAGTCCACTAGATCTTACAACTACTGTGGGGGCAGGAACACTTCTAACAGTTTCATGGTGCAAAAAGTGTTTGTGGTTAGATTCCTAGAAGTATTTCTGAAAACAGCTGCACCAAAGCCCTGAAACTTCCGGCAGTGCATCCTCCACCTTAAGAAACAGTGTCCTATTTAACAAAGAGTTAAAAGCTGAGTAATAAATAGGCTAGGAAAATGAGCAGAAAATAAAAATAAAGTTTTTGACCATTGAAAGTTATTATGGTAACAAGAAAGATTAAAACACATTCAGAAAATGATAGCAAAATCAAAGTTTCTACATCCAAAACCTCCAAGAAAAATAAGAATTGGGCTCAGGCCATGGAAGAGCTCAAAAGGGACTTTGAAAATCAAGTAAGAGATAGAGGAAAAATTAGGGAAAGAATTGAGAATGAGGCCAAAAAATCTAGTAAGGATAAAACTGCCTTAAAAAGCAAAATTGGCCAATTGGGAAAGTAAGGCACAAAAGCTCGCTGAAGAAAATAATTCCTTACAAAATAGAACTGAGCAAATGGAAGATAATACCTTCATGAGAAATCAGGACACAATAAAGCAATCCCCCCAAAAAATGAAAAAAAAACTAGAAATAAATATGAAATACTTAAATGGAAAAACACCTGATTTGGAAAATAGATCCAGGAGAGATATTTTTAAAATTATCGGTCTACATGGAAGTCATGATTAAAAAAGAGCCTAGATAGCACCTTTCAAGAAATTATCAAGGGGAAATTTCCTAATATTCTAGAAACAAAGGGTAAACTAGAAATTGAAAAAAAAAATAAACTGATCACCTTCTGAAAGACATCCCAAAATGAAAACTCCCAGAAATACTATAGACAAATTCTGGAACTCCTAGGTCAAGGAGAAAATATTGCAAGCATCCAGAAAGAAACAATGCAAATGCAGTGGAGCCACAATCAGAATGACACAACATTTAGCAGTTTCTCCATTAAAAGACAAGAGGACTTTGAATGTGTTATTCCAGAGAACAATGAAGCTAGGATTACAACAAAGAATCACCTACCAGCAAAATTAAGTATAAGTCTTCAGAGGAAAATGTGGTCATTCAATGAACTGAGGATTTTTAAGCATTCATGATGAAAACACCAAAACAGAATCTGATTTTCAAATATAGGACTCTGGGCAACATAAGGAGGTAATCAGGAAAGTGATATCATAAGGGATTTAATGAGGTTTGTTAACTTCCCATAAGGGAGGATGATACTTGTAATTCATTAGAATGTTCTCATTATCATAGCAATTAGGAGTATATATAGACAGAAGGAAGAGAAAATATCATTTTTAATGATGAAATCAAGAGGTGAGAGATGAATATTTTGGGTGGGAAAAAGCAAAAGGGAGAAGTAAAAGGGTGTAAATTATTTGCCATAAAAAAGGCAAGAAAAAGCTTTTACAGTGGAGAGGAAGAGGAGAAGGAGAGTTGTACTGAGTGAACCTTATTCTCATTAAATGCTCATTTGAACATCTCCTGGATCAAAGAGAAAATAATATATATGTGTATATATATATATATATATATATATATATATTCAATAGGGGTATAGAAATTTATCTTACCTTGCAGGAAAATAGGAGAATAGGATATGAGAAAGAGGGGAGGGTTATGAGAGGCCATATTGGTGAACAGAGTGTTCAGTACCAAAATACTTTTGAGGAGAGACAGGGTGAAAAAAGAATAAATGGGGGAGGGGAAATAGTAATTGTAAAAAAATTCAAAAAAATGTTCTCTAATAAGGTCTCATTACTCAAACATAGAGGGAATTTATTCAAATGTATAAAAAATAAGAGCCATATCCCAATTGATAAATTATAAAAAATAAGATCTGTGCCAAAGGGCTATAAATTCATGCACATCCTTACACACCAATACTAGTCATGAATACCAAAAAAGATTCAAAATAAAGGGAAATGACCTATATGTACAAACAATATTCATAACAGCTATCTTCTCAGGTCGAGAATGTGGATAATGAAGAGATACCATCATTTGGGGGCATGGCTCAATAAACTATGGTGTATGCTTGTAAAGGCTTATTAAAGTTCTGTGGGAAATGATGAGCAGAATTCTCTCATGGAAAAAACAACTGGAAAGTCCTCCATGAACTCAAGCAAAATGAAATGCATTATATACAATGTAGTAATGTTTTGGGATGGTAGCGATACATGATTTTGGTATCCTCAGTAGTTCAATCAACCATGTTTACTCTAAAGGATATATGATAAAAAATCCTATTCATACTCAGAGAAGGAACTGATTGTGTCTGAATGCAGATTGAAGCATTCTCTCTCTCTCTTTCTCTCTCTCTCTCACACACACACACACACACACACACACACACACACACACACACACTTTTAAATTTTACTTGAGAGTTTTTATTTTTATTAGAGTGGGAGATCTATATTTTCTTTCACAAATTGACTTTTATAGGGTATAGGTTTTATAACATCACATGTGGTTTCTTAACTTTTGGTGAGAATAAGGTAAAGAAAATTTGAAAAACAAATGTAAAAATAAATTTGTTCGGGAAATACTAATACTAAGTAAATTAAAAAGAAAAAAAACAGATTCTAAATATTATATCATCATAAGATCAATACTTATACTTTTCAAAAAAATAAAGTAAGAAATGTTTTTTTTAATCAACAATCATTCATTAGTATTTAGTGTTTGAATTTTTTCCCAATTATATGTAAAAACAATTTTTGATATTCCTTTTCCTTTAAATTTTAGATTCCAAATTTCCTCACACCTCCATTTCCTCTCTTCTCTCTGAGATGGGAAACAATATGATATAGTTTATACATGTGCATTCAGGAAAAACATGTTTCCATATTAGTCATGTTATGACAAAAATGTTTGACTAAAAAAGAGATGGAGAAACAAAGAAAAGAAAATGAGTAAAGTTTTTTAAAGTGTGCTTTGATCTGCATTTAAACACTATCAGTTTTTTTTTTTTTTCCTGATGATAGATAGGATTTTTCATCATAAGTCCTTGGAACTGTCTTAGATTATTGTGTTGCTGAGAATAGCTAAGTCATTTAGTTGATTATAATACAATATTGCTGTTACTATGTGCAATGTTCTCCTGGTTCCACTCATTTCACTTTGCATCAATTCATGGAAGTCTTTCCAATTTTTTCTGAGAACATTCTGCTCAATATTGGATGTAACACAATAGTATTTTATCACAATTATACACATGTTCAGCCACTTGCCAATTAATGAGTATATCCTGAATTTCCAATGTGTGTTACAACATAAAAAGCTTCTGTACACACACACACATACACACACACAGATTTTTCCCTTATTTTTTTTTATCTCTCTCAATCTTTTCTTTTTTTAGTTTACCAAGTAGTGGTATTATAGGGTCAAAGGCTATCCATGATTTTATACTTCTTTCAGCATACTTCCAAGTTCCTCTCTAGAAAGGTTGAATAAGTTCACAACTCCACCAACTCTGCATTAGTGTCTTAACTTTACCATATTTCCTCCATTTTCTTTTTCTGTAATATTAGCCAATCTGATTATTATATACTGACACCTCAAAATTGCTTTTATTTCCATTTCACTTTTTTAAAATTTTATTATTTTCAAAACATAGGCAAAGATGATTTTCAATATGCACCTTTGCAAAACCTTTTGTTCTATTTTTTTTTTCCTATTTCCCTTACCCTCATGGTCTCTACTAGAGAGCAAGTAATACAATATATGTTAAACATGTGCAATCCTTCTGTACATATTTCCATAATTATCATGATGCACAAAAAAAAAATCAGATCAAAAAGGAAAAAAAAAGATAAAGGAAATTAAATGCAAGCAAACAACAAAAAATGAAAATACTATGTTGTGATTCACATCCAATCTCCACAGTACTCTCTCTGGGTGCCGATGGTTCTCTTCATCACAAGACCATTGGAACTGTCCTAGTCACAATTGAAAAGAGCCAGATCCATCAGAATTAATCATTATATAATTGTGCTGTTGCTGAGTACAATGTTCTCCTGGTTCTCCCCACTTCACGCAGCATCAGTTCATTAAGTCTTTCCAGGTCTCTCTGAAAAAAAATCTCTATATATTTAGAAATTAGAAGAAATTAAAATCTTTTTAATCATATGAGTAAATGCTCTAAATCACTATTGATCAGAGGAATGCAAATTAAAGCAACTCTGAGTTACCACTACCTATCTCTCAGATTGATTAAGATTATAGAAAAAAGATAATGATGAATGTTGGAGGAAATGTGAAAAAACTGGGACATTGTTGGTGGAGTTGTGAACTGATCCAACCATTCTGGAGAGCAATATGGAACTGTGCCCAAAGAGTTACCCAACCTTTGATCCTGCAGAGTCTATGTTGGACCTGTATCTCAAAGAGATCCTAAAAAAGGGAAAAGGGATCACATGCGCAAAAATTTCTGTAGCCCTTTTTGTAATGGTAAGGAACTGGAAAGTGAGTGGATGCCCATCAATTGGAAAATGGCTGAATAAGTTATGGTATATAAAAGTTATGGAATATTATTTTTCTATAAGAAATGGCCAGCAGGATGATTTCAGAGAGACCATTTATCAATTGTAGAACAGCTTGTATTCTTTCATTTCTCTTTTTTTTTGTTAATGTCATTTTAACTTTTTTTCTTTGATCCATATTCAAAAATCCATTATTTATCCAAATAAAATCTTGGGGATAAGGCATTTTACATATATAAAGTCATAGTCTGAGGAGTGTCATTTTTTTAAGAGCCAAAATTATTGTGATGCAATTTTCTTTTTATTAAAGCTTTTTTTTTATTTTCAAGATATATACATGGATAATTTTCAACATTCATCCTTACAAAACCTTGTGTTCTAATATTTTTTCCCTTCCTTCCTCCTACACCTCCCCTAGAGCATAAGTAATCCAATATATGTTAAACATATACAATTCTTCTATACATATTTCCACAAAAATCATGCTGCACAAGAAAAATCAGATCAAAAAGGGGAAAAATGAAAAAGAAAACAAAATGCAAACAAAAATAAAGAGTTAAAATGTTATATTGGAGTCCACATTCAGTTCCCACTGTTCTCTCTCCATGTCTAGATGGCTCTCCTCATCGCAAGACCATTGGAACTGGCCTGAATCATCTCATTGTTGATGAGAATCATGTCCATCAAAATTGATTATCTTAAAATCTTGCTGTTTCCATGTACAACAATCTCCTGGTTTTACACACTTTACTCAGCATGAGTTCATTTAAGTTCCTCCAGACCTCTCTGAAATCATCCTGCTGATCATTTCTTAGAGAACAATAATATTCCACAATATTCATATACCATAATTTATCCAACCATGGGCATCCTCTCAGTTTCCAGTTTCTTGCCACTACAAAAGGGGCTGCCACAAACATTTTTGCATGTGTGGGTCCCTTTTCCTCTTTTATGATCTTTTTGGAATACAAGCCTAATAAGGACACTGCTGTATCAAAAGGTATGCACATTTTGATTGCCCTTTGGGCATAGTTCCAAATTGCTCTTCAGAAAGGTTTAATCAGTTCACAACTCCACCAACAATGTATTATTTCCCAGTTTTCCCACATCTCCAATGTTCATCGTTATCTGTTTCTGTCACTTGAATGGCTTCCATTCTTATAAATTTGAAAAAAATTCTCTCTATATTTTAGAAATTAGGCCTTTATAAGACTCCTAGGATAGAAAACAATTTTCCTACTTTTCTGCTTCCCTTCGAATCTTTTCTGCATTGGTTTTGTATGTTCAAAAATGTTTTAACTTAATATAATCAAAATTACCACTTTGCATTTCATTATATCCTCTAGTTCTTCTCTGGGCACAAAGTCCTTCCTTGTCCGCATATTTGAGAAATAGACTATATTTTCTTCTTCTAGTTTGCTTATAGTATAATTCTTTATGTCTGAATCATGAAGCCATTTTGACCTTATCTTGGTATAGAGTTTTAGGTTACTTTCTGCCATACTAATTTCTAATTTTCTCAGAAAATTTTGTCAAATAGTGAAGTTCTTATCCCAGTAGCTAGGGTCTTTGGATTTGTCAAATACTAGATTACTATAGTCAGAGACCATTGTGTCAAGTGAATCTAACCTATTCCACTGATGGACTACTCCTTTTCTTAGTGAGTACTAAATGGTTTTAATGACCACTGTTTTATAATGTAGTTCAACATCTGATACAGTTAAACCAACTTCATTTGTATTTTTTTCATTAATTCCCTTGAAATTCTTGACTTTTCTTCCAGGTGAATTTTATTATTATTTTTTCTAGCTCTGTTAAATAATTTCATGGAAGTTTGATTGATATAGCATTGAATAAATCTATCAATTTAGATAGAATTGTCATTTTTATTATATTAGCTTGACCTACCCCCAAAAAATTTGATATTTTTCCAATTATTCTGTCTGCTTTTATTTGTGTGCAATGTATTTCGCAATTGTGTTTATATAGTTCCTGATTTTGTTTTGGCAGGTAGGTTCCAAATATTTTATCTTACCTATAGTTTTTTTAACTAGAATTTCTCTTTATATTTCTTGGTCCTGGACTTTTTTGGTAACATATAGACATGTTGGTGATTGATGTGGATTTAATTTTTCTTTTATTGTGCAATTTTACTAAAGTTGTGAATTGTTTCTAGTTTTTTTTAGTTCATTCTTTAGGATTCTCTAAGTATACCTTTATATCATCTGCAAAGAGTCATGCTTTGGTTTCCTGCTTAGTTTTCTAATTCCTTTAATTTCTTTATCTTCTCTTATTGCCAAAGCTAATATTTCTAATACAATATTGAGTAGTAATGGTGATAGTGAACAACCTAGTTTCACCCCTGATCTTATTGGGAATGGTTCTAGTTTATCCTCATTGCAGATGATGCTTACTGGTGATTTTAAATAGATGGCTATTAATCATTTTTTTAAAAATTCCATTCATTTTTATTCTCTCTAGTATTTTTAATAGAAATGGCTATTGGATTTTATCAAATGCTTTTTCTGCATCGTATTGAAATAATCATATGGTTTCTGTTACATTGGTTATGGATATAGTCAATTATGCTAATAATTTTTCTAATATTGTACCAGCACTGTCTTCGGCATAAATCCTACTTGGTCATCGTGCCTTATCCTAGTGATAACTTATTATCACCTCTTTTTAAATATTTAATTTAAGATTTTTGCATTAATATTCATTAGGGAAATTGATCTATGATTTTCTTTCTCTGTTTTGACCATATCTGGTTTAGATATCAGCATCATACCTATGTAAAGGAATTTGGTAGGACTCCTTTCCATACTTTTCCAAATAGTTTGCATAGTATTGAAAGTAATTGTTCTTTAAATTTTTGGCATAATTAACATGTAAATCCATCTGGCCCTTAACGAGTTGATTAATAGCTTGTTCAATTTCTTTGTTCTAAAATGGGACTACTTAAGTAATTTATTTCCTCCCCTATTTATCTGGGCAATGTATACTTTTGAAAGTAGTCATCCATTTCATTTAGATTATTGGCATACAGTTGAATAAAATAGCTCTAATTATTGCTCTAATTTCCTCTTCTTTGGTGGAATGTTCATCCTTTTCATTTTTGATACTAACAATTTGAATTTCTCCTTTCTTTTTTTCTAATCAAATCAAATCTAATCAAATCTAATCAAATTCTAATTAAAGGTTTATCTATTTTTTAAAAAAAATAAAACCAACTCAGTTTTGTTTATTAGTTTAATAGATTTCTTATTTTTAATTTTATTGTCCCTTTTTATTTTCAGAATTTCAAATTTGGAATTTAATTGGGAGTTTTTAAATTTGTTCTTTTTCTAGCTTTTAAAATTGCATGCCCAAGTCTTTGATTTTCTCTTTCTCTATTTGTGCAGATAAGCACCTAGAAATATTAAACTTCCCCTGCTAACTGCTTAGGCTGGATCCCATAACTGTTAATATGTTGTCTTATTATTGTCATTCTTTTGGGTGAAATTATCTATTGTATCTCTGATTTGTTCTTTTATCCACTCATTCTTTATGATTGAATAACTTAGCTTCCAATTAATTTTTGTTTTTTAAGCCTTTATTATATGTAATTTAAATCCATCGTGATATGAAAAAGATGCATTTACTATTTCTGCTTTTCTACATTTAATTTTGAGATTTTTTTTGCCCTAATAAATGGTCAATTCTTGTGTGGGTTCCATATACCACAGGAAAAAAAAATATTCCTTTCTGTCTCCATTCAATTTCTCCAAAGATCTATCATACCTAATTTTCTAAAATTCTATTTACCTCCTTAACTTCTTTCTTATTGATTTTGTAGTTTGTTTAATCTAGTTCTTATAGGGCAAGGTTGAGATCCCCCAGTAGTACAATTCTGCTGTCTGTTTTTTCTTGCATTTCTCTTAACTTCTCTAGGAACTTGAATGCTATACCATTTGGTGCATATATATTTAGTATGGATATTATTTCATTATCTATTATACCTTTTAGTAAAATGCACTTTCCTTCTTTATCTCTTTGATCTAGATCTAGTTTTACTTTTGCTTCATCTGAAAGCAGGATTGCTAAAAAATGAAGGATTTTTTTTTTTTTACTTGAGCTGAAGCATGACAGATTCTGATCCAACCTTTTACCTTTACCCTATATGCATCATTTTGCTTTAGATATGTTTCTTGTAAACAACATATTGGAGGATTCTTGTTTTTTATTCAGTCTACAATCTGCTTCCATTTTATGGGAGAGTTCATCCCATTCACAGTTAAAATGACTAAACTATATTTCCTGCCTTCTTATTTTCTCAATTTTAGTTTTCTCTTTCCTTCCTTACCAATGTTTTGCTATCTTCATCAATCTTCCCTGCTCTTTTACATCCTCTCCACCCTTTCTTATTCCTTTCCCTTATACTTTTATTATTCCTTCTTTACCTCACCTTTCCTTTTCCTTTTCCCTTCCTACTAATCTGTGGGATGACACAAGTTTCTATATTAAACTAAATATGTCTGATATTCTCTTTTTGAGCCAAATCTGATGAGATTAAGGTACACACAATGCTCATCTCCTTCCCTTTTACTCTTCAAGTGTAATAGGTCTTTTTTTTTTTGCCTCTTCAAGTCATATCATTTAGGCCTTTTACCTCCTCTTCCCTTTTCTTTCAATACAATCCCTTTTCCACTCCAAATTACCTTTTTATATCATCACAGTAAAGTCAAATTATACTAATACTCTTTTAAGTATAATCCTAACAAAGATACAATTCTTAAGAGTAAAACATATTATTTTTCCATATAGGGAAGTAAACATTTTAACCTTTAAAAACATAGTATTTTTCCCTTTCCTTTTTACTTTTTTATGCTTCTCTTGAGTTCTATAAGTAAAGATCAAATTTTCTGTTCAGTTCTGATCTTTACATCAAAAATAAATAAAAACCCCCTATTTTATTGAATTTCCATCTTTTCCCCTGAAAAATGCTTATTTTTGTTAGATAGTTGATTCTTAGCTGCAGTCAAAGGTCTTCTATTCTCCAGAATATCTTATTCCAGGCCCCTCAATCTTTTAAAGTGGAAACTGCAAGGTAATGGTAATAGTGATTGTGACTCCTCATTATTCGAATTGTTTCTTTCTGGCTGCTTGCAGTATTTTGTTCTTGATCTGATAATTCTGCAGTTTAGTTATGATAATCCTTTTCATTTTGGAGTCACTTTTAGGAGGTGATTCATAGATTCTTTTAGTGGCTATTTAACCTTATGGTTCTAGAACATCCTTGATGATTTCTTGAATGATGTTGTCTAAGCACTTTTTGTCTTTGTTTTCCAGGTAGTCCAATAATTCTTAGATTGTCTCTCATAGATCTCTTTTCCAGGTTCAGTTTTTTTTTTTTTCTGACAAGGCATTTTACATTTTTTTTCTACTTTTCTTTCTTTTTTTTTTTTTTTGCTTTTGTTTGATTCTTGATGTCTCATTTAGTTATCTATTTCCTTTTGTTCAATTCTAATTTTTATTTAATTTTTTCAGCTAACTCATCTCCTTTTGTATTTGGCCAATTGAACTTTTAAATGATTTTTTTGTTTCAGCAATTTTGTTTTTCAAAGAGTTGTTTCCTTTTTTCTATTTCACTAAAACTTCTTTAAGGAGTGGTTTTCTTTGCACAATTTCTGTTTCCTTTTCCAGAGCTCTCATTTCCTTTCCCCATTTCTCTTATAACTCTCTTTTAATATCCTTTTTGAGTTCTTGTAAGGGAGCCTAGTGAGATGAAGACCAATATATATATCACGCTTTGAGGTTCATCTGGAGATATTTTGTCTTTAGTGTCCTCAGCATTTGACATCTGTTCTTCCCTGTCATCATAAAAGCTATCTATGATCCAAGCTCTTTTTGCTTTTTTGCTCATTTTTACAGGTTGAGTTCTGCTCTTAGGGGAAAGGGGAGATTGTTCCAAGCTTTCTCTATAGGTGACAGTAGATTTAGGCTGCCCTGGGGCTAGTGCTTAGGCTTCCTTCCCATGCTGGATGGGCATGGTCAAGTTTCACATTATGCTGGTATTCAAGGGCTCAATATTTGCCTTCTATTGCTGCTTTGGAGGTCTCCCAGCTAGTCTGCTGATCCACTGGTTTCTGAACAAGGACAGAGTAGCAAATGCTGCTGCATTTTGGTTTTGATTCTCCCATTAGATTTCTTCAGCATGCAGAAGCCTCTCCACTTTGAGTCTCCCTACACTGTATTGCACTGAACTGCCCCTGTGATGGCCTGCAAACTCTGCCCCCTCCCAACTCCTCATTGAGACAGACCTTTTCTGAAGTTCTTTCATAATATCTTTTGCTAGAAATTTATTGCTTTCCAAATATTTCTGGTTTCTGTCCATTCAAAACCCATTCATAGGCTTGATCTGGTAATAATCTGAGGGAAGCCAGGAAGAGCTCAAAGACTTAATCTACTTTCTACCATGTTAGCTCTACCTGCTGCATTTCTCTAATAAATTAGTGATTTAGAGATTTTTTTATATGACTATAAGTATCTTTGATTATTCATCTTGAAAATTATGTTTGAGTATTTGTCACTTAGAGAATGACCCAGATCTGTATATGCTTAATGCAATAAAGCCATGAACCCGGGTTTGCAGGAGGATGCTTATACTTTCATTCTAACCACTTTTTACACCCTTAGTCTATATTTTGAGAGCTCTAGAAGCTCGTACTGATGATTCAATTGCCATCAAGGACAGTGGCTGACTTCTGCTGCAGTTGGCTTATTACTGGTTGCCTGGTAAGATGTTCAGGCCTTGTTGCTGGCTTATATCAAGCTGTAGGGTCACTCTGTTGACTTGTACTAGAACTGGGTTCCTGCTTCTGGCTCACATGGGGTTCCAGAGTCTCCCTTGTCTTGAATTGGGTCAGGAAGTTTGCTCCTAGCTTGTGCTAGGGCACAGTAACTCACTCCTGGTTTGCCAAAAGCAGCCTGTTATGGAGAGTTTTCCCCTTTCATTCTAGTGTAATAAATGTTTCCTGCCAATCTTCTAAGTTATTTTGGCCTGGAAAATTGTTTTACTCTATTCTTTTGTGGTTTCTGCTACTCCAAAATTCATTTTGAGTCATTACTTTAAAGTTGCTTAAAGGGGAATTTGGGAAAGCTCAGGCAATTCATTGCCTTTTCTCCATCATCTGTGCTTCAACTCCAAGAAATGAAATTTATGGACAATCTTTCACAATATATCAAAAGATAGCATTTTTGGATGGACTTGGAAAGTTATATTCTGAACCACACATTCTCAAGGCTATATAAGGCTATTGACTTTCCCTATTTTCCTGGAGACCATAGTAAATATATGAGTATTATGTTGACAGCTTCTATTTCCAAATATTTAACTTGGCTGGCTATAGGTGGTGGGAGTGATAGAATTAAGCAATATGAAAATAGAGTGTGTTTGACTCAAGATTACCTGGTCTCAAGATAATAGTTCTGAACCATGGGCCATTCCTACTTGATCAATTCCAATAAATTATTATTGTTTTTAAGCTAAAATAGAAACTCTATTAGCTTTTAAACCTTCTTTCAACCTGTTCTCTAACCTATCTTTCTAGCCTTATAAGACTTTGCGTTCTCTCCTGAATTCTGCATTCTTCTAAAATGACCTTCTCTGTGTCCCTCTCACCCAATACTCCATTTGCTGTCTCTATGCTTTTGAACTGGAGTTCTGTACCTAGAATGCAATGATTTCTTACTTTCATTTAATATCCCATTTAAGATAAAGGTCATGTCCCATCACCCAAATATATTTATCCTTAATACCCTCAAGTATTAGTGTTCTCTTTAGTGATTTACCTTGTATTTAATGAGTACATGAATGTGCATGAAGTATTTATGTATATAAATGTATATAAACACACACATAATATATATATATATATAAATGCCTATATACACACAAACACAAATAAATGCATATGTATATATTTGCATATATGTAATATATATATATTTAAAATGCATGTATCTAGCTTTGTATCTCTATGCATCCTTCTATCTATATCATTTTTGCCTTTCTGTCTACTTATCTCTATCATTTTTTTCTTTCTGTGCTTCTCTCTCTGTGTACTTGTTGTCACCCCCATTAGAATGTAATATCTTTGAGAAAATGCAAATTGTTTGGTTCTTAGTTCTTATATCCTTAGCACCTAGCACAGTGCCTGAGACAGAGTATATTGATAAGACTGATTAGCCCATTCAAGTCTTTGTCTCTATTACTAGAGTAGGAGAAAAGAGTATTCTATTGCTTAACCACACATGACTTCCCAAACTCAGAGGAAACACAATAGATTCCTTTAGCTGCCCCTTCCGTTTTTAATAAGCTAGCCTTCAGTGATACGATCTGTGTCATTAATGAAAACCTCCACTAAAAGGGAATATGTAGAATTGGAATGGGTCCACAGTTGCAAATGTCAGTCTGAAGAATGATCTTGCATGTATATTGATGGCACATACATGCTTGAAATCCAAATGTATTCTAAACTTGCTTTGGCAACAAGGGAATCAGTGTACTGGGAGCTGTGTATGTTGTTTTCACTTCATTGCTGATGTATTATTTTCCTGGGGGAAAGCGCTGGAAAGAGAATGATTTAAACTGTGAAGCATTCCTGACTGACTACACACATTCCCCAAACAATATGTGATGTTGATGTGGAGAATGGCAGTTGGCCCTTGCTTGGTGATGATTTATTAAAGAGGTGAACACTCCCATTGTCACAAAACACAGATGGGATTTTGTAATACTTTTACCCCCAGATCTTCAGTGGCTCACCATCACCTACCAAAGGAAGGACACAGTACTGATTTTGGCATTTACATGACCTACTTCTGTAGCTTTTTCTCTTACTACTCTCCCATAGCCATCCTCTCTTAGAGTCAGATTGGACTGCTTGTGGCAACTTGAACACGGTCCCACTGTTTTCTAGAGGTTAGATCAGTGGTTTTATTGATTTAGGGAAGGTCCAGTGAGGAAACTTCCTCTGTCAGTACAAGTCAGAACCTTCTTTGAAATTTACATTCTTAGAGAGTTATCTAAATCACTGAGAGTTTTAAGTCATTTTTTTTTCTTTGAGATCCCACAATTATAATGGGTCAGTAGCAGAACTTAAAGCCTAATTTTGGGGACTTTAAGGCTGAGCTCTCTATTCTTCTCTATTCCAGATTTAAACACAACTGAGAAGTATTTTATAAAAAATAACAAAATTATAGTAAAATACAGAAAAAGTTAATATGTGCCTTTCAAAATTAGTAAGTGTCCATAGGAATCTTTACATATAGGTTAGTGGATGCCATTTCTAATTGAGTTTGACACCACTGTTTTATATCATGCTGTAGTTGCCATAATTATCATCATCATCATCATCATCATCATTGTACCATTTAAATATTATCTGTAAGTTTTCCAGTTACTTTGCATATTTTGATCTCATTTGAATCTTACAAGAACCCTGTGAGAGAAGTATGACAGAAATTATCATTATTATTAAATAATAAAGATAATTTACTGTTCAGTAAGTTATATATATATATACACATTAATACATATTTGCTATATGTATTTGTATAATTATACATATACAAATACATTGAAGGTAAGATTTAAAGTTATTTGGCCTGTAGTGGGCTATCTAACATGCCACACTATCTTTATGAATGAATGATCAAATGAATGAATTCTGATTTAATAATATACAATGGAACATGGGCTGAATTGAGAATCATAGGAGCCAGCTTCTCTGAAAATGAACAGGTCACATTACCTGTCTTCCAGTTCTAAATCTCTAAGCCTATGAATGAAGTTATATGTATGGAAAAAAATATTAAATAGAAGTGTGTATGATGGGGGTGTGTGAAGAATTATTATAAATGAAGCTTTGGTTCTATTTCTAACATGAAAATATTTTTTAAAAAAAGTAGTTTTTAAAGCATGATGATGAAGTCTGTGTTTACACAAGCAAACCTGTTCTCAGCATTGTAATTATTTTTTCTCTCAAAACTTTTTTTCTCTTCATGTCATTTAACTTCATGGAGCTAGATAGCATCTTAAAGATAAAGTAAAGTAGAAATCTAACGTTTTCACAATCAATCAAAATACTTTAGTATATCACTCTTCAGCATACTGGAAATTATAGGGTTAGAAGGAAAGAATTTCATGAAGCTTTATGATAGAAGCAGTTCCAGTTACTAAAGTGGTATTCCTAGTCATGATCTGTTAAGATTTTCCCAAAGCATTTAGTGACTACTTGTAAAAATTTCCTAGAAAATGAGGAGACTAATAATTATTTAGATAAAGTCTACCTTATAGATTCTCTTCTCCCAATATATACACATGGGCACTTGTTTGTATTCTAATGTAGCTATTAATTAGAGTTCTGTTTAAATCCTTCCAGAACACAGACCCATCTGGATCACAACAAATAATTTGAAAATTTAAGATTGTTTCATGAGTTTGAAGAATGAAGAGGTTTGTGAAGACATTTTTTCCCTCTCATAAGTAGCAATTGAATAATCAGTGCCATGCCTAAAGAATAAATCCCCAAATCTATTGAATGTGTGATGAGCAGTCATGCAGCCTTTGCTTGGAGACATCAAACAAGAGGAAATGCACTACCTTTCAACATGTACTTTCCAATTTTTGAATCTCTCAGTATTCCAGAGTTTTGTTTCATTTTGTTTCCCTTCCACTAGAAGCAATGTTGTCTCCTTACATTTTTTACTCAATGCTTTCAATTCTGCTGGCTAGAGCCAAACAGAAATCCCATTTCCATATACTCAGATATTTGAAGACAGAAAACTAGGTTTCAATGTGTATAGAGAGTTAGGACTGAATTCAGGAGGACCTAAATTCAAATTTGGTCTCAGACATTTCGTAGTTGTGTAATCCTGGGCAAGTCATTTAATCTTTATTTGCCTTAACCCACTAGAGAAGGAAAAGGCAAAGCTCCATGGACAGCTTAATCTACAGGGTCATAAAGAGTTGGCCATAACTGAATGACTGAACAATAACATCCTCCCAACGTCAGCAACTTCTCTTCATCTTTCCATCTTAAAGATTTCAGTAAAACTCTGAGATTTTGAGTAACTCATTTATGTCATTGAATCAGTACATGTCACAGATGGGACTTGAACTCAGACCCATGTCAGGTTCCAAGGTTAGCTCTTCATCCACTTTGCCATCCTACCTTATGTATACACTAGTCACTCAATAAATGTTTATGACTGATTAACAAAATGGTCACTTTTTAAAGTTCTGATAACCCAGTAGTATATTACTATTGAGATGTAAAGCCCCTTATCTTCTAAATTAATAAAACTCAACCCTTTTTACATTACTTTAGTTAAGATGCAATGAACTATTTCCATCTGCATCTGTGCCAATTTTTACATTATGTCGCATTCACCAGCATGCAAAATGCAAAGGCTGTCATCATTTAAAAGTCATTTTACTTAAATTTGTAGAATTTTAGTCACTTTCTGAAGCTCAATAAATGCCAAGTCAATGTGCACATTCATTATTAATAAAGCAGGAAGCTGGAATCCTGTGACAAACCCTACCATGATGACTTCTGTACCGCCCAGGGACTGATTCAGGCAGAATCATTTTCTCTGATGGATGTCAGTGCCACAGAATGACATCTGTTCGTTAATAAGCAGCTGCCCTGGAATTGGCTTAGAAACACATGGATTGAGTATACATGGTCTAGTAGTTAGAACAGCAAGCCTCAGAGTCAACATTTCTGGGCTTAACTCCCAGGTCTGCCAGTGACAGTCTGGGCTGCCTTGGAATATAACTCAGTCTACATGATACCAAAGCAAACCCTAGATTCAGTAGGAAGTGGGGACTTATTCAAACCAGTTTGGCATTCTATAGATAAAACAAGAAGCTAATTGTGCGAGTCGCTCAATGGTTTAGCAAGATGTAGCTGCATTAGTTGCAGGATGCATCAATGACTATTGGACAGATGTTTGAGATTGGATACAAGTTCTGTCTGTCTGTTTGTTTCTTTGTCTCTATCTCTCTGTCTCTCAGTCTCTCTCTCTCTTCCTTGCTCCCTCCTCTCTCCTTTTCTTCCTCCATAATTCCCTAAGCTTTCTTTCTTTCTCCTTCCTGTACCCCATAATGGCAGAACTTAATACAAGATGCTTCATTCTTGAACAATGTCATAATAACTCAAGATCCATGTTAAGGAGCACATTGAACAATTTATCTGAATTCCCAAGTTTCCAAAATGTATGGAATCTGACTTCTTTTCAAAATGAGGTGAAAAGGATGAATAAGTCCTCTTAGTAATCCCACAATTACTTACCGAGAACTACCTCAGTACAAAACACTGTGAGACATACAATTCTAACTTCAAGGAGTTTAATGTGTGAGAAAGCAGATAAAACAGCTACATAAATAGCTAAGGTACAAAATAAATTTGATACATACATGAAAAAAACACATGTTATTAAATTTTAAAGGGGTAGAGAGAGAAGTAGAATGAAGGAGGAAGAAGGATGGAGAAATTTCCAACTGGAAAAGATGCTATCTTCGATTTCAGGACATTTGGATGAGATCAAGGGAAACAGCAGTTGAAAGCTTTGTTCAAATCGCCAATTTACTACCCGTAAGGACTACAGAAACTCACTTAACTTCTTTGTCTCTTCTTTATAAAATGAAAATGGGCTAATTCTCCTACCCAGAATTTGGGTGCTTAGTTCCATCAATAAAAGTGCATCCTTCAAAAGTGCACAGTTCAATCCCCTCACACTTTATCTTATGAGATTTTTGGTTACTTTCTCCCATTAATCGTCGGCAGCTAAATGATAGAGTAGAATAGATTTAATAGACTGCATTAGTTACACCAGACTAAGAAGTGGTTTAAACAATACAGGTATATTTTCTTTTATTAATTTCCAAATTTTAGTCATGTTTGAAAGATTTGTTTGAAACTGAAGCAATTGCTTAGAATCTTCTAATAATAATCCTTTCTTCTAATTTAATACAAAATTTAACAATTGCTCTAAGAATTTAATGATCTGACTGCCCAGACAAGTGCTTAAAAATAAGTTCCATAAAGTTGTTGTTTTTTTCTGCTCAGTCAGTTTCATATATATTTGTGTGTTGATGTTTCATGATCACTTTATGTAGTGCTTCTTAACTTTATTCTTGAAGAAACATGAAACTTCTGAGTAGTCCATAAACTTGTCATCTTTTTATCACCATCTTCACTTGTGTCTACTTTTAAATTGAATCTACAAAACATTCACATGGATGTTGATTTACTATGAAGAATATTGTCCAGTTTTTTTAGGTAATTTTGTTTTTTGTAAAACAAAAAAAAAAATGGTGCTGTGATTATCTTCATAATTGTATTTATCGACTATCAAAATCAAATCTGCCAACTTTATTGTTCAATACAACAAGGTGAATGTGTAAGCAATCTATTAATTTAGCATTTTTGATTTTATTTATAATGAGTATATCAATATTCCTATAATTTCTGTAATATATCATTTGTCAACTTGTTGGTTTTTTGGATAAAAATCTCATATTTAGAACAGCAACAGTTAATGTAGTATCTATAAATGGTTTAGAAGCTGTGATGCTTAGCATCTTCTGTTTTTTTTTTTTAATCCATCTGATAATGTCACTGAAGAAATAAAGGGGGTCAGATTAAACTGCTAATCATTTTGTATTTTTTTTTCATGATTTGTTGGTACAGAATTCTTCATTTAATGGCCAGCTTAATGGACAATAGCTCACTTCACCTTATCCAGTTTTCTCTTCAAACAAGAAATAAAATGTAACTAGTAACACAATGGCAATCTTTATCTAGAGTTGCATTGAATTTGCATAACCTTTTAGAACACAGGCTTTTCTAAAATAAAATTTCTATGCCAAGATGAAGTTCAAAGTAGAACTTTTGTGTAGGATAATTTGTATCTATTAATTTACATTTACTTTAAAAAATATCAAGTAAAATGGACACTTCAGAGCTTAGCAGTGTCTGGCACTTAATAGTCTTTAAATTCATGTTTATTGACTGATACATAGAAACAGGGGCAAAGGAAGCTACATGAAACCACAGGTCTCTTATATTTGTTTTGATTTAAATAACATAATAAATGTAACATAGCTTTTAAAGCTATCTTGGTGGTCTTTTTGGTCTTGGTCTGTTGTCTTCTATGATTTCTTTTTAAAATATGTCTTCATAACTCTCCTTATTTCCTTCTTTATCTTTTTTTTTTAATTTACCTTTTCCTTATCCTTCCTTAACCTCATCATCTCTTAATGGGGAAGGAGTAGAAGTCAAAGGCTTTGAAAAAATATTCACTATCAATAAAAATAAATTCATAATAAGACATCAATAAATGTCTTTATCTTTAAATAAGTAACAGTTAAAAAATGCAAGTTAAAGCAACTTTAACATTTCACTTCGTACCTATCAAAGTAGCAAAAGTTATAAATAATCAATATTTGAGAGGCTGCTGAGAAAGCAGGTACTCTACTACACTGTTAGAGTAATTATTAATTGGTACAGATATTCTGGAAAGCAGTTTGGAAGTATGCCTAGAAAGTTACCAAAATGTGCATACTTTTTGTTGTTGTTGTTGTTGTTGTTGTTTTACCCATCATTCTTTTTTTAAAAATTATTATTATTATAACTTTTTATTGACAAAGCCCATGTCTGGGTAATTTTTTTACAACATTATCCCTTGCACTCACTTCTGTTCTGATTTTTCCCCTCCCTCTCTTCACCCCTCCCCTAGATGGCAAGCAGTCCTATACAAGTTAAATATGTTGCAGGGTATCCTAGATACAATATATGTGTACAGAACCGAACAGTTCTCTTGTTGCACAGGAAGAATGGATTCAGAAGGCAAAAATAATCTGGGAAGAAAGACAAAAATGCAAGCAGTTTACATTCATTTCCCAGTGTTCTTTCTTGGGGTGTAACTGCTTCTGTGTATTCTGTCTATTCTGTCTAATCAATTGAAACTTAGTTAGATCTTCTCTTTGTTGAAGAAATCCACTTCCATCAGAATACATCCTCATACAGTATCATTGTTGAGGTATATAATGATCTCCTGGTTCTGCTCATTCATTTAGCATCAGTTCATGTAAGTCTCCTGTGTGTACTTTTTAACCCATTTCTATCACTACTATAATTATCCTCCAAAGAAATAAAATAAAGAGAAAAAGAAGTAATACATACAAAAATATTAATTTTTCAAGATAGATTTTTCAAGATTTTTTCAAGATTTTTCAAGCTCTTTTCAAGATAGCCAAAAATTGAAAACTAAGAGACCATCCATCTTCCTATTTGGGAATGGCTAATCAAATTGTGTAATATGAATGTACTGTAATAGTATTTTGTCATAAGGAATCATAAAATGAACATTGACAAGTCTCTACTTAGTAAGGAAAGCAAGTGTTTTTTTTTTGTTTTTTTTGTTTTTTTTTTTTACTGAGGCAGTTTCTGGGCTATTTTGACATCTACTTTGTGGTGGTTGTTTTGGATCAGTTAAATCTTTGAAATATATGGTTTTAAACACTTATGAACTGGTGAGATCTCTACAAATGATTCAGATTGCAATGAGATGAACTAAAGCAACTTGTACAATTACAACAATGACACTGAAAAAATAATGACTAGAACTCCTATCTAGTATAATAATAAACCATAATTACAAAAGAATAAAGATGAAACATGCCGTTAACCTCCTTATAGATGAATCTAAAATTCAGAAAGAGAAATGGATTTTCTGACATGGCTAATGTGAAAATTTGTTTTTCCAGATGATGCAGCTATATACTAACTGATTTGTTTTAATTATTGGAAAGATAGTGTAAAAAATTAATCAAAAGCATTTTACTTGAACAAAAAACTAATAATCTACATTGGTTAAAAAAAATAGAAAGGGAAGGGGAAAAGGATGGAAGAAAAAAAGAATAAATGAAGGATGGAAAATAAATAAAAGAAGGAAAATGCAAAAGAAGAAACATAGGTAAAAAGGGAAGGAACAGGTGAGAAAGAGGAGAACAAAGAAAAGAGAAATAAAAAATGAATGTACATATGACTGATTATGCACCTTATTATTGATTATTATTACCTTACATTATGTTATGAGGCATCTGATTATGCATTATTAGTCCTTTACCCTTCTATAACAATATGGGTAGGATGCTTCATGATCTTTCCTCTGAAAATTTTTCAGAGTTCTCAAGTCTTTCAAAGTTTTTTTCCCCCTTTGTTTCTTCATGTTTATTGTATAAATAACATTCTAGCTCTGTTCATTTAATATTATCCCCTTTTGTCATTTCTTATAATTCAATAATAGTCTATTAAATTAATATACTACCATTTGTTTCTTTATATCCTCAAATGGTGAACACTTCTTTAGTTTCTGGTTCTTTGCCAGTGCATGGAGAGCTAAAGGTACATATAGGTCCTTTTTATGGAAGAGTAATTATAAATAGGTGCCAATAAATGCATGTTGGTTAATTGCTATTTCAATTACAATTGCCCACAAAACTTCAGTAGCCTAAGACCATTGCCAGATTTGCAAACTATTAATTCTGATTTCACAATATTAATGCATTTAATTCCAGAGCCATGTGTTCAGTTATCATTCAATTGAAGACAAAGGGTTTTTTGTTTGTTTTTCAGTAGTCCCAGTATATGATGCATAGTTAATACTTAATGAATAGCTACTGACTGCACTTGAATTGAGCCTAGTGTATTTTGAGAAGCAAACAAACAGAATCATCTTTTTGCCTTCAAAGAGTTTAAATATGAATGAGGAATCATTTTATAAATACATTAAAATACATTCAACACACATTCAATGCAAAAGAAATGTCCTCAATGGAGAAGGATTAATTTCTGGGAAGACCGGGACAAAGCTTTCTACAAAAGAATGTGGAGTTTGAGCAGAGTCCTGAAAGAAGCCAGAGAAGTCAGGAGGCAGAGATTGGTGAGAAGAGAGAGCATCTTCAATAACGAGGATGTGCAGAAATAAGTGATGAATTCAGAGTCAGAAAGTCTAGCTTCTAGACCTCATAGTCACTTATAGCTGTTTGACCTCCCCTGAGTCATTTCACTGACTGGGGCAACAACACACCCTAAGGAACAAAATAGGAGTAATCATCCTTGTTCAAATCATTATTGCTATCATTAAAAATGACAAAGTACATAAAAGTACTTTGTGAATGATGAAGAATTATGGGTACTCTGATGGATCTGTGTGTGGGCTTATCAATGGGAAATGTTCTCTCCAGGGATACAACTCGCAATCCATCCATGCCTGCTTATCTGGAGATTCTTTTCTTGATTGTCCATTAAATTTGCCAAAGAGAATCCAGACGTTAGGCTCACTCCTTTGCCTGATCTTTTTAAAATCTCAGTTGCATATGGGCTTTCTTTCCGTCATCACAGTCAGTATATGATACTCATTTCTTTTTCTAGTTATACACAGAAAAATGACAATCATGATCAAAGCAAAAGTAGATGTTTATATAGTGTTTTACATATATGAACTCATTTTGAAGAGGGGACTCCTGAACTTGGAAAATCCTTGAAGGAGAAAATCTTCAATTCTGCCTCAATAAGAGACTCTGCCCCATGTCTTTTTTTTTTTTTTTTTTCCTTAAATGAATTTAAGTTTTAACTGCTTGAGGTGGGGGGAGGGGATGATGTGGGTTGTGGTCTCTTTAAGACCTGATTTATTTCTGATTCCCAACCCCTCCTAGCTGATATCAATTCAGGAAGCTTGGACCTTTTGATCCACAAATCCTGGTCAAAAGCACCTCTTTGAATCCCAATAGAAGATCCGGGCCTGTCCCAGCCTCCACCCGGATCTGAGCCAACTTGGGCTGTCCCAGTCCCCATTCTAATGATCTGCTCAGGTTTCCCAACCCCCACCAAGCAAGCTCAAGCCCCCACTGAAATCCAGCGAGGAGCCAACTTGGAACTTCACCCACAGGCCTCTTTAGCTAAATCTCTCTTTCTAAAAGAGTCAGACGAGAATCCTCTCTTTGCAGAGGTTCCAAACATGCCAGCCTTACGCCTGGCATGCCAGGGATCTCTATCTGCTAGAATCCTGTTTCCAGTGTCCTCTTATCTCTTTATCCTTACCTATTTCTTTAACTATACCTTAAACCTTACTTCCAAACCCCATCATAAACCTCTTTTATCAATCTAGCTTTTCGGGCCTGTAATTCCTTTGCAGGGTACTCGCACCGTTACTAGACCTTATTTAATTCCGTATCCTTGCACCAAATCCAAAGGGGTTTCAGGGGAGCTCTATTTGACTCCCTATACCCCAAACCTGCCACTAGACCTTAATTAAACCTTAATTTCATTTAGGTACCCCATAACTAGACCTCATCAATTTGAGTCCCAGAAAGTTGAAAAATAACTACTAAAATTAGGCTCACAGTTTTCATAGGATTGTGGATTTAAGGCTAGAAAGGATTGTCTATACCACTGATTCCAACTATCTCATTTTATTAATGAAGAAACTGAGAACAAGATAGTTTAAGGAACTCTTTGAAAAGTCACTGAGTTATTGAGAGTTTGAAGTGGCATTGAAACCATTTTTTTCCTGATTCAAAAAAAAATATTTTATTCACCAGAGGGCACACCACCCCCGAACAGTTGTTTAGAACCTTTGAGAATTACATCTACACTTTCTATTGATTACATTTTTTTTATTACATTTTAAATTCTGTTTGATCTGAGCAATGTATTGGAGACTGCTCATGACCACCATTACTTTTCCATTTTTTTTTTGGAATCATTCTCAACTTTTTCAGTTCTGAGATTTGAAAACTCCACAGAAGACAGACACTCTGTAATTCCAGACAAATGTCAGTATTTCAAAAAAAGAGATGGCTATATTTCAGAAAGAAATCTGGTGTTATGAAAAGAACAATGCAACTTCCCAAAGGCAAATCTGTTGCATCACAACCTTTCATAATGCAATATAATTATAATATTATAGCCACAATGTCTCAAACCTGAGCCTTGGGGAAAATGCATTTTATTGTGCCTATGGAAGCATCTTTTCTCTTCCTTCTGGTGGTAGACTCATCTCCTCATCTCAAGCTCAGGTCCAATGATGAATGAATTAGGAAGGAACAGATCAAGAGGTTAGAGCATTTCTTTTTTCTGTCTTCTAAATGGGAGGGTAAAGAAAATGTCCTCCTAGTTCTTATATATAACAAAAAAATCAAATCCAGTCTTATCTAGATATTATGGTAATCCTGTCCCTAGAAATTATCATCCTCTAGTCTTGAAGGCTTTGTCTTTCCAATTATTTAATGCAGCTTCTTTTAGACAAACAGCTTCTAATTTTCCATCAGCACACTCAAGAATTGCCTTCCCTTTTTTATTTCCTGGTTCCAAGTGTGCACCAGCTGTTCTTTTAAAAAAAAAATCTTAATCTCTTTCACAGAAAACACTGAAAAGAAATTGGATGTATAAAAATCAAAACACTAATCTACAGGAGTAATGTTAGTTTAAGCTCCAATTTGAAAAGATGATCACATTAGGGCCTTTGTTTAGGGAATTCACTTGGTAACACAGACAACAGAGAAATCACTAATACTTACCATATTAAACAAGAGATTCACATCATATAACAGTTCCAGTCTGATTCACTTGCTGAGTAAAACAAGTTCTGGATTCTGGGACAGATGTCCTCTGAGAGTCCTAACTAGGCAAAGGGTAAGTTCCCTGCAATGATTTGGGGGTTTGTGCATGGGGGAATGAGAGACACTGTCCATTAAAAAAAATAATAACTTAAGTGAAGGGATGGAATCCTCTCACAGCAGCTATTTCATGAAATCTTAGGTTAGAGGGCAAGAAATAGAAAATAACCTCATTTTCCTCTTTTGTTCTGATTTTACTTTCACAACATGACTAACATGGAAAAAAATTAATGTGACTGTAAATCTATGAAGTGTAAACAGGTTGATTGCTGTATCAGGCAGTGGAGAGGGAAGACAAAGAGGGAAAAAAATTTGGAATTAAAAATCTTGCAAAATCAATGTTAAAACTATCTTTACATGTAATCAGGGAAAATACTATTAAGTTAAAAAAAAAGAAATAGGAAACAAAATTGTAAATGGGGAAAGCATCATCATCATCAAAACTCTACTTTTCATCTTCAGCTGTACTTGGTTTGACCTCCACAGAACATCATGCCTCAATGGGGTAACCTCTGTTTTCATTCCTTATTTCTCTCAATTACCCTGCTTCTCAGCTTCCTTTTATGGATTGTCTTCCTTTATTAGGTTAAAAGCCCTTTGAGGGCAGGGACTGTCTTTGTTTGAATTATTTGTATCTTTAATGCTGAGCACAGTACCTGGAACATAGCAAATGCTTAATAAATGATTATATTGTTATTATTATCACATCTTCTCCTATAGAGTTATTTTTACTACTCAAAGTCATAATGATGTTAACAAATAGAAAGAGCATGTGCCAGAATCAGAAAACTTGGCTTCAAATCAGAACTCTGCTGATTCCTACTTATGACATTAATTAACTCAATCTCTCTGGAATCTCATTTTCCTCAACTTTAAAAGAATTTGGATAAGCTAACCTCTAAATCTATAAGTCTATAACCCTTATTGTGTATGAGGATGGACAAATCACATGACCTTTGATACTCCTAAATTTCCTGACTTATAGATATAGTAATACAGTATTTGTACCTTACTGGAGGCTCCCATCAATATTTTGGCACTCTAATGAAGAGGGTAATGCATGTAAAGTACTCTGTAAGCTTCAAAATGGCTCTATAAATTTCAGTTGTTATTATGGATGAATCATCACAAATTTGTCTTCAGTTAGGAAACTAATTAACTAGGCTCTCTTTATTCTATTCTCTTATCCAGGATGGCTCCCTGGATGAGGCAAGATGTATTATTAAGGATCTTGAATTAAAAAAAAAAAAGAAAAGAAAAAAGAAAGAAAGAAAAGAAAACAGAAAAGACATGTATATGGAGGTATAGTTTCTCAGTTATAGATTATGGCAGTAATGCAAAGTATGGACAGAAAGAAAGGAAAAGTAGGCAAAAGATATCATCGTTGCTGCTATTGTTGACAGAAAAAAAGAATAACAAGAGTAATAACAGAGAAGTTTACTGGGAGGTAAACAGTAATAGACTTTAAGAATATCTCATAGATAAAGGCTTAAGAATTTCAAATGAAGGTGATAATAAGAATTGATATTAGTGTGGTGCTGAAATACTTACAAAGCATTTTCCTGTGGAAAATCTTGTGAAGATTTTGCTACAATATTCCTATTTCATAATAAGGAAATTGATGCTTAGAGAAATCCAATAAGTTATTTAAAGTTACTCAACAACTAAGATGCAGAGCAGTGCCTCAACCTCAGAACTTCTGACTCAAAAGTCAGACCCTTATACTAAGATAAGATCGAAATGGATTCATGATTTAGACATAAAAGGTGATATTATAAGCAAATTAGATGAACAAAAGATAGTTTACTTCTCAGACTTATGGTGAAGGAAGGAAATTATGGCTAAAGAATAACTCTAGTACCTTAGTGAATACAAAAAGGATTATTTTGATTGTATTGAGTTAAAAAGTTTTTATACAAACAAAACTAATGCAGACATGATTAGAAAAGATGCAATAAACTGGGAAAAATTAAATTCAGAGATTCTGATAAAGGCCTCATTTTAAAAATATGTAGAGAATTGACTAAAATTTATACAAATTCAAGACATTCTCCAAATGATAAAGGTCAAAAGATATGAAGAGACAATTTTCAGATAAAAATATTGAAACTATTTCTACTCATATGAACAGATTAAATCACTATTGATCAGAGAAATGCAAATTAAAATAACTCTTAGGTACCACTATAATGATGAATATTGGAGGGAATGTGGGAAAACTGGGACATTAATACATTGTTGGTGGGGTTGTGAACTGATTCAACCCATTCTGGAGAGCAAGATGGAACCATACCCAAAGGGGTATCAAACTGTACATACTCTTTGATCCAACAGTATTTCTACTGGACTTGTATCCCAAAAAAATCATAAATGAGAGAAAGGGACCCACATGTACAAAAATGTTTGTAGCAGCCTTTTTTGTAGTGGCAAGAAATTAGGAACTAAGAGGATATTCATTAGTTGAAGAATGGCTGAATAAATTATGGCATATGAATGCTATAGAATATTATTGTTTTATAAGAAATGATCAGCAGGATGATTTCAGAAAGGCCTGGAGAGACTGACATAAACTGATGCTAAGTGAAGTGAGCAGAACCAGGAGATCATTGTACATGGGAACAGCAAGATTATATGATAATCAATTCTGATGAATGTGCTCTTTTCTACAATGAGATGATTCAGGCCACTTGCAATTATCTTGTGATGAAGAGAACTATCTAATCCCAGACAAAAGACTGTGGGAACTGAGTGTGGATCACAACATTTTATTTTCAATCCTTTTGTTGTTGTTTGCTCACATCTTGTTATGTATAGATGAATTGCATATATTTAGCATATATTGGATTACTTATTGTCTAGGGGGTGTATAGGGAGAAGGGAGAGAAAAATTTGGAACATAAGTTTTGCAAGGGTAAATGTTGAAAATCATACATATGTTTATAAAATAAAAAAAACTTTAATAAAAAATGACAAAAAAAATCTAATCCTAAAAAAAGGTCAGGTTTTTCCATTAATTCCCAACTCGTGTATGACCAAGCCAAATAATGCAGAATAAGCATAAGTCCTCTCTGACTCTGGGACCAATCCACTACACCACAGAAAAAGAGTTTGGATTTATTATGTGTGAACATTACTGAGAGTCAGATTTTAATTCAACCCAGAGGCCTATATGGAGTGATTCATCATGCATTGGTATAACTATGTCTTCTAAAAATGGATTCATATTTTACACAAAGTCCTAACACAGATTCTAGAATAAAATAGCATATTATGTCTCAGCTCTATTTCCTACCTGGGGCAAATAAATCATCTGGTCAGAAATTTCAATCAATTTGTCAAGACACTACAAAAGCCATTTTGGACTTTCTTATCAGGAATTTTAGTAGGTAAAGTTCCTTGAATAACACTCACTGATCCAAATCAATAGGAATGCTTTAGACCACCAGGCTTACAAATCTGGGTCAGGAGCCTCTATCAGGTCAGAAGCCATGACAGCTGACTTCAACCTCTACATGAGCTAGATCATGTTTACTTCAGCTAGGTAAATGCCCTTTCAGCAGATAATTCTACAAATGTGTTTTATAACTATTGACAAACTTCTTAAATCTCTAAAGTCCCCACCTGAGGCAAGTGATTCTGTCATCATCAGCTATAGCCAGAATGTTTCTAGTAGTCAGCCAGAACTATTTTATCCCTATGCCCCAAGAGGGTCACTATCATGTGCCAAATAATATGGAAATCACTCAAGTTGGATAGAGTAGTCTTGGGTCATCCCCCTCAAAGGAAAGTTAGTCTGGGTGTGAATTGGAATTGTAAATTAAAGACCAGTCTTGGTCAGCAATGCATATTTCTCTGGACAGTTTATCCAATTAACTAGGATAAGCATTAATAATAATAATAATAACAGTTGTAATGTCAAACTAGGAATATTAGTACTAGATGAGAAGAGAGAACAGCAGAAAGAAAGAGGGAGAGTAAATTGAATCTAATGAAATCTTTGTCCTCAAAAGTTTAGGTTTTTATGCCATCTCTGGGTATTTCCTGGCTGTGCCCCACACTGGTATGTCAGCATGATCATGGATCCATTGCATTGAAATCCTTCTTTTCCTATCCCAGAGAAGTCTGAGTTTAGATGCTGATTCCATGGAGTAGTGTAAGAAAAGAATTATTGTTTCTATTTTTAAATGGAGGAAACTGAGGCTTCCAGGCACTTAATCCAAGGCTACAAAATATGAGAACTTGAATCTATATTTTCAGACTCCAAAGCCGACATTCGTTTTTCTATAATGACATGCTCCCTCCCCTTCCCTCTCCTTCCCTCCATTAAGGAATATAATCTCTTGTCAAAGAACTGAGTGAATCTAATTTATTAATGAATGATGATTTAAGCTATGAGCCCAGTGCCCATATTATCAATGTTTAAATTGCATAAAAGAGAAGAGGCATCATTGTCCTAGTCATGTTTGCTTTAAGGGCACAAAAGGAAAAGACACATGATTACTCTGGGCTAATGTTCTTAAAGGGAATTAAAGGAATGGAAAACCATTGTTCACACTGGTATACTTAAAGTTCAATCGAAGAGAGAGACATCATGGATGTAGACCTAGGTATGTCTTGGAAGAGAAGAGGCAGCACCATTCTGAACCTGCTCATTTAAAGTGCATGAAAAGGAAATGACATTATTGGTGTAGATCAATGTGCTTTAACCTCATCAAGAGAAAATACATTGTTTTGGGTTTTTTTTGGAATCCTTTACTAAGTGTAAATTAATATAAATGCTTTAATATGTGGACAATTTGAAGACAATAGAAAAAGATGGCTTTTCATTTTTGTTGCAAGAAGATATAAAGAAAAGTGATTTAATGAAAATATTTTGAATTATTTCTCTCTGTCCCCTAAATATGCATTTTAAAATGGAAAATTAATAGACTAAATACATCATTGTTCTTCCTTAAATTCATTTTTTGTGAATTTCAAAGAGAAATTTTACCAAACCATCAAAGTCAAATGATATCAATATTATTAGTGGCCAAAGGAATGACAATACCCCTAAGACGAAACATTTATTGCTAAGACAAATCCTCATATACTTCAAGGATATGAAAAGAGTTGATGTTATAAAATGATGTGAACTCATAAGCAACTCACTACAAACTAGTTCATGCATTTTACACTCAAGAGATTCTCTCCCTCAAATATCCCAGGGTTACTAAATGATTTTTTGAGCTTCTCACTGAACTGTGAATGAGTTTCCAAGTCCTCACATAATAGAAAAGGGAAGAGTTTCCCCCAGTAAAGAGTATGGAAAAGTGCCAAGTAGCAAAGAGTAATTATCAGGGAAAAACCAGGGCATCTTGGGAATAGAATACCTCTGGTAGAAGTATTTTACAGTATTGATTCAGGTCACCACCCAAAGTGATTACTTTAATGTAAATGTCATAATCTAAGAGCTGATAAATTAAAAGGAGAATTTGGTCTGAGTCTTAGCCCAACTTGAAATGGAAGCATATTCTCTTCAGTTGTTGCTATATCCTACCTATCAAGAGCTTTAGATAGCATCTTTGAAAGGGATATAGTCCTAAATTTGGGGGATATAGTCCTAAATATAGTCCATGATTGTGAAGTAGGTGAAATCTTTCATTCTCTCTCCCACTTGTGTCCACCACCTTCCATTCTTTCACTATCCCTTTTCTCCATATAAATGCATGGCTATCTGCTATTCTTTAATTTTGCATAGGTCTTTTTAGCCATTTGAGAAGGTTATGAAGAATGTATGAAAATAAAATGATTAGAAATCTGTGCCTTTGGAATACTTGAATTTTAAAAGGGTACTCCACAGATAGTGTCTTGTATAGCATAATTGGGGAAACTTGAGCCAGGAGGCTAGAGGTATTTCTTTGTAGATTACACTTTGGGAACTATTTCTAGGGCAGGAAAGTGATGCAGTGGACAGAGAACTGGTCTTGGAATCAGGAGGAGTTGAAATCGAGCTTCAGATACTTACTAGTTGTGTGACCCTGGGCAAGTTAATTTAACCCCATTTCCCTCTATTTCCTCATCTATAAAATGACCTATAGAAGGAAATGGAAAACAACTTCAGTATCTTTGCCAAAAATATCCCAAATAGTTCCATGAAGAACAGGATACAACTGAAAAATACCACAACAAAACCAGTTTTATCATCATCTATCAGATCGTGGAAAGAACTTTATAAGTAATCAAGGCTAAACCCCCTTTTTAAAGAAGAATACATTGAGGTGCAGTTAAATGGCTTGTCTAAAGTCACATGGAGAGCAGCATTAGTGGCAATACTGGCACTTAGAGGTACTTTAAGATTTGCAAAAAAGCTCATTGTAAAGAGAGCTGGGCCTGGAATCAGCATTTACTTGTTATATGATCCTGGAGAAGTTATTTTAATTCCCATTTGCATCAATTTTCTCAATTATAAAATGAGGATCATAACAACAATCACTTCCCATGACTGTTGTGAGGATCAAAGGAGATAAAAATTGTATAAAAACACTTATTACAGTGTCTGGTGTATAGTAGGTAATATACAATAGAACTTGTAAGGCAGGTAGAATTACCCCCTTTATACAGATGAATAAATTGATGCTTAAAGAGATCAAGTCATCTACCCAAGATAGGGTTTTAGTAACAATTTGAGCTAATAAGGATCTGTCACCAGATTTAAATTGAAATCTTTCCTATTTCTAGTTTAATGCTTTACCCATTATGCCTCATTCCTCAGCCTTGTCTAAAAGTGGCAGTCACTGTATTAATATTCAAAAGGAGACCCCAAAAAGTTAGGGTTGCAGACAAATGTCACAAAATGTCTCAAAAGAATTTGCAGTCTTGAACCCATCTCCAAGGTCAAGGGGAAAGTTTATTATAATTGTAAAGCCAATTGAAGTGTATTAAATTCCAAAAGGATTTAGCAAAGAACCAGGAGAGGAAATGTATAGGAATAAAGAGAAATCTGATTTTTCATGTCAATGATATGCTAATTTTATGGTTTAGAGTGATCTGCTATGCATCTCACCTTTGGCTCAGAAACCCTGTTATCCCCAGCAACAGACTGTTATCAGGCAGTCAGCAATGACTGTAAGATTATAATACAGTATTCCTGAAGCCAGGAGATTTTAGGATCATTGACAAAGAGATTGTTAGAACAGTAGCTCTCCTTAAATCTGCGGGGGGCTCAGGATTATTGCTATATTTTTCCTAGAAGCTGCAATTTACAATTGTAAGGGTCCTAAAATTGTCAGGCTTGAAGTCAAGGGTAGGGGATTTTAACTCTTCAGTAGAATGGAGAAATTGAAAAGAAAACAACCAGGCTATGCCTTACTTATTTCAGTTTCCTAGATGTAAACCAATTCTTTGAGAGGTCTTCCAAGTACTTATCTTCCCCTATTCAAATTCCAAAATACTACTCTTTGAATATAGGACTTTTGCTTAGTGTCTTGCAATTAAGTTCTACAAAAATGAATGCTGAATACTATATTTACATGCAATATATATAACCAGTGTCTGGTATAAAGTAGGTAATATACAATAGACCCCATAAGGCAGGTACTAAAAGTAGATTTATCCCCCTTATACAGATGAGTAAATTGATACTTAAAGAGATCAAGTGATCTGCCCAAGGGCTTGATAGGGAGAGAAAGCAACAAAGATGGCTTAGTCCTCATCTTGACTGATAGATCATACCAATATCTTCATTATCAAGATGTATTCCAACCTTGTTAATCAATATGTCTTTTATTATTTATCAGAAAACTCAAAAAAAAATCTCCTGCCTTCATTGACCTTTGCAGTGACATTGGTTTCCTATTTTATTCCTCTCCTTTTTCTATTCATTTCATAGAAAGTTTTAGAAACTTCATTTCTTACAAACTTTAGTTTGATGTTTGGGGTGGGCATTTAGTATTCAAGTAGACTGTTTGATTTGAGGTTTAACAAAATGGGAAAAAAGCAAAATAAGCTGCAAATAGATTTGGCCCAGCATTCAGAACAAGAAAAGTATTCCATCAATAATAAACCGATTTTTCCCCCCATTACAAAATGAGTTTCTGGATTGTTTGTTTGTTTTCTAATTTAAACTTGATTGTGTTTATGTTTTTCTTTACTCACACTCATCATAAATACAGCAGGAGTCTAATTGATGCATTAGGCCAAACAATTATATTAAATCTGTAATCCATTAGTCTAATGTAAGTCATTTCAATGTCAATTCCCTATCCTACTTGTGTTCAGTGGTCATTGACTACTAATGTAAAAAAGCACATTTAAAAATGAAGACTGAAATTATTTTTTTCATTATTTGCCCAAGCTTTCAATAAAAGACTTTTAAATGTGATGAGTGTAACCTCACATCTAGTCATGTTTGGAAAATTCTCCACAAAACCTCATTTTTGTTCTGCCTTCTTGATTTTTTCAGTTATTTAATACATTAGAAATCTCTCTACCTCCACATTGCCTATGAAGGAAAATGTGTTTGATTTGTCTCTTCTGCACACTCCATAAACTGAGGTCTGCTAAACTGTTTTCTTTACTAGTACTAGTCATCAATCATCATTCTGTAGTAGCTACATTTTGATGTCCTCAACCTGGTTTGCAAGACCTTTACCGCCCCTCCAAGCTTTATACACTCTTTCTTTCAGGTAAATAGGACAACTAGCTTCTGTCCCACTTATATATTATTATATATACCAGTTCCAAGCCTTTTCATGGGCTATTCCTCATGTCAAGAAAGCTCTCTTTCCCCAATTTACCTTGTAGAATCCCAAGCTTACTTTATGACAGCTCAGGCAGCACAAAGGACATGGTCAGATTCATTCCCAGTTGGTAACATTGACTTTTTTGCAATGACCTTATATTATCCTTAAATGCTTTGTATTTCTTTATCTATGAATATGTTTATATATTCTCCCTCCTCCAAAAGCTTGTAAGTATTTGGAGGACAGAATTTTTTTTCCTTTTATCTCCCCTATGCCTTGTACTTAGTAAGTAATTAATAAATGAGTGTGGAATTACATCAAACATATCTTTTACTTTTATTTTTAAAAATAATATCTGGATATTTTATTATTTAATTTTCAGATATTTAAATATCTGAAGATGATTCAAATAGTTCAATTATTTGAGAAATGACTGAAATACATATATATGTACACATATACATATGCATGTATATATACATATATATTTGTACATAATTTATCAAAAGACTTTACATGTTATTTAGATTTCACAAACCTCATTGACTATTTTTTCCCCTACATATCTAGGCCTTCATTGTTATTACCAGGTAACTTGCTATATGATTTATTATATTTAAAGTGTGTATTGTAATATGTCCCATAATTACCTCAACTGCAAATCTAGTACTAGGGTTTGTAAAGTGTAATGACTTCATATCGACACCTTTCTCAAATGAAGCCTGTTGGAAAATGAATACTGTCTATAAAAAATTAATGAATTGGCTTAATAGTATCCAGTGATTATTAGTCTTAGATTGTGGTAAGTGCTTTCTACTTCGGCCCTCATGTAAAAAGAGAACAAAGGATATGAACAAAATGAATTGAGAGATATCCACAGTTATATAAGGTCAATTTATCTCAAATGAAGTCAACCAGATAGGTGCTTTAGATGGGTGCTATTACATGCTAAGAGCTCGATTGTTCCTTGTCCTTCAGTGAGCTTGAGAACTCTAATGCAGCAGTTAGGGGATGTGTCAGGATTTCCTAAGGACTCTTGAAAGATTTAACAGTGGAGATTAGTTTGCCAAAAAGAAGAGAAAAAAAGATGTCTAATCAAAGTATTCAATGAGACTGTATCTACAGATCCATATTAATCATTTAGAAACTGAAAATCATTTAAAGAGAAGTTAAATTCCACTAAAGAAGTATATTGAAAATAACATTAAAATTAAATCTTATCTCACTCATTTTCCTAAATTGTTTTCAAAAATATTCTTTCTGTTTCTCAATGAAGGAACATTGATTCATTCTCTACTATGTGCATACCTTGTTCTGGGGATACAACTACAAAAAATGAAATTATGCTTTCTTAATGAACTTTAATGGGAAAGAAAACCAACATATATGTACTTAAGTACACACATAATATATATATATATATAATTTATCTATTCTGTATTTATTATATATAAATTATATTACATTTTGTATATGTATTATATGTAATATATTATATATAGCTATTATACATTATAAAAATAAACATAAAGTAGTTAATTCTAAATGTTATATTTCCATCCAGGCCTCCACCCAAAACTGGATGCTTGGAGTGGGAGAGTAGTGTGTATGTGTGTGTTTACATGTGAGCATGCTTCTAGACACAACCCAAGATGATCTCTTAGTTAACAACTGTAATAGGGTAATAAGCGATGGTGTGTAATCTTAAGGATGGGGAACCAAATTTGGATTTCCATATTCTGATTAGGAAGTCTCCCAACAGATCTCCCCTAAATTTTAGGGGCAGCTAGGGAGCACAGTGCATACAACAGTGGACCAACTCAGGAAGACTTAAGTTCAAATATACCCTCAGACAGCTTTGAGATACAGATCTATCTCAAAATCTTTACAATGTAATTATTAATAATACTTATATCTCAGAGTTGTTGAGAGGATCAAATGAGATATGTCTAAATGTGACACAATGTCTGTGACACATAGAAGGTGCTATAGTGTAATGTTCTTCTCTAAAATATAGTCTTCTCTGGGTGCAGGTTTCTTGAGGGGCTTCTGGAGGCAGCCTTCATTTCAGTTCAGAGTAATAATCACCTCAAATGCAGCCAGGAGTTAAAGTCCAAATCCTTTATTGTTTCATTTTAAAATAGCCGGGTTAACTTTCTTAGAGGCCTATCTCTCTCCTTGGTTCTTCCACTTGTCCTTTGCCTCTGCCAGCCTCTGCCCTCTGAATCTCTCCAACCAGCACAACAGTGGAAGTTGGAATGAATCTGACTCCACTTCCGAGAGTGGGCTTGTGGGCTTCCCAAAGAGCATCCTGGTTGAGGCTCCTAGCTTATATATGTTCTCTTAAAGTACTAAGTACTTTTAGTACTTTATAAGTACTAAGTACATTTAAAGAACTGTTAAGCACCCTGCTGAACAATCATTGTCTCTATCAATTCCACTGACTCAGCACCCTGTAAAAATCACAACACTATAGAAATGTTGTTGTTATAGGAAGATTCCTCTTAAAGTCTAAATAGATATTCAGAGGACAAGGCAAAGGCATCAGTTCTCCACTTCTAAGGGGTTTAAACTAGCGTTATAAGAATATTTGCTTTGTAATCAAAGGCTAATTTTATTTCTGCTACCCTCATGGGCCACAAATTTCCATTCCTCACTTGTAAAACAAAGGGGTAGTAGCACTATGGTCTCCATGGTCTCTTCCATGGCAACATCAACAATCCTATTCAGATGATCAGAATAATGTTTTACCTAAGCATATATGCATACATGTTTACATGTCAGCTCAAGCCCTACCCCATAACAACCATCTCACAACTCTGTACTTCTCCTAGTCCTGTTTATCACATTGAACTATCTGCATCTGGTCCAAGGAGACTTTATTCCCAGAAAAGATTTTATTAGTGAATAAACTAAACAAACAGACAAGAATAATCACATCTTTGCAAAGGAAAACAACAACAAAAACTTATCACCCTTTAACCCCATTTCATTTGAAGTCTCAGTGACCTACTTTGTAAGAGATAGAAATCATAAGATAGAATCATGGGAAATTAGTTCTACTGTCAGGTACTATCTTTTGATTCCTTTTTGACTCTCTTTTCTATGGTTGTGAGTTAGATACCCTTAAAGATAGTAGTATGGAAGACAGGGCAAGCTGGAAAAGGAAAATCAGTGTAGGCTGAGGATGGTTTCTCTCTGTGAAGAGATGACATGACATGAAATGGCATCCAGATAGAATTAGTAGGATATGAGACCACTAGAATTCCTGTGACTTGTACTGTGAGGATTAGAGGAATTCCTTCTCCATTGTTTTCCAACTAATGAACCTAAAATAAGAGATTTGAATCCTCTTTCTTCTTCATCCTTCTACATTTCCTGCCTCCCACCCTATCCCCACACACATCTCCTTTATGAATCTCTGGCATAAATTGATTGAAGCATTTCCCACCTCAGAAAAGATCTGGGAAAGAAAAGGCATAACATAAAATGAACTTAAAGTTGTTTTTTATTTATTTCTGTGTCATTAAGCTAGGTAATCACAACATGCCCAACTTTCTGAATCTATGAATGTACCATCTACATGTATGAACTATTTTGCGAAGTGAGGGCTTAGAACTATATAATGATAGCAGTTTTCATGACCTAATATTTTGAGCAATATTTTATTTTAATCTCTAGATGTATTGGGATACTAAGACTTGGCTAACAAGGTCAGAGCTTTTCAAAGCTACTTAAGCACCAATGTGGGATGGGTCTGGCTTTGGGGGATATGGCCTAAGTATTTATAGTCTGAGTGTCCTCTAGTGACCAACAGGGATACTGCAGCCCCCTACAAGGGGAAATGCCTCACACAACAGAGAGTAACAGACAAGATCTAGACTGAAGACAGAAGTAAAGAAATTCTCTTTGAACAATTTAATTCCCACACTTATCCAATCAAAATTTCTTGCTGGACAAATTTAACTCTCTGATCTGCTATCTTTCTATAGGCTTACACAATTCATCATTTCAGCAACATGACTAAAAAGTCACATGGTACCTCTAATGTCTCAACTGCAAAATGTAAGTAAAATTCTGACAATCCAAAGAAATGGAGATTTTTCAGAATGGTGATAGCTATACATATATATATATATATATATATATATATATATATGCTATAGGATTTCATCTAGAGAATTCATTGTTTGATATTATATACAGATTTATTGATGTGATTAAAGACAAACTTAGAAAATTTAGTCAGATCTGGGGCCAGTAATAGCTAAACCACAATGTGCTACAACAATCCCATTGGTGAATCACAAGTATAAACATCAACAAAAATTTCTTGGACACATATTATGTATGGAGCAGTGTGTTAATAGTACACGGATTTTTAAATCAAAATCTGCTTCCTTAAGGAATTTACAGTCTACTTATAGAAACTAAATACATTTAGAAAACCATAAATGAACCAGTATGGATTTCGGTCATTTTGGATTAGGAAATAGAATCCAAGAAAGATTTCTACTCCAATGTTATCTGTGTCTGCCCAATGACAAATAACTTGAGTATTTTTAAAAGTACCATTCTGTTATCTAGATCCATTTTTTTACTGTTTGTACATAAACATAGACAAATATCATGTTCATTATAGATGATAATATAGGAGTATTACACTATTTTTTACCCAACCTATTAATTTGGGAAGCAAATGATATGATTAGAGTGAAGGAAATTTTGAAAAGTTGTATTAATGAAGGAAAGCATGTTAAATTTTTATGATCCACAATTATAATCATGTAAATGGGATGTCCTTCAATATGTTGTTTATTTTACCCTTTCAGAGGCAAAACTCAAATTATAATTATTGATCATAATATCTGGAACAAACTGATGTTACTAAAATAAAGGCTAGGCCATCTTGCTGTTGCAGTGGATTGAGCAATGGGTCTGGAATCAGGAAGAGCAGAATTCAAATCCGCCTCTGACATTTGCTAGCTCTATGATCTTGGGCAAGTCACTAACTATTTGCCTCAGTTCCTCATGTGTAAAATGAGGACATCCTGAAGAAGGAAATGACAACTCATTCCAATGTCTTTATCAGGAAAATCCCATGGACAAAGTTCCCAGGGTCACATAAAGGTGAACATTGAACAATAATAACACAAAGGTATAATCACATCACTGTCCTCCTCAAGAAGCTACATTAGTTCCTTATTGTACACTGGATAAAACAAAATCTTCTCTGTTTCACACTTAAAGTCCTTCATGATATTGCTCTAACCTATACTCCCAGTTTTATTGAGACTCTTCCTTGTGTTTTTTATATCCATTCCAAACCAATTTATTTGCTTTTACTTAAGAACAACATTCCATTTTTTACCTTCATCCCTTTGTACAAGCTGTCTCCCATAAATAGAAGGTTCTCCCTCCTCACCTTTTCTTTTCCTTTCCATTCAGTTCAGATACTATCTCTCAAATGAGTCCTAATCTCATTTTTCTGCTCTTAATAACATTTTCCAAAATTGTTTTGTATATTTTATATAAACATACATTTATGCACATATATGATACACAAACATATTATATATGTGATGGAAAGTAAATTTCATCAGGAGAAGGGATGTTTTATTTTCATGCTTATTTCTAGCAAGATCAGTGCCTGACATGTAGCAGCTTAATAAATGTGTGATTAATTGAATTAAGTTCCTTTAAAACAGTATTATTAAAGAATATGTGGAAGGAAACTTAAAAGCCACATGGCAAAAAGGATAGAGAGTTGATTTTGAAGCCTTGGTTCAAATGTCACCTTTAAGACACATTAGCTATGTGATCTCTTACTGAACCATGCAGCTTACTCACTATATATTGCAGAGAAGGTGCTGTCTTGCACTATTAGAAGAAATATCCTTAAGCAGGAGTTCCCCAAATTAATGAAATTACTAGTCCAATTGCTATCCCTATAAGCACGGGACTGAAATATTATAATTTTCTTATCTGAGAAACAGAGATATATTCATGATTCCAACTTATTTTGGAAAAGTGTCAGCATTTTAAGAATTCAACAGAAGCCAAGATTCTGACCATTACTATTCTTCTACTATTTAGCAATTATTATAGAATCCTAAGAGCCTATGAAAATTATCTGAATAATCTTTGTGTTAATAAGCAATGTAGCCATATTACATCCATAAGTAATGAAGGTTTTTTTGACCACCATATTGTATTATAAACATTTAGTTTATCCTTCTCCTAGGGGAAAGCCTTTATACATATTTTTCACCTGGGGCATTATGATTAATTTAAATTTTAAATTAGAGTAGATTTGGGTATTTTGTCATTCCCTGTGACATTAGGTACTAAATTGTTTTTGCTAATTCAGACATATGCATTCGTTCAAACCAACAGAGCTATTTATGCAAATATGACTGTCTGGATGAAATAGTATCAGCCTGAAACAATTCCAGAGCCTTCTCTGAAAATTCTTTAAAAAAAGGTCTCCTCACTTCTTTAATTCTTCCAGAGTTTCTAAGCAACAATGATAGATATTGAGTTTCTCTTTGTCAGTTTGGAAAGGCTGTGAATAGACTTCTGCTTGCCCAAAAGAATTACATGGCAGCTTGGGAAGATAGTTTCCTCTGACATCACTGAGTCTTATTTCCTTTTCTGGGACATGATAGATGAGTCCTTGCTGATGGGTTATGACCTTGCTGATGCAGAGAATCTTTAAAAATCCATGCTGTTACTTGAGGCCATGCTGGTAGGAATCTTTGGGTTCTTTTAGAGCACACAGGTATGATTATATGACCTGGGTATTTTTTTCTTTAATTCAGATTTTAAGAACATGGAGAAGCTACAGCCAGCAATAACAGAAGCATGTCTCAGGATCCACTGTTAGTACAGCCAATTGGGCCATAAAGAACAACCTTATTTGGCCCAGTGGAAGCAAACCCTGATTAACAGATGTGACTACATTAGATATCTCACATGCTTCAATGTCTTTGAGCTAATAGTTGGACTCCAGTGTTGGCAGAGAGAGTCAGGATGACTTACATGGCTCTCGAAGTTCAAAACATCCATGTTGCTACAGACAGTGAATATTGATATGAGCAATTATACCAATTCTGATCTGCCAGTTGGGACTTATGTCCTTCTCTTAAATACCTTGGTTAATGTGATACCAGACCCAGTAGGTTTTTGCTATCTTGATTTTGTCACTGTTGATATAACATTGTTGTTGTTCAGTCACTTCTGACTCAATGTGATCCTACGGACATGGTCTGTGGCGTTTTCTGGTAAAGAAATTAGAGTGCTTTGCCATTTCCTTCTCTGATTTGTCTTCATTTTGCAGATGAGGAACAGAGGCAAATAGTGATTAAGGGACTTATCCAGGATCATATAGCCAGCAAGTGTCTGAGGTCACATTTGAACTCAGATCTTTCCTTCTACTCTCACTGCTCTATCCACTGTACTATCTATCCCTTCCCCTTTCACCGATGGAACATACAAATATATATTATCATAAATATTCAATATACTATATATAAATCCTAAGTAATGAACTTTAGGAATAGGGTGGAACTTGGACTTTTAATTTCATTGACATGGGAAATGCCTGTGTTGGGAAATTCCCTCATACAATGCAATTAAGTCATTTCTCTGTCACTTAGAGTTACAGAGGGTGGCCTAGAACACTAAACGGTGAAAATGTATTATATAGGATCAAAGAACCAGTTAAAATCCACATCTTCCTGATTTCAGGTTGGCTTTTTAACTGCAATGGAACACTTTTTCTTATCATAATAGTTACAAAATTAAGATAATATAAAATACTAATTGTTGGCTTTTATAAAGAATAATAAGCTTTACAATAAAACAAAATGCTTTATAATTTTCTAGCTCTCTAGAGTTAAACCGAATACTTATAGCTGTAAATATCATTATTCAAATTAATCAAATCACAGAATTTGGGGGAACTTCAGGGATCCATCACTGAATTTATTTATAAATAGGAAATCTCTCTAAAGTATACCTAACAAGTGATCATCCAACCTTTACTTGAAAACTTACCATCTTGGGGAGATGAGTAATTTTGGGGACAATCTACTTCATTTTTAGCAGCTCTGAAGATTTGGTAGGTTTCTTTACATGTGCCTCCAAGCAACTTCCATCCAATCCTTTTAGTTTTTCCCTAGAGCCAAATCTCACCTGTCTTCTTTGTGAAAATTCCTAAAAATACTTTAAATAACTATCAGTGTCTGCACTAGCCTTTTTCTCCAAATAAATGTTTCATTTTTTCCCTCTAAACTTATATACCTTGATCTTTTTACTATATGGGTTGTCTTCACATGGAAATACTGTAATTTGTCAATATCTTTCCTAAACAATGAACCACAAACTAAGATCGATGTTCAGAAATTGTATGGCCAGGGAATATTAACAGTGGGACAAACATTTCCCACATTTGGGATGTTATTGTTTTTAACACCTTTTTCACATGAACTGTTGTTTAGCCAAGCCTCTGGCCCATTGTGCTGTCAATATTTTAAACCATTTTTCATTTGCTGATATTTCATTTAATTTTATTATAATTGATTCATTCTAGACTGCTGTAGACCATTAATAGCCAACTTGGATATATAATATTTCAGATGATCTGTCTAGGATAATGGAATCTCAGAGAAGATAGTGGGGAGCTTGAAGAAGAATTTCCATGAAATCCCTAATAAGTGATAATACAACAGTTATTTAAAGATCTCCAGTGAGAGAGAACAAATTACTTCCTGAGGCAGGCCATTTTACTTTGGAATTGTTCTAATTGGTAGAATTTTTCCCTTATATTTAGCCAAAATCTATATGTTATTTTTAGTCATCTGGCTGACTAGGCAAAGTATGACAGACCTATATTTCCTTAATCTTTAATGATCTGGGCATTATACTATTCATCGTAAGTGAAAAGCATGCTAGCTTTTATAATTGCCTCCTCTTCCTCTAACTGACTCATATAGAATTTGAGTTCTTTAAAACCATTATAGTATTTTTTAAATCTCTGCTAATGTTTAGCCACAACTCTCCAATTTGTACTTGCAAAGTTTATTTTCTATACTGGTGTAGGTTTTATATTTCTTTTTTTTTTCACTCATTAAATTTGGATCATCATTATATTCTGTAAGGATACGTGTGTATGTATGTATAGACATGCACACATTTTGCATTCTAACTCTATCATCCAGCATAATAGATAACCTTCCCTTCTTTTACCATTTAGAGTAGGGAAATATTTAGAAGGAATCAAAAAAAAAAAAAAAAAGAAATAAAAGCTAGAGGCTTCCAGTAAAAATAACAGGAAAGGAAAGAAGAACATTACTTACTTTTCCAACCCCCTAAATGATCTTTTTTCAAAGCTTTATCACCACTGTGTTGTTTCTTATGATCCTGTTTGCCTTCATTTGAGTGAGGGGCCATTTGGCTGTTCATTAGTGAGTGCAACTATTTGCAAATGGGCAGGTTTCTACCTGGGGTGTAATATTCATACATGTTTTATGAGATTTAAGCAGTAGTCATATCAGTTCTAGTAAAATGTTTCCTTTGTTTTCTACTAGCACTCTTTCAGTTTAAATTTTGCACCCTTAAATTTTTTATTTCTGAAAGCCAACCAAGTGTTATAAATGATCATGTCCCAAATTCACTGTAGAAGAAGTGTGAAGGCAAAAAAAAAAAAAAAAAAAAAGTTGGAGTGATGGTAGGATAATGTAAACTGAATAAAACATAAGAACGAGGATATTTATAGGATGTTAGTCTTATACTTCAGTATTTTTCCTACCTGCCTCTTTGGAAATCTGGGTGAAGGATTCGACACCTTTTTCTCCATAACTTCCTTCTGATGCAAGAGTAGAGACATAATTCCATCCCAAAGCTTTCACAATATCGACCATGGCCTGGGCCTGAAAGGAGTCTGGCGGGACCACTCGAGAGAAAAAATCGTATCTCCTGTCATCACTTAATTCAGGTGCAGTTGAGGCATAACTAATCTGGGGGATCTGGAGAGGATAGAAAATAAAACCAAAATTGATCAGGCTATAATACATACAACACTCCTAGAAGTTTAGCTTAAACACAAGGTTTATGCCAGTGAAAGATAAATGTGATATAAAACATTATTTTTTGACAATCTAAAATGAACTACATTTTAGTTTAAGAGAATCACAACATATCACTGTTGTAAGAGATCTTGGTGGTCATTCAGTTCTCTCTAGAAAAAAAAATTGAAAAAATTCTTCCTCTGCTTAAGATCTCCAGTAATAAGGAATATATTACCTCTAATTGTACTTTTCGATTGGTCTCATGGTTAGGAAGTTTGTTTTTTGTGTTTTTTCTGACTTTAGGTTGACTTTCCTGGCTTTCATGTGTTGTTCCCAATTCTGCCCTTTAGAGAAAACAGAATAAGCTTTATTTCTTTTTTTACATATTAGTCCTTCAAAAACTTGAAATAAACACTAAAGCCAGCATCCAAGTCTCTAAACCAGGCTAAATATCACCACTGTTTTTGTTTTTGTGCTTTTTTCCTTAATAGAACTTTATATAATTTTCTAGTTCCTCACCTGAAAGAAATTCTAAGTTGTAATTTTGATCTCTGGATCAAATTCAGTTGACCTGCAAATCTGCAGTGCTATATGGTCATAAATTATCTCCTGTATACATAATAGAAATAGATTCAGAGACTCCAATAAGGAAATCAGGGCTCAGACAGCTTTGTTCAAAGTTGAAGAGGTAGAAGAACTGGGGAGCCATGTGACTTCAATGGGATAGAAGTTGGGGAAAGAAAGAAAAGAAAAAGAAAGAGAGAAAGAGAGATAGACAGGGAGGGATGGAGCGAAAGAGAAAGGAAGAAAGGAAATGAAAAAGGGAGGAAGGGAGAAAGGAAGAGAGGAAAGAAGGAAAGAAATAAGGAAGGGACTAAGGTAGCAAGGAAGGAAGGGAAAAAAAAACAATAAAGGAAGGGAAGGAGGAAGAAAGGGGGGAAGACACCAAAAGAAAAATGGTTTCTACTTACATAACACATATTCTACTGAAAGAAATAAAGTGTATGTGTGTGTATGTGTGTGTGTGTGTGTGTGTGTGTGTGTGTGTGTAAAATATAGGACTGATCAATGAGGGGTTAGTACTAGAAAGATGCGAAAAGAATCCACATAGATGTATGATGAGCCTGGTTCTGGAACAACATGATAACATATAGGTATTATATGAATGATGTACCTGCCTACTTACTGCATTGGTGAAGAAAAGCCTTTTGTATGGCTGCTCAGCTAGAACTAAGAATCCATACAAAAATCATTTAGTAAAACCAGATCAATCTCTTTCCTAGTCGTGATCAAGGCAAGAACAAGGGTTGTAAACTTCTCCAGGTGGGAAAAGAGAGGTGGTGCCAGTGACCTATTCCTCCCATTTGGGCTAATATTTGGTCAAGAGCACAGCATGACCGTTTCTCTGTCTGTAATTGCATCTATTCTTTTCTATTCTTAGGTAATGGAGTATTGGAGATAAAATGGACTAAGCTTATATGTTTCCTCATAAGCTTTGGAAAATTGAAAAAGTCACTGGCCAGAGAAGCCCGGGAACATGAGTCCAAATCAGAGTATTGATTTCAAGAAGGCAATTCTAGTGAGAACTACAACTTGAAGAAGGACATGTTAGACTCAGATCAGCAGTGAAATGACCTTTAGACAGTATCCTATAAGCAAGGGAAAACTTTATATTTCAAATATGTTCTATTTAAAAGAAAAATTGGTAAGCGAGTGCTTTGTAGTTACCCCTTTAAGTTTGGATTCATTCTCCCCAAGGACCAAGGTTATAAATAAAAGAAGGCATGTATGTTTGTGTTGGAGGAAAACACTTTGTAACTCCTGTTCACTTTATAAAGGTTAACTGATGTTAATTGATTAAATTAAAAGTGGGCTGCTGATTAACAGTATTAAAGAGATATTCACTGAAAATGATAAATATATTGAGACAAACAACAGGAACTTTAGCAGATAGATTTATAAAGACATTTTAATTCATCAAGCATACCCTCAGAAAATTTAAAGGATGATGAAATTATCTAGTTACAGTCTTGGGGCCCAACCTACCAAAGTCAGAGTAAATTGGGATAGTAAGTCCTGTATCTCATTATAGATTACCTAAATGTTAGTACACATAAAATATATAACAAGCAAATAAATAATTTTTGAAGGTGGACCAATGATGGGGAGGAATGAAGGATGAGGAAAAAATTCATGTGTTTATTAGTTCTTAAGGTGAGCTTTTTTTTTTGAGGAGGATGCAATAGTGGTTTAAGTGACTTGCCCAGGGTGATACAGTTATTGCGTGTCAGGTGGCGAAGAATAGACTTTCTGACTCCAGGGCTGGTGCTCTATCCACTGTACCACCTAGATGCCCATTGAATTGGACTTTGAAAGAATCTGGTGATTCTAAGAGGCAGAGCAGAAAATAAAATACATTCCAAGAATTGGAGATAGCTTTGAATCCGAAGTTTGAATATGAGCTCTAACACTAGCTTTCTTACTATAGGAAACCTACTAAAGCTCTGAACCCTGATAATTTGCTCAATGGTTCACACAGTTGTAAGAAGAAAACAAGACAATGCATGTAAAATGATGTCTGGCCTGAAGTCCAAAAACATTCTTTAAGAAGCATGCTAAATCTCACTGATTGTGAGGTGGGAGGAATGGGGCAAAGAATAAATGGAAGCAGCCACAAAGTCCAGGATACCAACAAGACTACAGAGATATGTTCTAAGACACCTTGGGAATATAGTTGAAAAGTTAATGTTCCTAACTGGCCACTTATTTAGTTTTCACTTTTATCTACTTTATTTCTCAAGATTCTGAGATGGGAGGACCCTTGTAACCCATTAAACTTGCTTTTTTGGAACCTGTTACTTCCCCTCACTATAGGGATATGTCCAAAGACTCCACAATTCTAGAATAATTGGGACAGGGAGCATGGGATCCCTGGGGGATTTCCCAGTGTACTACATTTCCCAGAAAGCATGGACCCCTAACATAATAATGTCTCACATTACTATATTTGAGGGGGGAAGTCCTACAGCAAATGATGTTTACAAAAACTGTCAATCTTATAGGGGCAATCAGAAGACAGAAATGGTGGCTAACTGGAAATAAAAGACATCATAACTTGACACAGAAATACAATAGTGGAATCTCAAAAGTATGTATCTACAAAAAAGATATTGATGAACTAGTTTCATATTTGAAGAGTAAAATGTCCTAGTTATATGGTAATTCTGAGTAGTTTTGATGAGAAGGAAAGAAAGAAATATTTATTAAGCACTTCTATGTGCTAGTCACTGCACTAAGCACTTTACAAATATACCATTTGCACAGGGTTACTATAACCCTGTGAAATAGGTGTTATAATTACTCCCCTCCCATTTAAAAATTGAGAAAATTGAGGCATATGTAGGTTATATTATGTGACTTGCATAGGGTTACATCCCTAATAAGTATCTGAGGCCAGATTTGAAACCAGGTTTTCCTGACTCCATACCCAGTAATCTAGCCACTGTACCACCTAAGTCATGGAGAGAGAGAAATGTGCTATATCTCTTTTCTCCTAAAATGATGGGAAATGACTTTCCTTTTAAAATAAGCTGAGAGGCTTCAAAAGCAACTTTAACAACTAAGCTAAAGGGAAAAGAAGAAGGAACAAAAGCATATCAAGAAATGAGTTTAGCGAATACCTAATTCTTATCCTAGCAATTAAAATTTTAAACAAAGATTGTCTGGGCAATGCAACTAGATTTTCCCCTGAATCTTGTTTAGATGAAGAGGGTGTGAAAAGAACCTTATCATCATAGAGCAAGTTTCCAGACTTGTAGCCCTTGAAGAAAAACCATAGTCATCATTGCCAGAGAGCATCTTTCTTGACCCTGCCCCCTGCATATGACGCTCTGTTGTGCTACAGTTTTCTGCTGGTATCCTGGTTCCTATCTACCTGCTTGAAGGTGCTATTCTATCTGTAACAAAAGATAGACTCTATGGGCTTAGACAAGGATAATATTGATCCTGAAGTCCTTTCCTATGCCTCTGGGATTCTTAAAATCCTCTCTGCCCTGTTCAGTTGGTCTGAAGCATATTCACTGGGTTGGTAAGGCTGACCCTAATCTGCAAGGGGCTTCAACTTTCTTACCTATACACTATAACTTACCACACAGACTTAGCCTCAAAAAATAGCTCTATGGGCTTCTTTCAAAGGTCTCTTTCCTGGAGCTCTTCTATTTTATATTGCTTCTACAACCAGAAGCAGACTTTCTGGCTCTACCTATTTGAATGCCCACTATGTTAACATTTCCTGTCAGAGGCAAACTTCCAAGAGACAGTTCTTTGGCAGAATATAAATGCCTGATGGATTTTGGACTTAATGATTGATGAAATGTGTACTGGTTCAGGTTATTAATTCTGTCCACTTCCTCAGTTTCTTTAAACTCTAAAATGATCCTACCTTAACCCCAATAATAAATGGTCTTCAATTCTCCCTAACGTTACATAGTATATGTTCATTAACAAGGATGGACACAATTTCTACCAAAAACAGAGGAGTGCTTTCAATGTATAATTGATAACAAATTCTTTATCCCTTCACACACACAAAACACATGGACCATCACCATTATCATCACCATCACTGTCACACAGGCATATAGATGTTTGACTGATTCACTAAATTATAACAGGGGTTATGATAATGAAACATCCATGGAAGAAGAAAATATGAGAGAACAAGAAAGGGAAAGAAGCAATAATTATATTACTCTGATGAGTTCTCTTTAGGTAATGCCCAGCTCTACAAAAGTAATTATCCTAGCCAAGCACTAGCAGCAGGAAAACTTTAAATACTAAGGTCATGATTCTGGATATTTGTTAGGAAAGCCATTCACTACTGTATCTAGTTTAATTCTTGGGACACCATCAGGGCATATAACCCTAGAAATTCCTCTAATGAAATATGAGGTAGTGTAAAAATTACTAAGGATTCAAATTCCAGCCTCTGCCAGTACTGTCTTATGAGTCTTTAGCTAATAATAGCTACTATTTATATGGTGCTTTAAGGTTTGAGAAAAGTTGGATATATGCTATCTTATTTGGGCCTTACAACCTTGTTGTATAGGTGCTATTTAATATTACCAAGGAGGAAAATAATGTTAAGAGTAATTAAATGTTTTGACCAAGGTCATACAACTTCCAAATCTAAATCCAGAGCTCTTACCAATTGTGCCTCCTAGATACCTCTATATCTCTGAGCCTCAGTTTACCTCTATAGCTCTGAGCCTCAGTTTACCTCTCTGTAAAATAGAAAAAATGATACTATCTTCCTCTTAGAAGTGGATATAAAATGACATAACATATGTAAGTATTTTGTAAACCTTAAGTACTGTATAAATGCTATTTATTATTATTATAAATTGGTATGATCCACTCACTTAAATCTAGATTGAAGGAATATTTCCTTGTTCCTGTAATCCAGGAATATTAGGAACCCCATTCATCTGTTTTTCTTCAGGAAACTTCAGGTCTTTCCCAACATGACTTTTATGGAAATGTTTTGCATAATTTCACATGTGCCTTCTAAATGGAGGTGGAAGATGAGGAGTGGGGAAGAAGAAAGGGAGAGAATCTGGAACTCAATGTTTTAAAAATGAATGTAAAAATGTTTTACATATAACTGAAGAAAAATGAAATATTAAATAATTGAGAAAAAAGAAAGCAAGAAACTGAAGGGAATTTGGCTCAAGTTGGTCTGAGCTGATCAGATCATAAAGAACATTTGTACTAAACCTTAGCACTAGCATGTACAATTGCTTGCTAGAAAGCATAACTTTGAGAGATAGCTTGTATTTTTTCTTCATGCAATGTATCAGAGGAAGAAACTATTAGTTTGACAGAAAGGGTCTGTCCCTAACAAAACTGTCCCCTAAAGCCTTAGGCACATACAATTCTAAGTAAGGATCATGGGATTATTGATCATTAATGATGATTAACTAATTGGTTAATAATGACTCAGAGGTCATTTACTCCACTACCTCAATTTACAGAGGAGAAAACAGACCTAAAGTGATAAAATGATCTTTCAAAGTTCATTAAAATAATAAGAGGTAGAATTTAGAACTAACTGGTCAAAAATAATAGTCTTAAAGAAGGAAAGGTCAAATGCTTCTGGAATGAGAGCTCTTTCTTTTCCAAATACTTATGTCCACATCTCTCCCTAACAAATTCATATGCCATAGAAAAATCATCTCCACTTATGCCACTGTCAAAGTCTATCGATCTTTAATTCTATGGAGAATGCTAACAGAGATGGAGCAAAGGTTAATATGCACTTCATATACTTGCTTCTTATGTGATGCCATCAGTCCATTGGTTTAACATTTTAAATAGAGCACCTCCCAATTGAATAAAAACTTATAGGTTAAAAAAAGCCACACAACTTCCCACCAAAGAAATAAAAAGAAGAGAAGCCAAACATAGAAATACATTTCCGTCAATTTCAACTTGCGGAAATTTAAAAGCTTTGTGCTACTGCACAGATGCCTACGTTGCCAAAATCACTTTCTACCTGTAAACGAGCATTAATAAAGATACATTCAGCCCTCTAAAGGAACAGCAATTCCACTGTGAATTTGCATTTATGTTGCTATAGTAAAACATCAGAATTGTAAAATACCCCAATGCAAATACATTTTCTAAACTGTACCCACAATTTCAGGAATGAAAATCCCTATGAAATAGGTTTCTTTCTTCATAGTCATATAGCTTCTCTGGCAATGATTAGCACCCATAGTCTATCCCCTTTCATTATAGATGTTTATAGATTTCCTATTTGAGACTCAAATACACCTCCAGAGTTATATAAACTTGCCATGACCTTGTCACCCTTATCTCTATACCCAGAATACTGCAAAGCTATAACTACAAATTAGAGATTACATAGAAACTCATGCATGCAAAAGAAGATGTACACACAGAAAGATATCTTTGCAATAAGGAGGAGAGGACTGAAAGAATATGGACAGCATGTAAACCAATATTTTCCTATGCTCATTTAAATATTTGCAATTCAACTTGAGCCAACCAGGCTCTTCTATTGTATGCTGTTTGTTACAGCTAGGTAGAAGCTAAAATCCACAACTGACAAAAGAGCAAGTAATTTTCAATGACAATTAGCATTAGATCTTTTAATCAGCAGCATGGATATTTAAATATAATTTTCATTAAGGACAAACTGCTTTTGCTTCAGTGTTTGACCTGAGGTCTAGACCTCAAGAGGTTATCTGATCCAGTCCACTGCCTTTAGGCAGGTCAGAACCTAAAAGAAGATGGATGATTGCGATCCTATTTTGAAAATCTCTAGGGATAAAAATTCCACAGCCTCTTTTGGTATCTAACAAAATTCTTTATTGCTGCTATTCAAGTCCATTTCCTCTTGTCAGTCTGCCATGGAGATGGAAAATTTGTCTGGTGATAAAGAACAACTTGTAATAACATTTTAGATACATCAAGACAGGTATTAAGTGCCCCTGTGAGCCTTCTCTTCTTCAGGATAAACAACCTAAATACATTTAACTCTTTCTCATAGGAACAGCTTACCCCTTCCTCAATTCTGTTGTTATTTCCTGTATCCTCTTTCTTTTTACTACATCCTTTTTATAAAGGGGAAAAAATGGGATATTTTCTCAAAAATATTGTTTGGTCAATGGTGAATATGGAGAATTACTTCCTGGCTCTTAATAGAAAATAAGGAAGAGTCTAAAAGGTATCTCTTCCCATACACATTTGGCAATACTTTATGGTATAATTTTGAATTGCTTTAAACCGATAGTGAATAATGTTTTTGCCATTAACTAGCTATCCTTTAGTGAGAATGAATTATACTCGTACAAAAATGTTTATGGTTGTAGATTTCTGATTGTTATTCATTCATTCAAAAAATGTTTATTAAACATCTAGTATGTGTGATATAATGTGCTAAATTTTGGAGATGCAAAGGTAAATACATCCTGAGTTCTATCCTCATGAATTTTAGAATCCTTTAAGAGCATGTGACATACCAGATGATGAGCACATAAGGGAGGCCTAGACAAAGAGCTCTATAAAAATCTGAGGAGGAAAGGGGAAAAAGTCTGTGGGTATATATGTATTTATGTGTATATATACATATACATATGTGTAAGAAAAATATACAAATTGTGTATATAGGCATGTGTATACATAAGGATATGTATACACACATATATGTATGAGAGGCTATGTGCAAGAAGCCACAATATCAAAGAAATGTTACTTAAACTGAACCTCAAAAATAATGCTTTAAAAAATGTATAGATGGGGGCAGCTAGGTGGTGCAATGGATAGAGCACCAGCCCTGAATTAAGGAGGACCTGGTCAAATCTGGTCTCAGACACTTAATACTCCCTAGTTCTGGACAAGACACTTAACTCCAATTATCTCAGGAAAGGAAAAAAATGTATAGATGTGGAATAATGATGTGTATAACAGATTTAGAACTTTATATGTCTTTAAAGATCATCCCAGTCTTATACCCTTATCTTACACATAAAGCACTCAGACATATAGACCTTCACAGGTAAAAAGTCCCAGGCTAAAAAGGGATCTCAATTCACACTATCTCCCATTTTGCAGATGAAAAAAATTAGGGCCAAAGAGGTTAAATCTAAGATCACATACACAGTAAGCATTTGAGATGAGATCTGAACTTAGATATTCTGTTTATAAATCCAACACCACCATACTGTCTCATTCTAGGTATGGAAGAAGGAATGTGGAAAAACACAGAAGCGAAAGATAGAATGGTATGTTTGGTGTTTAACTGGTTGTTGAATAAATACTAAGGACATGAAGAGGAACAATAGAGGAAAAGGGTTTAAAATGGTTTCCTGGAATTCATGTGGAGGCCTTAAATGTTAGGCTTCTTGGTTTTACAAATTGCAAAACAAAACAAAAACATTAAAGGTGAACATCTTAGGGGAATTCCTTCATTTTACAGGCAAATTAATATCAGAGAAGATTTTGAGCTGGGGACTGATATGACTAGGGACACCAATTAGGAAAATATTACAATAGACCATATTAAGAGAGATAATGATGGCTTAATCTAAGGAAGTCACAACAGAGAAATAAACATACTTAAGTATTTCAGTGACCTGTGATATCATTAGTAATGCAGGCCTTTCTACCATTGCACAAAATCAAAACAGATACTAGAAGACAAATAAAAATTAATATATGAGGAGTTAATATGAAGAATAGAACATGCTGTGAGAATACAAGGTCTCTGATAGTCTGGGAGCATCAAATATACCTTTCCTACCCTTTAGCAAATGTGATATATATCTGAGTGTATCTTCTAGTCATATCTGAAATGGGTTTTTTGCCACCTGCTCCTTTACTAAGTGCCAAAAGTCTACTTCTGTGGAGAAAAGCTGAGGGCTTTCCTACTTAAGACGTTTTTAAAGGCAGCTTTATCTAGGATATTTTAAAGCTGCTTCTGTCTCTCTCTTTTTACTTTTCCTTTCATAGAATCACAAGGCTTTGAAAGTTATTCAGCGTCTCATGTTTCACTCTGCATTCTATCACCCTCAATTCCAGAACCATCTCTCTGTTAGTGCTACAGTTTCTCCCCAAGATTCACAGTGAATGTTTATTTTAGATATTTTTGTTTCAAATTGTGTAATATTCCCAATGGACAGTTGCCTTTCTTTCCCAATCTCTTCTTGCAGCCAATATATCTAATGAATAAAGGCAGCAATCCTTTTCAGTAATCTGGAGTTAATATGACCCTTTATGAACTCCTTTGATGCTGTCACCTAGCTTCTGTTTGTTGTACAATATTGATGTCACTCAGTTGTCTGTATGACTCTTGAAAGGTCATTAAAATTCTCTATGCTCTAGGCAACTAAGATTTTGTTACATAGAAGGTGCTGATCTAGTTTTAAAGAGGGAATTTCCTCTTCTGAGAGTTCCCTAGATCAATGAAATCACAAATATAGTCCCTAGCTTTCCATTATAACAAAAAAAGAATGGAAGATATCATAGAAATGGAATATTACTAGTGTTATTATAGACCACTGAGACAGAACTTATGTTAAAGAACATCTCATCTGTACTTTCCTCCATTTAATATATGAGGAAAAAGAGAACAAAAATTATTTGCTCATGTTGGCATGAATAGTATGGCTGAGTTTTGTGAATTCATATCTCCATCTCCATCCTCCATCTTCAACTAACCCACAAATCTGCCTCCTAAAAAGCAAAAGCTTCTAGTCCACCCATAAACACAAAGTCATTGAAAACTATTCAGTTGTTTGGTGATAAAGGAAAAATCCAAATAAGCAAAGAATCAGGAAAAAATGGACCAAATAGACCATATTGCTCCATCCTCCTCTGACCCAAGATTTCTTTTACTTGAGTTTGATTAAGGTCTCCTCTGGCTCTTAAAACTTTATAAATGTATTCTTGAAGTTCAATTCAAATTAAAAATGTATTCACAGTTTGCCAGCCACAGCCTGAATAAATTTCATCTCCTTTCATAATTTAAAAGAATTGTGAAATGTATATTCTTCAAATTGTCTGTGAAACAGAATTCTCCATCTATCAGAAGGCTCTTTATCTCACCACTTGATACTGCAGAGACAACTACATCCAACAAACTAGCCCCTAGTGTAGCTCCCTTGTCTTCCAATTGAGTATTAAAATATCTCTTCACATTTCTTAAGGCAGATAAGTTCAGATGCACTGACCAATCCAAAGATATCAGACCTGAGTAGCCAGAACTGCTTGGAATATAATGTCAAAATAAATTTTAAAAAAGACACACACACACAGACACACACATGCACAGTTTTACTTATTTCGTGGCTAAACCAAACTGTATTCCTAAGATTTAAAGTACCATATTCTATATCTGCTAAGTATGCTATATTTCAGTCCAGTCAATCGTTGATGACAATCTGTTATTTGATAAAATTATGTGAATCTATTTAAGGTTTAAGTGACTTGCCCAGTTTCATATGGTAATCGTGCATTGAAAGTGAGACTTGAATTCAGGTGTGTATACACACACACACACACACACATACACACACACACACACACACACATATATATATATATATATGTATATATATATATATATAGGCGTATTAAATGTAGAAATGCTCTCATGCTTCTGATTTGTCATAAAAAATTCATACACAAGTCGACTTTCCTGAAGTAATCCAAATTTATTTTGTTTCGATGTACCCTTTAAGTTAACTATGTAAATTTCAAGATACTAAATATCTATCTGCCCCTACATAACAGAAATCAAGATGGGAAGAAATATATATATATATATATGAAATTCAAATCACCTCTAAATCTTTAAGGGACATAGAGGTAATGTCCAGTCCCATCCTCTCATTTTACAGACTAACTAACTTGCCCTAAGACCCACCAGTAATGGGAGGTAGACATATCTGTTAGTGATAAATTAACAGCACTAAGAAACAGGGGGGAAAGCATTTTTAAAGTAGTACTTTAAAAGTAGACTGAAAAACTCATTAAACCTGATTATAAATTTGAGTCCAATAGAAAAGGGGTAAAGCATCATGTTTTCCTAATCAGAGTCAATAATATATTTAATGCTGTTTGTTCTACTTGTGAATAAATTCACAAAGTCTGCTAAACAAACTCACCATTTAAATATTTGATTAAATTGATTCCTCTCTTCCCTTCATTCAAGTCTCTCACTATGCAGTCACATAGCATCAGGCAAAGAATTCATTGAACAGATGGATTTGGCAACATGCCCCACTGAAGATCAACTGTTTTTCAACATCTGTCAACCTAGTAAAAGGGGAGCAACTTCCAGATGTGGAGTAGATTATGTTATTATACAGCAATCTCCTCAAATTCAAAGCACCAGCACAACCCAATCATATGCTATTACAATATACTTCTATGCAATTTATTGTTCTCCTCCCCTTTCCATGCACACACCTGTTTATGTTTGTGTGCCTGTGTGCCTGCATGCATATTTCAATTCTGATGACCTACTTTTGCATTAATAAAGTTTTTACTGAATAGGACAGCTAGGTCACCGTTAAACATCTGTGAGTTTATGCATCTCTTTAAGGAAGTTGCATCGAATATCTTCACCTCTTCATTTCCTAGGGGATGTTGGCAGATCACCAGAATACACAGCTGAAAAGTAATGCTAAAGTGTATCTGAGCACTCTTTACAGAGGGCAGTTTCCATGCAAAAACTTAAAAAGTTAAGTCATTTTTTTGGAATATCATGTGCAATTAAGATAATGCTTCTGTGTACCTGTTGAGACATTAATGAGCTCCCACTGGGGTATTATTAAGTTCACAGTTGGCCATAATTTCAGTTTTCATTCTTATTAAGCCTTACTGATACAGTTCTTAAAAGTAGAAAAATGCTGAAACAACTCTTTCAAAAACATTTTTTTTCCTGATAGCACCCAATGTAACTGGCATGTCATTTGTCTCTCAATACCAGTGTAACAGTTCAGGGACTGGGCTTGCTGGCAACATAGGAGAGAGAATGAAGACAGGAGGATAATTCTGAGAATTCAAAGATGACTCACATTCTTGAATTAATTTAAATTTGGAATTTTGCTGTAGTTGAAATTATTAATGTCAGAGCTTAATCATCAATTAATATAACTCTTACTTTCTTCTCTTTTCATTTCCCTAATTGCTGAACACTGGTACCTTCAACATTCTCAGAAATGTATACAATCATTTTTTTCTGGTCTCAATTATCTAAGTGATATTCAAGCTAATCAGCTCACTCTAATATGAATTTTAAAGCAATCAGACTTATTTGTATCCTGGAGAATGTAACTTTTCTGAGGACAGGGATCATTTTTATGTTTGTCTTCGAATCAACATAGATTAGACTGTAAGGCTAGCTCCTAGGTGCCCCTGAAAGACCCTAATTAAGTCACTTAAATTCCCAGTGTTCTAAAAGATTCTCATGTCTTAAGTTGCAGAGAAGACACCAACTGGCATGCATAGTGAGAATTAAAAGAGTTTTATATATCTATATCTATCTAGCTATCTATATTTCACTTTATAAAACAAGTTCTACACAAATGTTAGTGATGATAATAATGAAAATGATGATGATGATGATGCAATTATAGGACTGGTAGAAAACTTATCTTTTGCTTTTCTAATAGATTTAAATCTTTAAAATATTTTGTACAAATTGCTAAAAAGTGATAAATAAGTTGAATTTTCCTTCTCAGAAGGGCTTCCAGCTAAATAAAGCAGGATGACCAACCAATTGTCATGTGTGTGTAGAAAACATTTTTGTTTCTGTTTTGATGAACTAGATGGGTTACAAAATTTCTGGACAAAATCATCTCTAAGCTCCCTTCTAACTCAATGCTTAGAACAGTGCCTAGAATTCAGTAGGTGCTTAATGAAGTTTTACTGAACTATAGGTTTCCATGAGTCTTCCACAATTCTTTCATGATCTCTTCCATAAAACGTCTAAATGATCCTAAGACTCAAAATCAGCATGAAAGGGTTAAGGGACTGAAAAAGTCAAATGAAACTCATATATTTAAGACAAAATTGGAGAGCTAAACATGAGGACAATTGAGGGAAAATTCTTACTCTTTAACAAGAAGATGTTAAAAAGAATAAAGCACTAGGCCAAGGGGGGAGGGGTCAGAAGACCTAGACTTTGTCATCTCTCAGCTGCATCACCTTAGACAAACCATTTAATCTTTCTGAAATTCTGTTGCCTCAACTATAAAATGAAAACGACAATCCTTGCATTACCTGGTTGCAGGAAAAGAAAGTATTTGTAAAATATGAAGTGTAGTGATTTTTTGAGAATCGAGGACTCAAGTCAGGTAGTTTCCATTGAAAAATGTACAGAACAGATTCTTGATCCTCTTCTCTTGACTAGTATAAACTACAAAGTCACATCACAATTCCTTCCCCCCCACCAACCTTTTTTTCAAATTTTGGACAGTTTTGTTTATTTTAATGCTTCACTGCACTAATCTAGGTCCCTAATATTTTCAAGCTAACTTTTGTCCAAGAGAAAAGATTCTGATGAACTCATTCACGCTAGAGTGTTAAGAATTTATTCTTTTATCCTCAACAGGAATATTTCCATTTAAAAATAATCTTCTGTGAAAGAATTACCAGCATGAATCTCCCCAAAAGTTAAGACAATGGCACACGAAGAAATATGTGTCCATCTTCTTGAGCTCCTTCTTTTAACAGATGATATTAAAGACCACAGTAGCTAAGGGTCACATAGAAAATAAACTCAGATCCTCTGACTCCAGAGCCTACTTTATACTTTCTACTTTTCCATATATAGCTGCTTTGGAGAATGACAAGTATTGGGTTTAGAAGGGAAAAAAAATGTTAGTTTGAATCATTCCTAGGCTGCTCATTACCTGGCCCTTCATTATGATCTCTATTAGGTGTTGAACTGTATAGTATTCTTATACTCAGATACAACTCTGCTTTCTTAGTTCAATTCACCAAATAGTTATTGGGTACCTATTATCTTTAAGCACCATGGTCATCACTAGGGTTAATGAAAACAAAGTTCAAGTCCCATCCTCCAGGAAATTATGTGTCACATGCATAAAACCTTCCAATTTACCTATTTCCTTCAAAGATGAGATAACAACAATCAATATATGCATAACATATGTACATTCATACGTATATATGCACATACATACACTAAAGAACTTTTAAGTTTTTTAAAGCAATTCACATGTTATCTCAATTCAATCCTTACCAAAACAAACAACAAACAAACAAACAAGCAACAAGGCAAGTGCTCTTATTATCTTCACTATTTTACACATGAGGAAACTGAGGCTAATAGACATAATGTTACTTGCCCAGAGTTATACACACCTTGTAAATGTCTAAGTCAACATTCAAACTCAGATCTCCCAGATTCTAGATGAGCACTTTACTTATTTTGCCACTTACATGCCACTAAAAAGTGAATCAATTCATGTCTATCTTATCATGTGTTTTCTCAAGGTCCTTTGTGGCCTTACATTTCTATAACTTGTTTAGACTCTCCATCTAGAAAGAGAGTGTCCTGATAACTGAATGCTACATGAAGGAGAAATAGAAAATAAAACATTTCTTTGGGGTCCTAATATATATATTTTTTCCGCCCCCAACAGAATTTCTCTAAACTCTGGGCCTTAGACATATAAGCCTGAGAACATTGAGGACTGGATCATGGGCTATTTTCTCTGTGGCAATGTGAATGTCAAATTTTTGCAAGTGCTAGAAGGCAAAGGAGTCCAAACTCTTCACAATGTTACTGTGATTGAAAAGTGGAACACTTTCGTCACACTGTAGGCAAGATGCAAAAGGGTTTTTTTTTTAAGGAATGAAGCATTAAAATCACTTTAAAAAACTAAGGTAGAATCTATTTTATACCTCACACATTTTTTGCTATTTACTTGCCAATCTCTCCTAATTATGAAAGCTATTTGTGTTTCAGAGCTCATCCTTTCCCATTTGATCTCTTAGTGTGTGAAGAATGCCAGCTCTGCAGAAATGCTAACTAATTTGCATGATAACAGACAAGGATTTCTTTAAGTCCCTAAAACTTGTCTTTGGTAGAGACCCAGAAAAGTTCTTTAAGAAGTGCTAAGACCTTTATTACAAATCACAAAGAATGAACCATGAAGGGTCAAAGTTGCAGGGAAATCAGGAAGGCAATGGAGGATATGAAAATAGGTACTTTTTATTACCAAAAATGAGTTGGGCATGCAAGGTAGCATCAAAAACAAATTACCCATGAAATATATGATCACCAAATGAGGTGGGTTGTCCATGTAGCAAGAATAATGGATAATAATTGGATAGACAGTGTCAAACTAGTATTATCAAAGTATTAAAATAACCAAAGATAAAGCCAGAGAACCTGATACAGCTAAAGATAGACGCTTAGATTGTATCAAATATGGACTGCTGCTCAAAATTAGAAGTTACTGATTTATTTTCCAGACATAAACCTTTACACTAAGACTAGCATATGATATTTCCATTGCTTTACCTGGGCAATCATTTCCAGCCACTCCCTACCAGAAAACTGGACTCCACTTTTGGAATTGATTAAGACAGTTTCGACCTCATATCTTTCCCACATGTAAGCCTCCACAATACTTCTAGTCATCTTTGTGCCATGGAGGTAGGCATATTGCCTCCACTTTTCCCTTACCTCTTCCAGTTCTTTTTTGTGGGTTGCCTTTGGCTTTTAGTATGCAACCTCCTTGAAGGTAGGGATCACCTTGTTTGCTTGTATTTGTATCCACATTATTAGCACAATTGTATATAGTAAGTTCTTTTAAAATTTTCTATAAATCTCATTTATGTATCTATAACATTATCAATATAAACTTTATATCTAGCTATATATTTTATCTGTGTATAGCATTATATATTTATAATATGTATATATACTTTACGTATCTTGATTTGACTCCATATATTCATCAAACTAACAAAACTCCTTGCAATTATCTCTACTACTATTTTAAATAGACATATATATATGACATTTGTATAAAATTAAGAAGTTGGAGTAGATGATCTCTGAAGGTCATTCCAGTGCGCCTGCCCCCCCTCTCTTTCTATATATATATATATATATATATATATATAGCTTATGATGTGCATGACATAAAGGCATCATTGGACATGGTTTTCTTGGGCACAGAGACGTAAGTTGTGGAAAGAGATATGCAAAAACACATTTAGTTAGAAGAAAAAATCTTGCTATTAGTGGGCTACTGTCCTTCCCATCTTCCAGATAATCACTTCCCCTTGGATTCAAATGTCAAATCTTTCACTTACTGCCTTTTTGACTTTGGTATATCACCTAACCTGTTTTTGCCTAGGCAGCATATTGCTAGAGTTGAATTTGCAGTCTGAAAGCTCTGAATTCAAAATCTGCCTTAGACTGTATGGTTTGTCTTTCAAAAGCCAATATAAATAATTTTCAAGTCTGATCATTCAAAGCTTGATGACATAGTGATGATTTTTCTCAGCTCTATCAAATCATAGAGAGTAAATATCTACTAAATGTGTAATTTTCAACAGTAAAGAGAATTTGCATACTAGTAAATAATGGATCCTTGAGGGGGTACCAAAGAACTTGGGTTCAAATTCTGACCCTAACACTTACGTTACTCTTGCTGATAAGGCACAGAATTTTAGGCCTCCGAGTCCTCAAATTAAGGAGTTGGAGTAGATGATCTCTGAAGGTCATTCCAGCCTCAAATTTATCAATAGTGAGACATGTAGATAGCTCAGTGGACACTAGCCCTGAATTCAAGAGGACCTGAGTTCAAATGTGGTCTCAGACACTTAACACTTCTTAGCTGTGTGACCCTGGGCAAATCACTTAACCCCAATTGCCTGAGCAAAAAAAAAAATAATTATCAATAGGTATTACCTTCAGATAAAGCAATAAGAATGAAGGTTTTAAAAAAATATGGAAGCTTGTGATTGTTTTGTTCTTTTAGTCAAAACTCTTATATGAAACTTTTAAAATGCCATATGTTTAGAATAAGCATAGATTTGCAGGGAAACTTTGGGAAAAGGATTAATGTAGTGGAAAGTTTCATATTGGAACTAAATGATACGAGGAAAACAGCTATTGGGAAAAGCCATGAAGCCCAAGAGAAAGAGCACATGGCTCTCTTTCTGGTTCTTCCACTTAGTACTAGTGATCTGAGGCGAAGGGCAATCTCCTTAAGCATCGGTTTCCTCATCTGTCACTTGTAGTGGAATCATGCAAGGGTGACTTTGGCATGAAATTACCTGGAGGAGAAGTTTGATTCATAAATAAAAAGCCAGCCTTGAAGCCAGGAAGATGGGTTCAAATATCACTGCTGACACTTGCTGACCTTGTGAGCCTGGCAAATTATTTAATCTTTTGGTGCTTTGGGAAAATGATGAGCTGCATGGGGAAAAGGAGTTTCTTCAAAAGAGAGTTCTACCAATAAATGAAATAAAGCTTTACTATCTGTCCTTGTCCCTATTGGGAAATATAATCAGTGTGATATGTGACTAGTATTCTGTCCTACCTGGACTTTGGACAAAGTACAAGGTATTAAAACAAGGATGAATAACAAATTTCACTGGCCATCATATGAATGTCATGGGGAAAATCCTGCCAATGAAGAACTGACTTTTGGAGAGCAAAGGAAATTGTTTGTATCACTCCATAAAGGAATGAGCAAAAACTCTCTTATCTTCTACTTACAATTTAATCAGAGTAGAATTTATATATTTTCATTTAGTTTCATAAAGAGCCCATTCACATCTGTGGTTGGTAAATTGAATTCTTCTACTTGGTGCACATTATATAAGGACATTGTAACTTGCATTCTTGAATATCCATTTAATTCCTTCTTCACTGAAAACCACATAAGCAAGATAGTGTTTTGATTCTTGAGACCAAACTTTAATATCAGTTTTTTAGTTTTTAATGAGGACCATAAATGTAGTTCTCTTTTTATTTGAAAACTTGCTTTCTTCACAATATTTAATATCTAATTTTGAGACAACTCAGAAGTAATAGGAAGGTTCATAAGAATATAAATTTGGAGCTTGAAAGGAAGATAAAGGCCATGTAATTCTGACCTTTCATTTTGCAGATGAGGAAACTGAGCCCCAGAATTAATAAAGTTATTTAGTAAACACAGAATTGTGTGGTGAGGGGAAGGAGTTGAAAGTATTAAGTAATTATTTACAATGCAAGATACTTGTAGCGGGTCACTAAATTCCATATATAAGGAATGCTGCTGGCAGCATGTTGACAGTCTCAAAATATTATGCTTTCTGTGTTTTATTATATTCTCATTCATTTTAATGGTTAATTAAATAATTTCAAATTAAATTTTAATCTGTTTCTTGTGAACTTAGGAATGGTGCTAGTTGAGTGTCTGACACTTCTACCTTGAGTAAGCCTTAAAGTCAGGATTGCTTGATTCAAAATTTCCGTTTGACACATAATATGCCCTGAACCAAACACTTGGCCTCCCAGTATCTCAAAATTTTTTCCAAGAGTATAAATATAGAAGAGTTGTCAACATGTATCGGTTCAAGAAGATTTCTGACCAAGACTCCATATACTAATGAAATCAAAGGTCTAAATTAAAAGGAGAAAGAGGCATTCTTGTACAATATCCTTCACCCAGCTGTTTGCTATTATTGTATTTTCATAAATAACTTGATAAGAAAAGTTGTGGCTAAGAAATAGAAAGATAAAACAATGGAACAGAGGAAATATACAATTTGTAGCAGCAAATGACTATAGTAATCTTCTGTTTATTAGTAATGACAAGTTTTGAGGATAAGAATTCATTAATTAATTAATTTTTTTTTGGAAAAGCTGGAAAGCCATCAGGCAGAAAGTTGGGATATATCTTATACCTAATTACTGAGATACCTTCAAATGGATACATGACCTAAATATAGATTAAAAGAAAGTTTGAAAAACATCAGATAGATGAACAATTTATGAATAAGCAAGAGATACTAGTGAGAGTTGTAAAATGGATAATTTCAGTTACATTAAATTAAAATAAAGATTTTGTACAAATAAAATAAAGTCAAAATCAGAAAGAAAAAGGAAAACTAGGGAAATAAATGCATAAGTAATTTCTAAGATAAAGATATGTCTCAAATATAGAAACTTTTGCAAATCTATAATAATGAGTCATTCCCAATTGATAAATGGTCAAAAGATAAGAGTAGGCAGTTTTCTGATGAAGAAATCAAAACAATTTATAGTCATATGAAAATATACTCTAAATCATTATTGATTGGAGAAATACAAATTAAAACAAACTTGAGCTATCATTCTACCTTGCCAGATTAACTAAAATAGTTGAAGGGAAAAGAGACAAATGTTGAAGAGAATATGGAAAAAGTAGAATAATGATAAATTGTTGGAATTGTGAACTGATTCAACCAAATTGGAGAATAATCTCAAATATACCTGAAATGTTATCAAACTGCCCCTACTATTTAATTCAACAATATCACAACTAAATCTATTTCCAAAGATAATTAGGGAAAAATAAAAATAATCTATTTGTTCTAAAATATTTATGGCAATTCTATTTTGGAGGGGCAAAGAAGTAGGAAGGATCCCCATCAATTGGAAAATGACTGAACACACTGTGGTTTATGATTATGATGGAACACTACTGTGCTATGAGAAATGATGAGCTCATTAATTTTAGAAAGCTTTGATATATTTGCACAAAAAATGAAGAACAGAAAGAACAGAACCAAGAGAATTTTGTATACTATAACAGCAATACTTTTTTTAGGAATAACTTTGAGCAACTAAGTCATTTTGACTATTATAAATACCTAAATTAACTATAAAGGACAAATGAAGTAAGACATCTGAATCTAGAAAAAAGACTCTGATATACATATATACAGAAGTATATATAAAATGATTACAGTTACAGTTTCAAGTGCATTCTTTTTTAAAATTCTACTTTGTTTCAAATGCTTGTTTTATTTCTTGAGTGCAGAATAAAATAAAATAACACGAAAGAAAAGTAGTTGTTAGTGTTCATCTCATTATTTCAACTTTATAGATGAGAAAATTAAAGTTTAGTGATGTTAATGCCCAAGATTATACAATTGGTAAGTTGTGAAAGTATGACTTAAATCCAGATTAACCATGGTTTGTACCACTCTGATCCCTTATTGCCCCATATATGTTTTTCTTGTACTCAGAAGAGAATGACCTCTAGGAGAAAGGCACTATCATGAATCAAAACCAAAATGGCAATCTCATCAACTGTTCAGGTATCACAAAGAAGAGAACCACTCACGTATTAGATGGCACCGTGAAATCTCAGGGTAATCTTCAGAGACTAAAATATTGGATGGTATTAAATAAGATGAAATGTAATAAAAATTAATGTAAAGTCCTCTAGTTGGGTTCCAAAAATTGACTTCACAAGTTTAAGATGAGAGAAGCATAGGCTAGAAAGATATTTATATTATTAAAAGAAAAAAGGCCTAGGGTTTCAATAGATTGAAACTCACTTTGTATTAGGAGTATGATAACTGACAAACATGCCAGTTAATGAGATGTTATATTGCATTAAGAAAGATCAAACATCAAGAGATACAAAGAGGGTACTTCTAGGCTCAGTCTTGCTCAGATCACATTGAAGTACAGTATCCAGTTCTGGCCATCCAATTTTAAGTCAAGAAGATAAGAAATGGGAGGGTGTCCAGAGGAATATAGTCAGAATGATGACAAATCTTGAGCTGGTGTCATTTGAGGATCAAATAAAAGATCTAAGGATTCTTAGCTGGGAAAGTAAAGAACTATATCTTGCTTCCTCCAATATTTGAAGAACTGGCATAGAGGAAGAGTTTACACTTATTACAACTAGCCCCAGAGAATAGAATTAAGAACAGGTAATAAAACCTGCAAAAAGGAAAATTTAAATTTGATATCATATGAAATTTTCTAATTAGTGGAGTCACTAGTATACTGGTTAATGCTTAACAATTGGTTCTCAAAAAAAATTGTAAAGTATACACAAACCTACTTTATTTTCCCTTCATTTTCTTAAGTCTCAACAATCACAAATCAAGCTTTGATTTTTAATGTTTATCAATTTCCAAGGTACAGACATTCACACTGGAAATTTAACAATGAGAATACACATATTAATTTAAGCTAGCTCTATTATACCCTCTGAAGAGCTATCCCAAAGTAGAGTTGCCTAATTCAGAAGACAGAGAATTATTGCCCTTTAGTTGAAGTCTTAAAACAAAGATTACATAATCATCTATCTGCCAGTTGTATTGCAAAGGAGTTCTTTGTTTATCTAAGGATTAAACCAAAAGACCTCTGAGATTTCTTGCTACTCTGAGAGTTTGAGATTTGATCTTATTATTTCACCACTGCATATAAGTAGCATCAAAAAACCCTGCAGAATATACTCCAAATTTGGGGTTTCTATTATATAACTAAATCTGCCACAACAACCTAGATATTGTGTACATTGGTCAAGAAACTTTCCTGTGAGCTCTGTAGGCAAAGCAGGGTGTATGTGTGTGTCTATGTGCATGTGTTTGCTTTGTATTCTTAGAAGTAAGCACAGTGTCAGACACATAAAAAATACTGAGTACTGAATTAAATTTATGTGCTAGACACATATTGACCACCACCCCAAATCTTCCATTTTCGTTATTTCTGCCTGATAATAAAGTTTTTGTCATTGTGATAAAATTCTTAATTTACATATGTTTCCATGATACTTTGTAATTTACATAATTACAGCTTATTCTACATTAATTATATTTTAGATTGTGTGTTTCCTAAAGAGCTCAAGTTAGATGTCTTAATCTCTTCATCAACATATCTATAAATTTCATTTTAGGATGTTGATTCAGAAATGGCTTACTTCTCTGCAGGTAGCTAATCCCAAGCCCCATGTGTAAATTCCTGCTTTATTCTATCACTGAGGTTTTCTTTGTTCTACTTTGGAGTATTATCCGAAAAATATCTTTGAGCAGCATCCATAAACTGAACTTCTTTCTACTGAAGGTTCTTGGTCAGTTTGGTACTATTATGTCAAGATGATGTTAAAATCATAAAACAAAAGAGTTACAAGGGACAAATGAAGTTGTTTTCTTGAATGCAGATAAAATTTTAAAAGTTTTTATATTTCAGTGATTTACACATTTCATTAATAATAAAACTAGAATTGGGACCCAGGTCCTTTCATATTCCAGTGTCCTTTCTACTACAGAACACTTATCTTTTAGATTTGTAATTTCATACTCAGATGACTACACCACTAGAAGGGACCTTGGACTTTGAATCTATGGGGTCTCAAATTAGACAGAACCACTCATACTTTTTCACTGATGTGTCATTGGTGGGTCTATTGTATACATCGTGACAATTGCATGCAGCCCCACAAGTGGTATAGGTTGTAATCACAAGTATATTACCAGGCAGTGCTTTGCTTTTGAAATATCCCTTCAGAAAAAAAAAAAAAAAACACACAATATTAGTTATTAAAGATTTTAGTGAATTCTACATAAGTTGATGAAGGTCCATCATTTCAATTACTTTATCTGGTATTATGCTCTAATATTGACCCTATTCTTTATATCCTCCCGTGAATAATCCTGTAACAGATAAAGAATTAAAAGAGATTATTGGGATTTCCCTCAAAGGATAAAAGCACTATGGGAGTATGGGAAAGAATTCAAGGAAATCTTCCTTATAACTTCCATGACAAATTTTCATCTTTACTAATATGAGCAAATGACCTAACAGGTCGTTTACATGAGGTCAAGAGAAATTTAATATTAAAATCACAAATATAACAAGATAGTAATATGATACCTGGTTTTCTCTATGCCTAGATGAGTGCAAATTATATACTTTGCCCTATCTTAGAATCATAAGATTGAGAAGTGTTATAAATTCAAGAACAGAATTATTAAATTCTGTTCCATGATACAAAGAAAGGAGGGGAATTGCAAAAATAACAAACTTAAAAAGTTAAAAAAAAATGGTAACGATAACTATAGGCTTTGGGCTTGGCTGATACATGAACCTTATCTCAAAGTAAGGTGAGAAGGGAAAAACAAAGAATATGGCTTTGTTCTTAATATAAGCCTCTGCATCTTTGGAGTAATACACACACACACACACTGTATATATATATATATATATATATATATATATATATATATATATATATATATATATATAGTCAATTGGGGGGCAATAAAATTACTTGCAATAAAAGGCAATAGGATGATGGATTAAAATTAATTGGAAACTAAATAATCTAATCCTTGAGTCTAAACAACAAATTATAGAAACAATTAATAATGTCATCAAAGATATTGTCAATAATGAGACAACCTAACAAAATTTATGAGATAAAACCAGAGCAATAATTAGGGAAAGTTTTATATCTCTAAATACTTACACGAATAAAATAAAGAGAAAATCAATGAATTGGGACTGGAATGTTTAAAAAGCTAGAAAAAATAAATTAAAAATATCCAGCAAAATAGAAATTCAGAAATTCAAAGGAGAGATTCTTAAAATTGATAGTAAGAAAACTATTTAAATACTTAATAAAATTAACATTTGGTTTTATAAAAAAAATTAACATCTGGTTGATTTGATTTTAAAAAAAAGACAGTAATAAAACAAATTACCAAGTTAAAATGAAAAGGATGAATTCATCACCAATGAAGAGAAAATCAACCAATAATTAGGAGCTAAAGAAAGGAAGAGAGGAAAGGAAGGAAGGAAGGAAAGAAAGAAGGAAGGAAGGAAGGAAGAGAGAGGGAGAAAGGAAGGAAGGAAGAGGAGGGAGGAACGAAGGAAGGAAGGAAAGAAGGAAGGAACTAAAGAAGCCATTAATGAACTCTCTAAGAAAATAAAATCTCCAGAACTAAGTGAATTTGCAAATGAATTTTACCAAACATTTAAAGATTAATTCCAATACTAAATAAACTACTTGGAAAAGTAGGTGTAGAAGTCCTACTAAATTTTTTTTTATGACATAAATATAGTTTTTTGATTTGATACCTAAACCAGGAAGAGTCAAAACAGAAAAAGAAAATTATAGACCAATCTCCCTAAAGTATATTGATACAAAAACTTTAAATAAAATATTAGCAAGTTGACTACAGAAAGTATCACCAGATAATACACTATTATCAGCTGGGATTTATGTCAGAAATGCAGAATCACTTCAATAGTAGGAAAACTATTAGCATAATTGTACAATCAATAACAAAATCAACAGAAAACATATGAATATCTCAACAGATGTATAAGAAGCTTTTGATATAATTATCATCCTATTAAAAACAAAAATGCACATAACAATAAATGATGTTTTCCTTTAAATGATAAATGGCATCTATCTATAACCATCAGCAAGCATTATCTATCTTTCAGATAAGCTAGAAGCTTTCCCAATGAGATCAGGGATGAAACAAGAATACCTTCCTTTTTTCACCACTATTATTCAATATCTTACTAGAAACTTTGGTTTTAACGCTAAGAGAAGAAAAAAGAAATTGAAGTAATTAGAATAGATAAATGAAGAGACAAAACTATAACTCTTTAAAGATGTTATGATAATATATTATCATATATATAGATAGAATTCTAGAGAATTAACTAAAACGTTACTTGAAATAATTAATGAATTCGGCAAAATTACAGGAATATAAAATGAACCCATCTAAATCATCAGCATTTTTTATAAATTACCAATAAATCTCATAATTCCATTTAAAATAACTCTAAACAATGTAAAATATTCAGGAATTTATTTGTCAAGACAAAAACAATTTTCATGCAAATAAAGTGAGATCTAAACAATTGGGAAACTATTAATTGCTCATGAGTAGGCCAAGCTAAAATAAAAAAAAAACAATTTTATCTAAATTTATTTAGTTATTCAGTGTCATATAATCAGACTACCAAAAATTATTTTAATAGAGCTAGAAAAAATGGCTTGATTGGAAGGTAGCCTTGGAACCAATCACAGGAATTTTTACTTGACAGACAAATGCATACATATATCCATGTTTACCTATAACTTTCTTTGGGAGGGTGGGGGGGAGTAAAAAGGGTAAAAAGAATAAACTAAAAAGGCCACAAGAAAAAAGAAAAGAAAACTTATGAGGAAGCAAAGAAAAGATAGACAAACAAAACAAAGAAACAAAAAATAATAATAATGTTGGTAACAGTGAGAATTACCCAAAAGTGGAATGAGCTGCTTTAGTAGGTTCTGTTTTCTTTCTCATTTGAGGTCTTTCCACTTATTTAGTATTTTTTCTATCATGCATTCAACAATAATCAATAATAACAAGCATGTCATGACATTGAGAGCACGGAAGCAAACAGAATACTTGAAGCTTCTGCAACATGAAATATCTTTTTAAAAGATTGCTAAAATGTGAATCTATATACCATAAGATAGTAAATAATGGTTTTTTGTTCTTTTTTGTGATTCCTCATCCTATCTTATGTGTACTTTACAAACAGTGCTTTATTATTGCTATGTTCTGTATCTGTGACTATTTCCCAACCTTCTCTTTCCATCTCCTCTTCTATGACCTAATCACTTCCTTCTATGAATTATTTGTACTCATATAAAACCCTTAACATCTTGGCCATATTTAAGATTGTCCACCTCTTTGCCTCTAGTTAAATTGATTTTAACAGTTTTTTGTGTCCTTGATCTCTTTGGAAGTCTGGCAAAATCTATGCGTCCCTTCTGAAAATCATATTTTTATTTTCTTCTGAGTTAACTGGGGTTAAGTGACTTGCCCAGGCTCAGCTAGGAAGTTTTAAGTGTTTGAGACCAGATTTGAACTCAGGTCCTCCTGACTTCAAGGCTGGTACTCTATCCACTGTACCATCTAGCTGTCTCATAAAAATCATATTTTTAAAGTACATTGAAATGTATCTATATATGGTAGATAGCACCAAGATAAGAAATTCTATTAGTTAGTCATCTCTCTAGCAAGGACTGGACTCTCATTAAGCAAAGACTAGATGACTACCTGTGAATTATAGATTTTTGTGTATATGGGTATGGCATAGTTGGCCAATGATATCCCTTCCAACTCTGAAATTCTGTGATTCTCTGATCCTCAGATAAGTGCAGTTGAGAAGTATAAACTAAGACTTCAGAGGAGGAAATGACTAGATAAATGAAGGAAAGCTTTAAGAAGCTTGTAACTATTAAGACTAGTACTTGGACTTAAATTTTACATAAATAAATATTTTAATGGGTACATGATTTAGACATAAAGGGTGATACCATAAGCAAATTGGGAGAGGAAGTTTACCTCTAAGATCTATGAAGAAGAAAAGGATTTATGACCAAGAGGGATAGAGAACATTATGCAATACAAAATGGATAATTTTGATTACATTAAATTAAATAGTTTATTTCACAAACAAAGCACATGCTAACAAGTTTGGAAGAAAGGTAGAAAGATGGGAAACATTTTTACAGCAATTATTTCTAATTAAGCCCCATTTCTAAATTATATCAATTTATAAAAATACAAGTCATTCCTCAATTAATAAATGGTCAAAAGAGATGAACAGACAGTCTTCAGATGAAGAAATTGAAGCTGCTTATATAATGTAAAATGCTATAAATCACTATTGATTAGAAAAAATGTAAATTAAAACAACTCTGAGGTAATACTTCATATCTATCAGATTGACTAATATGACAAATCAGTAAAAATAATATACATTGGAGAAGATGTGGGGAAAATTTGCACACAAATACATTGTTTATTAGAATTGTAAATAATCCATTCATTCAGGAGAGCAATTTGATCAAAGAGCAAACTGTACATACCCTTTGATTTAATAAGCTTCTACGAGGTGTATATCACAAAGAAATAATAAAAAGAGGAAAAGACTTGTATGTTCAAAACATTTTTGGCAACTTTTTTATGGCAATGAATTGGAAATTGAGAGAATGCTTATTAATTGGGGAATGACTAAACAATTTTGTAGCATATGAATTCAATGGAATACTACTGTGCTATAAGAAATGATAAGCAGGTGGATTTCAGAAAAGCTTGGAAAGAGTTAAATGAACTGATGCAGAATAAAGCAAGTAGTCCCAGGAGAACATTATACAGAATAACAGTAACACTGTGTGATGACCAACTGTAATGTCTGAGCTAGCTTTCTGGAAGTCCTCCAGAAGGGCCTTGATCTCAACAGGATAGATACCACAAGAATGGACAAGGATAAAGTCCAAAGTCTTTATTGTCTCTTACACAGTCTGCCTCTGTCATAGTCTGACCCATTCTCTTCTAGCAGTCTAACAATCTGACAGTTTCCCCCATGGTGCAGAAGACAAGACAGCCACTAGGATGCTGGTCAAAGATAGAATGGCTATATTCCAGTCCTTCTTACCTTTATACCTTATTGTAATTACATCATTCTAGCATACTGATTATATGTGAACTTAGAGAACCATTACATCACCATGATAAGTATTAAGTATATATGTGAACTAGAGAACATCATCAATTCCACTAAGTTACCACCTTGTTTCAAGTATACTTTTCCAGAGTTTTAGTCATCTACAACCAACTATGATTGACTTAATTTTTAGAACTAAACATAGTCTAACACTGTAAAGTTACCCATGCATATAACCTGTAAATAAAAGGCTATTAAATAAATAAAAAAAAGAACTAAACATAGTCCAAGACAATCCCAAAGACTCTTGATAGAAAATATTATGCAGCTAACTATAAAAAAGAACTATGAAGTCTGAGTAAAGATGAAAGCATACTATTTTCACTTGTTTTTCTTGTGAATTTTTCCTTTTTTCAGTTGCAACATGACGAATGTGAAAATGTTTCCATGATTACACATGTTCTCAAGACACTTGCCTAAGCAATGAAAGTACCCATATAAAACAAAACAAAACAAAAATTCCAGACAATTCTTGTCATCATAGAGCCTACATTCTAATAAGAGGCAGACAATTCCTGTAGAAGGTCTCAGCTGTCACAGATAGAAAAGATAAGTGGTTCTTAGGATATAATAATAAGGTATGTGTGTTTTATTTAGCATCATTTCAGATTGCTTATTGTTCTGGGGAGAGAAGGAAGGACAGGAGAAAAATTTGAAACTAAAAATCTTGTAAAAAGTGAATGGTGAAAACTACTCTTACATGTAATTGGGGCAAAATACTATTTGCAAAATAAAAAAGAAAAGGGATTTATGGAAATCAACAAACTTAATAGGCTGTCATATTTCTTTTCCTCCCAGCCTTGATTCTTACTAAGCAGGAGGTCTCTAATAAAATCTTGAATATTTCATTGAATCCTTTCAGTAGTTAAAGATGGAAAAGTATCAACAAGCCATTGTAATAAAGCAAGAAAGGATCAACCCTGTCCCTCTAAATGTAAGTATATGTGTGTATACTTTTTACATATACATATGTACATATATGTGTATATATATCTATATTCATATGTAAATATACATATACATGCATATAAACAAGTACACCCCCATCTAATCCACTAGATTCCCTATCAAACTCTTAAATATACATTTATTAAGCATCTAATATGATGTGTCAGGAGCTGGAAATATAAACAGGATGAATAAAACAATCTCTATTTGATTTCATTCATGTCTTTTCCTTCTAAGGATGTAGAGCTTAACTCACCCATGTTACTCACATCTGTGCCACTCTCACTCATAAATTCACTACAAGAAGTTTAACCAATATTACTTAGTTGGTTTATTTCCCCTCACTATATCACCTGCCCATTCTAGCTCTAATTGTTGAAAAATAGGTTGGTTGTTTTTAAACTGGGTCATTACACTCATATACAAACATTTATTTAAACATTTAGGCTGTTGTCTATAGTCAAAGGAAATTGAGCATAGTGATATTATATAAAATTAGCCTTTGTAGATAGTCACACATGTCAAAGCAATCTGAGATGTTTTAGCATTGTAAGCTACCTCAAAGATCATCTAGCATAGTTTTTTTCCTTTGCATATGAAAAAAAATGAGATCAAGATTCAGTAACCTACCCTGTTATACACAACTCATTAAAGCCAATTGAAATTATACCACAAATTTCTTCATCCCTGATTCAGTGTTGTATTCACTGATCCAAAATAATTTCATTTGAATTGAATTGAATTTCACAAACATTAATTAAGCACTTACTATGTGCAAGGCACTATGTTAGTTGCTGAGGGTTCAAAGACAAAAATGAAATTCTCTTGTCCTTAAAAAGGTCAAAGACTACTGACTGATCCCAATTAAACAACTAACAATCTCATTTTTACTCCGAATTAGCAGTTAATGAAAAAAAAAATCAACCTCAAGAGTGAAATGAATTTTGTAAACTAGAAACTTTAGACACAAAGTCAGTATTAAACTACAATTTCAGATAATGGTGACAGACATATCAGATTAGCAGAGCAAACATCAGGACTAAATATGGTTATGATGATGATGCAACAGACAAAGTATATCAAGTGATATCAGAATTAGGAAGAATTTCTAAAGTTTTGTAGCCTAATCCAGATTTGACCAAAATGGTCAGGAAGTGAGATGAATAATCATAGACCTATTAATTATTTGTTTGTGATTTGTGGCACTTATTGAGTGATCAAGGATTTCACCTCAGGCTTGCATATGGGTTACTCTGGCTATCCGAGTTAGTTTTTACCACCAAGGAAGATAGATTATTTATAAATATGAAAGAACATTTACCTGTTAAAGTACTCAGAGTTAGTATCAACTAAAATTCAGTATATCTTTAAGAGTTGTATATACTTTTTAATAGAGTTATAACTATAAGCTTTAGTTGGAGTAGTTTTCAGGATCATTGTGAAGGTAGTCATCTCTCTCAGCTGTTCTAAAGTTCATCTATGCTGGGTCTAAGTGTTTAGAAAACTGTTCGAAGATGCATCAATGATTGATTTAAAAAATTATTAAATACTTGCTAAATGCTTAAGGCACTGTGCTAGATGATGAGGATGTTCATAAAGAAAAAAACCACAACAGACAATTCTTGTCATATTAGAGCCCACAATCTAGTAAGAGGGAAACAATTTTTATAGGAGATTTTCAGCTGCCTCAGATAGAAAGGACCAAATTGTCATTAGGATATAGTGGTAAGGTAGTTGCATTTTCTTTAGTGTAAACTTATTTGATAAAATCTTAGCCATTTCTGATTTTGAGACATTTGACGTTGCCAAAGACTTAGCTGGTGATGAGAAATGTCTTTTCTGGGTATTCAATTTCTGTGTCTGCTGAGAAGAAAGGGGCTATACTAAGTCACCCACATCCTGCGACTATGGAAAGAGACTTTACCCCTTCTTCCTCTTTCTCCTTACTTTTTCTCCTCCTCCTGCTACTTATCTAAATGGACTAGGTGTTTTCTCTGGTAAGGATTGTGGCTTTGGCTATTCCTTTTTATCAGTGGCCTTTTCACTGATGTACCTTTTTGCCTCATTTTCCAACCTTCCCCTTGTTTTGACTTATAGATAATATGCTCTCCTTAATTCTCAATCAGAACTCCTAGAATGTTAACCTGTTTGCCCTGATGCTGACTAATGGTGTATCATTTGCTGCTTCCTGGCTTTCTCCAAAATCACCTAGGGATTACTTTTCCTTGCCCACCTTACAGCATCTTACCCAGAAAGATAAATGGAGTATTTCTCATCTTTACTTTCCAAATCCTCCTCTCCCCCCAAAAAAACCTTGGAAAATATTTGCTATAAATCTAAGTTCATTCACTAAATTACATCCTTCACTTTTAACTTTAAACAAAATCTTGTTCTACTTTACCATAGTGCCTGGGTTCTCTAGCTGGGTAATATTTCACTATGATGACATCTTCTATGACCCTTTCCCTTACACCAATTAGGAAACCAAGACTCCTGAGCAGTATCACTAAATGTAGGAAAATAATACTGCAGCCATATACTCCCATTTCAAGTGAAGAAACTGGGTAAGACAGTAAATTCTATGTGTTTTCATAGGGTAGATCTCTATGCTCTGGATAGGTGCAAGTCATATTGACGTTTACAATTTAAATAAATGAAGGGCAAAGGGTGAAGAGAACAGTGGAAAGAGGATGGGAAAAACAACAAAAAGCTAAAAATTAAAAGGTCAAGGAAGGTAGACAGTTTATGCATTACACACTTATTTACAAGAGTGATTGCTATTTTGGGTTTTGAATTTTTTTAAGGGGATAAGGAGTAATTAACATCAATTATTAAGTGCACTAAGATCTTACAATATTTTGTTATTTAATAGAAAATCCTTTCACAACTTCATTTTTCTCTTCCACAAATAGCTTTGTTTTATCTTTATAATAATATTTATTTAGTGCCTTTTGATAACACTTTTTTTCTTAAGTATTTTATGTAGATGATCTCATTTTATCTTCACCACTATTTTATCAGGAAGGTACTGTGATCCTTTAATAACAAAAAGGACCACACAAAACACATAATTTAATAAGTATTCACTATGCACCAGGGCCTTGGCTAAATGTTGGAGATAAAATAACAAAGATAATACCTGTCCTCAAGGACTTAAAATATGTTGTGGGGGTGGAGAGGAGGCTCAAGGGGAAGAATACCTACATGATATTGATGGTGGTGAAACCAAGTAGTACAGGTGCTTCTCATTTCATTGGATAAATAAACAGTGGGTCAAAAAAAAAAAATAAGTGAGCTTTGGAACACACAACTAGTAAATGAGGCAGGGCTTGGATCCAAATCTTCTAAATATTCTTTATGAAATATCTAACACTTGATCTACTATGTCATGCCAGAGCTTAGACAGCCCAAATAGGAAAAATATTAAAAGTTTTAAAAAATAAATCCTTTGGAGTTATCTGGGGGTAAAATGAGATTAAATAACGTGTCTAGGTAGCTAATAAATATGCAAAGACAGATCCAAAATTATGTTCTTAAGATGCCAAGTCCAGTGCTCCATATTATGCCAACTAGTTACTTCTTGTATCTATTACCCACCATTCTGTCTTGCACATTATAAATACCAAGAACCCTTGATATGGGTACTCTTTCTACCATTGCAGATCACAACCTTCCTACATGTCAATATTCAGTTTCATGGGTTATTTAGCCAAGTTATTTATCACTTTATAGCTGACAATAACCCTCTGTGAATCTTGCTATGCTAGTCCTTGAATAATAGGGCTAAAGACTGTCACCAAGGCCATATGTTAAGCACTTCCCCCTCACCAGCTTGTTTGGCTTTTTTAGAATCAGTTCTACTGACATGGCTTAAAACAACTCAAAAATAATTTAAAGAAATTTAAAAGATCCAGAAAAAGAAAAAAAGTAGACTCTGATTTTCTTGACACACTACCAGTTATAGACATGTTTGGGCACACTGAACTGAGATGTTTTAGGGATGATTCTAGAATTATATCTCACTATATTTTCTTACCACGAGAAGTTATAGGAGAACTTTGAGTTTTGCTCTCTTTCCCTAGGTACACATTAAGTTTATTTTGTTGTTTTTTTTGGCAACTAAGAAATAATAAACAGTAGCATCTTACATTGTCTCCAAAACTAATTTAAAAATGGCTAAATGTATGATGCATTAGAGGACTAGACACATTAGTAATTCATTACAAATGTTTATTGAATTAAATTGAGACTTCTCTAACATTTACATAAGGGAATGAATTCTTTGGATAAGCATCAACAGAGTTATTTTAATTGATGTAGAGTGAATAGATGATTAATAGTAATTCTGTTAATTGATAATTGATAAGAGATCACTAGGTTAAAAGCCAGCATGGATCATTCAAAACCACAGAACATGTTTGAAACGTCACAACTGTCAGAATATCTGGTTATATGGTCCAGGTATCATTTGTGGGAATATGTAGACCCAAATGTCACAGAAGTGAATCCCAAATGGGTTCAGTTATATGCAAGTTTGTGCTGAAGTATAGAACTACACATTACTTTTTAATGGCTTTGAAGAGTTTTGATCATTGAAGCTATTTTAAAGCATTACTGAAAACTTAGAGAAGCAAAACATTGGCTAATTTACGAATTAATTGGAATTATTTAACTGATGCAATGGAATGGAAAATGATGGAATTAAATGACAGAACTTTTACTAAGTACTCACTATGTTACAATGTATTAAACATTGGTGATTCACCAAAAATTTAAGACATTGCTTGATCTCAAGGAGATGACATTCTATATGAGAAAGTAAGACACAAAAGAACATTCAAGATTATTTTAATACATGGCAGATAGAAAGACCAGGTAGTATTTAGGAAAAGCAGCAGATCAAGGATTTATAGCAAGGACTAGAGCATCTTGAGGAGTAATAATAGGAATGATAATGCCCTATAAAATGAGAGTCAGTTAGAAAATGGAGTCTTGTGTCTGGCGACAATTGGGGAGTAGGATAATGATGGTTGTTTGGAGCAGGGAGAAAGCCATCACTTCTTTCAGTAGTAGCAAGCATAGTTGAATATCATCCTGAGGTAACCAGAAATGATAACTGAAGGAACGCTTCCATAGAACTTTTTCTAAAGAGATATAGGTACAAAATATATGATTTGTATAAAGTGTTATTGTAATAGGGACTGACCAGTGTGGGTTCAAACCTACAATTATAGACTGTATTTCCAGTCTGTTGACAGCTCAACACATATAGACTTGGTATGTCTTCTCTTGGTTTTGAATGACTGAGGGGCTGATTAGTACTATGTGGTGAAAAATAAGTTTCCATTGGACTTTTGGGATGAATTGTGGATTCAGCAAAGATTCAACTGGAGCTGAGAGCACATATAGAAATTCTGACTAGACAATGTCTCTCTTGATTAGAAGTTTTCAGTGAAGAATAATTTTTATGTACTTCTAGGTAAGAAAAGGGTATCAGGCCCCATATCCCATTTGGCCACATTATGTCTATAAATATATAGAATGTTTTTCTTTTGCCTTTTGTATTATTCTTTCATTAAATTAAGTGAAATTATCAAGAAACATAACAGAACAGGTCAACTCTTGTGAACATCCAAAGTTTGAAGAAGTCATAAAATACAATATAGAGTCAAATCTTGTAACAACTGAATCTGATGAAGAGGCAACTGTGAGAAGCAACCTGCTTGAAAGTCAGCCTAATGGACTTTGCAACCACACCACAAGGGACCAACTTGTCCATCAATTATGCCATACACAAAAGTGAATATGATAGGGATTCCATGAAGGGAACAAAGGAGTCACAGGACAAGGACAAGCATGTGTTTTTCTACACTACCTTTGTGATTCAAATTTAAGCCTACTTTCCTCAGATTTGGTACAGAAAGGAAGTATATTCCTATTATGAGGGGGAAATATGTATTTTACTAATTATTTTTTCTTTGATATGCCTTCTCAATCAATGTATTTTTTTGTAAAAGTTTATTGATGTTAGCTGGTTGATTGATACTGGTCATTCCTTTTTTTTATAGCTTTTTACTTACAGGTTATATGTATGGGTAACTTTACAGCATTGACAATTGCCAAACCTCTTGTTCCAATTTTTCCCCTCCTTCCCCCCACCCCCTCCCCCAGATGGCAGGATGTCCAGTAGATGTTAAATATTTTAAAATATAAATTAGATACACAATAAGTATACATGGCCAAACCGTTATTTTGCTGTACAAAAAGAATCAGACTCTGAAATATTGGACAATTAGCCTGTGAAAGAAATCAAAAATGCAGGTGGGCAAAAATATAGGGATTGGGAATTCAATGTAATGGTTGTTAGCCATCTCCCAGAGTTCTTTCACTGGGCGTAGATGGTTCAGTTCATTACTGCTCTATTGGTACTGATTTGGTTCATCTCATTGCTGGAGATGGCCAGGTCCATAAGAATTGGTCATCATATAGTATTGTTGTTGAAGTATATAATGCTCTCCTGGGCCTGCTCATTTCACTCAGCATCAGTTCGTGTAAGTCTCTCCAGGCCTTTCTAAAATCATCCTGTTGGTCATTTCTTACAGAACAATAATATTCCATAACATTCATATACCACAATTTATTCAGCCATTCTCCAATTGATGGGCATCCACTCAGTTTCCAGTTCCTAGCCACTACAAAGAGGGCTGCCACAAACATTCGTGCACATACTGGTACCTTTCCCTTCTTTATGATCTCTTTTGGATATAAGCCTAGTAGTAACACTGCTGGAAGTAGTAACACTTCTGGATCAAAGGGTATGCACAGTTTGATAACTTTTTGAGCATAGTTCCAAATTGCTCTCCAAAATGGTTGGATGTATTCACAATTCCACCAACAATGTATTAGTGTACCTGTTTTCCCACATCCCGTCCAACATTCCACATTATCTTTGCCTGTCATTCTATCCAGTCTGATAGGAGTGTAGTGGTATCTCAGAATTGTCTTAATTTGCATTTCTCTGATTAGTAATGACTTGGAGCATCTTTTCATATGACTAGAAATGATACTGGTCATTCCTACAACAAATGAGATGAATTAATAAACACTGTTCTTTAGTCTCCATGTTTTATGCTCATTGATATCTATTTGTAAATCAAATTTTGGAAAACTTACTTTGACAGAACTTTATTAATATAATTTTTCTTGAAATCTGAGTTATACCTTGACCAAAATATTTAATTTTTCTTGATCTTAATTCCTTCATAGATGAATATGAAGGCATGGAACTCAGAGAGCTTTGAGATTCCTTATAGCTCTAAATATATGACCTTATAATCTTAATAAGTAATTCCATAACATGTGTTTCCTATGAGAATAAGAGCTATAGTTTGTCTCATAACCAATGAAATGATCCTATAATGTAAAGAAACCTAGCCTTAGGTCACCTGGTTTGAGTCCCAGATCTGCCAAATATTAATTATTTGAACATTTTCAAGTCACTTTGAGCAGCATCTGTTTATTTATCTCTACAATGGGAATAAAAATACCTCTGTCTAATTCATAGACTAGTTGTATGCACAAATAAATGAAATGAAGCACAGAGAATGCTATGAAGTGAAAAATAAATGTTAGAATTTTATCATTATCATAATCATCATTTGCAAGCTTATTTACACTTCATTCATATTCACAAAATGCCCTAATAATAGATGATCACCAGACTGAGATTCAAAATTCACTTCATTTCAACAAACATTTACCAAGTACTTACTATGTGCCAGATATCATGCTGAGTGCTGGAGATACAAATACAATAATAGAATGTAACTTGATTTTAAGAAGCTTACAGGTTTAATGAAGGGTAAAGATATACACAAATAGCTATGAGACAAGGAAAAATGTAATGAGTGTCAAAGCAAGGAACCAGAAAATAAGGTGTTATGAGTTGTTTTGTTTTGTTTTATTTTGTTTTTCCTTAGTCTTATCTTGAGTGAGAGATCTGGAAAAGCTTCATTGAATAAGTGACAGACTGAAGCCTTGAAGGAATGACCCACATTATTGCATCAACTGATTGAAAAGGGAAAAATTGGATGTTTTTTGTTTGTTTTAAAATTTTGTATTGTTTTTCTTTTTTATCTATTTAAAGGGAAACATGAACTCAATTTCAAATGTTTCACCCTTGTAAAGATATTGAATACAAAGCTGAAAATAAGAGACTGTGTCATATTTTGTAGAAACAAATTGGAGGCAGAACCATAGATTTGAAAGTCAATAGACTGGAGGTGATAACTAAAGTCATAGAAGAGGGAGAATATACTCAAAAGATAAGATAACCAAGAGAAAAGAAGGTCAAGCACAAAAATTGGCTCTATTCATGTTGAAGTAATGTAAGTACTACAAGAAAAACGCAGAAAACAAAGAAAGACCCTTAAGCAGATTGGGGAGCCATAGTGTCTATAGTGTCAAAAAAGGTAAACATGGAAAAGGGTATGGGAAATAAGGTCAAATGATAGAGAAGTGCCATTAAGAGTAAGAATGGAAAAATAAAGCTTTGGGACTTTATGATTAAGTAGCTATTACTCATCTTGAGGATATTACTTTCAGTAAAATTGTGTGAATGCAACACAGGCGGTAAGGACTAAGGAGAAAATGGATGAAGAGGAAATAAAAACAGCAAGTACAAACTAATATTTCTTAAAGTTTGGCCCTGAGAGGAGAAAGATAGGGCAATACCTTCAGAAGAAAATGGGTTCAAGGAAGGACTTACTTATGCTTTATTTGGGATATAGAGAACTAAGAATGCATGTTGATGGAAAAGAGTCAGTGGAGAATAAGAGATTGAGATGTATGAGAAACAGGGAATGAAGGGAACAACCAGGCCATGGAGAAAAAGAGATGATAGAATCAAAAATATTGTTAAAATAAGTAGCTTTGGAACCTAGGGGTACCTCAGAAGAAGAAAGGATGAAGAAGTATTTTGAAATATTTAGAGAAGATGCATTTTCTGTCTTCAGAGTAAAGTAGGACATGAGGTCATCTACTAAGAGAAAAGAGAGAGGGTGGACCAGTATTTGAATATAAAGAAAATATATATAACAGCTGTTGTGGGGAATGTGACAAAGTCAGAAGGTAAAAAAGGATGAATAAACAGATATCTAACAGTGTGGGCCCAGTTGGGGGAGTCAGTGCAATCAACATGGCTGCATGATTTTCTCCATTAGCATTTGGATATGAGTCAGTACAGAGGAGGTGGATGGTAGGAGTTACCCAATATTAAAGACTTATAATTTAAGAGTAGTGAAAAGTCAAAGGACAAGAAATTCAATAGCAGAGCATTAGTGAGACATCTAATCCAAGAATGGGTAAGGTCTAGTATAATTGTACTTAGTCTCAGTTCTGTTGCTTATTACCTAAATGACCTATAGACCATGTTACTTTTCTAGGTCTCAATTTTTCTCACCCATAAAAATGAGTTGGGGAAATTTTAGGTCCTTTCTAATTCTATCCTTTTCTGGATGAAATGAAGCAGAAATAAACTTTAATGAAGGTGAAAAGGTTTGTTTGGCACTAACTAGGCCAAATAGATGTTACAGTGGGAGACCAGGGATGATTTAAAAAAGAAACAAAAAAATGATATTGGTGACTTGGTAGTATGAGAAAGAGTAAGGAATTGATATTAGGAGTAAAGAGAACTAGAGTTTATTTGCTCTTATTTCACAATTTTGACCAGGCCTAAACTTCAAACCCATGATTTTAACCTTACTTGTATCATGTTTTAACTAAATGAAGTACTTAATCATGGATTTGAAATTGATGCAATGAATTTTCTCTATGGAACCCAAAGGATTTAAACTTGAATGTAGTTACTGAACTTTAAATATTTAAAGGTTAATTTTTTTTTCAGAGAGATGAAATTGGGAACAAAATCACATTTCTTTGTGAATTCTTGATCATGTACCACAAGACAATGATACTATTTAAAAGCACTGGATTTCAAGTCAGAGAAACTGGTTTGATTTCTGGTTTAGTAATTATTTATCTGAGAAATCTTAGGCAAGTCATTTAATGTCTTGGTAGTGTGGAGAAGAGTAAGCATTTCAAGACAAAAAGAGTAAACTAGATGCTGGATGAGATTCTTTCCATTCTACATCTAAGATCCTGTGACACAGGAAATAGTAAGAGAATGTCAATCCCTTTAAGCTAGAACCTTTATAGGTCATTTAATAAGTACCTGTCAAATTGAAAAGAATGTTAACTGATTTTGCATTAGATATTAAGTGTTATCTTATGTCTATGTATCTTTCTCCTTCATGATGATACTATATCTGTTAGACAAGGCAGTCATAACATTTTTGGTAGTCTATTATAGCTTGTGAATCCCATTTCAGAATGTTTTTAAATGTATAAAATAAAATCCATAAAACTACCAGGAACAATAATTATATTGAAATCATTACTACAGGTGGGCATCTAGAAGGGTGTAGTGGATAGAATGTCAGGCTTGGAATCCAGAAGACTCATTTTCCTGAATTCACATCTGGCCCCAGACACTTACTATTGTATGACTATGGGCAAATCACCTAACTTTGTTTGCCTCAAGAGAAGGAAACAGTAAAACACTCCAATATGTTTGGCAAGAAAACCCCAAATAGGGTTATAGAGAGTGAAAAACAAGTGAAAAATGACTAAACAATAAGAAGTTTTGTAAGGAGGTAGCTGGTGGTAAAAGGAATGGAGCACCAGTCATTAAACCACTTGAATTCATGTCCTGCAACAGACACTATGGGATGATGGGTAAATCATTTAATCTCTCTTTGCCTCAGTTTCTTCACCTGGAAAATGGTGATAATAATACCTTCTTTATGGTTGTGAGGATTAAATGGAATGGTATTTATAGAGAGCTTTGCATTCATTAAAGCTCTTACTTATGGTCCATCATACTAAACATTAGGGACACAGAAAGCTTATTCATTGCTCTATCCATTTGTAAGTTCTATATATGAAATTTATAAAAGAAGGGAGTGGAGCTGATGATGACCAATGGTTCTCTAACTATAAAATGATATCAGGAATTACTTTATCATCCCTGAACGTTTTCTGAAACTCACTATACAGAATTATGATTTTTCTTTTTTTTCTTAAGCATGTCATTTATTTGATTATAAATAATAACATGGATATTTTAGACAGACACTCTATTATAGTTGTCTTTACAGACTGATGTTAGTTACTAATTATTAAACTTTAAACACAGATGTTAAAAAAGTTTTTAATCCAACTTGTTGCAATGTTATATATCCTGCATCTTTCTTTCTTGTTTATCAGGCTAATGAAATGATTCACATTTGGTTGTCTATTCAAAAGTGTCTTCTAATGATTTAGATGACAACTGTTTAGCCTGTTCACAGAATTATAATTTTTTTCATATTCTACAACTTGAGTTTAAAGTTATGTGATTGGGGCAAGTCACTTTGTAGCTCTGTGTCTCAGTTTTCAGCTCTGTGAAAATGGATATAATAACCCCTAGAGTTATACCTAGAGGTATAATAACCTCACAGAGTTGTCATAAGATTAAAATGGGATCATAAATTTAAAGATGGCTTTTTAAATTAATATAATTTTATTTCTAAGTAATATATACATACATACACATATACATATATATATATACACATATACTCCAGAATATGTTATTATGAGTGACCAATTTCCATTACCTTAGTTTCTCCATGTATCTAATGAGATATGTCCTATTTTCAATTCAACCACCTGAGGAAATGCTATTAAAATCTCTTTACTAAACTACCAGGCAGTTCTTTGGCAGTGGAAAAGAGTCACAACTTCTTTTTTTAGGGATAATAAGACAATGCCTTTTGTCTGAAGACATTTATCTTTTTCAAGTCAGGGAGCCACATAATAGCCCCTTTGATATAAACAGTGATTAAGTCCATTTTTACAGATAAAGAATTGGAGACAAGTGAAAAAGGTTAAAAGCAACATGTAAGGAAAACATTGACAAGCTAGATGCCCTATGATTTTCCAAGGTCTATTTTTTAAATCACAACTTTGTCTCCAAGTCCATAATCTTCTAGGGCTTTCAATGGAAAGACAGTTTCACAAAGTCAAAATAGGATCTTTTTTTCCCCCCATCCATTACAGTATAATATTAGGGATGATTTTCAATTCCTTAAGCTGCCTGAGTGCTACCTCTCTGAATCCCATGATAAAACCTTAAAAATAAGGGCCATAATATCAAATAAGTTGCTGCAATAATCCACTGATATATTGGGAAGGGAATTTGTAATTTTTACAAAGCACTTGAAGCATTTGCTTTTTTTGGAGGGGTGGGGAAGCTAAAATCACAAAGCAGGTGTTTCTAACCATCTGGGTTACCTGGCACAGAGCACACCTCCAAGATGAGACATTATACTTCCATTGCCATTCTGTTGTTTTTTCCCTGCCAGGCCTTACCCAAGGGAGTTTGCTTTATAGTAATAAAGATGCATTTCTCTATTCTAGCATTCCCTGACACCCCACAGTACAAATTATAATTAGGAAAGCACCAGAGGGGAAGGTGACAATTCGGTTGTCAATCCATGTGTATAAATCCCATTTCTATCAACAGAGGCAAAGCAAGCATATCACCCTCAGAATAGATACCTAAGGGACACTGTAGTTAGCTGGTTCACTGCCTTGAGAAGGCAGGAAAGCAATCAGAACCATGACAACAGCAGAAAGAACACAAAATTGAGCCCTCACACTGTGAATATTTTCACTGGCAAACATACTCTTAATAATGGTATTGAATGAAGAAAAACAACCTTTCTGGAGAGGACAATGATTTGTACTACCTACAAACTCTTAAGTCAGTACACTGCATCCTGGCTAGCTACCTGTTCTTAGATAGAGGTAGAGAAGTATTCAAGGGGAATAAAACACACAAAGACCACAATGTAAAGATATGTTTGCAGACTGTATCTTTCAAGGAGATTTAAGCTGATTGTTATCTATCCTCTCCTTATCTTTAGATTCCTAGATGATCAATTAATCCTTTAACATTTATTAATTATCTACTATGTGCCCGATACTGTTGGATATATAAAAAGAACCAAAGGCAGTCCCTTGCTGCTAAGGAATGGACAGCCTAATGGAGGATATAATATAATATATATGTGAACCATATTTCTTTTCTGTCCAGGACAGGCACAGCCCAAGCTTTTGATTTCATTAGTATAAAAAACTCTTCTTCTCCATCCATCCTCCAATATTTCAGGCTGGCCTATAATTCATAATTTTGGAGAAATACCTGAGGCATTAAGAGATTAAAAAACTGGGCTCATAGATTGGAAATGGTATTCGAATCTGGATATTTCTCCATCTGAGGCTGCCTGTCCACTAAATGAAGCTGATCTTCTGTCAATTATGATTCGGTAGCCCAATACTTCAATAGAACTATGATCTTATCATTAAAAGTAATCTGGTTTGAGTAGAGATTGCAATCTTTTGCAATGTCATAAACCTCTCTACTTCCATTCCCTCTAAAACCTGTGAATCCTATCTGTTTCTAAATGCATAAAATAAAATGCATCAGATTCACACAGAAACCAATTTTATTAAAATAATGATTATGAAGATATTTGAAAAACAAGTTGATGAGACTCTAATTTAAGAATCCCCATTAATGGATCAAATGTTATACTCGAAAGCCTTGATTAAAAGCCACACTAGTTCCTTTCCCCTCTTCTTGTTCAAGAGCCAAGGATGAAAGTGAGGCAAACAGGATTCAGTGACTTGCCCAGGGCCACACAGCTAGTAAGTAGCTGAAGCTGGACTTGAACTCTTGAAGTTGAGTCTTATTGGTTCTAAGTTCAGTGGAAGATACACACCTGCATGCATGTATAAAAGTATGTATGATTGTATACATATATACATGTGTGTATACATATATGAGTATATATGTATATATGTCTTATATGCATATACACACAAACAACAACAACAACAACAAAAAACTCTCACCAAGTCTTTTACCTTTCTAAACCTCAATTTATTAGCTATCAAATAGAAATAACATAACTGCTGTCTTTATAGGGTTATATCAGGGATCAAGACAAGAATACAAGGACTTTTGCAATTTTTAAGGAGTTATATATACATGTGGGCTAGTATTATTATCTTTTAGTGACTGAACAAATTTTCCAAGGTTATGAATGATAAGTATCATTCAATCAGAGAAGGTGCATGCATTTTTCATGATAGTTAAAACTGACTTTTTTTCCAGTTCTACTCAAACTTATCAAACTAAAGGAGATGCTCAGAGTGAATATATCCAACAATCTGCTATAGTGGATGGAGTATTGAACTTGGAGCCTGACAGACCCTCAGAAAGTGAGGTCTTGAGCAAATAGCCAACTCTCTCTGACTCAGTTTCCAGAGTTTTAAAAATGAGAAAGTAGGATTCATTAACCTTTAAGTGACCTTCTAATTATAACCTATGATCCTGTTAATTCATCAGAATGCATATATATTTCATTTCAAAATATCTCTCTGATGAAAAATGGATGTGACTCTTAAAGACATGTGAGTAAGCAAGTTGTGGGGGTGTGACGGGAGGTGGAGGGGGCAAGGTACATTTTAGTCATATATTTGCCATTGACATATCCACTGACATGTCTTCTGATTTTGTACTTGGGCTTGCAGTGAATCTCACATATCTGAATCATCATAATCTTTATGTGTCATAAGAGGGGGAAAAAAAGTAGGTAGGCCCTTTCAAACATTTTTGTGATTGGCTTCTTAATACTATCAACTTACTCTAAGTGCCTATACTCAAGGTTAAGGAGATTTTCTCCCCAATTAAGTGCCTGCTAAGTGGTTATTTGGTGCTTTTATTACATGATTTCTATAAGGCTTAAAAGCTGTCATTTTTGAAAAGTAATTTGTGTATTAGGGCAGATATCTGCATTTTGCTTGGCGAGCAGGAAGACATTTTCTAAGTAAAATGTATATTAGATGAAGAAAATGTTTCCCTTTGTACTTTCAACAATGGGAAAATATTGACTTTGATATTTATGTTGCCAGCAGGTGCTTTCAAAGTACAGATGATAGGGACAATCTATAGGAAAATAAGACAGTTACCAGCTTTGAAAATATTTCCATTATTACTTTCAGTCAAGAGTTAGGAGGGGGTCATCTTGATTAAGCCTGCAGTAGACACTGTGCCATTTTTATTTTTATAATGGCTGTATATTCTGATAGCTACATATGAAATGGTAACAGCTGAAATTTATATGGTACTTCAAGATTTACAAAATATTTATATTCATTATTTAATTTTAACTTCACTAGAACCCTGTGTGCTAAGTACTACAAGTTAATATTAACCCATTTTACATACAAGTTAATTGAGTCTGAAACTAGGTAAGTTATCAGGGGTAAAATTTGAGCCCAGATCTCTGAACTCTCACTCCAATGATTTTCCCATTATAATATTCCACTTCTCATTAGGATGAATAGATTAAAGAAACTCTGTAACTGATTGATTCCATGCTATCCTAGCTGAGGACTAGGATCTATATGGGGTATTTAAGTGTTTTACATTGCAGAAGGGTTTAGATGAGAACTAGTAGAAATGAGAATGGTTAAGGATCTTCAATGCTCTGTGCACCAATTCCAAGAATGAGAGATTTTGAAGAATTTGGTGCTATATTCCTGAGTAAAAGAGGATCTATAACTACACATATGTGAAATATAGGCTTCACAGAAAAACAAATAGAAGAAATATAGAAATATATATATATATATTTCACATATGTGAAATATATGTGAAATATAGAAATATAGGTAATCAGCAAACAGTCCTTATGAGCTTGCGCAAGACTTTGGGACAAACATAGAATATATCTAAAATTGACAGAATAGTTGATTGAGAATAAAAAGAAGAAAAAGTGATTAAGATCCAAGAATTATTGACCTGGAAAAATTCTTAGAATTACTTTATTGAGGAAAATGAGAACAAAAAAGAAAAGTTAAATGACTTTACTGAGATCATGCAGGAAATAACATACAAAACTGGGATTCAAACTCAGGTGCTCCAACTGCAAATTCAGCACTCTAACCTCTAACCTGCAGGTGATGGGGTAAAGGATATTCGAATACATTTTGATCTTTACAAGAAACTTCTCCACAAAATGTAGGAATGCCATGAAAAGACTGAACAATTCTAGGACAAGCAATAATAACACTGGTTATAAGAAAGATCAAAGACTAGGTCCAGAGAAATTGCAGAGGTCCTGAAAACTTTAGGGCTTGGTCTACTGATTGGGAGCCAGTTTTTACTTTCAAAGTCAAGTTTTGTGAGGAAGATGTACTAATTCTATGTACCTAAAGAGCCTGCTGCAGCAGGTTGTGCCAGCTTACTTCTGCATCTTGTGAATAGAGCTGGCAGCTGACAAACTGCCTTTGTGCCTCCCTATTAGCTCATTTCTAAATAATCATTGTGCCTTTGAAGATGTGCTAGAAATGAGCAATAACACCCATGCTAAGATGAATTATATCAGAAATGAGCCAGATATGAAAGGTAGCATTTAGAGTACAATAATATGATTTGTACCTAATACAGTTATTTTTAAGTGATGATAATATGCAGTTTCTCAAAAGTTTTTGTTGGGAACATACCAAATATGTTTCTCTGTTAGGTGTGGCTAACAAGCTAATAAGCAGGCCTAAAGTACAAGATGGAGAATTCCTAAGAAATCCAAAGGCAGTGTAATTTATGGGGAAAAGGGAGGAAAACTCTGCTGGCCATTCCCACCCTTTAGATAGATACACTGTAGCCTATGATCCTGTATTTCCAGCTAAAGGCCAGATTTTTCAATTTTTGTATGTGCATGTGTTTCATGGATGTTTTTGACAGTCTTGTGAAATCTGCAGACCCCGCCACAGAATAACATTTTAAAATCAATACATAAAATAAAACGCATGAGATTGCCAAGGTACCTGATTATATTGAAATGACAGTTATCAAAATATTTGACCACTGAGTTGATGAACTGTAGGTTAAGAAGTACAACAATGTGTACTGATGAAATGTGAGTAACAGGCAGATTCAATCTTGCAGCATGATGAGATTCCCCAGTAAAGAGTTTCCTGGGAAAGGAAAGTGTGATGGAGAAGCCCAAAGCAGTTCAGAAGCAATGTCCATGATAGGAAATGAGAACATATATAGACAACTAATATATATATATATGTAAGAACCATAACCATTTCCCTATGGATAAGTACTCAACAGAAAAGAATAGTTTTTGCAAAGAAAAATTGCCAATTATTAACAATCAAATGAATACATACTCCAAATCATTTATAGTAAGAGAAATGTGAATTAAAAGCAATCTGAGGTTTTATTCCACATGTAAATATTGGCAAAGATTGCCAAAAAATGGAAATAAGAGAATGCAAAAGGGGTTGTGGAGAGATAGGGACACTAATGCAGTGCTGGAAAATCTATGAATTGGTGTACTCATTTAAAAAATGATTTGTAATTAAAGTGACTAAAAATCACATGCCTTTTGACCCAGAGATACTACTGCCAAATTCCCTTGACTGAAGAGATCAATGGTAAAAAAAAAAATAGCCCATAGATAACAAAATATTTATCATAAAATATTTTATAGAAGCAAAGAATGAGACTCAAAGAAAATGCTCAAGGATTTAGGAATGGCTCAAGAAATTATTTTTCTAAATGAATATTATTGTGCTATAAGAAATGATGAATATGACTGATACAGAAGACAGGCATATCCATATAAACAAATGTAAAATGCAGTAAGAAGTAGGAAAACAATATACACTATTATCTGCAACAATGTAAATGAAAACTATAACAATAAAATGACTGAAACAGAATGATGGGAGATTATAATGACTGAACTTGACTGTGAAGAGATTTAAGAAGATAGCTCCCTCTTTTATTGTTTATGTACGTATTTATGTATGTATGTATGCACATATTTTGCAGAGTTTGAGGACAATGGATGTGGAATGCTATTTAGACTTTTTTGATATCTTAGTTTTGCTGAATTTTTAAAATTCTTTGTTATAAAAGATGACACTCTAGGAGGTATACACTGGAAAATGTTGATGTAAAAACAAAAATCATCAATAAAACTCTTAAAAAATGTAAGATTGCATTAAAATGTATACCCAATAGAACAAAAACTTTGGGAAGATTAGGGAACATCACACTTTTGTGTGCATGTTTTCAGTGTCCAGAACAGTACTTGGCACAGAGGAGGTGCTTAATAAATGTTTCCTAACTTGATTTAATAAATGTTCAATATGGCATTGTTAGTCTGGAGTTGTAGAATCGGTTGTATCCTGAAGGAAACCAGAATTACAAAAAATATTCTACCAATACTATGTAAAACATTTAAGTGAAAAATTATTCACAACTGTTTATTTTAAAACTTTCCTTCTTCTCATGCCCATAAAGTACCATATAAAATTAGAATTTGGCAGCTACAGGAGTTTCAAGTGTACTTTATGATTTTATGTGTGCAAATTTCCTGTCTTCTATAGACAATTTCAATTCCCTTAAGCTCTAGTCAAAGCAAATATTTTTTTTTCTTTTAAAGTATGTTGGTACATGAATATTTCATTTACTGTTTACACCAGTGTTCTATCAGCTTTATAATAGTCACCTTTTTCTTGAGTTCTCTCTTCAAAAGCCATGTATCTAAAATATCTCCATTTTTTTCCTGAAACATTAGCAAGAAGACAGCTTACACTTGTTTACTTTATCTCTAAATCTCCTGATATTTATTTGCAGGATTCTGCAAAAAAAAAATTTGCTCCTTTAATGAAAACTTGTCATTGCTAGACCATCTTCCAAGGGAAAAATGATATTAGACAAATGTCATATAAACACATTTTACAATGGAAGGAAATGAACTATGTAAATGGTGAGCACAAATAATTTTGAAATGTGAGTCATAAGCATAGTATCCTAAGTTATTGACTTAATTTCCCTCAACTCTGAATAAATATAATCTGGATTCATCAGACATAATGTAAAACAGAGTTGGTATGAATATTTTTCATATCTTACTTTAGCTAATCCAAATAAGAGATAAAACTGGAGAGACCAATTTTGAGTCAACATCTAAGAGTACAACATTTGGTTGATTTTAATGATTTCCAGACTCTGCTTAGTCTTAGATACTCTTGAGTTGAACATCATTTTGTAGATGAGGAAATTAAATACCAGAAAAGTTAAGGGGTTTGATTTGTCTAACATGAGTAAGTAAAGAAGAGGGTCAGATGAATTCAGTTCTTTTCACCCTGAATTCATTAATCTTTTAATTGTACTGTCCCTCCTCTCTACAGTCCTCTACAACTGTCATAGAACAAATTATAGGCCAGAGAAAAGACTTCTGAAGAGTCAAAGATCAACCAAGTATGATTAACTTTGTAAGTAATCAGTAAGATTCCATACTGCAAGAATTGATACTTGGGAATATTGCTGTCATATAGCTATTATCTCAGTCTCTGTGCATACCCTTTGATCCAGCAGTGTCTCTACTGGGTCTATATCCCCCCCCCCCAAATCATAAAAGAGGGAACATGACCCACATATGCAAAAATTTTCATAGCATCCCATTTTATAGGGGCAAGGAACTGGAAATTGAGTGAATGCCCAGAAGTTGGGGAATAGCTGAATAATTTATGATATATGACTAATGGAATATTACTGTTTTGTAAGAAATGATGAATGAGCTGATTTCAGAAAAGCCTGGAGAAACTTATATGAACTGATACTAAGTGAAATGAGCAGAACCAAGAAATCAGCAACAAGATGATGTGATGATCAACTGTGACAGACTTGGCTCATGTCAACAATGAGGTGATTAAAGGCAATTCCATGGAAAGTGCCATCCACATCCAAGGACAGATTTATGGAGACTGACTATGGATCAAAGCATAGTATTACTTTCACCATTTTGTTGTTTGCTTATTTTTATGTTCTTTCTTGTATTTTTTCCCCTTTTAATCTGATTTTTCTTGTGAAGCATGACAAATATGGAAATATATTTAGAAGGATTATACATGGTTAACCTATCTTGGATTACCTGCTGTATTGGGGAAGGGGGAGAAGACGAGGAAGGGTAAAAAATTTGGAACACAAAGTTTTGCAAAGGTGAATGTTGAAAGCTATCTTCACATGTACTTGGAAAAATAAAATATTATTTAAAAAAGAAAAAAATCTGAGTCTAAATTTGAACTCAGGAAGATTTGAGTCAGGAAAACTCCATGGTTTTATCCAACGTGTCATCTAACTGCTCATAGATTGACTTATAAAACCAATATTATCTCTGTTGTATTGCATTTTATTTTATTAGTCATTTCCCACCTATATTTTATCTTGTTTCAGGCTGCATTAGGGAATGGAGGCTTGGCTCCTGCTGAATGTATATTGGACATATCTGCTTTATAAGAAGTCTATATTACATCAATACTGAATAATAGAGTGATTACTATCTGGAGAAACTTTGGTTTAGGAGGTAGGGAGATTGATGTTTGGATATGAGGTTATTTCATTGCATTCACTACTGCTAATGCTGGAACAAAATTCTCAACCTTTTTCTAAATCAGTTAGAAATTATTATAATTTTTGAAACCAGGGAAGAGAGATGGAAATTGGATCAATAGTTTAATAGGACTATGCATTGATACCAAAAGATCTTGAGAACATTAAGCTCAAATTCCTTATTTTACTGATAAGAAAATTGGGACACCAGGATATTAATGTTTGCCTCATCCAGACAAGTTTAAATCCTATTTCAACACAGGGCTTAAACTTGAGTCTTCCTAGTTCAAAGTGTGTTCTCTTCTCTATGCCATATTTAATGTTGAGAGTTTCTGATAAGAAACTACTCCTATCAATACAGAGCAGTACTTACTCTGCAACTTAGCTTCTTAGAGTTGCCTTACAAACTGCAATGTTAAGTGACTTTCCCAGGATCACATGACTAATTTGTAGCAGAGGCAACACTTGACCTTCCTGACTTTGAAGCTTACCACCTCTATCCAAGATGCCACATTGGCTCCTATATAAATGTCAGTTATGATAGTCTATTAATACCATATTATACAAAAATGATATGTCAGTAAAGTAGAATGCTTCTGATCAGTTTCTCACTGTGATACTTCCTTGAAACTGTGATTTCATCTATATTGGTAGGTATCTCCTTCAAAGGTGTAAATCAAAAACTCAGTCACACATTGTTGATATCAGGAGGAAAAGTTGTCTAATAATGAAATATTTCTACAAGTAGATTGGATTTTCTGGGCACATAGTTGCTTCTCCATTATTGGAAGAGTCCTTCAAGCAGACACTAGATGACAACTTGTTACGTTTGCTATAGTAGAGATTAATTTTCAAATAGAAGTTGGAATAAATTGCCTGAGATCTCTTTTCACTCTCAAAATCTGTCTAGTCTCATCCAGTGTGACCTGTACATCTTTCTGACAAAAATTATTTTCAGAGGTCTACTAAATGCATCATTAATTTCTTTCTACATGTCTTTATATTGAATCTCAATGGAGAAACTGCAATATCTCTAAATAGTTGACCTCTCTTTGTACATACACTCCATTTTGTTGATGTCTTTTATACGTCTTCAATAGCAAAATGGTACAGCCAACATATACTAAACTAGCCTCTCTCCATTGTTTTTTACATTGCCAATGACCTTAATTCATTGGAGATTGTGGCATTTTGTTATTTTCAACTATATAATATAATCAGAATATCTAACATTTACAGAATTTAAAGTTTGCAAAGCACTTTAAAACATTATTCAAATTGATTCTCAAATTATACTAATGTTATCTCCATTTTATATATGAGGAAACATATATTAAGTGACTTGTGCAGTGTCATATACCTCCCAAATGTCTGAAGATGAAACTGAATTAATTTGAATTAAATTAACTTAAATTTAGCCTCAAAATACTAGTTGTGTGACCGTGGGAAAATCACTTAGCCCTCTTTTTTCAGTTTTCTCAATTGTAAAAAGAGCTGGAAAAAGAAATGGAATACAACTCTAATATCTTTGCCAAAAGAAAACCCCAAATTGGATCACAAAGAGTTGGACACAACTGACAAATGACTGAACAACAACAATAACAAATGTATACATACATTTCAATTTGAATAGGATGAGGAAGACTCCAGCTTCAGCACTCTATCCATTGTACTACATATAATTGAAGAAGAATATTGCTATAAAGGAGATAGGTCTTTCTTTGAGAAAAAGATTAAAATCATTTAAAGTAGATTATAATTTCCCAAATCTTCTTTTTTTGTTTAAACAGTCAAAATAGGAATTTACTAATTATGTAAAAAAGGAGGAAAGAAGAGAAGTTGTGAATGTTTATTTTTAATCTCTAGCAGACTCCAGATGTTATTTGGACTATTGAACTTTCAGTTATATCTTACTAGATGGGAAGAAATGGGAGTTTGCCAATAATTTTTATCATGCTGGTTCTCATTTCATTTTCACTGAAAGAGTGAATAAGAGACCTGAAGATGACTTCTCATGGTCTCATAGTTCACTCAATTTTCCTGTCGCAAAACAGTATAGAAATAATATGAAAATAGAGATTGAAACAATTCTTATAGATCTCTGGGAAAGAAGAAACAAAAATTTTCTTCCCTCATAATTTCTAGAGACTTGTAACTTTGGGAATAAGCAATTTTTGATGCATTTTTTTGAAAAGTTAGGGGAAAAAAAGATGAGATGGAATAGATGTGTACAAACTTTCCTACACACACACACACACACACACACACATACACACACACACTGTATTCACATATATGTACTATCATTGTTTGGGTTGTGATGATTCCTAGTTAGTACAAATAGCAATTGTTTGTGTTTTGGCCAGGAATCATAAGGGTCTTCTTCTCCAGATTATCTTAAAAACAAAGAAATAAACAAAAAAACAAAGAGGTCTCTTTTTGACTTTTTTTTTTTTAAACCTAGCCTTAATCACATAATGTGTGTTGATAGAAAAAGACCTTAGCTTAAAATATGTAAAATCTCTAACTGTATCTGGGACTATTTCTACTCATCCATTACATAAATGAAAGGAAAATGGACTAGCAGTTAAGAGATCCAGGCCCTAGACTTTGTTCTGCAATTATTAGGCCTCTATTAAATCACAACATCTTTGGACTTCAGTTTCCTCATTCGCAAAAGGAAGTAGTTAGGCAAATCAATCTCCTGGATCCTTTTGTCCATCTGTAGTTTTGTTTTAAAAAACAAAACAAATTCACCCCTCTCTCTCCATATATATGTGTATATATTTTCATATATACATACATATATAAATGTATGCATATTATATATATATATATATAACTATACATACATGCATACATTTATATATAAATATACATACATGCATACATATATATGTAACTATACATATATGTATATATTTATACACACACACACACACATATATATATAAGCTAGGTGCTAGAGTGGATAGAGCACTAGGCCTGGAATTAGAAAAGCTCATTTTCCTGAGTTCAAATCCAGGCTCAGACATTAAAAGTTGTGTAACCCTGGACAAATCATTTCATCTTGCTTGGCTCAGCTTCATTATCTGTAAAATGAGCTGCAGAAGGAAATGCCAAACTACTCCAATGTCTTTGCCAAGAAAATCAGGTCATGAAGAGTTAGACACAACTGAAAAAAATGACTAAACAGCACCAACAAATATATATATTTATATATCTATATCTATATATAGTGGGATATGATAAAATAATTCTTTTTTAATTTAATGCTAGCTTAACAAAAGATTGTTCAATTCAAATAGTCTCTACCTTTCTGAGATTGTATATAATCTGAAAGCTTTCTTCCTTTTAGAAACAGTTTTTGTCCATTTTTTTAACAGAAACACTTGTTATACCTTTTCAAAAATCATTGAGAAACAAAAAGAAAACAGCAGATATTGTAACTCAGCACTTCCTCATTAATATTTGAACCACATTCTGTGGCCCTGGGTGATTTTCTACATTTTTGTCAAGCATACTTTACTCGATATGGAATCCATCATGTAATGGATAAGAGTCCCCAAAAATGTAGGGAAAAGGTTGAGATCAACATCAACAGATGAGGGCTAGGATTTCTTTCATCTTAGTCTCAAAGGGACTCAGGAAAAATGCAATGCTGGTGTTTTATTATTGTTGCCACTTTCTTCTTTTGGAATTATTGCTATGTGAAAAAAATTTAGCTCCCTAATCTCAGGATTGACTCCTCCAAACATTCATGAGGCTGGATGAATTTGAGTGGCCAAAAGATTATAAAAGGCACTTCACATTTGTTTCCTTCTTTTTCAGTTGAGTAAATCATTAAATCCCTAATCAAGCATGTAACTGACATATTGAGCCTTTTGGACAGAGATATTTATTATCTTGCCTATTTTTCAAGAGGATCTTGATGGAGATGGAGATCAGAACATTTTGGTTTTTTTTTTCCAAGTCCTTGGATGGAAAGACAAAAGGGGGAAATGGAAATAATCTGAAGAGACTTTTCCAAGGCTTTCTTCCTATATTCTCTTTGAATGGAGATTGCCTTCTCAGAATAAGCAAAGAAAATGTTAAATTTTTCTTTTGAAAAAGACCTGGTTTGTTATATTTTAACTAATATACATATATGCATAAATCTATATATCTATACATATCTATATATATATATATATATATCACATATACACATGTACTTAATGAATTGTGTGTGTGTGTGTGTGTGCGTGTGCACACATGAGGATCTGGATGGAAGTAGAATATTCATTATCTGTTTATCAGAATCTAAAGTAACCAATTAGACAATTGTTCTAGTAAACACTAGATCACTATCCCCACTTTCCAAGTGGGAAATTATTTTTAGCCACTTTCTCCACAATCTGTATGCACAGTTTTTGAACGTCCCTATGAAATATAACAAGCTATGTACCCTAGAAACATGCTGACATGAGCTGGAAAAAGGAGCTTTCAGAATTGATAACTTCTTTAAAAATCTTACTTTTAAAAGCCACAGTTTGTGACTGAGGACTTTAGGCTCACTCATAGGGCAATTATCCAAGCCTGGGGTATGTCACAAAGGCAATAACATACAACTGCCATTTCCCAGTTTCCACAGTGTGTGAGGATGGGGAGGTATATGTATGTATGTATATTGTATGTGTGTATATGTGTATGTATATAGTTACAGCCATCCTTTTGAGATCTGCCATTCGACTGAAACCTATTTTGTTCCTCAGCAAAATAAGCTACATTTTCTAATGTTTTATGGCCTTATAAAACCTTGTAAAGTTCTTTCCACTTCTATGAGTCTACCAAAACTTAAATTTTGCTAACTACTCTGCTTATGCCAAAGATCAGAGATAAATTAGAAATGGATTGATCCTTTCATGACTAATCTTATAAATTGATAGGGTATGTTCTGTCATAGTACCATCTCTATTTTGTTGGAGAGAGCTTTAAGCTATACCTTGAGGGATCCTATATCAGGTATCCTTTGGGAGGTATCACAATTAGTCATGGGGCTAGAAGAGGTTGGGAGGAGCAGGAGAGGGGTTCCTTCTCTTTTATAAAAGTGCTCTGCTTTGCAATTTTTAGGATTGGAATTAAAGAATTCTTATTATTTTAAAAATTCATTTTATATTATGTTGAATACTTAGAAACTGCCAAGTTTCTGAATATTGCTCCTATCCCTTTTTTTTCCCCTCAGGAAGATTCAGAATGAAAAATTCTAAACTAGAACTAATAAACTTTACCCACACTTGTTGAGAACAGATTAAGGGAAATATCAACATATCTACAAAGTAGGTTTTCATGTCAAACATAAAGAGGAAAGTCATTTCAAGGTCAAAACTGTATCTGTTTGTGTATGTGACAACTCCATTACTCATTAGCTATTGAAAATGAAGCAACCAAATAATAATCTTGTTAAAAGTTCTAAGTCTATACTCAAGCAAGATGATATCCTTAGATGAGAAGAATATATTCCAGTCTAATAGCTCAGGTCTACTTGGGGTGGTTGTCATTGCTTTCATTTGCCCCACCCCTTTTTCAGTTTTCACAGTAGCAGTTTTCATGACAAAGACAAAAAGAAACAACTAAAACATTATTTGGGGACTTTCTGAAATGCCCTCACTCAATGCAAGACATGATGATTTATGCCAGAGAACTCTGAATTAAGCACTGGCTCTAATTTTGCATTAGTTACTTCTCTCTAGGTCTCAATTTACTCAGCTGATATTTCTTGCTTGTTTTAATAATCTTATAACTTCAAATCAGAGCTAAACAGCATAGTGTCAAGTATCATATTGCCTAATTTATATCTTAACTGAAATTCTCTGCTTTCCTTCTTAAGTACCTCACCAATGGAAAACCCAGTAACTCCCAATTAATTCAGTCTAGTACAGTTCTGAAAAATTAGGATTCTTAGGGAATTTTTACTTACTTTGAATTTAGAATCAGTTTCTCTACAATATTCACTATGCTACTAGTCTTGTCTTCTGACATGAAGCAAAACTGGTCTGATTCCTTCAGAATAATTATCATACCCTCATACATTTCCCTTCCAAGAGTAAATACAAAAGAGAATTACAGATTGTTATGATATTGCAAAAGTATTGTTTAGGCTCAAATTTGTCTAGATTATGTTAAATCACCTTCCAATTCTGAAATGCTGTGCACCCAAAATTATACAATCTACTTTTCATTAAATTCCAACCTGGACATATTTATTGTTGAGGCTTAGCACAGAATCTCCAACATTAAATTCTCACATAAATCTGAGATATTTTGCATGTGAATGTTCCTCCCAAGTACTGTACACCACAAACCATCCATGTCTCCCTGTCCTAGGCTACTCTTCCCTAAATCCTCCCATAAATTGGCCATAGGGAGTGAGCAACTTGTGGAGGGTCTTGTTCACTTCTGTTGATATCAAGAGAGAACTGGGGCTGTCTATTGGTTATCCCTCACTTTTGCCAAGTGACCAGACCATTTTTTTTCAACAATACATTTATTTGATGACATTCTTTACCCTGCCTGAGAGTCCTGCTCGGATGCCTCATTGTGGTACGGAAGTGATACTGGGATTTTGAAGTCTATGTCAGGACTATAGGCTCTGGTTTGTTCTGCTTAAATTGAAAAGACCCTGAGTCTAGTCAGACCACAGATTAGGTCTGAGGATCAGCCTAGCTAATTACAAAGAGATTTCTGACCAACAGCTCAATTGCTGGTAATAAAATCTTTGACTATGGCAACCCATAAAAGAGGGACAAATACAAACTGGCACTTGGACATAAATACTACCTTCCACTTGCACACTATGATAGAAGATGAGGCAAAAAGTGATAGGACTTATATCCGTGGTAGCTCTTAAATAGTGGGGAAGGATCCTCACCAATTTAAGCTTTGATGAACTTTTTCTATTTTTCCAGGAGAACAGATTTATTCAAAGTAACTAATCCAAATTGGCTCATCTGAAATGGATCTCCATCCTGGCATTAATTCTTTGAATTAAATTTTTACTTATCCTTTATTGTAGATAACTATCCTTTGGGCTTAAGATATAACCAAACCATTGGGCTTGGATAAATCTCTACTTATTCCTTGACCTTTATATGTTTCATTGTCCTTCCCTAAAAGTCTAGTTGTCCTTTCTGAGTTGTCTTTTTTCAAAGCTTCAAGCACAGGTGGCTATACATCTGTATCTTGAAGAAACCCAAATGAGGATGAAATTCAATCATGTTCATATATTGGTTAATATATAATCATTATTTTAGCTATTCACTAATTGATAGGATTTAGAGATAAGTGGGATCTCAAGATAGAAAAGATCATCTAATTAATCTTCTTTTATTTTACACATAGAGAAACTGAGTCCCAAAGAGGGATGAAGTAAATTGTTCAAAATTATAGATAGGGAAGTAACAGTCTGTTTCTGTCTTAAGGACCTTTGCTTCCAGAGATAGTTCTCTTTCCAATATAGTATTTTTCATTTTGTGGATCACAAGAATAAAGGGAACATAATTATCAGATTATTATAACAGCAAAATATTCATAATTTACTAGAGGCTTGGTGATACATTCATTTAAGATATTTGCTAATGCTATTACTTACATTTGGACAATAAATGTTTTGGGGGTTTTTGGCCATTCCTTCATACTTTCATTCATACATTTATATTAAATTTATATTTTAACCAAATCATTTTGATTTTTGTAAACCACCATGAGAAATAATGAGATGCAACCATGAGGTAGTGAGAATCGAGCTCTTCTTGAAACGAGGAAGAGATTCAAGTCTCACCTCTTAGATACTCATTGGATAATTGTGGGCAAGTTGCTCCATCTCCTAGTTGTCTAGAATGAGTGGTTTTCAAACTTTTTGGCTTTAGAACACATTTACCCTATTTATCTAAGGCTATACCTAGTGATAAAAACTATACAGAAATTAAAATGTCTTAGTATTATTCTGAAAATAATTTTTACTCTCAGGTCCCTTGAAAGGACCCCAGGAAATGCCAGCATTTCCTTGACAACACTGAGAACCATTAGTCAAATGACTCTTTAAGGCTACATGTTGCTAAGAAAATGTGAGCTGCTTTGGTAGAAGTCATTTCTTATTCTGATGAAATGACAGATCTAATCCCTTTCCCTATCCCATACAACAGTAATATATTATTATTATTATTATTATTATTATTATTATTATCTCTTAGAAACCATGATGAAAACATTTCTTGTAATCTCATCCTTACATTTCTATTTAGGTAATGAAATGTTCCAACCTGAAGGGCTCTTAAACTTCATCTAAACCATTTTTTTAAAGGAAACAGACATACAGAAGTGAAATGACTTGCCTAATGTGATACAAACTGATGGCAGAAGTAGAACTAACACTAGGGTCATTTGACTTCTGGTCCCCTAGAAATTTCTACATCATACTCTTCTTGATATTTATGCGTCCTTTGGGCAAAGCTCAAAAGGGCTCAGTATACCACCATCCACTTAATAAGAACTATTTACAACTAATAGAGAGATAGTGTCTCTCTCTCTCTCTTTCTTTTTAAGCCTGCTCTATGATCAAAACCTGTTGACAGTTTGGATAGTTATGCTGAATTACATGTCCCCTAAATAATGTTTCCCAAGTCAATAGCTTGCATCTTTGTAGCTTTCATGTTTTTAAAGTAATAATGAGACACTAAGCCCAGTGGAGAAAAGTCACATGTCCTATTTCATTTTATAATACTGCTATTTACAGTCAGAGAAGCCCCAGAGCACGCTTGCATGTAGAAAGCTTTGGAACGGTTTTTGTTCATTTAATTTAAAGAGAGCTAAACAGATTAAATTTAAGTGTAAGCAAAAAAACATAAAATGGGGAAATCGATCCAGGATGAGAAGATTGCAATTATAATGGAAACACTGCCAAAGTTATCACAGACAGTGGGTAGGAAGGTAGTGTTGTAATAATTGCTTGTAATAGCTATTGTCTTTAACCAAATTTATATTGCCAACATTAATATTCCTCACAACATTAAATAATCAAAAATATATGCAGACAGAAGCCTGCTTTTTCCTAGCAATTCCATTGATAGATTTGGATGTTGTTCCTTAATTTTTCATTGAATCTTATGAAAACAGTCAGGAATAAGGGGAAAAAAGCAAAACAAACAAATAACAACAACAACAACAACAAAAAAAACTTCCATGTTGTGTCAAAGCAAGGAAAGAGTTCAGTAAACTGGTGTCCAAATCATCTTTGGATTAGGTATTCTACAAGTGAGGACATGAAACTTCATTTCATGTACAATCCTGGTCTTTTAAGTGGAGAAAAAAAACAATGAGGAATACTAGATTGTAAAAGTGAACTGTAGCAAGCCCATAGGAAAGCATTCTTAGCAAATACTTATTGGCTTTTTGTTTCCCAAGGATTTATGTTTATTCAGATAGATCAACACTCATTCTCTTATCCATACCCTTTCTTTGCTCCCATTCCTTTTCAGCCAGTCCTTATCATTTTCATGTCTCACACAGAGGAATGCCATTCAGTTTTTCCCATCAGTGCCTTCTAATTCCTTTCCAAAAATAAATATACTTTATTTATAGGACCAAAACTCCATCAAAACCAACCGACTAACAAATATTTACTAAGCACCTATTAATGCCTGACATAATGCTATTTTCTAGGGACTCAAAGATTAAAAAGAAATATACAGTTCTTTCTTTCAATGATTTTGCATTATTTTTTTTTTTCTGAGGCAACTGGAGTTAAATGATTTGCCCAGGGTCACAGAGCTAGGAAGTGTTAAGTGCCTGAGGCCAGATTTGGACTCAGGTCCTCCTGACTTCAGCGCCAGTGAGTTTGCAGTCTTTGCAGTCTATAAGACTTTGGCTTCTTTCTCTTTTTAATGCAGAGCCACAACACTACTATGATATAATTTATTGAAAAGTACAGAGGATACAGAATCTGCTGTTCTTATTGTTTGTTGGCCATACAATTTTTTTTAATAGAATGTAACAAGATTTGGCAGATATCTTAAATGTCATCATCACCAATGTGGAAGATATTTAGCACTTGCTCCTAGGAGAAAGAAAACTTGTAAATGTATAGACATTCTGTATAGTCAACTACGGGGTTGGAAACAACCTTTTTTCATTTATTAGATAGTTGGAACTTTGTATCTTTAAAACTATGTGAAAAAGACTGTCTTGTTTATTCTCCTCCATGGTCATTTAAGGTCTTCTTAGACTCATTCACTCAAAGAAGATGATACCATATGGTCAAAAGAAGTGGGCCTAAGGGCCACCTGCAACTCTTCTGCCTTAACTTGTATCATCCCAAGAAATGGTTTTGTTTTGTTTGTTTGTTTGTTTGTTTTGCTCTCATATTCTTTGAACAGAGTCCCTGACCTGGGAGCTTGAGTCTTAGATTGTTTGTTTAGAAACAAAAGATTTCTAGCCAGGGAAGCCATGAGGAGCTATAGTCCGAAAGCAAGCCCAGAGTAGCCTTGAAATAGAACTTCATGGAATACTATGTGGGCATGGAGCTGAATTCTGAATCTAAAGCCCCACCTTCAACACAGTCAAAGCTGAATGTTCAGATGAGAGATTATGGCACCAAGGTTTTGAAGGAAATGTTTATATGCTCTTGCAAACATATAAACTAGGATGCTAGTCACTAGGTCCTAAAATTAAGGAGAATATAATAAGTTAACATAAGAAAAGAGACCCCCCCCCTCAAAATACAGAATATCAGAGAAGCCTGGGGATAATGAGGGAGAAATAAAAGACCCGGACTTCAGAAGGAAACTATAGCAAACCGATATCACAAGAAGCAAGATGCTGTCTTAAAGGTTTCCTTCCCCACAATACCATGCTATATAAAAATCATATCATATTACTTGGACAAAGCAACAATTATAACTTTGTTTATTTGCCCTCTCACTTAATATGAAGTAAGTCATAAAACAGGGAGAGTTATATTTGCCAGAAGTGCTTGCCACCCTCAATGATTATGTTCATTTCTGGGTCCAAAGAAATGAAAGATTCTACAGATGAACTGCTTTATACCCCCATCCTAAGCATGTCAGAAACTTCTAAATGATATCTAGAATAACTTTTAAAAAATCCATCTTAGACGTGGCTCTCTTCAAAAATGAGATAATTCACATCAATTCCAATGATCTTGTGATGAAGAGAACCATTTTCATCCAGAGAGGTTTGTGAGAACTGAGTGTGGTTTACAACAAGCATTTTCAATCATTTTGTTCTTGTTTGCATTTTATTTTCTTTCTCATTTTTTCCTAGTCTGATTTGATTTTTCTTGTGCAGCAAAATAATTGTATAAACATGTATACATACATTGGATGTAACATATATTGAACTAGTTGCCATCTAAGGGAGGGGGTAGGCAAAGGAGGGGGAATTGGAACACAAGGTTTTGCAAGGGTTAATGTCACAGAGTTATCCATGCATATGTTTTGAAAAATAAAAAAAACTTTAATTTAAAAAATGCATCTTAACTACCATTATAGGAAAAACCAAAGAGATAATAAATGCCTCCAGTCCAAACAAAGATGCGCCTTCAGATAGAAAAATTATAGAACTGACTCATATGTATATGTACCTTTTATAGTCACTACAAATGGATAATAAAGTGGGTGAAAAAATGAATATAAGAAACAGTGGAGTAGCTTTTTCATTTGGGAAAAATGTATAGTATTTTTTTAATATATATATATATATTTTTTTTCTTTTGGTAATTATAACTTGAATAACAGTCCACAAGATATAAAAGTTGTGGGTCACCCAAAGGACAACAGCAAGATTTATGGAAGGAATATATATACTGCATTATAATATTATTGAAATACTATACACTAAGAGCAATTTTAAAAAAGAGGTAACAGAAATGCATGACTTTTCTTCCTTTTTTTCCTGGTACTCATAACAAACTTAAGGAACTTCTGGTCCCGTGGTATTTGTAGGACATCATGACATCTAGTAAAGATCCCCAAATGGTAAATGGACTCTTATAAAAGATTTATAAAAAAGACATACTGAAGAGTTGTACAGGACAAAAAAGTGTGGAGTTGTAAATTCATCTGAGTAACTAAAAAAATACATTTTTATTTAAAGGAAATATGTACATTATACAGAGCCAAATTTCCTCATTGAGACAAAATTTTTGATGGGTTCTTCCACTGTATATTCATTCCATTATGTTTTAGGATATACAATTTCATTAAATGAGGCTAGCATTAAAAAAGACTGTTCCTTTGCAGTACAAATATGCAATTTGGAGAATATTCATCTGTTCCATTGAGTCCAAACAAGAATTTATTAGTCACTTAATATGTGCAAGGAATTGTATTAGATGTTGAGGACACAAGGACACAATATAATAATCTTTGGATTCAAATTTATATTCTAATGGTGGCTAATATGGACATGTTTATGATAATAAAAGGTAGAGTAGTTAGAGGAAAAGAAGAGTCAGCTAGTGTTTTAGAAAAATCTGAGAGAGAATACTTTCAGGAGGGGTTGGGCTGGAGGGAGAAGGAGTTTGGGAAAGACTAAATATTTTGTTAATTATTTAATCAAATGCCTACTTTCAAAAGAATAAATGACCCTTTATACCATTCACCCAGAGAAAGGCCATAATGTAAATAAATCTTAGGGTTATACTTGATGTTCCTTGAGAAAAGTTTCTTTTTGTTGCAATCTTTTTTTCTTGTGAATTTTCCTTATTACTCGAAAAGGGAACATTCAAGGCCAGGACCCTGAAATTTTCTTTTAAAACTTTTTGAGGAGGATACTGGGACTTCCTATTTCACTTATGATAGAAATGTAGCAAGCTCAGCCCCAGTGCCAAATGGTGGCCCTTCATCATGATGGAGCTCACCATCATGCTGCCAGACTTAGCTCAGACCTTTATCCAGGCTATAATTCAGAACTCCTCAGGGTGAGTGATCTACCAGCCTCAGGTTCTACAACAGTAGAGATTATAAACATGCACCATCATGTAGAGCCAATTAAACAAAATTAAAATGGGAATTGTAATCCTACTACAAGTTGTCATTGCAAATACAAAACTCAACAAGAGTGGGAAAAAGTATTTTCAATCCAAATGTGATGTACATTCTAATTTCTCCATCTCCAAAATGTTGTGAACCTTAGTCACACTTAAGAAATGTCACTCATTCCTTTCGCCTGATGAATATTTCACCAAAATCCCAAAGGAAAATTAGTAAGAAGGCAACCTGACTCCCACCAGCTAAGGATGAATCCATTTCACTCATCTATTGGCCCAATCATGACATAATCCTAAATATAATGTTTCCCTTTCCTTTTATATTGATGTAGCTCTGGGAGTATCTTTTGCTATTGCTAACTTTCTGGGAGTGATATGCAATGCTTTGGCAGGCATGAGTGGAGGGGGCATTATTATGAATTATTCTGGATCACTGTCAGTTTGGGGAAAGTTAAAGTTTCAGTAAGTGTTATCAATTATCAGATTTGGCTCAGTCTTACCATTTCATCCATATAGAGGACTGAGCACAGCATGTAGACCCTAGACACTTATAGGAAGCTGTGTACACAGTAAAACAAGCAAGCATTTAAATTCTCCAGAATGGATCTGCCAACAAAGTACTTAATAAGTCTGGTTTATTCATCAGCTATGAGCATTTTGCTAAAGTAATGCAAAGCTAACGATCTGCTGAACTTTGGGGCAAAAGTAAATTAACCTCTTGCATACCTACTGGCAATCAAAAGTGCCTCATAGACAGATTCTCACTGATGGTAGATCTCATTGGTGAAATTTGCTTGAGAATGATCAGAACAAGCTGGACACTCAGCATACAAGTTTTGCTCTTTCCTATAGACCAGTGCTATTTTATGACATTTTCATTAATAGCTAACTTATGCAGTGATATTATTTTTTGCACCAAAAGGAGCATGGATATGGTTATGGACTTAAGTGACTGAAAGCAGTTTATGAATATCATTATATTAGCTTCTTCAAAATCCTGTTTAGAAAGGGCCAAATATATTTTTATATGTAAATATAATCTAATATATTACTACACAGAAAGGATGGGAAAATATGGCAGATTGAGAGAAGCAAAATGATACAAAGAGAAGCAAGAAAAATAGGAAAACAATAGTAATAACAACTGGAATTATGTAAACACAATAACAGTGAAGTGAAACTTATTAATTGCAATGATCAGTCTTTGATCCAGAGAATGAATAAGTAGATGGATTTCCTTATTTTTGAACAGGTAGGAGAATATAAAGGAAGCATTAGCATGTTAGATAATGAAAAATTTATTGAATTTAATGGATGAGGGCCTAAGTTCAAATCCTTTCTCTTTCACTTAGAACATGTCTAATGTGTTCTCTGAGTCTTACATTTCCTCATCTACAAAATGAAGGGATTGAACTAGATGACTTCCATGGACACTTTGAATACAATTTGAAGATAATGGAACTGTTGTGTATGCAGTCCATAAATCAATATGCTGGTTGAATTTTCTTTGTTTGTCTTTGTTTTGGGAAAAACAGGTAGGAGAGGACCATATTTAAAAATGAGAGAGGAATATTTAAAAAAAATTATAGGGCTTCCTCACCAGAAAATTCTCTAATTTGTTGAAATATCTAATAAGCAAATTAGGAGTGTAAGGAATTAGAAGAGCATAGATCTGTCAGATCTATGCAGAAAAGAAGAATTTTTGACCACAGAGAAAGCATTATGAGATGAAAAATAGATAACAGCATACTATTGTGCTGTAAGAAATGACATGTTGGATGATTCAGAAAAATCTAGAATGACTTACAGGAACTGATACAAAGTAAAATGAGCAGAACCAGGATATGTGTCAGTAACAGCAGCATTGTATGATGTCAACTATGAATAACAACTCTTCTCAGCAATATAATAATCCACAGCAATTCTAAAAAGTGGGTAACATGATAGAAAATGCTATCCACATTCAAAAAGTTAACTCATAACAGTATGATTACAGATCAAACAGTACTATTTTCACTTTTTTATATTTTTTTCATTTTTGTCTTTCACAATAAGGAAATATGTTTTTCATGATTGCATATACATATCATTTTTTTTTACCATTTTAGGAGGAGCAAGGAAGGGAGGGAAAATTTGAAATAAAATTTTTAAATTAATGTTAAAATTGTTTTACATGTAATTAAAACAAAAATCCTATTTAAAATAACAAAAAATATAAACTTATTCTTTGCACTGGCTTGGCAACATGCAATCTAGAGAAACTATTTTGTTCTATTAATACTATATAACATACATTGTTGGAAACATAAGATATGAAAAGTTATCTTTCCATTTTCCAAGTATTATTTTGGACAATTTAAATTAATGGTTTTTTGTCCAGATATGAGCCTCAAGTTAAAAATAAATAAGTTACTAAATATATTGTTAAATATGTGTTCAACTAGGCTCTACCAACAGTTTCATCAATATTTCTTGACTATGTAAATGTGTCCAGCTTTCACAGATTAGTAAATAATTCCCCTTCCCTATTAATAAAGACACATTGATATGATAGATTATCCACTTGCTGTATACTATCCTCCCTTGGCTCTCTCTCTGTATCTCTCTCTCCTCCTTCCATCCCTTCTTTTATGTCTCCCTCCTTTTCTCTGCCATCTTTTCCTTCTCTTTCTCTCTTATTCATCTTTCTCTCTACTTCACTCTCTTCTTTAGCAATTAATTTGTTCTTTTTAAATTTTTGCAACATTCAGTTTTGATTGTTTTGTGGATTTTAAAAGTTAATATTGTTATAGTTTTTGTGCCATTAAATTAGCTAATAAATTGTAACTAAATCATTGCTCTGTGTTGGTCACTGTATTTGGCACAATTGTGTATGTTTTCTGGGCTTTGCTGAATTCTCTATGATTCACTTTAAGACAACCTTTCCCGAGCAGGGCCAAGAGATCATTATATACTTCAACAACAATACGATGACCAATTCTGATGGACTTGGCCATCCTCAGCAATGAGATTAACCAAATCATTTCCAATGGAGCAGTAATGAACTGAACCAGCTACGTACAGCGAAAGAACTCTGGGAGATGACTATGAACCACTACATTGAATTCACAATCCCTATATTTTGCCCACCTGCATTTTGGATTTCCTTCACAGGCTAATTGTACAATATTTCAGAGTCTGATTCTTTTTGTACAGCAAAATAACGGTTTGGTCATGTATACTTATTGTGTATCTAATTTTTATTTTAATACATTTAACATCTACTGGTCTTCCTGCCATCTGGGGAGGGGGTGGGGGGAAAGAGGGGAAAAATTGGAACAAGAAGTTTGGCAATTATCAATGCTGTAAAGTTACCCATACATATAACCTGTAAATAAAAGGGTATTTAATAAAAAAAAAAAAGCCAACCTTTCCATGTTTCTCTGATTGTTAAAGAAGAGGAAGAAGAAGAAGAAGAAGAAGACAAAGATTTACCAAAAATTTAGGGAAGAAAAAAAAAAAGATGAAAAGGAAATTTACATAATAAATGTATTATATATTCAAAAGGAAAATGCTTATTATTCTTTACAGCACAGAAATCTTCCATTACATTCATATGCTACAATGTGTTTAGCCATGTACCAATCTATAAGCTTCTACTTTGTTCTCAGTTCTTTGCTGCTCTAAACAATGCTGCTCTCAGGTTTTTTGTTTTGTTTGTTTGGTACATCCATGGATTCTTCAGGATGCTTTACTCATTTCCTCAACCTCTTGTATGATTCCAAGATCTGATAAGGATTATTACATTTGTTAAACATTACAACTCATACCTACCCCAGTCCCAATATCCTCTAAGCTGAAGAAGGTAAGATAGAAGCTCTAGCAATGATGAGCATAAGGCAATGGTAGAAAATTCCCTTTTCTTTATCCCTATCTGAAAGTGACTGATGCCATTGCACTGATCTTCACGCCAAGACCTTTCCGCAAATGCTTTGTCAATGGTTTGCAAGTTGTAATGGCAAAAAAAAGGAACTAGGTCACTGAAGATGCAACATATTCAAAATGTCACAGCAGAAAATGGACTCCATGCCAAATTAGTCCAGTTGGATCCAATGTTTCTTAGGCCACTTCTCTTATTTGTCCCACTAATGATGTTCCAACTCAGCTGCTGCTATTATTCATCTGTTGATTGCTCCCAGAACTTGGAAATATGTAGGCAATGTATTCATTTGGGAGCTTTGTTTTCTTGAAAATTATCTGCTGCTGCATTCAGAGGCTGTTCAATGCAGAAATACCCATGGATTTTGAAAATTGAGGAGGCGCCTCTGTGGAGATGGTGACTGTGAAGCACCAGACCACAAAATAATCAGGACAAGCAGGCCAGAAGAAAACCAGAAGTGGAGGAATATTGAAAATCAGCAGTAGTCCTCAAAAAGGCTTGATCCATTTTTTGTATCCTTTATATTGCTTTTTATTTTTGCTTTCCTGGGGAGCTGTGTCTTAGAGAAAATCACAATATGCTTTTGCTCCAGGCCAAGGTTTGGTTTCCATAGTTTAAAATGTGAAGAACAAGCATATAAAGTAAAAATGACTAAAGTGGGGAAAGGAGATGACCCTGATAAAGAGGCCAGAAGCTATGCATACTTTGTAAATCAAGTAGAATTTTATTTAAACTAATTATTTAATAGACTGTTATTAAAAACAAAAATAAAATCAATTCCACAAATTTTAAGTTTTGACTGTGCAAAGCACCGTATGATGCTGTGATCCTAAGAAAAATGAGAGAGGTTCCAAGGAAGCCTCCAGACAAAATTCATTGTGAAAGGAGACATCATTTGGAGATTGAGGAGAAAGAATAGAAAGGAATCTTGGAAAATCTCATGGAGCAGCTCTTCTGTGAGTGGGGCCTTGAAGTAAGGAAAGGACATTAACAGATGGAGGTAGAGAAGGCTTGGAACAAAGAAAGCATGATGAGGATGGCGGATGGAGAAGGGTTTGCCTGAAAATCAGACAATATAAAAGGTGATTTAATAATTCAAGATAAGGCTGTATAGGTATATTGAATCTGAAATAAGGGGATCTTGAATTCCAAAGTAAGGAGTTTTTACTTTAATCAGTAAGCTATGGGGAGCTATGGAAAGTTATTAAGTAGAAGAGCAGGATATTTATAATGTTACATTAGGATGTTGAAATGGTAAATAGAAAAGAGAGAGAGACAGAGACAGAGACAGAGAAAGAGAGAGAGAGGGGAAAGGAGGGAGGGAGGGGGAGAGAGAGAGAGAGAGAGAGAGAGAGAGAGAGAGAGAGAGAGAGAGAGAAGAGAGAGAGAAAAAGAAAGAAAGGAGAGAAGAGGAGAAAGATACTGACAAGAGACAGAAAGACAAAGGAAGAAAGAGATGCATTGAAGGGGAAACAGAGTGGGGAGACAAAAGCAGAATGATGACAGTTTTTCAAGACTCCAAGACTAACATTTATGCACTGCACCATCCTGCAAGATATCAGCATGGTGCAGTGGATAGGTTGCTAGGTATGGGTCCATATACTACCTCTCACACTTAACTAGCAGTGTGTCTTAGGGCAAATCATTTAACTTCAATTCACCTGAAGCAACTCTCTAAGACTTATCTACTAAATCTACTAAATAGACAATTTTGAGCAAGCATAAGTAAATTGTCTCACTGGAATGTCTAACGCCAAATTTTTAAATAATTATAGTTTTTTTATTGACAGTACATATGCATGGATAATTTATTTTTCAACATTATCCCTTGCACTCACTTCTGTTCTGATTTTTCCCTTCCCTCCCTCCATGCCTTCCCCTAGATGGCAAGCAGTCTTATACATGTTAAATGTTATAGTATATCCTCGATACAATATATGTGTGCAGAACCGTACAATTCTCTTATTGCACAGGAAGAATTGGATTCAGAAAGTAAAAATAACCTAGGAAGAAAAATGCAAACAGTGTACACTCATTTCCCAGTGTTCCTTCTCTGAGTGCAGCTGATTCTGTTCATCATTGATCATTTGGAATTGAATTAGATCTTCTCTTTGTTGAAGATATCCACTTCTATCAGAATACATCCTCATACAGTATCGTTGTTGAAGTATATAATGATCTCCTGATTCTGCTCATTTCACTCAGCATCAATTCTTGTAAGTCTCTCCAAGCCTCTCTGTATTCATACTGCTGGTCATTTCTTAGAGAACAATAATATCCCATACATTCATATACCCCAATTTACCCAACCATTCTCCAATTGATAGGCATCTGTTCATTTTCCAGTTTCTAGCCACTATAAACAGGGCTGCCACAAACATTTTGGCACATACAGGTCCCTTTCCCTTCTTTAGTATCTCCTTGGGGTATAAGCCCAGTAGTAGCACTGCTGGATCAAAGGGTATGCACAGTTTGATAACTTTTTTGGGTATAATTCCAGATTGCTCTCCAGAATGGTCATATTCATTCACACCACCACCAACAATGCATCAGTGTCCCAGTTTTCCCACATCCCCTCCAACATTCATCATTTTTTTTTCCTGTCATCTTAGCCAATCTGACAGATGTGTAGTGGTATCTCAGAATTGTCTTAATTTGCATTTCTCTGATTAATAGTGATTTGGGACACTTTCATATGAGTGGAAATAGTTTCAATTTCATCACCTGAAAATTGTCTGTTCATATCCTTTGACCATTTATCAATTGGAAAATGGCTTGATTTCTTATAAATTAGAGTCAATTCTCTATATATTTTGGAAATGACATCTTTATCAGAACCTTTAACTGTAAAAATGTTTTCCCAGTTTGTTGCTTCCATTCTAATCTTGTTTGCATTAGTTTTGTTTGTACAAAGGCTTTCTAATTTGATGTAATCAAAATTTTCTATTTTCCTTACCTCCACCCCCTCCCCTATTTGGCAGGTAGTTCCATACTTGTTAAATATGTTAAATACAATACATGTATACATATTTATACAACTGTCTTGCTACACAGGAAAAATCAGATTTAGAAAGAAAGTACAAATAACCTGGGAAGAAAAACAAAAATGCAAGCAAACAATAACAAAAGAGTGTAAATGCTATGCTGTGGTTCACACTCATTTCCCAGTGTACTTTCCCTGGGTGTAGCTGGTTCTATTTATTACTGATCAATTGGAATTGATTTGGATCCTCTCAAAGTTGAAGATAATTGCCTTTTATTTTCTTAATTTTCTTAATCTTGTTAAATCTTAAAAAGATTTTTTTTGTTTTAGCAACTTAATGATTGGATTTTAAGAAGATGCACATTCAACTAGAGTTTTCTGTTTAACAAAATGTGTTAGGATCCAATACAACAAACCTACTAAACTTTATTACTTGAAGGTACTCTTGCCTACTCTAGAAAATCAAACAATGAAAAAAATTTTCTCTCATGGATCTTACAATCTAAAAGAGGTATTTTACTGTTTATTACTGGGTAGTATACTTGTGTAGGCAGCACATTAAATGGACATGGCTCCATTTTTCAGCAACTGTCATTCACAGATGCTTTTAAGGTAACCATGGAATTTTCCCATAGTAGATGGATCATAAGGTCATTAGGTCAGAGATATCTGGATTGAAAAGATCTTAGAAGTTTTACAATCCAACTTTCTCATTCTAAAGATAGAGAAAACAGTCTAAGGGAAGGAAAGTAACTTGGCAGAAATCAGATAAGACATATCTTACAGAGCTTGGATATAAACTTCAGTTCTCTGACATTAAGCCCAGAATTCTTTCTCTTCCTACACTCAAAGTCTTTGATTCTATGAGCTTTCCAGCTTATATAGTGCTCAAAAGAAAGTGAATTCTCAACCAAAAAAACAAAATGCTTGTTGCAAGGCACATTTAAAGAAATTTCTTGTGCTCAAATCCTCTTTTTATTGTTTTAAAGAATTTCTGAAATTTGGAATTTGGGGGAAAGCTATCATCAATGACTAAGCCTTTTGATGTAATTTATAGTTAAGAAGAGTAAGGCAATATTTTACTTCTAATAGCCTTTAAAAATTGTTCTTCTAATATCCTTAAAAATCAGTGAGATGAGAATATGAACAGGTCTTCAAGGAACTGGTTATTTGTTTCTTGCTGCATTAGGAAAAGTTTGTGCAGTTCCAAATGATCCCTTTGAGTTATATTCTGATGTTAATCTAGCAAATTGAGAGCAACTTTATACAGGGAAATTATGCCCATTAGAATACTATTTCATTTGTCAGTTGCAAATTTACTGATAAAACTCATTATTACCAAGGATAAATTGGAGTTCTTCATTTTAAGTGGGCTGTCTCTGTCAAGTTTAAAATATAGTTTTGAGTTCAATGTAGACATATTTCTGACCAGTGCCAAATTATTTGTATGATTTCTGCTGGAAATGGAAATAGGCACTAGTCACCTCAGAGCTCATTGTGTGGTACTAAGCCAGAGAAAGTCTATTCCATAGATCCAGAATGTCTAAAGCTATAGTGACTTTGGACTAAAAGAGAGGAGATGATTAAACTTTGTACCCAGGCTATTCTATAAGATTAAGTTATAGAATCATCACTATTAGCTTTTATTGGTATATGGAGTTTTACTGATTGGAAGATTCCTCTATCAGTGAAATAACAAGTCTGGGTTATCCCAGAAAGGTGCTAGTAAAGGTGAGGAAGCTGAACTACCAATGCATAAAAATGAGCACCATAGTTACCAACGAATTGGCATTTGTTAAATAATTCCCTTGCTTGATTTGTCTTAATATTATAGGTGACAGGAGCAAATGTATAATAAAGACCTATGAGAAATCATATAAGGATATGCAATAAGGAAATGATCCTTGGGGACTTCAGCATTATTATCTGAAGAGCTATCTATTAGAAGAGACCCCTGATGGACAGTGTAGGGAAATACAGTTGTGCCCATTTGGACAAGTCCATTAGGAATACATAAGCCTCTAACAATATAAATACTATCTAAAACATAGGTGTAAATGAAACATGAATTTCATCTACTATCCACAATAATATTGAGCTTATCATTAGCAGCTAACACTATACAAAGGAGATAACAACCTTCTATTTACTGTTACAACCAAGTCTATACAGTCAAAATAAACAACCAGCTCAAAACAAAATAAATTCATAGGTAATCAATTACTTTGAGTGAAATAAACTTTAAAAAAAGATTCTCTAAATAAGAAATATTTTTGAAAAGTATGTTATAAGGTAAGCTGAATTATCGCCACAGGTCTGCAAATTAACAGTTACTGAGGTAATAATAATTATAATTATAGTAATGATCATGGTGATAATTTTATATATATGGGAGAATTTACATGGGAAGAAACTGGAGCAAACAGAGTTTAAGTTATCTGCAAAAGAAACTGGAAACTGAGTGGATGCCCATTAGCTGGAAAATGGCTGAATAAGTTATGGTATATGAATATTATGGAATATTATTGTTCTATAAGAAAAGATCAACAGGATGATTTCAGAAAGACTTGGAGAGACTTACACGAACTGATGTTAAGTGAAGTGAACAGAACCAGGAAATCGTTGTACACTGCAACAAGAAGGTTATATGCTGATCAATTCTGATAGATGTGACTTTTCAACAATGAGGTGATTCAGGCCAATTCCAGTGGTCTTGTAATGGAGAGAGCCATTTGTCCCTAAAGAGAGGGGACTGACTATGGATCACAACATAGTATTTTCACTTTTTTGTTGTTGTTTGTTTGCATTTTATTTTATTTCCCATTTTATTTCCTTTTAGTTCTGATTTTTCTTGTACAACATAATTGTGGACACATGTAGAAGAATTGCATGTCTTTAATATATATTGGATTGCCTGCTATCTGGGGGAAAGGGTAGGGAAAGGTAGAGGGAAATTTTAGAGCATAAGGTTTTGCAAAGGTGAATGTTGACAATTATCTATGCATATGTTTTGAAAATAAAAAAAGTTTTAATAAAAATTTTTTTAAAACTTATCTGTCAAAGATCATGAAACTAGTGTCTGAGGAAGAATTTGAACTCAGATCTTCCTGACTATGAGCCAATCATTAGTGTTACTTGTTGTTATTTGTCCTTCATTCTCGAAGAGGACCATGACATGACATCAGGAAGGTAATGCTGTTATATGTAAGTGAATTGGATTTAAGTGAGAGAGGACTGTGCAAGGTTACCTGCCTCACTTTGCCCTCCAGAACCGTATGGGTCCAATGACAAAATATAGATCAAGACAGCTGCAGATGGTATTGGATGCAGTGGAAGACTTTGATCTTTTTAAACTAAAGTCTTCAACAGGTCTCAGTTTGACTGAAGCAATGCACATTCAGTGATTAAGGCTAGGTAGCAATTGAGGCAAAGAAATTCCTCTTTCATCTAGTCCAAATAAAAATCTAAATAAATGACTGAATAAACTAATCTGTGAGGGTAAGATCCTTAGGATATCTGGCTAAACAAAATAGTCATTTCTGACTATTATTTACATTAAATCTGAGTCAATCAGTACTCAAACAAAGACCAAATGGGGCTTGGCCTAGGACTTCTTGGTGGTCAATTAGAATCAGACTGTTTGCCTTAAGGCCTAGGTCTTAGGAAATAAATGAAACTGTAAAATCTAAGATATCTTGGAAAGCTTCAGAGGTACAAATGAGGAAAAAAGAATATGCTTTTAAGAGTATCTGTAGGAAAGGGTATGATACTCTATATAGAGAGGAAGAAAAAAAAGAGGGAGGGAATGAAGGCGAAATGGAGGAAGGGAGGAAAACAGGGAAGAAGGGAAGTAAAGAAGGAAGGAGGGAAGGAAGAAAGGAAAAGAAGAAAGAAGGAAGAAAGGAAGGAAGGAAAGAAGAAGGGGAGGTGGGAAAGGGAAGGAAGGTATGAAGGAAGGGTGGAAGGAGGGAAGAAGGGAAGAAAGGAAGAACAGAAGGAAGGAAATGCAGAAGGAGATAAGGAGGGAATGAAGAAGGGAAAGAGGGAAGAAAGAAGCAAAGAAGGAAAGGCAGGAAGGAAGGAAGAAAGAAAGAAAAGAAGGAAGGAAGAAAGGAGGGAAGGAGGAAGGAGGCAGGAAGGAAGGAAGGAGAGAGGGAAGAAAGAGGTAAGAATCTTCCACCTGACCAATTCCATTTTGCTATCTAATGATAGATATGGAGATAAAAATTAGCATAGGATGGGAAGAAAGTATAGAGGAAAGGGAAGAGTCAAACATAACCTCTAGGTTATAAACCTGTGTCACCAGAAAGATAGTATTCATGATCAAAGTAGAACATTAACAGAGGGGAAAGTTAGCATAATCCAAAAAGAAATGGAACATTCTTTTTAGAACCCTGTGCTTATTTTCCAAAAGGAAAAATTCACACACACACACACACACACACACACACACACACACACACACACATTTAAATTCCTGAATTCAGTATAAAATAGGAATTTGGACCCAATAATTCCTTTTATTTGTTCTAGATTTGGTACTTTAACACCTCCTCCTCACATTCCCACAGTTCTTGCCATTCCATTTTAATACACTTTGGTGGCAGAGATCCATCATTGCCTTGGCACAATGTCTCCAAGCTTCATTTTGTTTTTGGTGCTGAAAGAAATGATTTCTTACTCTAAATATTATTTACTGTGGGAAGTCCCTCTGTGAATGGGCACATGCTTCCATATGCATTGAAAAAGCCCTTTTTTGAACAAATACACTGAAAAAATTTATTAGTGAAAAATTATCAGTCTGATCAATCAAATGCCTTCCAACTTCTGGAAATCTAGACTGGGTGAGAATCAACTGAGCAAATTCATGATTAGGCTTATTTCCAGGAAAATAACAGAGCTCCCAAGTAATTTGCTTTAATAATGTTAACCATATCAAGCTGTAGATGAACAAGAAGTTGAATTGACTGGATTTTCTTGGAATAAATAGATGTGGAAACTTAATGGTTTTCAAGTTCTTATCCTTCAACTTATTTTACAGAACTAGAACCAGAGATTAAATGACTTGTCCCAGGTTATAGGGTAGTCAGGAAGAGAGTTAAGAAATTGAACCTAAATTCTCCGAGTCCAGTTTCAGTCATATCTCTACTAAAAAACAACAGAGGACTTGTAGACAAATCAATCATTTTAAAAGATACCATTAAGAAGAATCTCAAAAACATCATAAAGATCATGCAAATTAGGAAAACAAACAAGATTTAGTATAATAAATGGCATGGTGAAGAGAATACTGGACCTAGAGAGAGGAAAACCTGAGCTCAAATTTTGCCTCAGAACTTACTGACTGCATGATCCTTGGAAAGTTACTTATAAGAAATCAAAGGTATATATAGGCATAGGAAGAAGTGCTACAAATCACTTTTGATTAGAGAAAGGAATATTAAAACAATTCTGAGATACCAATTACAGTGGTAATGTATGTACAGTGGTAATGTAACAATTTTCGACTAATATGACAAAAAGAAAAATGATAAACATTGGAGAGGATGTGAGAAAACTGAGATACTAAGGCCCTGCTCGTCATCTGATTCAACTAGTTCTGTAGAAAACTTTGAAAATATGCTGTAACAAGCAAAATAACAGTTTGGTCATGTATACTTATTGTGTATCTAATTTATATTTTAATATATTTAACATCTACTGGTCATCCTGCCATCTGGGGGAGTGGGTGGGGGGTAAGAGGTAAAAAATTGGAATAAGAAGTTTGGCAATTGTTAATGCTGTAAAGTTACTCATAGATATAACCTGTAAATAAAAGGCTATTAAATAAAAAAAAAAGAAAATATGCTGTAACAGCAACCAGACAGTACATATCAAATAAACTACTATTAGGCCAGTATTCCAAAATATTTTTTAAAAAAGAAAAAGAATCCACATATGCAAAGGTATTTATTACATTCTTTTCAGTGGTGGTAAAATATTAGAAATTAAGGGAATAGCTGAACAAACTGTGGTATATAAATGCAATGGAATACTATTATGCAAAAAGAAATGTTGAAGAGGCAGATTTCAGCAAAACCTGGAAAGACTCATATGAAGTATGCAAAGAGAAATGAGCAGAACCAGGAAAACACTGTATACACTATCAGTCCCATTGTATGATGATCAGCTGTGAATGATTCATCTCTTTTCAGCAAAAGGAAGATCCAAGACAAGTTCAAAACAATCAGGAAAGAAAAAGGCAAATAAAGAACTGATGGACTCTCAAAAAAAAAAAAAAAAGCCACTTACAAATATTTCTTCTTCTGTAAAATCGGAATGATAATAGCACCAACCTTCCAGGAGTCTTCTAAGGATAAGATGAGATAATACTTGGAAAGCATTTTACACAACTTAAAGCACTATATAAATGCTGATTATTTAGTATAGTACTATGTTGTACATATTACTAGGCTGGGTATGTAGTATCATACAACTATCATAATAGCAAATGTTAATGTCAGATTAAAGTTAGAACACATTCTTAGGATAAGGAATAATTTAAAAAAGTTTTATGTGCTGTCAATAGAAAGGTTCATTTCAGGTATTTTTCCTTAGTTGAAAAAATGAAGAAAACTCCTTTGAATGAGGAATATTTTAATGATTAATTTCTTGAAACAAACTATATATATATATATATATATATATATATATATATATATATATTTGTGAATATATATACACATTTTAAATCAAAGATAAATGTAGCATAAAAGGGAGGCGAGTGGATCATTTTTAGCAAATGTGGATGAACTGATAAATGATCAAAGGATATGAACAAAATTTTCAGATCAAAAATAAGTCATCTATACATATGAAAAAATGCTCTAAATCACTATTGATTAGAAAAATGCAAACTCTGAGGTACTACTTCCCACCTTTCAGACTGGCTATGATGACAAGGAAAGATAATGAAGTTGAAAAGGATGTGGAAAAAGTACCAACAATATCTTAGTGTCTCAGAGTTGTGAACTGATCCAATCATTCTGTAGAGCAATTAGACATTAGGCCCAAGGGGCTACAAAACTTTCCACATCCTTTGAAAAAGGATCCAGCAGTATCACTCCTGGGTCTATATCCCAAAAAGATGAGGGGGGAGGGAGAGAAAAAGGATCCAGCAGTATCACTCCTGGGTCTATATCCCAAAAAGATGAGGGGGGAGGGAGAGAGCGAGAGAGGGAGAAAGGAAGAAAGTGAGAGAGGGAGGGAGGAAGAAAGGGAGAGAGAGAGGAAGGAAGGGAGAGAGGAAGGAGGGAGGGAGAGAAAGAGGGAGGGAGGGAAGGAAAGGGAGGGAGGGGGAGAGAAGGATCCACACAGGCAAAAATGTTTGTAGCAGCCTTTTTGTAGTGGCAAGCAACTAGAAATTGAGTAGATGCTCACCAATTAGGGAATGGTTAAATAAGTTATAATATATGAAAATAATGGAATATTGTTGTCCTATAAGAAATGGTGAAGAGGCTGATTTCAGAAAACCTGGAAAGATTTACATGACCTGCTGCTGAGTGAAGTGAGCTGATCCAAGAAAATATTGTATGCAGAAATAACAAATTATACTGTGATCAACTATGATAGACTTGGCTCTTCTCCACAATGTGATGATTTAAGGCAATTCCAATAAACTTGTGATGTCATCAGCATCCAGAGAGAGAACTAGGGAAACTGAATATAGATTGAAGCATAGTATTTTAATTTTTAGTTTGCTGTTTTTTTCATCCTCATGGCTTTTTTCCTTTTCATCTAATTTTTATTGTTCACCATGAAAAATACAGAAATATGTTAAAAATAATTGCACATATTTAACCTAGATCATATTATTTGCCCTTTTTGAGAGGGGGCTTAGGGAATACAAAGTTTTATTTTAAAAAATAATGTTTATATATATTTAGAAAAATAGAATAACATAGAAAATTTAAAAAATAATAATTTTGGATTTGCAAAAAAGGAAGAATTTAAGAGCCGCTAGGTGGCGCAGTGGATAGAGCACCAGCTCTGAAGTCAGGAGAACCCAAGTTCAAATCTAGCCTCAGACATTTAACACTTGCTGGCTGTGTGATCCTGGGCAAGTCACTTAACCCCAATTGCCTCAGCAAAAAAAGAGAGGGAGAGAGAGAGAAAATTTAGATGAATAAACAGCCCAAGATTGCACTCAACTTTACTGAATATGAACACACATAAAGGAAGCTCTTCAGTATGCAAAATAAATCTTTATGTAAGAGTTAGGGGAAGAAATCAAATCAGAATTACTGACTGAGGATATAATTTGAAACAGAGGACATGTTAGCTTGAAAGAGGAGATAATCTACTGCTCTAATAATTCTCATAAATCACTTCAAGGATTGCAAAACTTTTTTTCTCACAACAAACCCATGAATTATCTTTATTCCCATTTGACATATGAAAAATTGATCTTCAAGAAAATTAATTGCTTATTATGCCTGAACTACAAAGTGTTAAAGATGAGATTTAAGTCAAATTTTCCAACTCCAAGGTCATGATATTTACCTTATTGTGGTCTAAGTTGATGATAAGCCAGTCAATAAACAATAAGCTTTTCTTAAAAACCTACAATGTACAAGGCATCTCCCTAAACTCAGTTCATACATTATAGATTATGTAGACCCACAGGTTATATGTGTGCAAAGGTCCCTAAGGAAACTAACTCCATTTCAATCAGCTATTGCCAATTTTAATTAGCCCAATTATTCAGCTCAAATGGCACAGCCAGTCAGTGACCATCCAAACTCTGCAAACTTTAAAACTGGTCTATTAACAACATGGAAGTCAAGTTTTTGAACATAAGGAAAACACTAAGAAAGGTAAAATGACTGCCATTAGGTGGTACTTATGAGGTAGCCATGCTCTGATAATGTGACTGACAACTGAAAGGCAAAAATGGAGAAGATAGTTATTTTCCATTTATCCTGCTTTTCTGAAGTCTTTTACTGACAAGCACTTCTAAAGGTTTTGAATCCACTCAAAAAGTGTCTTATAATTTGCAGAAAGCTATTATGTAAATATGGTAGTTTTCCTTTAGATGATAAAATACAAAGAGTACTAGATTAGTAAATCAATCAAGTCAACAAGAATTTATTAAGCATCCCCTTTGTGTCAGACTATCCTAAGAGATTAAATTCTGGTGATCTGGTAAAAGACAGATCCTGCTCTCAAAGAACTTACAATTTAATGGAAGAAATAACATGTAACTAATTTTGTACGAATAAGAAATATACAGAATAAATGCAAAATAATCAACAAAGGGAGAGAAATATTTATAGAAGCTCTTTTTTGGTGGCAAAAAATTAGAAATATGTTGTATACTCATAAATTAAGGAATGACTGAAGAAGTTGTGGTATAATTATGGCATAAGAAATGACAAGGAGGTTAATTTCAGAAAAAATATGGCAAGATACATAGCTTATGTTACCCTGTGTCTTTTATCAATGTTTTTCCTCTGTCACTCTTATCTCTTTCTTTATGCTTCCAAAAATTCTTGCAGTTGTATCCAAATAGCATTTTTCTTTGAGGCTTTAATTGTGGGTATTTTAATCTTGTTGTCCTGTTCTGAGTTTTTATCTCATTTTCCTTGCTACCAAAATAATATTTTTTATGGTCTAGTCCATTGTTGTTGTTTGCTCACTTCTCCCGACTATTTTTTGACTTAGAAATTTATGTTAAAGTTGTGTTATTTTTAGCTGGGTGTTGGGAGACACTGTCCTAAACTATGAACTTTGTGAATTAAAGCAAAATGAAGTGAGCAAAAATTATCAACTGTGAAAGACTTAGCTACTTTTTGATCAATACAATAATCCAAGGCAATTTGAAAGGACTTATGAGTTCTCTCTCCAGAAAAAGAACCAAGGAACTCCGAGTGCAAATTGATATTTTTTTTTACTTTATTTTTCTGCTTTTTGTGATATGGATAATACAAAAATAAGTTTTGCATGATTTCACATATATAATTGACATCATATTTCTTGCCTTCTCAATGACTAGAAGAAAGGGATTTGAGAACTCAGTTTTTTTTAAAGAAATGCCAAAAATAAATAATTCGAGGGTGAAAAATTATCAAAGCATCCCTGAGTCCAATGATTTGTGTTTTACTATACACATTTCAGAAAAGGGAAAACTGAGAAATAGAGAAATGAGGTGATTTACACAAAGTCTCAAAACAAACAAAATTTTTGCATTTCAGTCCTTTGGCTCTCTCAGAAAGTCATCCCTTACAAAGAAGAATTTTTGAAAATCATCAAAATAATGAACATATCAAAAGATATGTCCTTACTTGCAAGGCATCAAAATCAAAATAACAGAGAAGGTGGGTTGCCTTCTCATTTGCATTCTTTAGCAACAAGTTTGGTCATCATGATTTTGATGAATTTAATTGTCATTGTCATTCTTTTCAATTTGTTCTAATTATTGGGCATAGTGATACTCCACTGGTTTTGTTTAGTTCAATTTGCATTTATCCATCTTTTTCTGTAGTCCTCATTCCTTACAAACCAACATTATGCTATTATATTCAAATAAAATATACTGTTCCTTCATCCCCCATAGCATGGTCTCTAACTTTCTTTTTTTAATTCCTTACTATCAAAAGTGCTGCTAGCCACATTCTAATGTATGTGGGACTTTCATTGAATCCCAGATGTTATTGATCTTTTTAGGATAGATTCTCTGTTGTGCTTAGAATTATTTCTGGTTTGTTTTTGTAAAATACAAAAGCATCTAGGTGCTATAAGGAGAAGATGTAGTGTTGAATATGAAGTCTGAAAGACCTGAGTTTGAATTGAGTCTTAAATACTTACTATGTGACCTTAGGAATGTCACTTACCTTTTCTTAGACTGTTTTGTTATCCATAAAATCTCCTAGAGTTACTATGCAGATCAAATAACATAATATACAAACACTCTTCAAGCTTTAATGTGCTCTATACATGGAGCTATTTTCATCTTGAAAAGTCCTTTTTGTTTTTAATCATTTCAGGATTCTAAAAAATAGATTTTTAACTATTATTTTAAATTACCTGTGAGAAATTTTCTCTAGAAATCTATTTTATTTTTAATAAGGGAAAATGTGCATATGTCAATTTTATCTTTAATGAAAAGATGTAATATTTATTACAGTTGTTGAACAAATTGTAAGATATTCTTGCTTTTCAAAGAGTTCATAGTTGAATTTACTACCTCTACTTCTTTTACTACTACTACTACTGCTGCACTACCTGCAAATTAAATATCACCCCAAAATATTTCATTTCTTCTTTCTTACCAGAGCTATAATTGAAATCCTATTGAAGAGTAAAATCTAAAATGAAGGATATATATTTTCACCTTCAAGTTCATATTTAGATAATGTCTTTTGTGCTGTTCCAGTAGACTAAATAAATATGCGGGACTAGTAGGGTATGAAATTAACCCACAAGTGAAAAAAAAATTTCTCATCTGAGGATACACTTCAAACACTGCTCCCAACATTCAGGATAGATGAACTTTCCCTAATGACCAAATCTTCATAACCTCTATCACAAAAACCTGTGCTTAAAAGTCAACAGAGATGCCTCATAGTAATGTGGCAGGAAAACATAAAGAAAGAAAAATTTGGCTTTCAGATTCTGATAGTCAAAATGATCAGACTTGATTGTGTGTAGTAGAAATGTGCTCAATACTATTTAGCCTTTTTCTTTGAAGATATAAATTCCTTTATTAAATTAAATCAAAGTCCTAGTCCTATGGAATGTTTCCTCTTGCTTAAGGTTGTTGTTGATAGTGTTATTTGTTTTGTTTTTTACAAGTTATGGGACATAGAATAGGATTACTAAATAACAAGAACAGCTGTTGCTGGAGAAATAACAAGGGAATTCAGGTAAGATGAAAAAAAAATCATACTTTGATTATTTTTTCTCCTTCAATTATGGAAATGAACTGCTATTTTCAAAGCATGATACTTGCATTTCTCAGGCATGACTTTGTCTCTTCCCAATCCCATTTACTGTATTATTAAGTTTATTATCATTGTATTTTAGTTGAGAATTCCAAATATGGAATACCCCTACCCCACTGTGATTCACCACTGCTTGCTAAATAACCACAGCTACTTGAAATTCAAGTGCCTTTATAATCTGGCCCCAAACCACCTATTCAACCTCAATCAAGAGGCAGCCTAGTGAATAAAGTGTTGAGCTTGGCAAATATAATTTCAAATCTGACCTGAGGCATTTGCAAATTATGTGATACTATGAAAGTCAATTAATCTTTGATTACCTCAGCTTTCTCAACTGTAAAATGGGGATAATAATGGCACCTAACTCACAAGATTGTTATGGATCCAAGCATTTAATATTTAATATTTGCCAATAAAAGCACTTATTGCAATGCCTGTTCCATACTAGATTCTATATGTAATGCTTATTTCCTTCTTTCTCTTCTCTCCCCTTCCAGACTAGTTTTTACTCTCTGGTTTCTTTAAGGTAATCATTGTGTTCAGCAAACATGCTATATACTCATTTCCTACTCTGTCATTGCTTTTTTTGTCCTTTCTTGAATCACATACTTATAATCCACCCCAATTCTGTTCCTCTTTCAAAATCCAGCTCAAGTCCCCCAACTTCCATAAAGCCTTCTCAAACTAATGTATTCCCTAGCAAAAAAGAAATACCATGTTGGGCATGCAGGGAGGTTCTCAAAAATATTAGTAGAGTCATGGATTTAGAGATAGAAAGGGAAAAGTATGTATGCGTGAGTGTGTACATGTGTTTGTGAGATTGAGTAGATTTCCTCCCCCTCATTTTATAGATGACATCATAGCCCAAAGTCACACAAAAGAAACATCAAGGGTAAAATTTGAACCTCCAAACCCAATGCTCTTTCTACTGTAGCACACAGTTTTTCAGTAAAACATTAAGCAGCTTGAGGATAGAGATAGTTTCACTTCTTTCCCCCCAAATATTATGTCTGTCTAGTTCCATTCTTACCACATTGTATATGTTTAATAAATGTCTAATGAAATACATTAATTAATGATTTTATTTAATCCAGGAATCTTGAATATGAAAGAATTTGCCCAGTTTCCTTGAGAAACTTTGCTTATGTCTAGTCAGATTTGAATAGTGATAGGGTCTGCATTTATGATTTCACTAGTATAAGAAATTTGAGATTGAGCAAATTTCCTTTACCAAAAGAGTATGATATCTTCTGTGTCATTTATGTCCTTAGAGACCTAGAAGGATTAAGTGACTTGCTCACTTGGGTCACATAACCAGTATGCATCAAAAGCAGAATTTAAACCCAGGTTTTCCCAGTTTGGGACCAGAGATTCTATTCATTTCACTATAGAAAGAGAAAGGAGAAACCAGGAAATATATGGATTGAAGGGTTAATAGAATCTTGAAATGAGAAAGATGTCTATTTGGCCTTAAAATATGTCAGCCTCTTCCATGGGATATACCCTCCAGGCTTTCTTTCTTTCTGTTAGATGAGGACAAGATACAATATTGCACACTTTGTAGAAGCACAAATAATAAGCAAAAAACAATCTCAGATTTAAAAAACCTAAAAGTACAGGTTTAATCCCAAAGTAATTATTTAAAAACTAAATCATTCTTTATCTTCCAAGGTCCTTACATTTCAACTAAAAGAAAAAAAAAATGAGTCACTGAATAGTTAGCTGGAAAAAGAAGATACTGAAAAGAGCAGAAAGTAAGCAGAAGCAAATGGTAAAGTCTCTATTGTGTCAAATATTTAAAGAAAGGGCAAACCAGATCAGTTTTAAGATGGATTTTTTTTTACTGAACTACCCCAGAGTGAAATAAACTAAAAAGAAGTAGGAGGTGTCAGATTAATTAGTTTAAAGAGAGAGTGACTCTGTCTAGCACTGTGCATACCAGAGTAGGTTCTGGGGACTCATTGATTTGGTTTCTCCATCTGTCAGATAATGAAAGTTATTTACCTTCAGAGGGATTTTACAGATTTATTAATTTCCTAAAGTACTCTGAAGGTGAAAACTCCTGGTATTTAGATTAAAAGTTCTAGATTTTTATGGGATGATTTTTGTATATCTGGAAGATAAAGACATTTATCCTATAGCCAGAAGAACCCTAGAAAGAGAGCCTAAAGAAAGCTGAAATTACTTTGCCTAGGGTCAAAATTTTATTTCAGTGGGAACTATGGACACCCAGTCCATAGTTGTGACTTCAGGGATCTAGAAGCAGCTATTGTATATCGATCTATTCTAAGAAGATTCTACACGAGACTGTTCTGTTTCAGACTTTTGTACAGAACTTGAACATAGGCTTGAACATAGTAGGTGATTAAAAATAATTGATACATGAAACTAAAAAAAAAAAAGCATGGAATCTCCTGGGACCAAAATAACTATCACTAGCATGGATCACAGAATAAACAGAGGAAGAAACTAGCATCTCTGTCAGACTTAAAATGAGAGATTGAAAAATAAATGTGTTTGGGCATAAACAGATGGAACAAAATATTACAACACATTTCACCCAAAAACTATATTGTAGAAAAAATATATTGTGTCACTGCATTCAAATCTACACTGCCAAAACTACCAAGGTAATTTAATATCAAATCTTATTGCACTATCTAATGTAAAACAAAGTGAGGCTCTTTTGGCAGAAATATCTGAGGGATTGTCTCAATAGACATGGCCTTTTGTTCATCTTTAATAATGAATTTGTGGAAGTATATTGTATCAAATGGGGGAGGGAGACAAGCAAACAAACATTACTTTCTAAAAACAGTCAGAGAGAATTGGTGAAGCCTATCAAAGTCTTCTCCAGTGGAATGAGTTTCCATTCTGGGCCCTTGGGATTTATTTTTTCTGAAGAGAACTCTTACAATGTACTTCTCTAACTAGAATTTATTTACTGTTCTACTTCTCTCCATACCACTTATGTTTTTAAAGTTTATCAATAAATTATATTTATTTTATGTATGTTTCACACCTTTGTACATATTGTCTCCCTAGTAGAATATAAAAAAAAAACAAACAAAAAAAAAAACTTTCAAGGGAAAGCAGTGTTTTTTTCTTTGTCTTTATACCAGTCTGCTCTCATAAGCATCTTACAGGGGAATGAGATTTATGTAAACAGGGCTAGCTTCACACCAAATGTTTACCAGCTTTTTAATATTAGCAGGCAAGTAACTACAGAGTAGTAGGAACAGCAACACTCCCTGAACCACTGGCACAGCTTTCAGTCCATCCACAGTGTAGGTGAGTAAGATTTACATAGACCAAACCTGGCAACTATTTCTGTGGCTCCACAAGTCACAGCCAAAGGTAAGGAAGATTCCGAAAAGAAAGTTTTTTGTCAAGAAAGTCTTTGGAACCAGAAAATGGTTCAACATCAGAAACAGATGTGATTTTATTAGTGGAAATGACACTAACGAAGATGAATTATCATATACTTTGATACCATACCCCAAGGACCGCTGGGTTTTTCTATGTCCTGTACCTGAAGCCTTTTTTATGTATTATGTGACTCTGTGGAATGTAAGCTCCTTAATAGCTGTAACACATACTTTTCCATATATATCCCCAGAGCTTAGCATAGTGAATATAGTAAGTACTTAATAAATAATTGTTAAATTGAATATATGGCCTGATAGGTGGTACCTGGGATAGAATGCCATGTCTGGAGACAGGAAGAGTCATCTTGATGAGTTCAAAAGTAGCCTCAGATACTTATTAGCCACATGACCCTGACCAGATCACTTAACCTTATTTTCCCAATTTGAAAAAAAAAGCTGCAGAAAGAAGTGCCAAACCATTCCAGTTTTTTTGTCAAGAAAACCCTAAATTGGGTCACAACTGTATACAATGGTGAAAAACTAGAGAAGAACAAAACATTTTAATTCTAATCTTATAAGTCATAAATCATCAAATTAGACAGCACACGGGGACATTAAATGCCACCTACTTCAATTCAGACTTCTTTCATTTGATAGATAGGAAATGAAGATGTAAAGTAAATGAACATCTTCATTAATGTCACAATTCTTAGCTACAGCTGAAGTCATATGTCAATGATGACTGTATCATCTTGTTATTTATTTATTTAGGATCTAAGACTTCATGGGCACTATCTCTAAAGATACAGATTTCCATCCCATCTACAATTTTGACTTTTATGTTACTCTCTTGTGTGGCATGTTTTATCAAAGAGTTAGTACGCTGGTAAAAACCCCTGGCTTCACTGAGCTCAGGAAAAATGAAATTATTCTCTGTTATTAAATCAGCTCCACATCGAGCTGTCAAGAAATTCATTCTTGACATTAAGTACTTGATTTAATTAAGAGTTATTTATATAGGACCTCTGCCAGGTAACTTTGTCTAAAAGGTGGAAAACATCAAAAAACAAATAAATTGTGGGATTTTGCTATTCATAGAAGCAACTTCTCTCCTGTACATAAATGATTTAATGAGCTACAGCCCTCTAGAGGGGCCCACAAATCAAAATAGGAGCAGATGCTGTCTAAAAGGTCATTTCTCCTTACATATGGAGAAAGGAAATTTTCAGAAAAGACTCAAGTAAATTCACCAGTAGGTGTTTCACAATGTTTTTTTTCCAACCATTTACAAGATATTTTACATTGTTTGATGAAAGAAATAAGTATCTTCTATCCCTCAGATGCCTTGTAGCTGCCTATGGTAAGATTTCTCCAGATCACTGGAGGAGCTCAGGGTATAGAAAATTCTCAAGTCAATGGCTTACGTGATACAATCCCCACTTGAAAAGCTTTATCAGAGGTAATCTTAGCAGGCCTCTGTTAGAATCACATATACATTTTTATGAAACAATTATCAAGTCATGGACAAAGCACTGAATTTGGAATCAAGGATCTGGATTTATAGACTGTCCCAATCACCTCAATTGTATAACACTCAGCAAGCCATTTAGTACCTTTGAGGTTCAGTTTCCTTATCTATAAAAATTAGCAGGGTGAACTTGATGGCTTTTAAGGTCACTTACAATTTTAAATTATGATACCATGAACTTCTAAATTCTGATACTATGAACTTCTTCAAAAGAGATCAAACATTCATCAAGCATTTAAACTCATGAATTAAATACAAATTTTAAAATATTTTCTCAAAAAAGAAACTAACAGGTTGGTATAATGGAAAAAAATGCATTAGCCTTATTTGATGTAACAGCAACAACAATAGAATGTGTTCTCCCAAAGTCAGTCATCAGACATTTCCAAAGAAATTATTATGTGCCAAGTACTGGGATTAAATTCAAAAGTGAGTTCATAGACATTTCAACAATATATGTATCATCCCCCAAGGGTTTTTTTTTTTTTAGAAAGTGACTCTTTGTAGAAACTATTTAACAACAAAATAAAATAAAATTTGAATAAATCAATACATTTTGTTAATCAAGTTAAATATTTCATTTAACCTCAGGGGTTACTATCTTAAAACTTTCTAAAGTTTATTCTCTATTTCATTCTATAGATTTCTTTAGTAACTGCATTTTATTAATTTTTCCTTTTAAGTGTTAAAAGGTTTCCCTGATATTTTGATAAGCCTGTAGGTAGCTAAACTTTATTTGAGAATCTGACTGTACAACTCTTCAAGGAGATTTTGAATTTAACTACTGCCTAACAGAATAACAAGAAGCGTCTGGGGCAATAACTGGGGGCTGCCTCCAAGATGATACAGTTTTAAGAGTCTCCTGGGAGGATGGTCTTTTGTGGGAGGAATCATTCTTTTGTGCTAGTGTATAAAAATGAGTCAACAGATCTGCTTAGACTGTTTGTCTGCTTTGTCCTCTCTTAAAGCTGGCTTTCTTCCAAAGAGTAAATCTTCCAGTCACTCCTTACATAAGTATTTTTTGCTTCCATTCATCTGATTCTCTCCATTTCCATTATTGTTACTATACTATAGACATATATTACTAAGTACCAGAAATACAACCTTCTAACCAGGATCTCTATCTTAAGACATTTTAATTCAATAAATAATTATTAGGTGTGTACTATATGCAAATCATTATTCTAGATACTTAACTAGGTACAGTAGCAAAAACCAAATAGTCTGTACCTTCAAGTAACTTATATGCTACTGAATGAAAGAAGTAAAACACATAATTGAATAAAAAGCAACTTCTGGTGGAAGGTGAGACTATCAGGACAGGTGTCCAATAAGATCAGCATCTGAGTTTGATTCAGGTAGTAGAGGAAGGAGAGAAGGAGATGAGGAGAGGAGGGCAAGAGTTGTCATCTAAGAGGTAAAAATGAGGAGTGTTAGCATTAAGACTCTCATAGGATCCACCAGTTCAAATTTCCTAAACTACTACTTTCATACCAGTTTGTGTCCTTAAAATTTTGTTAGTTTCTTATTAGCTAAAAGAAAAACTTTTAATTTTTTTATACTCTGTCATTTACCTAGTCATTCAACCCAAAATAAAGTTGAAACACTTACTAATGTGGTTATAGAAAGAAATTCACTTTCACAACTCTATCTTTAATGACTTTATATAAATATATATATTTTAAAAATTTAGTGATAATAAGTTGCACATTTATTTTGAATGTGATGGCTTTGTATCAGTACCTACATGTAGATAGCTTGATAAAGCTTTAAAAATGCATTCAACTAGATATGGATCAGAATAAATTTATTCTTTTTATCATTCTAGATAAGTAAAGTTAAGTAAAATATCTATTTCACCATCTATACCATCTAATAGTCCACAACATTTTTATTAAATAACCACATAAGTTCTAAGATATAAAACATATAGTACTAGGAATATTTAGGAATCAAAATTTGGTGGAGTTGAATGAAGTACTGAAAGCATTCAGGGGGAAATCCTGATTGAAGGCTTGAGAGCTGGTTTTAGAAACGGGTTTGTAGGGTCTAATATGTGAGTATAATAATTGGTTGAGGACCCACTGAAGGAAGGAAATGAGTAATTAACAGAGTGCTTGCCAACAATACCATAGAGGGCAACCATTCCCATAGTCCCATAGTTCTGTCATCTCCTCATGCATCAGGAAGAAAATAACACCCTGTAAAGTTTAAATGACATGCCCAAAGTCACATAAGAATTAAGTTTTGAGCCAAAACTGGTTCATCCCTATTCATCGCAAAATTCTTCTAGTTCAAAGTGTTGAACAAAATGTTACTAGCCTGTAACATTCTAAGTCCCCATAATATCTTCCTCAATGATGTTATGACAATACTTTGTTAACAATATTTCTTTAATCTATTTTCTCTTCATATAGTTTATGTTATCCATAGCCAGCTATAAAGTTCTGTGAACCATGTGATGAATGTAGGTGGTAGTAGAAATACTACCAAATACTATAAAAAATCCCAAAAGACAGGTATTTTTTTAATTCCATAAGAAAACAAAAAGGCCAAATCATATTTACAGGAAATATCAATGATTTTTTTTTATATTTTAGGAATTAATAATTTACCATTGTCAAAGCTGGTTCTTTTGATACAGTAACTTAGGAATTAATTTCTCTCAGAATATACTCTAGTTCTGAGTTAGACCATTTTTAAAAACTATATTAATTTATTAAATAAATTAAAGATGTAGCTCTGAATAAAACATCAGTGAAATACTGCCTATTATTTTTGTATATCATAGAATTTAAAATATGAAAAGAATATCATCTTATCTAACCTCATTTAATAGAGGGAAAAATGAATTTCAGAACAGATCCTTGACTTGCCCCATATCATATACCTACTATGAAGTTGAATTTGGATTAGCATCCAAGATGTCTAACCAAATAAAAAGAATTAAGCTTGTTTTTTTCCATCTGGTTTTTCTTTTTTTTTGCACTATTCTATCTCGTCTCTGTTTCTGTGTGTCTCTCAATCTCTCTCTCTCTGTGTCTCCATTTCTGTTTCTCTTTGTTTCTTTGTGTGTGTGTGTCATATTCCTTTATTCTAAATATAAAGAATTACCAGAAGAATATTACAAACATGAATTCAATGAAAATTCATCTTGGGGATCAACCTTCTAAAAGTGTCTCACATTATTGGAAACTGCTAAGCTAGAGAAGAACAATAGAGAGGAACAATATCCCACAATTCACATCTTCTCTCCCACGCAATTCTTATTTTTTCCTCTTCTCCTTTCAGTTCTAGACATCTTATGTTCCACTGTTTATTTTGAATGAAGAGACCACAGGCAAAAGACTTTTAAGTACGTATCATTTAAAATCACACCATTATATAACGGTACATGAAAAAGCAAAGTGATTTTTAAGCCGGAAGACCTTGGTTCCAACCCAGCCTCTGATATTTAATAATTGAAGGACCTTATAGAAGTTAGTTAACTTCTCTGGGGATCAGTTTCCTTGAAAACAAAATAAAGGGATTGGAGTAGATGGCCTCTAAGGTCCGTTATGGCTCTAAGGCTTGGTAACTCTTTTCTTTCTTGGACTTCAATTTTGTCATCTATAAAATGAGAGAATTGCATTAGTTGACCTCTCAGGTCTCTTACAAATCTAGAACTACGATCCCATGATTCTTCAAATTCTATCATCAACTAGATGATATATATATATATATATATGTATATATATATGTATATATATACAGTTATAGATAGATAAATATGTCTATCTATCTATATCTCTATCTCTATCTATCTATCTATCACCTTGTTTCTTTTCCTTGACAATATAAAGTACTTGTCAGAACAATTACAAGTTAATGGGGGATATGTAGCCTCTTTTTTTCCACCAGTTCCAGTTCCCCTTTCTGCTTCCAGTACTATTCTTCTTTATTGAGTATCTTTCTCTTGATTCAGGAAATGTCCATACAATGTCCTTATTTACATTGGTGGATTGTGCCAGATTGGCAGTTTTAAATCTTGTTTACCATTAAAAATAATTCTATTTTCTTTTCCATTCTGACCACAAGCAATAGTCCAAAAGTGACCTCTAACACATAGTAAATTTTCCACTGTAACCAACTTTTTAATGTATGGTTTATTTTATTTTTATGGGCACTGAACTGAAAAGGACAGGATTGAAATTATCCATTGACTTCATGCAGGGCACTGATTAATGGTGGCCTTGCAATTTCTGGCTCACTAATAGCTCAGGCCATTTAAACTCTTTGCCAGTTGAAGCAGACAAATAACTGAACAGAAAGGAGGCAATATTGGACAAGTTAGAAGATTTGAGATCTCTTTCTCTATCTCTCTGTGCATAGAGCTTCCCAGCTGGATTATCTTGGCTAAATCACATCAGAATAAACTAGATTATCTCTAAGGTGCCCTCATAATTCTAAAACTGTGATCCTATGATGTTAAAATGGTAAGAACATTATCTTTATTGATGCTAGGTAAAACTGCAATACAGGTGAACAATTTAGTTTAAAAACATTTTAGTTAAACTAATTTAGTTAAAAGAATTTTAGTTCAGAAAGACATCAAAAGACATTTTTGACATCAGGATGTCAAAAGAATTGCATTCAAAAAATTTACTTGAAGACTTACTTTTATAACCTTGAGAAGTCACTTAATTCTCTAGTTTGGCTTTTTCTCTGCAAATTAAGGGGCTTAGATGATTTCTAAAGTCTTTTCCAGTTCTCTTGATGATGATATTTTTACATTAAAAATTATTGCATTTGAATTTTAGAGCAACTCTATTAAGTAAGTGCTATTATTTTGTGTTAATTCTTGGTCTCTATAAAATTTGTCTTTAGTACTCTCATGCCTATTTTTCTATGTTCTTTTTTAATTGCCTTTAGAGAATATCTTCTCTAAAACTTCACTAATATTCTATAAGCATGGGTTAGCAACTGAAAAAAGGCTGGGGCTCAAATACTGCCTTTCAAATTTACCAGCTGCATTACACTAGGCAAGTCATTTGACCTCCTTTATTGATCTGTAAAAGGGAGGTACTACTGTCTGTTGTACATACCCAGTATTGTTTTAGTAAAGATCAAAAAAGATGTTTTCCATAGTATCTTACAAACCACAAAGCTAAGACTAATATAATTTTCATTGATTACTTTGTGCCTCAATCATTTCCTGACCCTCCAAAAGGACTACAATCTGTAGGGCTCCTTTTAGAAAGTTTTCAATCTCTAACCTATTACATACCTACACTTCTCCATTTATTTTCACATGTTTCATCTAAATTATAAAAAAGCAGAATTATGTCTGGAAAACATATGCAACTTCTGAGGTTGCTTCACCTATGAACCATACTTACTATAAATGGAAGAAGAAATTCACTAAAGATGGATGATGCCAGCCTAGCATCAATGAACAGGAAAGTCTTTCCAATAAGTCCAAAAATGATTCTGTGAAGTGAAATGAAGTAAAAAAAAAGGCTAAAATAGTTAATTAGGAATTTGGAGTTTGTTGAAAAAGTTATTAACTGTTACTACCTATTGACTCAGTTATGCCATCAGTATCCTATGCCCCTCAAAAGATGAAAGACAGAAGACAATGGTCCCTATATACAAACATCTTCATAGTGTCAAGGAATGGGAAACTCAGAGGATAATTTTCTGATAGGGAATGGCTGAATAAGTTATGCTATATAGATATAATGGGATAGTACTGGGCTGTAAGAAATGATGAAAGGGGGTTTCAGAGAAATTTTCAGACTTTTATGAAATAATTAACAGTAAGGTGGGCAGGACCAAAAAATATGACAATATGCAAAAATAAGTAATTTTGAAACACTTGAGAATCCTGATCACAATTACCAATCATAATAATGATTTGATGAACCATGCTACCTGCCTCATGACAAAAAAGTGATGGATACTGTGTACACAATTAGATGGATAGACAGAAAGATATATAGATACATAGACAGATAAAGATAGCTATAAATATAATTTAGACATGACATTTTGAAAATTCTCTCTGCTTAATTATGCATATTAATTACAAGTTTTTATTTAATATTTTTAGTAGGGGCATCGTAAGGAGAGAAAACATTTATACATCAAAAAACTATTTTAAAAATAAGTTAGGCATAAAAAAATTAAGAACATATAAAAACACAGTGCCAAGCCCTTTGTGAATATTAGCTGGCAATGGGGTAGTTCTTTATTTAAAGCAAATGCCAATGGAAAGAATTAAATCTATATCTTTATATATAATTGAAGCAAAAAACATAGTATCGAAAACAACATTCTAAATAATTTCAGAGAAAGTTAAGGCAGAAGATAAGTCTATTTAGCAAGGAAATAAGTACATGTTTTTGGTTATTTATGCTACATCATTTCTAGATCCAATTTACAGTTTTGAATATTAAATGAATCTTTTAAAGTCCTAAATGGTTTTGAAGAATCAGTAGGAGGATCTTTAGCCCTGACTTCACATAAGCAAATGTCTTTAAGCAACCCTCTTCCAAACTGTTACTTTCTTTGCTCTAGAGCAGAGAGCTGGCAAAGTGAGCCAAATCTGCCCACTGCCTGAGTTTTGAGGGTTTTTTCAAGCTGTACAAGCCAAAACGAGTTTCCATATTTAACATCCTTAGTTTTCTGGTCTATACAAAAACAGGATGTAAAATAGATTTTTTTGCCTTGGCCATAGTTTACTAGCCCCCTATTCTAGAACAAAATTTAGGTGCCTAATAAGGAACTTCTAATAAATTTGCATTTTTTGTGTATTAAAAAATTCACAAGTTCAAATAATTATATATGTTATATTGAATGACCCTTAGGCTGTCAGGGAATTATGCCAGAGAAACTAGTGTTTTTATGGTCATTAAAGAAAGACATTTATTATCTGGAAACAAAATCAGAAGGGCATAAGTGAGGGATAACAGATGAAGTTTCCTTCCTCCATTGATTTCTATGTAATGTTGAGGGAACATGACAAAGGCCCCCAATATATTGGGAGAAACCTTTGTGTTATACTCGAGTGGTTTTGAGGGGTACCCCCTTCCCTCTCATGATTCCTTCTCTATGTTGTCTTCCTCCCTAAATTTGTAAGCTCTCTGAGGGCTGAAACTATCTCTGTTTTTCTTATCTGTATCTCTAACATTTGGTACTTAATAAATGCCTATTGAATTGAACTGAATTTATTAAAGAACACTAGATGTTAAACTTTTAGAAAGAATCCCTAATGAAAATGTTTGTACACTTTAATCCTAGAAGATCAACTTTCTGACCCACCTTCTTTCCTAACATAAGGTCTATAAGTGTTTAGAAATGTTCTGAAGTCAACGAATAGATTGGGTTCAAAATGACTAATAGTAGCTTGCTTTCATGTTCATTCCAGCCCCTCTTACTTTTGTATGTCTTCCTATATTTACTTTAATTGAGGCAATATATTAACAAAGTATATCAAAACTATAATTCAATACAGAACCATATAACTACACTTGCTTACAATTAGGTAGAAAGCAACACCATCATTTCCCTTCCTTAATTCTCTAATCGGTATAAATAAAACTAATTATTCCTTTATAAATTCAAACCTATCATTAGTTGGGAAAGAGCATTCTGATTCTTCAAATAGAACACATTCTATTTTCAATAAAGGAAAAAAATTAGAAAACTTGATCCATAATTTGGGTAATCTGAATTTTAAAAAGGAAGAAATTACATATCATCAGCCAACATAACTCAGCAACTGGACTGTTCAGAATTAAATTGATTGGTGCAAATTAGGCCATACAGACAATGAAAAGGTCTGATGTGAGACAGATTTCACAGACAATTAAGATCCTTAGGGTAGTGTCTCCATAAAAATGCCACTCTATGGAATTCTCAAGCGACCAAGCCCAAGCCTCTTCAGCAAGCTATTAAATCCGACATACTGTACTACCTAAAGACATAAAATGCTCACGACACCTTTGTCTTTCAAAGTAATAATGGAATGATTTTAATTTCTGAGCTCATTAAAACACACTTACTCTTTTAAGAGATTCTATTAGGTGAGCCAAAGCATATGACAAGTTGAAGGAATGAGTCTTGGGGAAAATTTAAGCATTTCCTTTTCTGCTTAGACTAATTTTAAATACATTGCCCTAGATAGTTTCCTAATCTCTACAGGTACTCTTCAAGTCCCATTCATTGAATAAAGAAAACTAGAATAGCAATAAATCAGCTCACATAGAACATTCTAAGTAGATTTGGTAAAAGAGAGGGAAAGTATTATGTATAGGGAGTTGTGGTGAACTAAATCATCTCAAAGGTATCTTAGGGTTCTAAAATTGTGTAACTTCATTTCCTAACTTCAAAAGCACAGTATGCTTAATAGAAGAACATTATGATTTCCACAGATATAAAAGAAGAAAAAAAATTCATGCTGAATAATTTTAGAGAGTAGTCTGGAAGATGTTCTCTTAATTTGAGTGTCTGGCATCCTAGATATGAAACACGAGCACCATGAATGAGCTAGGTAGAATTGTAGGATTATATCTAATTGCTGGAAGGGACCACAAAAATCTCCTTAGATTATAGATTTAAAATTGGGAGATACTGTCCAGGTCATATGGTACAGAACACTCTTTCCACTGTTAACAGTAAACTTCATTATGAATGATAGTGCTTAGAAATGTTAATATAGCGTCTAATATTTCTGAAAACAATCATTTAATAGCAAAATACAAACAAGTATATAGAAAGTATGTAGAAAGTTTCATTATCAAATGGTGTCATTAGGATTTTCATTGTGTATTTTAAGTAGTCTATTACCTACTTCAGTAGACTTCCCCCTCTATCAACCCCACTCACCTATTTTTAATCTTTTCCTACCTACTGACTGCTTCCCTATTGCCTACAAATATGTCTTCTTTCAATCCCATCCTCAAAAACCTGTCACTTGTTCTGTCTATCCATACTAACTAACATCTCATATCTTTTTGCCTTTTTTATAGAGAAACTACTCAGGAAAGTTATCTACAAGTAATGGCTTCAATTCCTGTCCATTCATTCTCTTATTAACTTTCTATAGGTTGGCTTCTGACTACTTCATTCAATGAAAAGTATCCCCTTCAAATGTATCAATGATCTCCTAAGTGCCAAGTCTAATTGCCACTCTTTATCCCTTTGATCAGTCTGCAACCTCTAACACAGCTGATACTCCTCTTCTTAAAAGTCTCTTTTCTCTAAGTTCTTGTTACCCTCTTGCTACTAGTTTTTCTCCTACAGGTCTAATTGTTCCTTCTCTCTCATTTCTACTGAATCTTATCCAAGTCATGTCTAAGTATCCTTCACAACTCTGTTGAGGGTCCTCTTCTTTTCTCCCTATATACTATTTCTCCTGATGATTTTATCATCCCTCATGGATTCATTTGTCAACTCTATAGCAATGATTTTCTTTTTATAATAGCTTTTTATTTTTCCAATACATGAAAATCATTTTCAACATTCACCTTTGCAAAGCCTTGTGTTACAAAAATTTCTTGCTCATTCCTTCCCTCTCTTCTCCCCTAGGTAGCAAGCAATCTTATTAAGGACTATGCCTAAGTGTGAAGGGGCAGGTCAATTCTCTGAAAACCTCCACAGCTGTGAATCATAACACACTTGAGGGAATTGCAACTCAGCCTTTACTGAAGCAGATGTTGCTTGTGAATTGGGAATGAAATAAATTGGATGCAAGAGGAAAGAGAAGAGAGGTCGGAGACTGCAACTGCTTCTCAGTCTCCTTATATTATCATCTTCTCACATGAAGGGATCTATTCTATTATTCAGAATTAGATCCCCAGCAGCCACTAGCAGGTTGCTCTCATGATAAATGACATCTGAACAGGAACTCAAGAAATAAAAGAAATAAAGAAACAGCAGCACTTGAGAGCTGTTGGTGAGTAAGATCTTCCCAGGAGAATTCCTTTGGTAACTCGTGGGGAAGGAAAGGGAGAGAGAGAGACCTGGTAAGACTTTTTCAGTCATGAATCAATACATCAAAGGGATGAACCAGGAGACTGATGGGAGACTTATGAAAAATGCCTGTTCTAACTACAGTCCTCTTCTGTTTGTCAGAAAGTTTGCCTCCATGACATCTCACAATATTTAATACCTGTTAAAGCATCTCACACTGCAATCATCTGGATGATTAGGATGGAAAAGACTTCAATAGTGCCATTTGCATTCCTCAGCATGAAGACTCAGATAACAGCAATTTCTCAATATTAGACAAATTTACTGACCATGCTGTTGGGGAAAAATAATTGTGTTCCCATAAAACAAAAAATGGGGAATTGTTAAGTTCTAACTCTAAGTGTGAAGGCACAGGTTAGTTCTCTGAAAACCCCCCACAGCTGTGAATCATAATACACTTGAAGGAATTGCAAAGCAGCCTTTACTGATGCAGTTGTTGCTTGTGGATTGGAAATGAAATAAATTGGAGGCAAGAGGGAAGAGGAGAGAGGTTAGAGATTGCAACTATCTTTCACTCTCCATGTTGTCATCATCCTCTCAAATGAAGAGATTTATTTTGCAGGTCAAAATTAGATTCCTAGCAGCCACTAGTAGGTGGCTCCCATAACACAATCTGATATAGATTAAACATGTGCAGTTCTTGTAAAAACATTTCCATATTCAACATCTTTTGCAAGAAAAATCAGATCAAAAGGGGAAAAAACACAAGAAAGAAAAAGCAAGCAAACAAAAACAAAGGGTGGAAATATAATGCTTTGATTCACATTTGTTCTTATAGTTCTTTCTCTAGAGGCAGATGGCTCTTTCCATCATGAATCTGTTGGAATTGCATTGAAACCATGCACTATTGAAAAGAGCCAAGAACATAACAATTGATCATTACATAATCTTGTTGTCATGGTGCACAATGATCTCCTGGTTCTGCTCACTTCACTCAGCAATAGGACATGTAAGTTTTTCCAGGTTTTTCTGAAATTAATCTGCTCATCATTTCTTATAGAACAATAATCTTCCATTAGCTTCATATACCATAACTTATTCAACCATTCCCCAATTGGCGAGCATCCAAACAATTTACAGTCCCTTGCTACTACATAAAAGATGGATAAAAATTTTTGTACATGTGTGTCTTTTTCTCTTTTATGATCTTTGTCCTACAGTCCCAGTAGTGACATTGCTAGATCAAAGGGTGTGCACATTTTTATAGTCCTTTGGACATAGTTCCAAATTGCTTTCCATACTATTTGGATCAATTCACAACTTCACCAAAAATACATTAGTGTCTCAGTTTTCCCACATTCCCTCCAACATTTATCATTATTTTTTCCTGTCATCTTAGTCAATCTGTGAAATATGAAGTGGTACCTTAGAGTTGTCTTAACTTGCACTTCTCTAGTCAATAGCGATTTAGAACATTTTTTCATATGACTAGAAATGGCTTTAATTTCTTCATCTGAAAATTGCCTGTTCATATCCTTTGACCATGTATCAATTAAAGAATGGCTTCTAATAAATTTGAGTAAATTTTCTATATATTTTAGAAATGAGGCCTTTGTCAGAAACACTGCATGTAAAAAAGTTTTCCCAGATTTTTGATTCTCTTCTAAACTTGGCTACATTGGTTTCATTTGTACAAAACGTTTTTTTTTTTAATTTAATGTAATCAAAATTATCCATTTTGCTTTCCATAATGTTCTCTAGTTCTTCTTGGCCATAAATTTTTCCCTTCTCCATATATATATGAGCAGACCATCCTTTGTTCTTCTAATTTGCTTATAGTATCACCCTTTGTCTTTAAATCATCAACCTATTATGACCTTATCTTGATACAGAGTATCAGATGTTGGTCAATGATTAATTTCTGCCATACTATTATCAGGTTTTCCCAGCAATTTTTGTCAAATAGTGAGTTCTTATTCCAGAAGCTGGAGGCTTTAGGTTTATCAAACACTACATTACTATGCTCATTGACTATTGTGTCTTGTCAATCTAACCTATTTCACTGGTCTACTCCTTTATCCCCTAGCCATTATCAAATGGTTTTGATGACTGCCACTTTATAATAGAGTTGTATATCTTGTACAGGTAAGTCACCTTCTTTTGATTTTTTCCATCAATTCCTTTGAAATTCTTGATCTTTTGCTATTCCAGACTTTACAAATGATTTTCAAATCTACTTACATAGCCCCAACCTCTCTGTTGACCTTGAGTCTCATATCTCCAATTGCCTCTTTGGGTTTTCAGATTGTATGTACTATAAGCATCTTAAACTCAAAATGTCCAAAACTGACCTCATTATCTTCCACTATAACTCCTCATTTCTACCTATTCCCCTAGTATTGTTGAGAATACCACACTCTCCCAGTCATCCAGGTTCACAACTTAGTTGTTCATCTTAATTGTTCACTGTCTCTTACTTCACACATGCAATCTATAACCAATACATCTCTCCTCTGAGACTACTGACAAAATAGGTGAAGGCCCCTTTCACTCATGCATACATTGTTGCAACAGCCCTTTAATTGCTTTTCCTTCCTTAAAAGATCCACATTACAGATATTTCAGATTTCAAATTTTGTCTTCCTAAAGTATATATTTGACCAAGTCTCTGTCTCTGTCTTTTTTTCTCTCAATCTTTTATACACACACACACACACACACACACACACACACACACACACACACACACACACACCCTATTGAATGAACTTCAATGGCTTCCATTATTTCTAGGATCAAATAAGAAATTCTTGGTTTGGCATTCAAAACTCTTCATAACCTGGCCCCCTCTACCGATCTTTCCAGTCTTTTTATCTGTTAATCTCTACTCCGTAGTGAGAGTTCTAGTAACACTGGCTTTTTTGCAACCTCTTGGAAAAGATATTTCACCTCATGATTTTGAGTATTTTTCACTAACTGTCCCACATACCTGCAATGTTCTCTCTCCTCTTCTCTAGCACCTAGAATTCCTGGATTCCTTCCATTCCCAAATAAAATCCCAAGAATCTTTTCTTCATTTCCTTAATGCTAGTGCCCCACCTCTGCTGATCATCTTGAGCCTATCCTGTATATATCTTGCTTGTTTACATTTTCTCTACCCCATTAGACTGTGAATTTATTGAAAGTAGGGATTGTCTTTTACTTGTCTTACTATACACAGAGCTTGGTATAGTGTCTGGTATGTTTTTGATACTTAATAAATGTTTGTTCTATAACTTTGTTTCCTCCCCAGGATAGGAAGAAGAATGAATAAATGGGGGGAAGCATTTATTAAGTGCTAAATATCTTCTAGCCAGTAGAAATAACTTGAATGCTTTGAGAATGGATGGGAAAGGAAGAAAATTTGAAAAGACTATTGTTTTATAGAATGTCATTTGGAAAAGCTATGTTTTACCAATTCTTTTATACCTCTGATAGAGTCTGTAAGAAATTCCTTACTCTTTTAGCTCCAATCTTCTGAAAAGCTCAAACAACTTATAGTGGCAATTACTACTGACATCTCCATCCTTCCATTTTTATCATGTCTTCTTCATGATCTTTGAATCATGAATCTTTGAATCTCTCACCACTTTTATTGGATAAGGAGGTCTCTTTTGCCCAACATCTCCTCCAAACTCTCCTTATCTGATTTTAATGGAAAGAATAAAAGAAAACTCTTTAGAGATTCTTATTCCCTTTTATCTCTCATGCTACTCTTGGAGTTCTCAGTTCCTATTGAGAGAATATAGGGCAACTCCTTTTTGGGCAGTTACTTAACCTTTGCCTCACGTTCCTTATCTGCCAAATAAGGATGACAATAGTGCTTATTTTACATGGCTGTTGTAAGGATCAAATGAAATAATTTGATAAGGTATCAGATAGTAACAGGCACATAATAAGTGCTATGAAAAGTTAATTGTTTATTATAATTATTATTATTAGGAAGTATTATCCTTCAATGCTTGTCAGAGAAAAAAAAAAGTTTAGCATATCCTACCAATACAGAAAATACAAACTCTTTCAGTTTTCCTAATGGTTTAGTAAATTATTATTCCTGCCCCTTAATAGATCATCTGATTTAAATAGGTTCTGTTTATTCTTCCAAAATCTTATGATTCATTGCATTATGCTCTTAAAAAGAAATTAGAAAGAACAGGCATTATTTGCATACCACAAATTACAAAATTTTGATCCTAAAAATAAAGGCACTAAATACTGGACAATTCAACCTCATTTATTTCTTCTTGGCAGAATCTTTCAAGACAAAACTCTGCCACTGACATCAATCTATTCAAGTATTAAGTATCCCCAGACATCTAAAATAGTATCAGATATGTTGGATGCAAAGACAGAAATAGTTCCTTCCTTGAAGAAGTTTGCATTCTATACAATTACCAAAACCCCTAACATTTCTAATTCTTGAAACCATTGCTATGGAAATAAATTGGACTTAGAATTAAGTGATTTGAATCCCGAGATTCTTCTTCTACTATGTATTCTGTGGGACAAATCCCTTCACCTCTCTGGGCCTTAGTTACTTTATCAGTTAAATGATGCTAAAATTTTCTATACTAAAATCTCATGGAATAATTTTGAAGCTCTTAGGGAAACTTCCAAGTTGGTAATATAGGTCTCTGTGCCATTGATTCATGGGCATAGAGGATCCAAAGTCTCCAAGAATGCAGATTTAGAGCTGGAAGGACCTTACAAGTCATCTTTTTCCATTTTATAGAGAAGGGACCTAAATAAAGCCTCAAGGAATTAACTATTTTGTCCAAGGTCACACAGTGTCAAAGCTGTGATCCAAACCATAGTATTTTTAACTCTATATATACTTCCCTCAATATTCTATCACTCTGTGAACTCTAACGGTCATGATTTTGAACCCACTCTTATTACCTCTTAAATGATCTTATTTTTATCACTTTGAAAACCTCCCCTTTATGAAAACAACTACAGAAGATATGTGAAGATTGAATAGAATTTGTCTTGAATTCAGGATGTTGCATGCATGTTACTTCCTTAGAAAACAATTCCTTGTGTAACCTTGTCATCTTTTCATTTTGTTTCCCCTGGGTGCATGGTGGAAGAACAGAATTCTCTTTAAGGGTTCTCATACCTACTTGGTTTCCTGATAGTACCATGAGTTTCCAGTGAGGAACAAAATCATTCTATAATTTAAAACGCTTAGAAAGTTGATTAGGACTCAGGCTAAATTATTTGTCTCTGTTCATAGAACTATTGAGTGTTGCAAGATAAATTTGAACGCATATCTTCCTGTCTATAAAACCAGCTCCTTGGGCTTGTTCCATTATCATTTTTGACTGAAAATTATTTGCAATGATATTGGGTTTGGAAGGTCACCTTCATGTCTGGTGAAACTCATCTGACAAATGTATGGGATATGAATTGAACAATAAGAAACAGCTTGGCAATGTAGAACAGAGCTCTGCAATGGGAAGGCCTGGGGGGAAAAGCCTTCTAATGACTAATTTCTGTGGGATCTTGGAGAGTTCAATTAACCTCTACAGACTTTTGATTCCTTAAATGTAGAGTAAAGGATTTGGATTACATGGCCTCCAATAACCCTGTTACCTCTAGTTCTAGGGCTCTATTAGGGTGGGAAAATATAGATGGGCTACTCTCTACATCATCAGAGTGATTTCTCATCGTGGAATATTATTCTTATCTCCAAGAAGTGCTTTATTTTCCCATTAAGAATCTTTTTTGCACCCTTCTTTTTTTGGCTGGGACTAGGAATATATTGGCTATTTCTATTACTGATCATATGGAAGTTTTAACCTGTTTTATTTATCTGACCAGAGTCAATTTCCAATACTTCAGATATCCAGTATCCCTTTATTCCCAAGATCCCATAATCTGAGAGCTTTAACCTAGAATGGACACTCTGTATGGACTTTTTCTATATTGTAGCTCCAGATTCCTGATTTCAAGAAGCCCACCAACCTTATATTTCTTCTGATGTGCAGATCACAGGAACATGTATCTATCACAAACACTAACCCATCAAGAATTTTTAAGTAAATTATATCTTTCAAGGATCCTGCAAGATAGGGAGAAGAGATTGGATTGTTTCTACATTTCTTGAAGAGGGTGAGCTAGGAGAACTGTCTTGCCTAGGTCCCACAGCCAGTAAGTAGAATAGCTACGCTTGTTTTACAACTGAATTGTGATCAAACAGAAATTTTATGCACCTACTTTTCTTCATATTCTAGATGTTCACTGCAGTCAGATATATCACTCAAGGAATATATTTTAATGCTTTTTTAGGCTGATACAGATACACTCACTAGTACGAACACTGAATCTGGCTCTAGTTCTGCTCAGTGTGGTGAAGTATCTTCTCATGTACCATTTCCTAGAGGTACAAAACTATATGAATCAGATGCTACATATCTGCTGAAACTTACATCATCTTTATATTGAAATGCTAGAATCATCAAGACTTCTGAGAACTCTTTACACTCACAAGTTCTATGGGTTTGTGACTCCATAGGGACCAGCATTAGCATGCAAGATTTCTCAACCTTTGGGTGTGATTCAAGCAAAAGGTTCCTGACTACATGAGTACTTTTGCTTACACATAGTACATCACAAAGGATCTTCCAGATAGGATACCTGAATGACCCAGAGATAGCCTCAAATTATCTGGGCATCTATGTTTATTCATCCACCTTCTTCTTCTGGTGGTACATGAAAAAGGATTACAAGATCACATAAGCTAAGTGTTCTTGCTCTTTCAAACCAAACATGAACCTCAGACTTGGCTTTTAGAAAAGTTAATAAGCAAGGATTTGTTAAGCTCCTCACTCTACTGAGCACTGGGGATGAAAAAAAAAATGAAATTGTCTCTAATCTCAAGATAATGATGCTACAAGAAATAGCAGAACTTTTAACAATGCTTATTTTACTGGTTATCAGGGTTACAATGTGAACTGAACACACTTATTAAGGGCCTAACACACACCCAAAGAACTTTGTTAGATGCAGGAGAAAATAAAAAAAAAAAAAAACAAAAACAAAGGAGAAATTATCTCTGCTCACTCTAACCCCAAAAATTTACAATTTAGTTGGGGAAGAATAAGTTATGTACATGAAACAATAAAGCTTCAAGATAATATGAACAAGTATTGAGCAATTGTTTCTGTGAATAGAAAAATAACAAAAATTTTCACAATGAGGGAACATCTCAGCTGAATCTAGAAGAGGATTCTAAGAAGGAATACTTCCACCGTAGGAGATGGAAGCTACCTTAGATATCAATCATTTCTTATTACAGATAAGAAAATAGGCTCTGGAAACTTAAGGAACTTGCTAAAAATGATACAGGTAGTAGCAAGCATGCCTGGGATTTGAATCTAGGTCCTTTTGACTCCAAATCTAGTGATCTTTTCATTGTATCATGCTGTCACCTAGCGTACAATCACCATGGTGAGCTTTGAATCCTTTTTTTTATCTCAGATAAGTAACTTTTATTCAACGTTTGTCTTTATCTGCATTGTTAAAATGTGAATGCGGTGTTTGTAATAGTTTAATAAAACCTACTAAATGTAGAGCTTAATAATAAATGAAACAATAAGTTAAATTAACTAAAAAAAGAAAACCCCACAAATTTTCTACTATAAGGTAAAAAAAAAATTAAGATAATCACTGAAGTATTTAGTGGTTGAAGTAGTATGAATAAAGTAGAAGTAGTACTATATAACATAGTAGTTCTTAGAGCAGAAGATGAGTAAGCATAGGGAACCTTCAATTCTGATACTGTTATTAGTAGTAGTAGTAATAAATAGTAAAATTTTATATAGTGCCTACTATGGACCAGTCATTATACTGAGTGCTTTACAAATATTATCTCATTAGATTTTCATAACAACTCAGGAAGAGGAAGAATGCTATTATTATTCCCATTTTACAGATTAGGAAACTGAGCCAAACAGAGGTTAAAATAATTTGCACAGTTTGTATCTGAATCCAGATTTGAACTTGGATTTTCAGAACTCCAGGCCTAGCACTCCACTCTACCACCTGGCTGACCTAGATATATTACTGTAGGCAATAGCAATGAACTCGTTATGTGTTAGGAGCTATGAAGGACCTAAAAGAATAATAAAGTCCCTGCCATTAAGGAACTTATAGTCTTGAGAGGGAAACATAATTTTTACATATGAAAAATATGTTCCATATTATATCAATAAATAATTATATGTGTATATATCTGCATGGCAATGCATGTATACATACATAAATAGGATGCACTATGTATATATATATGCATATTTATATATAGTTTGCTTATTAAGTATCATATATCTGTGTCTGTGCATGTATGTGCATAGATAGATCTTACAGTTCTCACACACACACACACACACACACACATGCATTGTGATTCTATTAACAAATGCGTTAACTGTCCCTTCCAGCTTTGCCCCCATTTGCACATACACTAAGTGTTCTGGCTCACACTAACAGCTAAGCCTGTTGTCAAGTAATTGAGAGCTGAACAGAATGCTGAAGGCACTCTGCTAGACTCCTTGCACAATGAAGTTGTTCCATTAATGCGTACTCTTTGGGTCTGCTGCTCAGCCAGTTACTGAACCTCACTATTCTAGTCCACATCTTTTTCTTACCTATTAAGGTTTAAAGTGGATAATGTGTCAGACAAGAAAACCCAAGTTCAAATCTGGCCTCAGTTGTTTACTAGTGGTGTGAATCTGCACAAGTCACTATCTGCCTCAGTATCCTTATCTGTAAAATGAGTTAGAAAGAGAAATGGCAAAACTCTCCAGCATCTTTGCCAAGACCACCCCTAGGATTAAGCAAAGTCAGACACAGCTGAAACCACTAAACAATAACATGCCTAACTTCAGGCAATGAGAGGTGATGCTACAGAACCTCCTTATGTCCTTAGAAATGAGTCACCCCCTACCCCTTACCAGGATTAGAATAGCAGAATATTTAGGCCAGGAAAAAAAAAAAAAAACTTGGCATTAACAAGTTCAATTTCTTCATTTTAAGATGAGAAAACTGAGGCCTAGTGAGAGGATAATTTAGTCAAGGACATAGATATAAAATCACACTGACTAATGAGCCAAATATCACCTTGAAAAAAATATTGCATTAGATTTTCATAAAACATATTTATTGAATCCAAGCTAGTTTTTAAATGATAAAATATACTATTTTAAAATCGATATGATTATGATCAAATAAGCTTATGGGATTCAGAAAAATCCATGACCTTGCATTGGATACCCATGTTCAAGTTTCTCAAGAACAAAAGTATTGAAGTATGAATCTACTATGTATTTCTCCAAATATCCCCCAATTACTTAAAATTTGATTACTGTCATTTTTTCTTTATCATATTTTATGATTTCCTTTTTCTTCATATCAATATTATTTTCAAGAACACTTTGGTCCCTGTTCTGGACCTCAATATTATTTTTCGCTTTTTGTTAATTCTTCCCTGCAATTTATTCTGCATCCTAACTTCCTTGTAGCAAGTGGGAATATCATGTGATCTAAGGAGTAATGGATGAGAATCTAGATGATTGGTATCTAGTCCCATTTATGGCACTATGCAGATGACTTCTTTGCATTTCAATGATTTGAATTATAAAATATATAAATGAGTCATTAATAATCTTCTCAGTTCTGATATTACATTAGTCTAATTCCTTTAAGGAAACTTTTGCTTGACTAATTAAAAATAAAGGAACTTAGAGCTAGAACCAGAATTCTTTTTTTAATTAAAGTTTTTTATTTTCAAAACATATGAATAATTTTTCAACACTGATCCTGGGAAACCTTGTGTTCAAAATTTCCCCCCTTCCCTTCACTCCCTCCCATAGATAGCAAGTAATACAATATATGTTAAACATGTGCAATTCATCTGTACTGATTTCTACAATTATCATACTACAAAAGAAAAATCAGATCAAAAAGGAAAAAAAAATGAGAAAGAAAACAAAATGCAAGCAAAAACAACAAAAAGAGTGAAAACACCATTTTGCAATCCACACTCAGTTTTCACAGTCCTCTCTCTGGGTGGATGATTCTTCATCACAAGACCATTGGAACTGTCCTGAATCATCTCATTATTGAAAAGAGCCACGTCCATCAGAATTGATCCTCTTATAAGCTTGTTGTTGCCCGTGTACAATGATCTCCTGGTTCTGCTCAGTTCACTTAGCATTAATTTATGTAAGTCTCTCCAGACCTCTCTAAAATCATCCTGCTGATTGTTTATTATAGAACAATAATATTCCATAACATTCATATACCATAATTTATTCAGCCATTGTCCAACTGATGGGCATCCACTCAGTTTCTAGTTTCTTCTCACTACAAAAAAGGGCTACTACAAACATGCTACAAACTTCTGGGTTCTTTTTCCTTTTTTATGATCTCTTTGGGAAACAAGCCTAGTAGAAACATTGCTGGATCAAAGGGTATACACAGTTTGATAGCCTTTTGGTTATAGTAGAAACAGAAATCTTATCACTTAGGGCAGCAACAACCGAGATGAGGGGTGTACAGAATACATTTTAGCAATAGAGTTAGTAACCTTGGGAAAATTATATGTCTTGCCTCCATGATCTTTGAAGGAGGATGCTAGCCTGGGAAAAAGGCACAACAATGACAAGACCTGAGGAGTACTGGTTATGTCACATGGTGGTGTGGAAAAAATAATACACTAATACAGGCACAATGATCACCCAAGTAGGAAGAATATTTCCTTCCCATCTCCATTTCCCTATCCCCATAAGCCTTATCCTCTGCTAGTTATGGCTCTGATAGAGCCCCATCTTCAAATTCAATAAGCCTTTGATTAGTATTTATTTGTCAGAGACCATGGCTACATGATATGCAAACATGCAGTTAATCTAGTTTAAAATGTACTTTTGTTGTCAAACACGTAGATATCACTAAACAACTAATTTCACTGAATTTACAGAATGGACCAAATGTTTTCATGTCATGCAAACCCAGATTGCTTATATCACTTCTCATTTTTTCCTCATGTAAATCTCTGAATTTAATAATCATGAAGGAATGAGCACACCCACTACAGAGTATCTGGAATAATTCCATAACATGGATAAGATAAGGGAGACTGACCTAGGTCATGAAGGAAGATTACAAAATCCCTATTCTTTGAAATATTCAAATGTAGAAGATGCTTTTCTGTCGAGTATGATTTAATTACCTTCCTGAAAAGACAAAGGGATGAGTCAAATAAGCTCTTCCAGTTCCCTTCAGACTAGAACTTGTGTTTCACAGCACAATTATTTTCAAAGTCTGTTGCTGTTAGCTAATCAGCATCTATTTTGACAAGGCAACAGGTGTAACTCAAAGAAGAATCATTCTGAGACATAAAAGGTAAATTATTCATAACATTTCTTTTCTCCTAATCTTAACTACATTTGGAATCATTTCTCTCTTAGCAACTGAAAAGAATCCATACTTCATCAGCAGCATATTTTCTGTCCAAACAAAGAAAACACCATCATCTTTTGATAGTATTATAATTAGTAACCATATACACCATGATATTGTCTAATATCCAAGTTATCAGATATAAACATACAATGTGGAAAGATAGAAAGAACTCCATATTTATAGACAAGACAACTTGCGTTCTAATCCTGATTCTGGTGTTTACTAACTGTAAAAGTAGCTGAATTAATTGATTTTAAAGGTCCCTTCTAGTAAAATGAACCACAAATCATACTACTGGATCATAAATTTAGAATTCTGCATGAGGATGGACTGTGTGCAGTGAGGAACTGTCAATTGTTATCCTTATTCAGAAAAAAAGACAAATATCACACAACAGAAAAACAAAAACAAAATACCATATATATATATATATATATATATATATATATATATAAAACACACACACACATATATGTGTGTGTGTGTGTGTGGCTGTGTGTATCTTCACAGATGTGAACAAACCACATCACTTGATTCCTAATACCCCACTCCAATATTTCTCTTTTTCTATTGATTGCAATCTGAGGTCCTATAAATGTAGTGGCAATATCAGAGTTAGTGGTTCTTCCCTTTGTGTCACCAACAATGTCTGATCAGTTGTCAAGTCCTGTTGATTCTCTAGAATATCTCTTACATATGTCTGATTTGCTACACTCCCATCAAAATCTTCCAAGGTGTCTATTGTAGTCATATCCTAAATGTCTCATGGTCTCAGGTTTCCTATTCTCTGGTCCATAGCTTTCATAGATGTCAAAATAGCCATCCCAGTGCTCAGGGATGACTAGGACATGTCACTTTCCTGTTATTAGGTAATATTTATATAGTGTTTTAAAGTTGTCAAAGTGCTTTACTTATGGTGTCTCATTTCACTATCATAACAGCCCTGAGAGATAGAGGTTATCATCTCCATTTTATACGTGAAGATATGGAGGGACAGAGTTTAAGGTACTTGCCCTGGTTTACATACCTAGTAAGAGTCAGAGACTGTATTTGAACTCCAATTTTCCTGACTGGAGTCCTAATGCTCTTTCCATTGCATCACACAGCTGCCCTAAAACCATTCATTGGCTTCCTGATGACTATAGGATAAAAAAGTCTCTTATTCTGGCATTTAAAGACCTCTCTTATATGACTAGAACTTCTTTACCCAGATTTATTTTATATGACTATCTTTCTTGTACTCTATATTTCAATCAATTTAGACTCAGCTATCCATGAATCTTTCCCTGCTCCCTCCTACTTTTATGGTTTGGAACAAGCTATGCTTCATACCTGGAATATACTACCCTTTAATTGTTATGAAAATATTTCTCATTTTAGGGTTAAGAAAAAATACTGCTTCCTCCATAAACTCTTTCCCAATTATATCAGTTGAATTGATGCTTTCTCCTAGGTTAGCTACTCTCTATTGCTCCTTTTTCTCTATTACATTCTGCATCATATCATTTTGAAATGTGATATCTCTCTCGGTCTCTCTCTCTCTCTCTCTTTTCTCTCTCTCTCTGTCTCTGTCTGTCTCTGTCTGTCTGTCTGTCTCTCTCTCTCTCTCACACACACACACAGAGCCACTATGAAAATTTAAGCTTTTTGAGGGACATACCCAATATTTTTTTCATTTTTGCATTCCAAGAGTTTCCACAGTACTTTGTACTTTTTCAGTAATGAATCAATTAAACAAATATTTATCTCTGAAGAACACTTCCCCATTTAATATTTTGTGATTCAAAGGAGAAGTCACAGTCAGTCAATCACAGATAATGTCAGTCAGTGATGAGATACTAAAGGAATCATAGAGGCATAATGATAGACCTATTGGATAAAAAGTTATCTTTGAACCCAGGGGGAAAAAGGGTACATTTTCTCTCTGACACATACTGTCTGTATGACCCTGACCAAATCAGTGAAGCTCTTGGTTCCCTGTGTCCCTCTCTAAAACTACAAAATTTTCAGAAAATGTTGTGCCTATACTAGTAGAAGGAATTTATCACATAGAAGAACCCAGTATTAAAAAAAAAGTTACAGATCTAGTGCCAATCATGTAAGATTACAAAGCTTAAAAGGCAGAACCAAGATAGCAGAGTAAAGGAAGGGACTAGCCTGACAACTCTCTCAAACCCATCCAGATACATTTTAATGACTAAACAAATTCTAAAAGGTAGAACCCATGAAAAGATGAAGAGAGCCACAGTCCTGGGTAGTAACCCCAGGGTCAGGAGGAGCATTAGCATACCAGAGTTTGACTGTCACAGTGGAGAGGGGACTCTTCTCAAAATAGAGTGATTGTGGTCACTCACAGACTAGAGCACAGGCAAGGAGAAGAGTAAAACTTCTCTTTGAATCATAACACCTTAGAATAACTGAAAACTCACAGGTCCCTAAAAGTATTTCTGGAAAAAAAAGATGGACAACACCCTTGAAGTTTGGGATGGTATGTCATCAATCCTGAACACAGAGTCCTACTTTAATAAAAAAATTAAAAGTCAAACAATAGGCTGAGGAAATGAGCAAATGACAGAAAATTATTTTAACTATCAAAAGTTATTACAGTGGCAGAGAAGATTAAAATGAATACTCAGAAGATAACAAAGTCAAAGCTCCTACGTGTAAGGGCTCCAAGAAAAATATGGAAAATCTCAAAAAGAATTTTGAAAATCAAACAAAATGATTGAGGAAAATTGAGAGGAGAAATGATTGTGATATAAGAAATCATGAAAAAAGCTTGGTAAAGAAGACCAAAACATAATAATGAAGAAAAAAAATTATTAAAAAATATATTAGGTCAAATGGTAAAAGAGTTGAGCTACAAAAAACCAAAAAGAAGAATTTCTTAAAAAGTAGAATTATCAATAGGGAAAATAAAGGCAAACAAATAAATCCAACTGATAAATGAATCAAAAGATATGAACAATTTTCAGATGAAGTAAACAAAAATACCAATAACCATATGAAAAAATGCTTGAATTCATATTATTTAGGAATTTTCAAATTAAAATAATTCTCAGGCACTAATACCTATTAGATTGATTAGATAAAACATAACAACTGGTGTAGGAGATGTTGGAAAAATGAGACATTAATGTACTGTTGGTGGAATTGTGAATATTCTATAATACAATTAAGAACTATGTCCAAAGGACTATAAAACCATGCATACATTTGACTTAGCAATAATATCACTAAGTATGCATTCTAAAAGAATGATTTTAAAATAAAAGGGTAAGGACCTATATATACAAAGATATTTATAGCAATTCTTTTCTGGGGAGCAAAGAAGTAGAAACTATGGGGCTGCCCAATCAACTGGGGAAATAAACAAGTTATATGTTATTGTGATGGAATACTATTGTTCTATAAGAAATTATGAGCAGAAGGCTTTCAAAACAACAATAACAACAACAATAACATGGAAAGCTTACATGGGCAAATGCAAAGTAAAATGTACTGTGTACAAAATAATAACAATAATATAAGATGACCAATTGTGATTAACTTGGCTATTCTTAGCAATAGAATAATTCAAGATGACTCTAAAGGACTTATAGAGAAAGAATTTATGGTGGTTGGACACACCATTTTAAAAAACTTTCTTTTTGCTTTTTCTTGAATTCTGTTTTTTTGTTTTTGTTTTCAGCCTATGTTTTCTTCCACAACATGAGTATTATTGAAATGCATGGCATGACTACATGTGGATAACCTCAATGAAGTTTCTTGCTTTCTTAATATAGAGTTGGGGTAAGATTGGAGAAGAAAAAGGGAAAGCATTTGGAACTCAGAGTTTAAAAAATGTAAAAAAATTCTTGTATATGTAACTGGGAGAAAAGTTTTTAAAATTACAAAGCTTATTCAAAGATATGAAGTCCATTGTTGTTCTCTACAAACTAAAAGAAATAATGGAATTAGAATACAGAAGAAGCTTTAGGTAAAACCAAATGGCAGACTACTAAGGTATCAGCATATATCTTCCAAAAGTCCCCTTCAAACAACTTTGAAATAATACCTAAAAGCAATTTTTAAAGTGGTAGAGCCAACAAAAGTTTAGAGTGAAAACATTTTTCTAGCCCAAGACAACTAACGAGCTCAGAGAGATCTGTGAATGAAATACCAATGGTGAACTAAGTAGTAGCAGCAGGGTCAGCAGCAACTTCAGTAGTTCTCAAGGAGACACAACAAGGAAACTGGGAACTGGTCAGGAAGATAATACAGGGGGATCCCTGGGCTAGCACTGGATGTAGGATCAGATGCCATTTGGCAAATCTATTACCTATAACCATTTCTCAGTCATAGATCATTGTTGGGGAGTAGCACTTTCAGTCAAAAGGGAGCATAAGCTCTGAGAAGCAGTATTACTTTTGGTTATAAGGAACCAGGAACCTTGAGGAATAGTAACATTTCTGTTCCCAAAAGAGCAGGAATTCTGAAAAGCAGTGTTGAATACAATTCCAAGGAATCAGGAACTCTTCCTCAGCCTGAGCAAAAAAGTACAAACCAGAAGAGAAGTGATCATACCCTTTTCCTGATCATATCACCTTGGTAGCACCAAAAATTTCCCCAAACCCAAAGCAAGTCCTGATAAGAGCAGTGTGAAAAAGCATGAAACCTGTTTCTATGCCAGCAACTGAGCCCAATTTTAACATAAAGTTCAAAATCAAGAAATAGTATGGAAAAAGTGATTGAACAACAAAGAATCGGATCATAAAAAGGTAATATGGTAACAAGAAAGATACAGGCACAAACCCATAAGACATTGAAGTCATAACAACTATATGCAAAGCCTTAAAGGAAAAATTTAAACTGAATACAAGCCCAACAATAATTCCTGAGAGATAAAAGTGATAAAAAATACAATAACAGTGGCAGAGGAAAAATCATTTAAAGGAATGATTGCAAAGGGAGACTCTGAGATTTCAACAAACAATAAAACAAAATTAGAAGAATATTTAATGAAATGGGAAAATGTCAACTATGCCTGATAAAAAGACTTAAGCTAAATAGAAAATCTGACTTTTAAGTACAGAACTCAAGAATGGCATAAAAAGGTAAAAACACTGAAGTGAAATCACAAGGACCTAATGAAGTTAAGGTGCATATGTATATGTCTGTGGTTAAGTATATATGAACTATCTACTATATAATATAGTAATCACACATATAGTATATCTACTTTAATTATATAGATATGACTATATATTTGTGTATACATATTTGCATTTATATGAAAATAGTACATATAACTTCTAAGAACTTTATCATTATTAGGGCAGTTGGATTATACACAGAGAGTATAAAAGTGAGTTATTTATGTTGGGAAACAAAAAAATGAAAAAGATGAATGATGTGGAAAAGGAGAGAAGGAAGGAAAAGATTGGGAAAAATTAGAGACATAATAGAGATTCACAAGAAAAGGCTTTTACAGTGAAGGGGGGGAAATGGTGTGAGGGACAGGTAATGATTGAATCTCACTCAAATCCAAACTGGTTCAAAGAAGGAAGTGTGTGTGTGTGTGTGTGTGTGTGTGTGTGTAGGTACATATGTATATATGTGTATATATATATATATATATATATATATCCATGCATGTATATATATGCATACATATACACATACATTCAATAGGTAATAAAAATTGTTCTTATCAATAGGGAAGTAAGATGGGAAGGTACTAACAGAAAGGGAGAGTAGAAATTTGGAAGAATAAAATAAGGAAGTAATCAGATATAAAACAGATTTTAGAGCAGGGACAGGATGAAATGAAAAAGAAAGAGAAGGATAAATACAAGAAAATAGGATGCATGGAAATACACAATCATCCATTACAGCTGTGAATGGGAATGAGATGAGCTCATAAAATAGAAACAGCAGAATGGATTAGAAATAAGAATCCAACAATAAGTTCTAAAAAACAAAACACCTGAAACAGAGACACACAAATAAAACAAAGAGCCAGAACAAAATATAAATTTCTATTTTACCCACTGATTTTATGGAATCAAGACAGTTTTCCTTGATCATTTCTCAAAATATGATATCTATGCCCTTTCTTGGATCATAGCTTTCAGGTAGTACAATAATTCTAAAATTATCTTTCCTCAATCTTTTGCCAGGCCATTTGTTTTTTTTAAGAGATATTTTACATTTTCTTCCACCCCCACAATCTTTTGATTTTGTTTTATTGTTTGTTGATATCTTATAGAATCTTAGCTACTTGTTGCCCATTTTTAATATTTAAGGAATTATTTTCTTCTGTGCTTCAGATGAAATAATAAAAAGAGTAGCAATCATGATCTCAGACAAAGCAAAAACAAAAACATACAAAATCGAAAGAAATAAACAGAAAAACTTATATCTTGCTAAAAGACACCATAGACAATGAATACCAACACAAAATATATACACACTACACACACACACATATACATATACATATACACACACACCAAATGGCATAGCATACACATTTTTAAAGAAAAAGTAAAATTGATTACAGAAGGAAATTAGTCAGTACAATTAAGTGGGGTACCTCAATTTTCCCCTATTATCACCACTAATTTTAATAATGTTTTAAAAAAGCTAGCAATAGTAATAAGACAAGAAAAGAAACTGAAAGAATAAAAATAGATAATGGGAAAACAAAAACATCACTCTTCATAGATGATATATTGATATACTTAGAAAATACTAGAAAACCAACTTAAAAAAAAAAAAACTAGTTGAAACAATTAATAACTTAAGCAAAGTTGCAGGATATAAAGTTAACCTGCATAATTCATCAGCATTTCTAAATACTATCAACAAAACCCAATAGAAAATGATAGAAAGAGAAATTCAATTAAAATAAATTCAGAAAATATAAAATACTTGGGAGTCTACCAGCTAAGACAAACTCAGACTATATGAATATAATTATGAAACTTTTTTTATATGAATAAAGACAGATAAAACTGGAGAGACAGTAATTTCTTATGGGTAGAGTGAATCATTATTATACAAATCCTAATTTTATCCAAGTTAATTTATGTATTCAGTGTTGTACCAATGAAACTAACAAAGATTTATTTTATAGAGCCAGAAGAAAACAGTAAGAATATTCATCTGTAAGTACAAAAGGTTAAGAATATCAAGGGAATTAATGGGAAAAAAAGATATGAAGGACTATGGACTACCAATATCTGGTAAATCAACAAAATAGGTTCAATACCTAATATACACTAATAGATGACTATACTAATCTAGTGTTTTAAAAAGCTCAACAAAATGAGTTTTTGTATTAGAATTCACAATTTGACAAAAATTTCTGAGAAAAATGGAAAACCATTGAAACTAGATGCATATCAACATTTCACATTCACCAAACAAAAAAATAGAATTATGAAAAGTAAAATGGATAATTTTCATTATATGAAATTAAAAAGCTTTTACAGAAACAAAAGTAATGCAATCAAACCTAGAAGGTAAAATGAGGGGCAGCACGAGGAATGTAGCAAGTTTCTCTGAAAGTATCTTATTTTTCAAATACATAGGGAACTGAGTATTATTTCTAAAATAAATCAATTAATAATGAAAGCCTCAAATGGTCAAAGGATATGAATAGGAGGTTTTTTGAAGAAACCAAACGTATCAATAGTCACAAGAAAAGAACTGTAACCCACATTGATTAAGAAATGCAAATTAAAACAGCTGAGCTATCATCCAATACCTATCACATTGTTAACATGAAAGAAAAGGAAAAAGAAGTGCTGTAGAGGATGTGGAAAAATTTGGACACTAAGGCAAGCATGTACACACAGACACACACATATAAAATTAAGTAGTACTAAAAGGCAACAGCATAGTGGATAGAGAGCAATAAAATAGAAGGTTCTGTTAAAAAGTAGGATTTAGAATACCACTTCTGTCACTCTGACATCTCTTAATTCCTATAAGTCTCAGACTACTCTCAAAAACAGTTGTTATTTCTGTTCATGCAAGTCTTCTTTGTTATGTAGAATTGTGACAATGAATATTTAAGTGGATAACAGTCTGGGAGAGTCAAAATTTGGGCATGTATAGTTTTTTTTCAATAAAAGTTTTTTTGTTTTTGTTTTTTTTGGCAGGAAAGAGTAAGTTCAAAGTCTGGTGTGTTTTGAGATTAGTTGGGAAATGTTATAGGCCAGTTAGGTTGATTTGGGAAATATTATTCTACCTATATTACATGTGATGAGTTCCAGATAGCAGTGTTCAGTACTTACCTACTAAGCCTGACACCTCTGCTCTTTATGGGATTATAGGTTTAGTTCTCTTTCCACTCCGTTTGGAATGGGGAAGGTCTTTGTCTTAACAGACAAGCACAGAACACTATTAGAGAAAAATGATACGTGTATATTGATAAATATATATATGTGCATATGACAGTTTGGAATCACAATAAATAACAGTTATATAAAATAATATTTATAAATGTTCTTTTCTTTGAAATAACCTAATAAACAAAAATTCACTGTATACTGAGAAAAATTCATGCTTGCTTGCCCCAAGACACATTTTGATAAATATTACTCCAATCCAATAAGGGTAAATTGGTTGTGCTACAGTAATATATGAATAGAAAGTTTTACAAAAAACCAAATGGAAATTCAATGAGACATATCTAGATCTCTGAGGTCTCTGTCTGCTATTTGCTTAGCCTCAGCTATAGAAACTGTACAATATGAAAGGAAAAAAAAACACTAGATTTGGTTTCAGCGGGCATGATTGATCCAAGCTGAACATGTGACCTTGGACAAAATCATTTGACCCCTTTAAATTTCAGTTTCTTCTCTGTGAAATGAGAATCAAGGGTGGAAACATGATATCTAAGATTCTTTTCAGCTTCTAGTTGATTCAATAAAATGAAAGAATAAAGCTACTTTCAGAGATGTGCTAAAGTCAGCTTGTGCTAGATATTGAAAATTAATTATTAAATATTCAAATGAGCATTTACCATCTCAGAAATTGTCAAAAGTTACAAATTCGGGTTTGACTTGTGGTTTTGTTGATTGTTAGACTTAGATATTGCTGGGCAAAATGTTTAACTTCAGAGTTTCATGCATATATATTCTTCCAGAAAGTCAGTTGTTAAATATTTACAAATCCTCTCATTTTTCTAGTGTTTTAAGGTTCACAATACCTTTCTTAAAATAGCCCAATCAGAAAGGAATTGCAGGAGCTTATCATCCACATTTTCAAAGGATCATACTGAGATGTAGAGAATTAAGCTTACCTGGACTAGGTCATTTAAATAGTAAATCCTCTTACTCTCCTGCCCCAGAATTCTAAAATAATACCTCTTTGGGCAGTTAAGTGGCAAAGTCCTTTGCTGTGTAATACATGGGAGATGTTGGAATACACGGGAGCCACCTGACAGTGGCTGCAGGAGATCCAGACCTGAAGAATGGATCTCCTCTTGTGAGAGAATGATACAAGGAGACTGAGAGGCAGTTGCTGTTCTCTGTCTGACCTCTCTGACTGGGAGGCTGTTGAGCTTTGTCACCTCTCTCCTCCTCCCTCTGCCTTCCATTTAACTCATTCCCAATCTGCAATACCTGTGTCAGCAAAGGCTGTCTTGAAACTGCTTCAGATGTTATGATTCACAGCTGTGGAGGCTCTAGGAGAATTGACCTGTCCCTTAACACTTTGCCATTAGGGTTTCTTCATTTTATCTTCATCCACCATTAGTCTGCTAATGAAAGCTCTGAATGCTTCCCTTCATTTTTTCTTTCAATACCCAGTTCCAAAGCTCTTATTCTTTATTATAGCCTCAAGCAATTTCCAGATATCAAAGGATATTTTCCCTAGGATCTATAAAAAGACTTGGAATGATTGAGATCTACAGAATCCAATGAACCTTTAAACACTGCTACTTTAAACACCCCAGCAATAGGGTGGCTCCTCTCCCACTGTTAATGGTCATTTATCCTGGTGCTTTTACCTTATTATAACATTGAGAAAATATCTATTTTATTTTTTTAATAAATGTTTATTCATCTTTTTTTTGTTTTTATATCGCCTATATTTGCCAATGTATTTCTCCCATCTTGTTTCCAGAGGACAACTTTTAATAAAACAAAAGAGAGGATCAACTCACCAAAAATAATTATAACATAAAATCTACATATTATATACTTTTTCCCTAATCCCCCACCTTGGTAAAGGAAAGAGTGAAGGAGGAGAGGTTACATTCTTCTATCTCTTCTTTGAAGACAAACTTTATTGTTATAATTTTGTGTTCTTCAGTTTTGATATTTTTTCTGTTGGGTTTTTTTCCATATGAATTGCATCTATAGGCTGCTAAGTGATATGTGGGAGGAAGAACTGAAATTGGAGTTAGGAACTATTCAGTTCAAATCCAGCCTCAAATGCTTAATGACTATGTGACTTTGGAAAAGTTACCCTTTTTCTACCATAGTTTTCTTATCTCTAAAATGGAAATAATAATAGAACCTACATGCTAGGGTTATGGTGAGGATGAAATATGATAATATTATGAAGCATTCTGAAAATCTCAAAACACTATGCAAATTAAAGATGTTCATTATTTTTGTTCTTGTTGCAGTTCCTTATATTTATTACTATCTGAGTCTGTTTAGTTCACTTTATATCAGTTCTCATGTCTTCCATGTGCCTTTGTGCAAAATGTATTTTAAACATGATTTAAAATCTTTGCAAAGGATTTTACATCATTTTAACTGTTGTTGATTGCTTGACTTAGACAATGATGGACAAAAATGTAATAATATGCATTTAACTTAAAAGTGTGGTATGTGGATATGTTCTTCCAGAAAGTCGGTTGTTAAATATTTATTATCAGTCTTTTCATTTTTCTACTATTTTAAGGTTTGTGATACTTTTCTTAAAACAATTCATACATATAGGAATTGTCCTTTGACAATAGTCTTGTGTGTTGATGTCTTGGTGTGGTAAGAAAAATTCATTAATCAGTGATCAATCTTCTATTAATAAAGTTTTCAAAACATCTTGTTTATCTTTTAAGGATGAAAACAAATGAGTTTCACTGTAGGTTTGAATATCCTTCAACACAATACTGCAAAGAATTATATGAGAAAAGTGCAAAAAAGAGTGGTATCAGATCGCTGCATAATTGGAACAAAGCTAGTTTAGTCATAATGTAAGAATAATGGATAATGGACTTACAGTACATACATTCCTTAAGACAACATCAAGAGAACTAAAAGAACTGCCTCAGATACCCCCTCATAGGTGGATGGACTCATTATGGAGAATATGGACAAGAGTATAAAAAGATAGCCATGTAAAGTCATGCAAAATGACAAAATGACATATGTCAAAGTATCACAAGGTAACTTTAATAAGAATATTTACTTTTTTTAAAAAGATAACCTTAATTAGGAGCTGAGGAGAGAGAACTGGGAAATTAAATTACTTTTGTAACATGGGGTATATTTTGTGAATGCATGCATCTGAGAAAGTATTAAAACTGTCACCAAAGTTTGCTAGTCTCCATCCTGAGACTGTTTTTCATTTTACAGTTCATTTTGACATGTCGTCTCCGTTCCCTGGGGAAGTTTAAATCTATTTCATTGCTATTTGCCCTTTCTAATATAAAAGCCAATAAGCTATTGAAGCAAAGCATCCCAAACAGTTTAGAAGAAAGCATAAAGGAAGTAGGTCAAGGATGACAGAGAAAATCATTGGCCAGAGGAATCCTGCCTTAAGGAGAACCTGAGCCCCACTCCTTCAAGAGCGAGCATTGGCTCTTATTTGAAAAAACCTGAAAATTTCATTATTTTCATTTAATCCTGGGTGAAACTAAATAATGCTGGATCCCTTTCAAATTGAATCTTTCGTTAAAAAAGAGGGAGGGTCCCGATTCAACTCTCACTTCAAGACAGAGAGATGGAAAAATGCTGGCTATTTCTGTATACCATGATGAACCATACTTTTATCCTTAGCACAGCATCTGTCAAAAACACTTTCCAAAATGGCAAAAAATGCATTTTAAAAGTTGAAAGAACTTCAGAGACTGGATACACCTGCTATCTGTGGGTTGGCTTGGCCAGGAGGCCCACTGGAAATTAATTGAACAGAAGTGAGCTAATGCCTCCTGCTAAGCTTAGTTGAAGAGAGCTCAGCTGAATGAGATTCTATTCTCTGTCATGTGAAGCTGTAGTTGGGCAGTGAACAGAACGGGACTGCTTCCTCTGGAGGGGCAGGAAGAAGCAGGTTCATTAAATTGTTCAAAATTGAAAACCCAGTGCACTGGGGAAGGAAAAAAAAAAGCTACATCCAAATGTTTCAAAAAGCAAAATAAGCTTAGGGAGAAAGCTGCCTTTGACAAAACCTTACTGACTGGTCTGTCCATTTACTTGACAGCTGTTTCTTTAGTACAAGCTTACAAATTGCTTTAAAAAAAAACTTTTCACTAGACCTTAAGAATTTCATTTAATTTGCAAAATGACATTTGTCTCAACTGTATTTGTTAACAATGGCTGCTTCTCTAAGTCAGTTGGATTTCTTCTACTACTCTCCTTATCAGAGGAGCAAACAGTTTTCCACTATGAATATATATGTTAGGGACCAAAGAGGACATTTAGTCAAATCCCTTTATTTTATAGCAAAGATTAAAGCAAATATCATACTTGAAATCTGATAATTTGATCCAAGTTCCTCTGATTCCAAAGCCAATGTTCATTCCACCTTTCATGCCTATCATTCTCAGAATTGTTGTTATCATTGTGGATAAAGTTCTCTCTTTGTTTAAAAATATGTATAGCCATAAGGAAAAAAAAAATCAAACCAGAAACATATATATCCAAAGGAAAATGACTGAGGCAGTAAGGCATAGTGGATTGAGGACCAGTCTGGGAGTTAAACACATGGGCTTATCTCCTTATTGTATACTATCTGGACAATGAATGAACAACTTCATTGTCACTCATCTGGACCGTTGAAATAGTTTACTAATAGGACTTTTTTAATGAATTCACTTGTACTCTCCAAGCTGTTTTTTTGCAGTGCTATCAGAAAAATACACATACACACACACATATATATATATGTATGTACATATATATATATATATATATATATATATAGTGCTACAAATAATAAATTATCATTATATCAATATATACAAATAATTTGTTGCATATCATGTGCATTTTATGTATTATATTATAAATATATATATATATATATATATACATGTAAATTTATAGAGGGAATCATATCACTTCTTTAGTTAAAAGTCTTCAGTAGCTCTCCACTACTTCCTAATTGAATCTGAAATATTTTTGCTTGGAATTCGTATTCTTGAGCTTTAGAACATGTAATGGAGTAGTCAAAGATCTGCCTGGCTTTCAGGCCCTTTATATTCTGACAGCGGCCCCCGGGGCAAATCCCTGAACTTATAACTGATTTCAGGCAACTTTGAAAGTTAAAGTATTAGGTAAGTTGCTGATTGGAAGTCGCACATGGATAAAAAACATAGATATGGTTTAAGAGTAAGAGGAGAGAAAGTGAGAGAGAGGGAGGAGAAAGAGAGAGAATAAAGAAAGAAACACAGGGAGTGAAAGAGAAATAGAGAAAGGCAAAGACAAAAAGAAAAAGGCAAAGAAGCAGAGTTTCAGACACAAACGGATAGACACATAGAGTCACAGACAGTGAAAGAGAGAGATAAAGTGATAAGATAACAAATATTATAAAAGATAACAGAATGGTAACAACATACAGACTGATGACAGCTATGTAAATGACAACCAGTAATAACACAACCTCCCGAAAAAATATTCAGAATAAAAACTGTTGTGAAAGTGATGAAAACAAATGATATTTTTATCATTAGCTTGTTAGTTAATATGTTTGTTTCTTTAAAAATTGCTGCAAATAACAGTTTATAGTTTCAAATATGATTATGGGGGTATCTCCCTAGTATTTTGAAAGTTTTTAATGATTATATTTATATTTTTATGGTTAATTTTTTTTTTTTTTTGCTTAGAATTCCTTAGGAACCAGATCCAAAGCAAAACAAAGAACGGAAAAAGGAAATGGCTTAGTAGCTATTGGATCTATCTATGGTTTGCCACTCCTTCAAATTTCTACATCTATTCATGTAGACTAATGGTGATTTACAAGACTAAAAAACCAGTCTCTCAGAAAATAAAGCAGTTTTTAAAAATATGAATGAAAGGTGAATATGGGTATAAGTATGTTTCTTTGCTGCCCAGCATGCACAGGAGCCAGCATTTGTTAAATGGTGTTCTAGTAACCTGAATTAGTGAATGTGCTATGAAAATTTGTTCCTGGGGTATATAATATGTGCCCTGGTAAATCTGGCTGAAAGTTTAAAATTATATTTGGCCTAATGACAGGATTGAAATTATATGATTGGTCAAATATTTTCTGAGCTCAATACTGCTCATAAAATAAATTCCTTCCATTGTTGTACATGAAACCACTTACCTTTGGGAATATTTTGATTTAGACACAGATTTGTAATTATATCAGAACTACAATGCAAAATCAGAATTAAACTGAGCATTTTGCTCATGAATTCTGACACGAATAAAATAGGTAGATCTTATGTTCCTTTAATCATTTGAGTAATTCAAACCAAAGCAAAATTCAAGGACTACTTTAGCCTAATATAAACTAACAGAGTGGCAATGAGGAATTCTGGCAAAGAGAAAGAAGTAGAAAATTATTCTTAAGACAGGGGCAATACTTTCAGGAGTAGAGCTAGTACAAGTACAAGACCATGATATATGGCATAGCAAGCCAGAAGATGGCAAGCTGTAATGGCAATTTGGAAAACCTTCCCACCTGGCAGTGAGTGTGTGTGTGTGTGTGTGTATGCAGTCTGCTATACAGGATATGATCAATCACAGTGTTTCATTGGATTAAAGTCCTAGTTGTCTCACCATAGTTTTTGGTGATTGGACATTGATGTTTGGACATCAGTTGTATCCCAAAAGAAGTCTGCCTATGGGAAAAGAAAAAAAGTCAGAGCATTTTCAGGAAGCAATCAAATTGATTTTTTGTGCCACAGAAATCAAGATACTTATAGGCATATATATGTGTATATATATAGTATTTGTTTGGCTCTCCATTTCTTTTTGTTTATGTAGACAAAAATTTATTTTTGTCCTGCATTCCTTTGGCAGTCCATTTAAACCCATGGGCACAATGTTCTCCAATGCACAAAATTAAAAACATTGGATTACAAAAAAATCAATGATATAGAAGTGGAATTATTTATACAGACATACATGTATACATAGATATATTTATACATATACTTATCTATGTATAAATATGTATGGACACATATACATATGTGTGTTTGTATGTGTACACACACTGTTCAAGATCTCCAAGTACAGAATCACTAGTATTGAAAAAACATCAAGTTAAAAATTATATAAATTAAGAATCTAAAATCTTTGTGTATGTTAAAGAGCTATAAGACATAGTGGCTCTCAGAAACCTGGTCATGGAGTCAGGAATACCTCAATTCAAATTCTACTATGATACATTTCTGATTCTGTGGCCCTAAATGAGTTACAATATATCAGTGCTCCAGAACCTTCTCCAAAACTATCAAATTCTGACCTACAATCACTGAAGGAGTTATCTCTCATAGTTACTTGTAATAATAAAGTTAAAAGTTGTCGGATCAAAACCTATAAATAAACATGCCTGTGTAGCTCAATATTTTCATCCACTTCTTTCACTAAAATCATCTTTTTAGGTGAACACCTGGCTAAAAGGCACAGTCCCTCACTGATCTATTAACTTTGCAAATAGTACCTTGAGATCTTTACCACCTTGCCTGCTTCTCTATGATCAAACTTTTGCTATTCCCATCCCATCAAAACAGTGGCTTCCCAGATACCTTCTATCCAGATAGAAAGGCCTATGATTACTATTGTTAGTTCCAGGATTTTTTTAAAAATTTATTTATTTTAATATGCATTGCTTTAGGAATCATGCTGGGAGAGAAAAATCAGAGCAAAAGGGAAAAACCATGGGAGAGAAAAAAAAAACAGGCAAAAAGTAAACATAGCATGTGTTGATTTACATTAAATCTCCATAGTTCTTTTTGTGGTTGCAGGTGGAATTTTCAGTTTAAAGTTTACTGGGATTGCTTTGGATCATTGAACCACTAAGAAGACGCAAATGTGTCATAGCTGATCATCACACAATCTTGCTCTTTTGGTGTAAAACATATGCCTGATTCTTCTTGTTTCACTCTGCATCAGTTCATGTAAATCTTACCAGGCCTTTCTGATGTCAGCTTGTTCATCATGTTTTGTAGAACAATAATATTCCATTATCTTCATATATCACAACTTATTCAGCTGTTCCCAATTGATGGGGGAAAAGAGCTGCTACAAACATTTTTGCACAGGTGGGTCCTTTTCCCTCCTTTATGATTTCCTTAGGATACAGACCCATTAGTAGCACTGCTGGGTCAAAGGCTATGCAGAGTTTTACAATCTTTTGGTTATAGTTCCATATTGGTCTCCATTATGGTTGGGTCATTCCACAACTCTACCAACAATGCATTAATGTCTCAGTTTTCCCACATCCTCTCTAATACTTATCATTATCTTCTTCTCTCATCTTTGCCAATCTGAGAGGTATAAGGAGGTTCCCCAGAGTTGTTTTAATTTGCATTTCTCTAATCAATAATGATTTAGAGCATGTTTTAGTATTTCTATAGATGGCTTTAATTTCAACATCTGAAAACTGTCTATTCATATCCTTTGACCATTTATCATTTGGGGAATGACTTGCATTCTTATAAATTTGAAAAAGTGTTTTTTTTAATATATTTTTGAAATGAGACCTTCATCAGAAATACTAGTTGTAAAGATTTTTTTTTACCAGATTGTACTTCCCTTTTAATCTTGTTTGTGTTGGTTTTGTTTGTGCAAAATAGTTTTTTAATTTAATATAATCAAAGTTTATTTTGTCTTTCTTACTGTTCTTTAGCTCTTCTTTGGTCATTAATTCCTTCCTTCTCCAAATATCTGATAGGTAAATTCTTCTTTACTCTTCTAACTTGTTTATGGTATCATCGTTTATGCCTAAATCATGTACCCATTTTGACGTTATTTTGGTATTGGATGTTAGGTGTAGATCTATGGTTTTGATGACTATTGCTTTATATATAGTTTTAGGTTTCATACTGCTAAGTCACCAATGTTTGTATTTTTTTTTCATTAATTCCCTTGATATTTTTGACTTTTTATTCTTCCAGATTAATTTTGTTATTATTTTTTCTAGTTCTATAAAATAATTTTTGGGAGATTGATTGTATGGCACTGAACAAGTAGTTTAATTTAGGCAGAATTGTCATTTTTATTATATTAGCTTAATCTATCCATTAGCAATTGATATTTTTTTCAGTTGTTTAGATCTCACTATTTCTGTGAGAAGTGTTTTGTAATTGTGTTCGTGTAGTTCTTGGGTTTCTCTTGGAAAGTAGATCCCCACCTATTTTATTTTGTCGATTTTTTGCAGAGTGGTGATTTTATTTCCCCATTGCATATTCTAATTCCTTTCATTTCTTCTTTTTTTCTTATTGCTAAAGCTAACATATCTAGTACAATGTTGAACAATAGTGGTGATAATGGACATCCTTGTTTCACTTCTGATCTTATTGGGAATGCAACCCAGCTTTTTTCCATTATAAATAATGCTTTCTATTAGTTTTAGATACTGCTTTTTATTTTAAGGAAATTCCCCCTTTATCCCTATGCAAATGTGCAAATGTTTTTTTTTTTTTTTTTTTAACAGGAATGAGTTCTGTATTTTGTCAAAAAGCTTTTTCTGCATCTACTGAGATTATCATATGATTTCTTTTACTATTGTTATTAATAAAATCGATTATGGTAATAGTTTTCCTGTTATTGAACATAACATCTCTGCATTCCTGGTACAAATCTGACTTGGAGATAATGTATTATTCTGGTGATAAGTTGGTTGCAATCTCTTTGCTTATTTGTTATTTAAAATTTTTGCATTGATATTCATTAGGGAGATTAATCTGTAACTTTCTGTTTTGACTCTTCCTGGTTTAGGTATCAGTACTATATTTGTGTCACAGAAGAAATTTGGCAGGCGTCCTTCTTTACCTAATTTTCTAATTAGTTCACATAGTATTGGAATTGTTCTTTATCTAGCTGTTTGAATTAATTTTTTTTTCCCCTTGGGATTTTATTTCTCAAATTTTGGTATAATGTTCCTTGGGATTTTCCTTGTGAGATCTCTTTCCCCAAGTGATCAATGGATTCTTTTTCTGTTTCTAGAATATTAGGGAAGTTTATCTTGGTAATTTCTTGAAGAATGCTATTCAGGCTCTTTATTTTTTGGTCATGGCTTCAGGCCAAGAACTTTTAAATTGTCCCTTCTGGATCAATTTTTCAGGTCAGCTCTTTTTCCAATGAGGCATTTCACATTTTCTTCCATTTTTTTTTCATTCTTTTTAGTTTGTTTGACCAATTCTTGCTTTCTAATAGAGTCATTAGTTTCCATTTGCCCCATTCTAGTTTTTAATGTGTGATTTTCTTCAGCTAGTTTTTTTATCTCTTTACCATTTGAGTAATTCTACTTTTGAAGGTGTTGTTTTCTTCAGTGGATTTTTTTTTTGTACTTAGACAATTATATTTTTTAAGGAGTTTTTTTTTTTTTCAAACAATTTCCCCTTCCTTTTCCAAGCTGTTGACTCTCTCTTGCATACCACATGTTTCTTTTTTCATTTTTCTTCTACCTCTCTTACTTGACTTTTAGAGCTTTTTTGCTCTTTTATGAGCACTTCTAATAAGCCTGTTAGGGCTTGATACTAATTCATATAAATCTTTGATAGTTCCTCTATGAACATTTTGTCCTCACCTGAGTTTGTGTTTTGGGATTCCCTGTCACCATAGGAGCTTTCTATAGTCAGGATTCTTTTCTGTTTCTTGATCATTTTCTTTCCTTTTCTTTTGGTATTTCCCTCTTTTAGTTTTTTACTTTTGTAGATAAGTTCTGTTCCTGGGCTAAAAAGGGTGCTGTGCCAAGCTTGCTGTGCAGCTCTGAGCCTTGGCTTTGAGCACAGGGTCCCCTTATGTTTGCAGGGTGTAGCTTTGCATGCTCTATTTAAACAGCCTGGTTTCCCAGAATTTTGCCTTCAGAGTAGGGATTGTAACCTACTCTACTCCACTGAGCCAGGATTCATGGTCTTGACTGCTGATTTGCTGTGATTAAGTTCCTCTCACTGGATTTTCCTAAGTCTGTCTGAGTTGGGCTGAACACCCTTTTCACCCCAGTGATGCTGAACTTTCTTGAATTTTTTCAATCTAAATTGAATTTATTGCTTTCTTCCACCATACTCTGTTTGGATCCACCGTAAATTTTATTAGTTCCATTTTTTATCTTTCTTTTATATCAATCCCTACTGATCCCTTCTTGGGACACTGCTTTTCAACCACACAATCACTTTCTGCCAAAAGGCCAAATAGAAAACCTGGAAATTATTTTTGATGAAAACTCTTCTTATTTTCCATAGGCAGTGAATTTCTATGTGTGATTAGTTCTTATTTATCCATATCCACTCTTCCATGATTCAGAATTGGAAGAAATCTTGAAGTTCATCTAGTACACTCCCTCATTATTAAAAACACAGAAACTCAAACCCAAGAAAGTAGTATGCCCATGCTATGTGCTAAATAAACAGCCAGATTTTCAACACAAGTCATTGCACTCTGGTAACAGGAGCCTTTCTGCTGCACCATTTAGACATTTATAATCATAGAATGAATTATGGCATTAACTCTCCATGACATGCCAATTTGTATCTTGACAGAAAACCAACATGTGTGTTTGTTTACCTGTACCAGAATCATAGCACAATTCATTGCACCGATAAGGCACTCTACTGATTTTCTCTCTTTATCCCTTTGGTGGCAGTGGATAGAGTACCAGACCTTGAAGCAGGATGATTCATCCTGAGTTCAAATTTGGCATCAGAAACTTACAAGCTATGTGACCCTTGACAAGTCACTTAACCCTGTTTTCTTCAGGTTCCTCATCTGTAAAATGAGCTGGAGAAGGAAATAGTAAACCACTCCAATATCTCTGCCAAGAAAATTACAAATTGAATCATGAAGAATCAGACAGGACTGAAAACAACTGAAAGCTATACTTTTGGTCATCCAATTTTGTTGACTTATCATGTTAAATTTTCCATAGTTCCTCCCAGGTATCAATGTTCTTTCTTGAACTCATTTATATTTTTATATATTTTTTTTATATCTATTTATCATGGTATATTTCCTCCTCTGGAATAAATTAAGCTTGTTGAGAACAATGGCCTCTATGACCTGTATCCCATACCATGCTCTCTATGAAAAGTGATTATTTCATTCACTAAAATGTGTGTTCATAGTGCTTCTCTTAGCACAATTCTTGGCTCATAATAGACATCTAATAAATTTTGTTGGTTGGTTAGCTGATTGTTTAGAAGGTTTTACAAATATTCCCTGAATTAAATGGTTCAGAAAAACTAAATGTCTAGTCAACCAGGGGTGTCCCCAAGATTTATCCCTTACTATTTTACTCAATAACAGTGGTTTTGATATTTTAAAGGGTCTGTGATTGTTCCTCTGTAGATAGAGATCACAAACCTTCTTGCTTCATCTTGCATGAGTTTTTCCTATAATTTTCTATAAATCCTTTATGGTATATACATTGAAAACACTGGTTTCTATTCTTTAGTCCTATTATTTAGATATTGGGAATATTAATAGAGTATTCCTGGTGTACATCTGTCATCACTGTTCCCAATAAATGATCAACCAACTTCACTTTATAACCATGTATTATTATGATGTTTTATTTTATACCACATAATCAGGATTGTGGGGACTGAATATGAATCACAACATAGTATTTTCACCCTTTTTTGTTACTATTTGCTTGCAATTTTTCTTTCTTTTTTTTCCTTTTGGATCTGATTTTTCTTTGCAGCATGTTAAATGTGGAAATATATTTAGAAGAATTGCACATGTTTAACATATATTGGGATTATTTTCTGTCTAGGTAAAGGAGTTGGGGAAAGGAGGGAATATGGACCATAAGGTTTTGCAAGGATGAATGGTGAAAACTATTTTTGCATGTATTTTGAAAATAAAAAAAAACTATTATTAAAAAATAAGATAGTGCCCAGGAAAGCCTCTATTCATTTTTCACACAGCTTACAATCCTTTGAACTTCTTATCTAGACTCAATCAACTAATAAATCTAGTCTGAGACCAGGTTTGCACTCACAAAGATGAATTTTTCTTATTTCAGGCCAGGTGCTTATCCATTATACCATCTAGCTGTCTTCCTGAACATTGCTAATAGCATTTTTTCTTTCAGAAATACATTGGACCAGGACAGAAGCTCTGATGTTCCCTTCCAGCAGCTTTCTATCCCTCAATTGGTATCTTTCCTCCTGTGCATCCCAACACTACCACCCTTCTTATAAGCATCCTTTTCTATGTTGTTTTCCCTCTTAGATTATAAGCCTATTGAGGGCAGGGTCTTTGTTTGCCTTTGTATTTCCAGTACTTGGCAAAGTGCCTAGTATACAGTTGAAGCTTAAAATATGTTTAATTACTGACTGATATGATATCACATTTTGGATATATTTTTTCATCTCCTTCATTTTTTTTCCTGTCAATTGTGGGACCAGTTTCTTTTTTATTATTCTGGATTTTATTGAGGAAGTTTTGCAATTAGGGTTAAAGGGAATCAGATGATTGTCAACTCCATAAAAAACAAAAAACAAAACAGAAACAAAAACAACTTGGAGAACCTTCCCATAGGTAGATGGTTCTTTCTATACTAGAACTTTGCTATGTGGGAAGGACAGCTTCCATGATGAGGATGAACATCTTGCTTTATATTTTCTTGCTTTATAATCAACTGTATGTTATTTTCAACAGATTTTATAGCAGTGCATTTGTTATAGTTTCAAAGAATTTACACACACATGTGTGTATACATATACATAAAACAAATAATTTCCAAAAATTGGGGGGAATAAACCTCATAGTTTCTTTTCTAGTCCATCCTGTACCTATAGAAAAAATTCATCGACAATATTAAGAGTGGCATCTAAGTGATGCATTGGATGAGTATCGGGTCTTGAGTTAGAAAAACTCATTTTTGCGATTTCAAATCTGGTCTTACTAGTTTTATGACCCTGAGCAATTCACTTCATCCTATTTGCCTCAGTTTACTCATCTGTAAAATTAGCTGGAGAAGGAAATGGCAAGCCACTATAATATATTTGCCAAGAAAACCCCAAATAGGATCGCAACTGAATGGACTCAACAACAATGTTAAGAAACTCCAATGGAAGAGGAGAAAACAAAAACAAAAACTCACTCCCTACTAGCGCAATAGGGAAGTGCTAGCCCCTGGAAAGCTTTCCCCTAATATCAATCCTAAAAATTGTTTTTTTTTTCCATTTGACTCTATGCCTGCATTTTCAGCTTGGCCTCTGGGGTCAAGCAGAGCAAGCCCAATTCCTTTCATGTGACAGTCATTCAAAAAATTTAAAGACAGTTCTTTCTTCAATAAATAATGGGCCTAGATCTGTTATTCTCTTATTGCTGAACCAGATATTTTTCAATAATAATACTAATTAACAAGAATTCATCGATAAAACAATTTACATTTTACAGTGTTTTTACAGCAGATGCATGTCTTGAGAGTTATTTACAAATACTTAATATCATTTTAAATATAACAAAACCACAAACTGAACAATATGGCTCGTTTAAATTAGGTGTCCTCTCTTCTACCTGAGTTTCCATCTATAACCTCTCTAGACTGCAATGAGATTTATTCTGCAAGCCTAGCTTCTTCAAAAACATGCTGTTATCATCAGAATGATATTTGTGTATGTTACACTTTTTGCAAAAAACAACCATCACACAATCCTTATACTAGCACAGCCCTGAAGTGCAAACAAAGTTAAAGGGTATTATATTGGATTCACAGAAATAGTTGGCAAGCATATTGATCTGACAGCAAGCAATGTGTTCTATAGATTGGTCACCCAATATGACAATAGGAACTGCAATAAAGGATAATAAATCTTTTATGAAAAGGGAAAATTACATAGGAGAGAAAAGCAGCGGTTTGTCTTATAAATATCAACAAATGCTACTAAAAGACTTTCTATTTCTCTTAGAAACAAATGTTTTCTCTTTCTCATCCTCAACAACAAAGATAAGATGATTTCATGCATTTGAGAATGATATGAACAAAGAATTAGAATTGGAAGGGAGGCTAGCAATCATACAGCACAATTTCTTGGTTTTAAAGTTCTCAAGTGTGCTTTAAAAAAACTCATGTCCATAAATCCAATGCAACATGCCCAAGATCATATCACTGTTTATGGTCAGATCTAAGATGGCACAGGAAGTTCAGTGCCCTTCCTACTATAGATCAATACAGAGCGGGGGAGTGGCACAACACTGTATAAAGTACCAGGCCTGAAGTCAGAAAGATTCATTTTCCTGAATTCAAATCTGGCTTGAGACACTAGCTATGAGACTCTGGGCAAGTCACTTAACTCTATTTGCTTCAGTTTCCTTATCTGTAAAATAAGCTGGCAAAAGAAATGGCAAACCACCTGAGTATCTCTGTCAGAAAACCCTAAATGGGGTTACAAAGAGTCAAACATAATTGAAATGACTCCATAACAATATGCTCTTCTCAGGTCATGACTATGTGGCCATCCATAAAGCCACTTCTTTACATACAATGTATAGTTAATCTTTGGTGTTACTGAAAATAATATTTGATTGTGGAATTCTGAAATGGAGGGATAGTTGTAGAAGGTCTTGCCAAACTGAAAAGTCTTCAATTGATAATGAAAAAATATTGAAAAAATAGTCAAGATATAGACCAGAAGTATGCTCATATTCATTAGTGATTTCTTGGTCAATCCTTAACCCCATGTAGAAGTCTTTGGGTTTTGAATATTTCAAAAGTGCTTCATAGTTTCTCTGACTACTGGCAACAAAGTGGGGTCACTTATCCCATTGAGATTAAAACCACTAGAGTACCCGATAAATAAAAATGAATTGTGGGAACACTTTAAGTAGTAGAAAAAGTGTGGCAATTGAAGTCAGAATATCTGCTACTACACTATATGAGTGCAAATAAGTTGGTCTGAATGTCACTTCTTTTTTTGTCAAATGAGAGGATTGAATTGGATGATCCTTAAAGTCCTTTCCTTTATATCCTGGGATTCTATGATGTAGAAGTTATAATTATGTTGCATGTGTCTTATATTTTTCATAATATGAGTGATCAAATAGTGATGGTCTGTGGAGAATGTCTCAAGACTTCAAGCAATGAGGGTGATATCCAGAACAAGATGATTGAAGGAAAGAAGTGGTTGGGTTTTCAGAAGGTAGTAAGAAAGTCCCGGAAGCAACTAACTGACTGCTGAGAATAAGCTATGGGAAAACACACACACACACACACACACACACACACACAGAAAGAGAGAGAGAGAGACACAGAGAGACAGAGAGAGAGAGAGAGAGAGAGAGAGAGACAGAGAGAGAGAGAGACAAGAGAGAGACAGAGAGACAGAGACAGCAGATGGAGAGAGAGAGAGAGAGAGAGAGAGAGAGAGAGAGAGAGAGAGAGAGAGAGAGAGAGAGAGATAGATATGAGGGACTCTGGATTGTCCTCCATTGTCTAGCCTTGAAAGATATTTTTTTTTTCCTTTGGGGGAATGAGTATTCTTAAAGATTACTTTTTCCAAAGTTGAATACAGTTTGGAGTGTGTATCTTAAGTGTTCATCCATTTCATTGACAATTATTTTAATTGCTATTAAATATTTTACTTTGTCTGACGTGGGAATAAATGATGGGGAGTAAACCAGCTCTTAATGAGCTTACCCTTCACTATTCCAGTTGCAGAAACTTATTAGCTGTAGAATCTTAGGTAAGTTATCTTATCTCTGTTTGCCTTAGTTTTCTGATCTGTAAAGAGAAAAATAATAGTAGTACAAATCTCCCAGTGATGTTGTGAAGATAAAAATGATATAATGATTATAGGTGTTTAACATAGTAATTGGTAAATGCTAATCACTACATTATTTTATGTCTTTTATTGAATGTAATCACTCCATATCTGACCATTCTAAAATGGTTTTAAAATGTCAAAGGTAGTAAGATCAATGATTAAAGGACTGAAAATCTTAAAAGGTGTGCTTGAATCATACAACCGAGCACTTAAGGCCAGTTACCTATTGGACAATAACTCTATTAGCATATGTTTGGAAAAATGGTCCTTCTCACTATTCCATTCTGGCTTGATCTTTTGGTGATACAGATAATTGTAGGAGGGATTAGAGAGTGGATTGAGACAAGTCAGACTGAGTTTTCCACAGGAGGAGGAGAAGAAAGATTGGTAGAGAGCTTGGGGCAGTTTTGTCCATCTACTTCACTTCTCCTCCTAAAGACCAAGGACTTTTGCTTATCCTGACTCTGGCTGATTCTGAGGTCTCCAGGGAGCAAGCCCAGACGTTACAGATTTTTACGTGAAATAATTTGAAAATGCAATTGTTGATATATGACATAATTATAATTAAGTCCCTCTTTTTCTTTTTATAGCAAATTTCTATAATCAAGAAGTGTTTTTTTTTTAAAGTACAATACTAAATCTATTAAATAATTGATTGAGAGGGGAACATCTTTGAGTTACTATAATAGGATGCAAGCATGAACATCTTACATTTTTAACCTATATTTATGGTGAAATTATAATAGAGGGAAAATAATCCTTCAATTTTATTTTAAAAGTTTTCTAATTAAATGTAATAGTAAATTTTGAGAAAAGCAACAAGATTAGACTGTTTTCTCTAAGAATTATATTGGGTATGTTTTAATAATGATATTTAGTAATAACATTCTCAAAATTAGACTAAAATTTATTAATTAAGGATTAATTACAATTTAAACATTAATGGTACAGAAAGTGAAATTGACTTTCTCATTTTTAAAATTATCTATGTAATAATTTTAAAAGGCAGAATAACATACCATAAATGAACTTCCTAATAAAAAAGTACTAGGACCAGATGAATTGTCAAGTGAATTATTAAATAAATTACTTGGAATAATAGGCAAAGAAGGGATCCTACCAAACTTCTTTTATGAAATAAATATGATAATAATGCCTAAAACTAGGAAGAGTAAAATCAGGGAAAAGAAACTTATAGAACAATTTCATTAATCAACATGGGTGCAAAAATCCTAAATAAAATACCAGCTAAAAGATTACAACAAACACTACAAAGATTAAACATTATGATTAAGTTCTATTTATAGCAGGAATGCAAGGATAGTTTAACATAAGGAAACTATTCACATAATTACTTATTATAAGTGGGTTTTTCCTTAAATTGATAAAAAGCATGTTTATCCAAAACCCTCAGCAAGCATTATTTGTAGTGGGGAATCAGGTGTGAAACAAGAATGTCCATTGTCACAAGCATTTTTATATATAACAAACCCCTGAAAGAAGAGAAGTAAGAGATACCCACTTAAAATAATTCCAGACAGTATGGAATACCTAGAAGTACATCTGCAAAACAAGCCCAGAACCATAGAAGATTTAAGTAATTGAAGAAATATAAATTATTCATGGGTAGGCAAGGTCAATATAATAAAAAATAAAGAATAAAAAACCAAGAGTATCAAAGGAGCTAATAAAAGAAAAATGTAAAGGAAAGAGGTTTGGCAGTATCCGATTTTAAACTATATTATAAAGTGGTAATTATCAAAACTACCTCATACTGGCTAAAAAATTGAAAGGTAGCTCATAAATTAAATATACATATATATCAGGTACAGGATGTAGATAAGAATAAAGATAGAAAATGGTATATGAACTTAAATTCTCTGAAATTTCAAAATTAGAGACTCAAATTTAAGTGACATTATTAGATTTTAGTAAATCAGAATCTCTAGATTTGGAACCAGAAAAACAGAGCCTCTTTGAGAGCTATACTGCTTGATTCTGTTCTACCATTCTTAAGTTACGAGCTAGTTGTGATCTGGTTGACAAAAGCAAAATGTTGTTGTTTAGCTGTTTCATTCATTTCTGACTTTGCATGACCCCATTTGAGGTGTTCTTGGCAAAGATACTGAAGCAATTTCCCATTTCTTTTTCCAATTCATTTTACAGATGAGGAAACAGAGGCAAACAAGGATAAAATAAGCCCAAGGTCACATAACTCGTAAGTATCTGAGGCTGTATTTGAACTCAGGAAGATGAGACTTCCTGATTCAGGCTGGGTTCTCTACCCAATGTAGCATCTCTCTGCCTAGAGAAGCAAATGAACAAGCTTAACTGGAATAAGCAGTTTGTCAAAGAACATAATGTGTGACAACTTTGGAAAGGTAGAACAGAGCCAAATGACACCAAGCAGATGAGTTTATAGTTGATTCAAAGATGATGGTGTCTCTCTAAGGCTTTTTTAGGAAATGGCTAGTAAGACCTGTCTTTCAGAAATTCCAAATGGGGGATGGAATGGATTAGAGAAATGTTGAAGGAAATTAACAGGTCATTCTAATAGTGAGGATGAGAGGTATTTGAGGACCTGAATTATTACTGGCCAAAAGAGTTAAGATAAGACAGCTGCATGGTATAGATTGTGGAGCACTTGATCTAGATACTAATTGTATGACCTTGGACAAAGCCTCTATCTGCCTCAGTTTCCTTATCTGTAAAATGGACATAATAATACCACCTGCCTCTTAGGATTATTATGACAATCAAATAAGATATTATTTGTAAAGAACTGCATAAACCTTTAAATGCCATGTAAATTTAAATTATCATTATTATTATTATTAAAGGATAAATAGGATCAATTCCGTGATGATAGAATTAACTTGGTAACTAGTTAGAGATCTGGAGAATAGGTAAGAAAAACTAAAGACCTTCCAGTTATTTTCACTATGGTACCTCTCCCTATCTATAAAATAAAGGGATTAAATTTATTCAAATATCAAGGATTCCTATTGGCTCTCAATCTAGGACACTATGTGTCTTCACACTTTGTATTCTCTTTATACTTTCTAATGTCCCACAATTAAGTCTCTATATATTTCTTCTCTCAAATTATAAAGCTCTCTCAGACCAAATAATAATTCATTGTATCTTTCTTTCCTGTGAATACTCCAGCTGAGTCTCTCTCAATTCCATAAGCAATTCCTAAAGCTAATTCTTGATGTCCCTAAGTAAGATAGTTAATTTTGAATAACTAACCTCAAACCCATATGGGGTACATAATACTTTCACCTTTCCTCAGAGGCCCCATAATATTCTTAACAGCTTGATATTATGACTCTAGACTGTTCAGATGAACTCTAAAAAAGGATTAGAGATAAAAAACCTAGTTAATTTTTTTGAAATTTGACCTAATTTGATATATATTTTTCAAAGAAAATTATGATATCCCCAGACACTCCTAGTTTGGAATCCTAATTCTGGATAGAGTAAACCTCTAAATTAGCATCAAGATTGGCTAAGATAAAACTATAATTAAAATGGTGTTGGTACCTTTGACAGTGACCTAGTAGTCCAATTTTATAAACTGTTTAATGATCATGGTAGGAGTTGCACATATCAAAAATAGGATTAACCCATGAAAAATACAAGAGTGATAAATCCAAAGTGATACAATAATGGGAAATTATAAATTCCCATCATTTTATAAACAGTGGGTATGTGTACCTAATATAATGAATTATAACTGCTAGAGTTTTTCTATAAAAATAATTGGTGACTCTATCCAATAGAAGACTAGACAGAATAGACTACTAGTCAGAGCTAGGATCATGCTGCTTTGGTGATACAGTGATCAAGGAGAGAAGTGGGAAGATCTTACTTAAGGACAAAATTATCTCTATATATTGGCCCCCTCCATACCTTTGTATATTTTTGTTTATTGTTAATTTATTAAAAGTAAAATTCAAAATATATATCCCAAAAGCATACACATTTTTATCTATAGACACATACACACATACATATATATAGTGTGTTTATGAGTATATACATATTTTATATATACATATGTATATATACACATATATATGTTTATATGTGACATTTTGATGGTGACCATTTGACAAGATTTCCCCCTAATGATTAACTATTTTAAGTTGAAGATTTGACATAGCTATTGGAAGTAATAAAGTCCTTTCTTCTGGCACAAAGAATTAAAAATTAATCCTCATAAATATTTTTAACAACTGAGAGAGTTAATTAGATTAAGTCCATTTAGGGTCTAAGCTATTAAGTGAAGTTACTTATTGATTTAGAGATTATAGGCTGATCTAGTAGGTCAACATCCTTTCCTTTTGTTATTACCCTGGCTGAAACCTTTTAAAAATATTGTTCTGTCTGAAATCAATATAAACCATTGCAGAAAGAAAGAAATAGCTATGCTTCTAAACTCACACTTTAGATTCTGAAATTCATCTGAATCTCTGAAAAATGGAAATCAATAATTTTGCTAATAGTATAAACACATATTTCTTAAATTCAGAATACCTATCACAGACTTTCACTATGTGACTTCATATTTTGCCTTAAAGTAAAACAACAATAACACACACAACTTTTATCTTTATTACAGTATGCAGTAGCAAAAAGGATATTGTACATGAGAAGAGAAGATCTTGGCACAAATTCTCCATCAGACCCTTGTTTGGTTCTATGATCACTGGGGAGTCATTTAATTATAGGAAACCTCAATTTCCTTTGCTGAAAAAATGTGAACTACTAACCTCATAGGAGTACTATCAGGAAAAATATATGTCAACTTGAAAATGATACTATTATTGAAAGGTATGTGGCAATTATTATTAGCTATGTCATAGAAGGGAGTATTTAAATGAACCTCTCAGGTCACTCAAACTGTTGAAGTTTCATATAATTTTGGGTTTCATATTTTTTAACAGACTATTAAACATTTTACCAAGAAAACAAATTTATGAGAAAAAGGTTAAATAATTAAAATGGCAATGAAAATCCCATTAGTGATAAAAATGATTTTAAAAATGATGATTAATTTGACAACGAAGGTTTTAGGAACTATATAGCACTCTTTTTTTAGAATTCTTTTAAAAAATAATGTTCTTTAGGTTAAAAATACTAAACAAACAGGAAATTTTTTAAAAAGCCTTTGCTTAATATAATCAAAAGTATCCCCCAAAATGCCATTATTTGTAAGAGAAGTACACTAGAATTTTCTCCAATTAGATCAGCTGTAAAGATGACCATTATTTCACACAATACACAAAACCACTAGATCTTTTTGCATCCCGACAGTTATCAAATATATTGGCTACCCTTCCTAGCTTGGTTTCATGTGAAGATTTACCAACTGAGTTATTATTGCCTTTATCCAAGCGCGAATTACTTTGCCATATCTACAGCTTCTTCTTGTTTTGTGGGTACAAAAATGTACCCACAACATACACATACGTGCACATGCACATACACGCTGCCTAAAGATATGAAATGAAAATGAATTAGGGAAATATGCATAAGAAAATAAGTGACAAATTATCTCTATTTGTAGTTATATGGTAGTTTATCTAGGGAGCGAAAAGGAATTATAAAAATTAATCATTATAAAAGAGACTACTAATACTTTCAATAAAGTAGCCCAATAGAAAATACAGTAAAACAATTTCTATTTTACATTATTATAAGAGCTAAAAAGGAAAAGAGAGTAGAAGAAATTCCCTTCAAGATAACAACAAATTAAGTAGATATAATAGGATTAGCCTCATAAAATATAAGAAATACTTATGAAAATAAAAAAATAGCATAGGGGAAAATATCCAACATTCAGTACTTATCATTCTTAAAATTATGAGCCTGATAAAATAATCCTACAGAGATGGTGATATACCAGTAAGATTACAAAAAGTGTGCATTAGAATGATGAAAGATTTGTTAATTATTTGGAGGAATATAAGGTAAAAATAGCAAGAAATAAATTTAAAAAAAGAGGTAATAAAAAAGACAGCTTAGTCTATTTGATCTCAAATCATAATACAAGTAAGTAATCATTAAAATCCATTTGGTATTCTACAAAAGGTTAAAAAGAAATCAGTTGAATCAAATAGATAAGCTAGACCTAAAAATAATTAGATATCTAATATTAAAAACCCAAGGAACAAAATAAACTATGAGAACTTACTCTTTTACTACATAAAAACTGTATTGCTTAGGAAAAGGAAAGCATTCAGGTGTGTGCATACATACTCATGTACACATGTACACATACATGTACTCGCATATATAAGGGTGTGTATGTACATTGCAATACATATGTTCATGTTGTGTATAATATGAATATACATATAGACACCCATGTTTATAGGGAGTGTGTGTGTATATGACAGAGATAATACTAGAGAGAGAGAGAGAGAGAGAGAGAGAGAAAGAGAGAGAGAGAGAGAAGCTGCTCCAAATGAATACATGACCTAATGTAAAAAGTCATCCTATAAAAAGAGGGGAAAAGAAATCTCTGTCCTAAGTGACAAAGGTTTACATAAAACTTTAAAAGTATCTGCACAACTATAATCATTGTAGTTAGAATAAGAAAAAAAAAATCTGTCCTTGAAAAAATTAATTAGAATAGGGAAATGACAGAAATGCATAAAATCAAGTAATTTATCAGTACTCAAGATGCATCACAACTTTTTTAAAATAAAAAAAGAAATATAAACCAGCAATAATTGATCAGAGGTAAATGTCCATAATAATGAAGAAACATAAATTAAACTAACTCTGAAATATTACTCTATAGCCACTAAACTAACAAAGAAAACTCAAAAGAAAGATAGAAACTTCATTGCTGGGAAGGCTGTGGGAAGACAAAATTGTTAATTCACTGTGAATTAGTTCAACCATCTGGAGTGTGATTTGGAATTACATACACACAAAAATGGTCAACTATTCATCCTCTTTGACTCTTTTAAAAGGAATATACCCATTTGCTCCAAATTTGCCATTACAATTGAAAGAAGTTCATGCAATATTAATCTTACTTTGTTTTAAAAATATAGTTACTACACTGATAAAACAAGAAGAAGCTGTAGATATGGCAAAGTAATTCGCGCTTGGATAAAGGCAATAATAACTCAGTTGGTAAATCTTCACATGAAACCAAGCTAGGAAGGGTAGCCAATATATTTGATAACTGTCGGGATGCAAAAAGATCTAGAAAAGCTAGAACTTTGAGTTGAAGTTAATTAGAAGTGATTCAATAAGAATTCTCAAGTCCTACATTTTCTTTTAAAACATCAACTTTATTAAATATCATAGGATAGAATGTAGATCACTATCGAGTTGTTGACTTGATAAAAATTGGGAGCTTAATAAGTCAATAACATGATTTGGCAATTAAAAAATTCAATGAAATCCTAAAGAGCATTAAGAGATAAAACAGTCCCATTGTCCTCTTATATTCAGTTTTGGGTGCTGAACTTTAAGGATAGCATTGCTAAGAGGAAGAACATTAAAAGGATATCACTGTTTAGTGAGAGATTTTCACATAGCTCAACAGGTTTATTTTTTAAAATAGGGACAGAAGAAAACAAAATAAAAACAAGCCTAGGGGTGTTTAACCTGAAGACTTATAGAATTTCAGACTTTCTGGAGTGGAAAGAACCATTCTGATCATCAAGTCATTCATTGTAGCTCATACTTGGGAGGAAATTTAAAATTCAGTCTTTGCCTGAAGACCTCCAATAAAGGAGAAACATCTTACTTCAAAGATAGCCCACTTGGCTTTGGGGTGAATTTAACTGTTAATACTTTTCTCATTTCATCAAAACTAAATGAATTCATTTATGGTGAGGCTCCATCTTTATGTAACTGTGGGGGCACCTTGGTTAAAGAGGAATGAAATTCTTCTATTCTATCCCCAAGGCAGAACAAGGAGATGGATAGAATTTATCAAGGGATAGCTTACTCATCAATGTAAGAGAAAACCTTCTAATAACTAGAGATAACTAAAAGTAGGAAGTTTCACATGACTAAAAAAGAGAGTGAAGTAAAAGTTGTATCATCATGTGGTGAAAAAGTTGTAGAAGAATTTTTTTTTTTCTTCTACATGCATGGGTTAGACTGAATGGATTTCAAGATCCCTTTCCACTCGAAAATCTTTGGAGGGATCAAAAAACTAAGTAATATAGCAAAGACCATCCAGCTAATAAGTGAAAAATATCATGTCTCTCCCACTCACGGATGATAATCCTACAAAACTGGAATCAAGGCTGGGCCTGAACCACCAGTGTTGAAGTGGAAGGTACAGTAAAATGTCTGCCTCAGAAACATCAAGGGCATACCATACCATATCTATCACTAACTATGCAGGTTTTACCTTCTATCCAAGAAGATAGAAGTTGAGATTGTCCCTATTCCTCTTTAATTTATACTGTCTGTTACCCCAGTTTCTGCTCACAGACATACCCAGATTGCTTCCTTCACTGGGGAAGCAAGACAAACAAACAAAATAGTGTTCACTTGCCCTCTTGTCTTTCAAAGGCTGGAGAGGTCCTTTATCTACCCATATCAAACTCCTAGAAAATTTGCTGTTGTCTCCTTCTTCACTACTGTCACTCTCTTTCTCCAGGGCAATTAGCCTCATGATTCCATATTTTTCTGAAATTTACTTTGCATAGTTGACCTGTGATCTCACCAAAGAAAGCCAATGATCTCTTCCTCATCTTCCTTGACTTCTCAGCAGCTTCTAAAATCATTAGACATATTTGCTTACTTGATAATCTCTCCTGTTTCTCCTCCTTCTTGTTGCATCACTGTTAATCAGTTTTCTTTGCTAATTGACTACTTTTTTACCCCTTAAGGATGGATATACACCCAGACCCATAACTGCCAAGGATCTGTCCTCATGTCTTGCTCTACATTCTTTCCCTTGGTGATCTTATACTGTTTTTATGGATTCAATTAACATCTCTAATTAAGTAATTCCCGAAGCCATACATTTAGCCTAGATTTCTCTCTTTAACTCCAGTACCATATCTCCATAGATTTGTTATACTTTATCTCTATTTGGATATCCCATTAGCCTTCACAGCTCAGAGTAGTTTTCTTCATAGTTTCATCTAACCTATCCAGCTTTCCTGATTTCTTCTGAGCACACCATCACATGGTTACCATATAAATTCATAACTTTAAAGTCATCTTTAATTTTTAATTCAAAAATCCAGTTAAATTTTATCTTCTATTCTACCTCCATATCAGTTTCATTTCTCCATTCACCTAATTCAGAGTTTTATCATTCTACTCCCATACTACTACAATAGCCTTATCACTTGCCTTTTTCTTCTATTTTTTCTCTTCTTTACAGCATCCCATATGCAAAAAGCAAAATAATTCCCCTAAAACATAGATATAACCACCCTAAATTTTCAGTAGATCTCTACTATTTCTAAGATTAAAATTATCAATCTGATTTTAGAAATTCCTTATTCCAAAACCACACCCACATATACATCTGAGACTAATCTATCTTTCTAGACTTACACACACACACACCATTCTTACACATTATGTTCTAGCCAAACAGAACTAGTAGCTCCTCCTTTGATATTCTATCACATATACAGGAGAAATGGGTCCATGCATTTCCCTCCTTTCACCAACTCTTCACATCTGATATATACTGTTCCCACTTTTCAGCATCCTTTTCTTCATTTGAGACTTAATTCAGGTTTCACATTTTGTATGAAGCTTTCATTGATGGATTCTACAAATATTATTAGAATACTATCCCTCCCCAAATTACCTATTTACTTATCTTTGTACAAGATACATGCATGTTAGCACACGTAAATATATGTCTATTTGAACTGCATGAACAATATACTGCACATTAAGATTTGAAGGTAATAGGTATCTCTTGTCACAAATTAATTGGACTACAAGATTATTGAAAAATCTCAAGTTGGCAGATATTCTATAGATATGACTATTCTATAAATTCATTTGAAATTTAAAGATGAAGGGATCCCTAGAGCTTATCTGGTTCACTTTACAAACAAGTAAATTGAGGCCAGAAGAGATGAGATGACTAATCCTTCTTCACTTAGTATCAGAATTCTCACTTCCTAACACACAGGCCAACATTCTTCTTTACTATAGTAACTCTTTAATTCTCTTTCAGTGCCTCGGTTCCTAAATAGAATCATGTAAGGGAAACACAAAATGTTTGTAAATGTATAAGACCTAGTTCTTTCTAATTAATAGACCATGCTGCTTCTTTAAAAAACGTCACCTGTTCCAAAAAAATGAAATTTTTAAAAAATTAATTCTTTTCAAGAGTTATAATATAGGTACTTTGGAACTGATTTCACATGGGCACTTATAGCGTAGTGAAAAAAAAAACAAGATTAAAGAATCTAAGCACAGATTCCTTTAACATTAAATATTAGCCCCACTCCTACCTTTTACTGTGTTCTAAGATGGCAAAAAAGCCAATGACTCATTCCTTATGGGAACAGAAGGGTGAAAAATTTGAACGTAATCTGTTATTTTGCTTCTTTCTTGTGCTTGACGATGTAAGTCAGAGATAATTAAAAATATAGGAAATCAAACTCTGGTGGAGGGCTTTAATATTCCAAGAACTGGATTCATGAATTCCGCTGTGCTCCATTTCAGGGTGCTGTTGAACTCAACATAAGGTTCATTAATTACTTTCTAGTCAAAGGAAGTTACTTACTATCAAATACTCTACATTGCCAATATGGATCATCAAGAAAGTATAACTGAAATGAAGTATAACTAATTGCCAAGGGTCTGAATCACATTGGAGAAGTAGGGAATTGAACATATCTTCAAAATTTCCAAAATAATGATGGACCATTTCAAGGGAAAAAAGAAAGAAAACATAAAATTCTTGCAATGAAAGACACATGCTTTAAAAACACACTCATATTTTTTATTATATCATTTCCAAGTTGTATGCAAGGGACTACTGTCAAATGCTTATTCACTGATTGACTCATGGAAAAACCTGTTATAATGAAGTCTTTTTGGTACAGAGAGTTAAGGTTTGGTACAGAAGGAAGAGTATGGGAATCCAGAGGCAGGGGACTCACATGTACTCATGAAAATATATACATGGAAGTTATTTGGCCAAGTTACTGAACATCTACTTTTCTTATTTTCTTCATCCTTCAAATAAGGATAATAACACAACTCCCAAAGCCATTGTGAGGATAAAATGACATAATATTTGCAATTTTTTTGCATAATTTATACCTCTAGCTATCATAGTCCTCCTTCTCCTCCTCCTCCTCATGTACTTCAGAATGAAAGTCAAATGAAGTTTTATATATACGTACACATGCATACACAACATTTTGTAAACTATTAAAGGTTAAATAGTTCCTCTTTGTTGCCTTAGATAATGAATCCAATAATAAAAACTCACATTTAAATAGTGCTTTAAGAATTTTTGTTGTTAGTAATTTTTTTCAGTTGTATCCAATTCTTCATAACCTTATTTCTTGGCAAACATAGTAGAGAGGTTTGCCATTATCTTCTCCAGCTCATTTTATAGATGAGGAAACTGAGGGAAACAGGGTTAAGTAGCCTACCCAAAGTCATACTGCTAGTAAATGTCTGAGGCCAGATTTGAACTTAGCAAGAAGAGTCTTCTCAGCTTTAGGCCTGCAAACCATTACCTGTGTTAACTAGCAACCTCACTTCACGAGCAATGAAGTATTTTTCCTCACAATAATCCTGTGAGTTAGGCACTACAATAATTATTATCACTATTTACAAGATTTTAATTGCCATTTTATGTCAGCAAAATGAAGTTGTGATAGATTTATTCATTAGCCAATCATTATAGAACCTGTAAGTGTTGCACTTAGGATTCAAATTCAGGTCTTTACTGATTTTACTGACATTAGTGTAATGCAAAATTCCAACTTTTAACAGTTCTTTTTTTTTTTAAACAATAAGTTCTATAGAGCCAAAACTATAGACTAAGGGACACTGGGCAGGAAGAACAACTTATCTAATTGTTACATTTACAGTTTGCTACTAACCTTTCTGCCTAGAACATATAAGGGTGATACATAATAGGAATGTAATGGGTCTGGGGAAACATGACATTAAATGACTGCTATGTGTCAGACACTGTGCTGGTGCCGAAGATATAAATTTTAAAAATGATTAGTTTCTGCCCTCATGAAAATTACAATTTCCTAGGTAGCAGACAACATATACAAACATATGTAAAATCTCTTCTATATTTATACATGAGTATGCACTTAAGTTAATATATACATAGTTGTGTATATTTGTATATATATGCATAACATTTGTATGCAAATGTATAACATTTATTACATATACTTACCAAATATATATTTCATATATATAATTTTGGGTGTATATGTGTTTTTGAGAGACAGAGACAGAGAGGGGAAGAGAGAAAAAACAGAAGACAGACAGAGAGAGATACAGAGAGAGACAGAAAGAGAGAGTAAGAGAGAAAGAGAGAGAGGGAGAGGGAGAGGGAGAGGGAGAGGCAAAAAGAGAAAGAGAGAGAAAGAGAGAGAGAGAGGGAGATTATACCCATGTTCTACATGTCCACAAGTATAGGATAATGTTATTTTCTATATTTTTTCCTCTTACACCTAAATTTTGATCAAATAAACTATAGCCCCCAAACAGGCTAATTCTCAGACAAGCTTTAAATCTTGGTAATGAGAACCTAGTATTTCTTCCCCCTTTCTAATGATTTGGATAGTTCAAATCTTCCTTTCTTTTTTCATTTCCTCTGGCTTCCTCTGGGAAAATGGTCCTTCCTCTTATTATTGAAATATTAATGATTGTCTTCTTTAGAGAAATGATTATTGTAGATACTGGTTAAATGTTTCTTGATGGATCATCTTAATAATACAAAACTTGTTTATTATTACTCTGTGGTAATTGTTTTCAAATTCAAAATGTGTATTCCAGAAGGTATCAGACTTCTCTTGGGGATGAATGGAAAGTATATGGGAAATGAATGATCAATGATAACGAGGGAAAATGGAAAGATTCCTTAATATTGCATTATAGGAAAACCTCTGCTAATGAAAACATAGGATTCCTGTGGATTCTGGATCTCTTGTAGTTCTGGAAGCTTTTTTTTAAAGCTTTTTTAAAATGCTACCAAACTTAAGCCATATTTCCCTTTAGCAATGTATTTTATATTTATTTTCTTCTTCCTTCTCAATATACTTTCCATTACTATATTAGAGGTTAAGATCTAATTTGTTTGATACTAAGTCTCTGTATGAACATTTTTGTTTTCCACTCAGGGGGAGCCATTTTTTTCCACATACTTTCTTTTTATATCATGTGAAGAAGCACCAGAGTGAAGGGCAAAGTGTCCTGTACAGAATACAGGATGTCCTGTCTCTGACTCTTAATACTGTGATTGTTGACAAATAACTTATCTTCTCCTAACCTAATTCCATAAAATGGTGATAATAGTACCAGAGGTCCCTGCATCACAGAGCTATTGTAAGAATAGCACAAGATAATTCATTTAAAACACTTATAAAATTTAAAGCTTTTTCCATTGTCTGATAAGATATATATGGGTTTGGGGGAATCATTACCTTAGTATCCACTAATACAAGCCAAATTAATTTATCAGTTAGATAGCAAATAGCAGAGATCTGAAGGCCTGGGATGCCAGATGTCTTACTTCATTATTAAATTAATTAGCTGTTACTTTGGAAAGCAAACACAAAGCCCTAGAGTAATGGGTCTCTAGAAGGATTTTTTAATGGGTTGAAGTGGGAAACCCTGAGGGTAGGATCCTAATCTGGGGAGTAAAAGGCATCAAGAGGGCAGCTCTACATCTCATAGGAAATACCAATTAGAAAGAAGATCCAAAGAAAACCTCTTTTACAATCTCATTTGCCGAGAGCCATCCCAATTCAAAGATCAGAGATGTCCTATAGAAGGAGGTCTATAAGAGATCCTATTCATGCCAAAAGTTGATTTCTTGGTGCAATTCTCATTAAAAACAAAACAAAAACATAACTGCTGAGCATATTTCTGAGTGATTCTGACTGCATTGAGGAAGTTATCTAAAAATGGAATGAGCAAATAACTCAACTCTCCATTATCAGAGGTTTTCAGGCAGAGAAGGGTTGATGACTTATCAGTAAAGCTTACAGAAGATTTCTGAGCAAATATGAGACATATATTCTATTATACTTCTTCTCTGAGATTCTAGACTTCTCTGATGGAGGATGGGGATAATAAAGAAAATATGCAAACCAAGAGACATGGGAAAGACTGGCCTGATATAGCATACTTGTGGGGGGAGTAGCAAACCTTGGAGAATCATGTCCCTGTGTAGGATGAAAGAATTACAGAGTTTGAAAGCTGAAAGGGATCTCAGTGGCCATTAAGTATAACCCATTCCTGAACATTCCTGGCAAGTAGTTCTCTAAGATCCACTTGAATTCAGTAAGGGGAACCAACTAACTCTCAATAGCTCATTTTACTTTTGGACAACCATGAATTGTAACAAAGCTTTTTCTTAGATCAAGTCTAAATCTGCCTCTATGACTTCCCTTACTGCTTCTGATTCTTTCTTCTGGGGCTAAAAAGTAATGGGCCAATTTACCACATGATAATCCTTCAGATGATTTGGGTAGCTATAAAATCCCAACATTTCCGAGGTCTCTGTGAATATGTGTATGTATATATGTATGTATATGTATTTTCCAGGCTAAAGATCCTCATTTTGTGTTTGTGGCAGCCCTCTTTGTAGTGGATAGAAACTGGAAACTGAGTGGATGCCCATCAGTTGGAGAATGGCAATCTACCTTTTTGGGGCATCTTTCCAACTTGTCGTGGATGCCTTCTGATGCCTGGAACTGCACATAGAACAGGGAAGAGCAAATTCTGGTTATTTTGCAGTTTTGCCTAGAGTCAATCTTGGCAGGCTGACCTTCCTGGACTTAAGAACACTGTAGGCTTAAGAATATCAGCGACAGTAAAAATCTAAACATATTGCTCTGAATTCACATTCTAAAACCTCAAGTTAAATTACAAATATTCATTTCATAGAATCAAGAGTTGAAAATGACCTGAGAGGTCATCTAGTCTAATACTTTCATCTCAATGAGGGGGAAGCTGAGATTCAGAGAAATTAAATGTTTTTCTTAAAACCATGTATGTAATAATAATGAATATTTTTAGAATGCTTTCAGTATGCAAAATGTTCTACTTAAAAATAATACTATTTTGTGATCCCAATATTATAGACGAATCAACTAAGGCTAAAAGAGGTTAAATTACCTTCTCAATCACTTGGTAATAAGGTGAAAAAGCCAGGAATGAATCCTTATGGGAGATAGTATGGTAGAGTGAAGGAAGCCTTTTGTTTGGAGTCAGAGGCTAGATTTAAATATGCCTCTGGTCCTCATGAGCTTGATGGCCTTATGTACATACATAAGCTACTCTGGGTTCCTATTTATCATTTATGGAATGACAGGCTCTTTTACCATCTTGTTTTTCATCCTCTGGAAATTCTCTAGACTATCCATGGTACAATGTCATACCCAGAACTGAATATAATTCTCCTTCTGTGAACTGGCCAAAATAAGTCAAGGTGGGACCACTGGCCCTTCTTCCCAACCTACTTTAAAAGGGTTCTTTGTGTTCTTCTATGTGGCCAAGCCAATGCAAGAATCACACTTTCCTGGAAATAAAATTAAACTTTGAAGTGACTGACATATAAAAAATTGCTCTGGAAATTGTGCTCAGATGTCTATTGTATTATATAGTTATGATTCATACATACATACATAGAACATGCTTTTTCTATACTGTCATCTTTCAAGCTAAAATGATACCAACAGAGATGTATTAGCATACACATTACTCTGATCCACTGAAAGGGAATAAGCTGTCACTAATGCTTGGGATAAGAGAAGGTTTTCCCTCATCTCAATGCCCTTCATTGAAAAAATAAAGATTTAAATGGTATTTTTAATCCAAATAATGCCTGTCACAAAACATAAAATTCCTCATTTAGAACTAAGTTAATTTTCTTTATGCCTCCTGCCTGCAAGTTTGGTTAGGTTGCAAAGCAGTCTGCTATAGAATAAGTGTACACAGGTCTCCCATTCATGACCCAATTCTCCATGGCTGCTTTTCCCTGCCTCAATGCAATCATGTTAATCTAACAGGCTGCATGTCTTTAATGCTGAAAAGAAATGGGTACTAAAGTAAAATAAAATAACCAGTGGCAATTTGTAAAAAAAAAAAAAAAATTATATATTTAAACTGAAGGAATTCCAAGAATAATTGAGAGAGGGAAAGAGGAAGGGTCTCTCCCATCTTTCAATGATTTTGTTATTATAACAAGAAAATTTGAAAACAATCATGTGAGTGGTAGAGTGCAGTCTAGTTGGCAAAAGGGAAATGCTACTACACTTTGTTGTATTTCTGCTGCTTCTCTCTCAGGGAATTCTCAGTTTAGTCATTCCCAATTATGTCCTTAAATCTTCCCCACAGCAAAACTTAAATTCCATTATTAAACTACTCTACACAAGGCAAACATATACCACTGTCCTTTTGTTTGATATAAAAAAGAAGACTGCTGAACAAAATTATTGGTATTTTTTCAAGTAATTGCATATATCATATGCATGGGAAATAGTTTCATGGACAATATTTGAAACTATAACTTGATCTACCAAAATATATGGCCTTTTATGGCCAATACTAAGTAAGTACAGTGGAACCTTATTCTGTTAGTATCTTCTGACCAGCTATATGATGCATTAGATAGATTACTAAAGAAGACCTGAGATAGAATCCTGCTTCAGACAGCTTTATAACCCTAATTAAATCAGTTAACATCTATTTGCCTCAGTTTCCTCATTTATAAAATAGTGGTAGTGGCACCTACATCCCAAAGTTGGTGTGAAGATCAAATGAGATGATATCTGTAAAATGATTTGCAAGTTTAAAAGCCCTAAATAAAATTTGTTTTTTTTAATGTTAACATAATTTCCTTTTGAATATCACCAGTAAAATCATGGCTTTTCTATTTAAATATTCATCAAAGACATAAAATTAAAATGCATTATAAAATACATTAAATAATATATTAAATAATATAATTAAATAATACATAAAAATAAGTTGAGAACATAGGCATGAAGGTCAGTAATGATTAAAATTCTCTGGTTAGCTTAAAAAAATTAATAGTAAGTATCTAGATTCTTTGCTGGTTCCAGAATTGAGCAAGAAGAAGAGAATGGACTACTTTAAGGAAAATGAAAAGTTCTTTAAATAGCATTAAGATTTTGGTATGTTCCAGTCTTTCATATTATTTGAATTAGTCCTCCAAATGCTCCCCATTTCCAAAGAAGACCGCTATGGATGGCCTGTAACTGCTTTTCTCTGAGAATAACACTGAGTTCCAAATTCTTTCCTTCCCCCACCTGTTTATTGAGAAGGCAAGCAATTTGACCTAGGTTATATATGAGCAATCATGAAAAATATATTTCCATATAACTCATGTGGTGAAAAAAAAAAACACTGGCCAAAAACCAAGTTTCAGAACATTATAGAACCTCCTAGATGAGGTTCATAATTATCCAAGAGGTTTTAAATAACCATTCAGTGGGGAAATGGATAAAGAATGATTATTGTCCAATTTTTAATATGCAGATATATAGAATTTATGTCTATATATATGTATATATCTTCTATAATTGGATAATTAGCTGGGCACAGAATTGAACAGCAGAAGAAGAGAAATTTGGATTTCCTTAAGGAAACTAAAAATTTTATTTTTGTGGAACCAATATTGTCCCCAAAACAAAGGCTTATCATTAAATTTCAATATCATATTGATTCTATATAAATATATATTTATTATATACATATATATAATATATAACAATATAGAATATATAATGTGATTTATGTGTGAATCATGGAACACCTTGCTCTCAGAAGAACTTAAGCTAATCTTCCAAAGGAAAATAAAGAGATACTAGGCTGACATGAAAACAACCAAAGCACATCACAATCAAGGAATTATATGAGAAAAGGTGGTAAAGGGAAGCTATAAAATAAATGGATGACTTAAAATGGGCTAATCATTTCCCAATTCATAAATGATCAAAATTTATTAACAAGCATATTTTAAAAGAAGTTATTTATAGTTACACGAAAAAATTCTCTAACTTACCATTGATTATAGAAACAGAAATTAAAATAATTTTGAGGTATCACTTTACATCTATCAGATTGATTAGCATAAGAGATGATGGAAATGACAAATGTTGGAGACCTTGTTGGAAAATCAAGATATTAATGCATTATTGATGAAATAGTGAATTGATTGTCCAAAAGAGCTATAAAACAGGCATACTCTTTGACCACTACTAGGTCTGTATTCCAAGGAGACAAGAAAATCAAAAAGAAAAAGAACTTAAATGTACAAAAATATTTATAGAACTTCCTTCCTGATGGCAAAGAATTGGAAACTGAAAGGATGTCCATGAAGGAATGACTAAGCAAGTTGTGGTATATGATCATGATGGAATACTATTGTGCTACAAGAAATGATGAGCAGGATACTTTCAGAATACCCTAGCAAGAATGACATGAACTGGTATAGAGTGAAATAAGCAGTACCAGAAGAATACTGTACATAGTAACAACAGTTTTACAGGATGATCAACTGGAAATGACTTAGTTATTTTTCCCAATATAAAAATCCAAGACAATTTGGAAGAACTTATGAAGAAAAATGCAGATAGAAGAATTTTTTAACTTTATTTTTCTTGAGGGGAGAAGGGTTTTAGGCACTGTTTTCTTTTACAACATGAGTAATATGAAATATATTTTGCATGATTGCACATATATAACCTATGTCAAATTGCTTGTCTTCTCAATGAAACAGGTGGGGGAAGGAGAGAATATGGAACTCAAAATAAAAAATGTTAAAAATTGGTTTTATGTATAGTTGGAAAAATTACTAAATTTTAAAAGAGTCAATAATTTAGTGAGGTCAATGGACAACATGTCTGTACAGTGCATCTTCAAATTATAAAGCAACTACAATAAACTGCTTGGAAGGTATGGGTAAAGTCACACAGGATAAACAATCATAGATCAGCATTGATAAAGGAAAAAAAAATCCACATTGCTAAGACTACGGATGTATCATATTTTTGAATACATGGATATGAGCAAGAGATTGTAGAAGAGTCTAGAAATACAAAGGCAGGAACGAACACATTTAAATAACAACTTATTTTATTGAGGATTTTATATTTTGTTTTACTTTATTTTCTGGGGAGAATATCTGTTTTAACAGGATATAACTTGAGGAGGAAAAAATTAACAACTACCATGTTCAAGAAAGGTTTTAAGTAAGAGATAAAAACTGAGTTGAGCTTGAAGAAAGCTAAAGTGTGCATATGAAAAAGGACTGACTACATTCAATGCACAGGGAATAGCTTGTACAAAAGGACAAAAATGGGAGATAGAATTCAGAGTTGAAGGAATAGTAAATAGAGCAGTTTAGCTAAAATTAAGAATGAGAGGAAATTAATACACAATAGGACAAAAGCTTGGCTGAAGACTGATGGTGAAGGATTTTAAAGGCTATGCTGAAAAATTTGTATTTTATGCTTACAGGAAGTCGATAATGTTTCTTGAGCAGAGAAGAAACAAGGTAAAGTGTTGTACATTAGCAAGATTATTATGGTTTATGAGTCTTGGCTTTCCATTATTTGTCTGTTTTACATATCTAAAATACCTTTCACATTTTAAAGCACTATATAAATGCTAGCAGTAATTGTTGTTGATGTTCCATTAGTCTTCTTTGAGTCCAGAGAATGAACAGGAAATGATTGAACATGGTAAAGAAGTGAGATAAGTATAGCAAATATTTTTCAGATGACTAAATTTTTTTATATATCTGTAGATTTTCTTAAAGTCCATTTGTAATGTTCTATCCATATGATCACTTGTAGACAACAGAATTTGATCCCATATCACGTAAAGTATATGCATGGGTCCCAATGAAGGATATTCAGATGCTAGGGGTTAGATGACAACATTCTGAAGGATGTCACAGGAGCACAACGTCCCTTCCAAGGCAGGGTCAGGGCAAGATTCCAATACTTTGGAACATCATTTATTTCTACCACTGAACTGAAAACTCTGACAAACATGACTGCTCTTTTTGTTTACTGGAGCTATTCTGTTCCATTAGGATAAGCCAACAGAGATAATAAAAAGTTGGATAGCTCTTTAATATGGATGACAATTAGACTTCTTTTAAATTAGTATAGCCAAAGCCTGGCATTTTATGCTTAGAATGTATTTCCATGTTTATGAGTTCTCTGTTTATTATTTAATAACTAGAGACTTGGAAGTCGGCTTACTGTATAATTTCCCTTTTGTGGTTTCTATGACTACTCTTCCTTTTATTTTGATGAATACATTGTAGTCAGGCTTGATGCTGTTACCTCAGTAACCACTTTTTTTTCTCTGTTTCTTGTGGAAATTCAGAACATCCTACCAAAAACACAGCCCTCCACCCCCCAATTTGGTTCCTGCAGGCATTCAAAGCAATATCACATGTATAGTACTCTCATTAGTCCCTTCTTTCATGCACATTTGACATGTTTTTAATGATCTTTCAAGTTTGTTTAAAAGCAATAAAAAATGTGTAAATCCTACATCCAAATAAAATTAATAAAGAAAGAAATGTTCTTAATTAATTTATACAATAGTTATGCCATTAATATGATGTACAGAATTTTGGTTAAAATGAAGATAATGTAAATCCTCCTGAAATTCATTTAAGTTGTCCTCAGATCATCAACTATAGTCATCAAAACTTTTCTGAAAGTCTCATACAACTACACCAGTATTTAGACAAACCCATCTAATGCTGGAGGTATTTTGAAGTAGGATGTTAAGCACCCATGACCATTCATGGATTGTCAAACTAATAGGCTAGTTACATTATATAGTTTAAAGAATGTAGGATTTATCAAGGATATGAACAGTCAGTTTGTGCTATCATCAACAAACATAAAACACCACAAGTCAGTAATAAAAGAGAAATACAAGTTAAAATATCTCTGAGGTTTCACATTCTACACATTAGATTTGTAAAAAGAAATAAAAGGAACATTAAAAATTGTTGGTGGGGCTGTAGCACATTAATCTATTTTTGTTGTAATGGTCCAGGCATTTTGGAAAATAATTAGGAACCTCAAAAGTCACTTAATTTTACATATACTTTGACTAAACCACCTTACTGCAAGGCTTATAACTCAAAAGAGATAAAGAAAAGAATAAAAGGAGTCATATATAGAAAAATATTTATAGTTGAGATCATTTTCTGTAGTGGCAAAGATTTAGAACTAAAGGGAAGCTCTCAGTAGAGGATAATGAATAAATTATGGTATTAAATTTAATTGAATATTATTGAAATTTCAATAATTTGGGGACAGTTTCTGAGAAACCTGGAAAAATATATAAATTGATGCAGAATTAAGTGGGTAGAATCCTGTGAGATAAATGTAAAAATATTTAGACTTAAAAAAATTCCAAAGGACACATTGAAACATTATGAAAGATGATTAATTCAAAGTGAAAAATGAGACAAATATTTACTCTCATGGACAATATGAGGATTTGTGTTTCTCCACTGTTTATATCTAATGAAAGCATTTTATTTTTCTTTCAGTTGGGAAATTAGAGGTAGAAAATCTAGTAATGGGATTACCAAAAGGAAAAAAGAAAAAAGAAAGAGTCAAATTTGCACAAATGAGTGCATATTTTTAAAATACAGAAAATGAAATGAAAGACAGTAGAAAACACAAGAGCAGCTTTAAAATTAACATGTTAAATTTATTTTAAAAGCAATCTATTTATCATTTCGATTTGCAGCTTCCCATTTAGCACTCTTTTTCTATTCTATTTCATATATGGAAGGGCTCACCTCTTATGGTATGATTATTTTCAGAAGTTTAAAAAAGATAAAGAGATAGGGATGGGGGACAGTATTTGTGGTCAGATGACTTGAATTTGAATCCTGTCTCTAACATCACAAATGCTTCTATTTCTTTATCTATAAAAAGAAAGGGTAGGGTTAGGTGGGTTTTAAGAGTGCTGTTTAATGTCCCTGAATCAATGGTGCCATAATTATCTTGGGAAGGAATTTAAAAGTTATGAGTTTAGCTCATGGGGTCTTTCTCAATAGAGGTCTTCAAGAAAAGGCTGGTAGTCACTTATGGATATTCTTTTTTAAAAGAAGACGTGATGGGGGTGTTGTTTGATTTTTATTCATTTATTTTTTGGGGGGTAGAAATCAGATGGCACATTAAACTGAACATATGACCACATGACTGTAGGCTTGCCACAACTGTAATCTATGCTTGTACCTAAATGAGAAAATTATTAAAATATTTTGAAAGTTAAGTTTTGGAGTAGATGGTCAATGATGACCTTTCCATCTCTAAGTCCAGACAAAAGCTCTGGTGTGTGTGTATGTGTGTGTGTGTGCATTTTATACATGAAGAATCTTTTTTTATATGTAGGACAAATGCATGGAATTTCTAAGTCTTACTCAGACCTAATATCTGGGTAAAATGGAATAGTAGAAAGATTTCTGTGTTTAAAGCTAGAAAAATTGAGTTTAATTCTGAGATTTTCTATTAAGGGATAGGTCAATTAATTGTCTGAGAGCCTGCACAACTGTGTATCATAGCATCTGACAAAGTTGCAGGGCAGCCTTTGCTGACAGGTGTTGCAGACTGGGAATGAGATAAATTGGAGGCAGAGGGAAGAGGAGAGAGGTCAGACAACACAACTGCCTCTTAGTCCAGAGGTCAGAGAACTGCCTCTCAGTCTCCTTGTATCATCTTGTCACAAGAGGAGAGCCATTCTGGGTTGGACCTCCAGCAGCCACTGTCAGGTGGCCCCCATGAATTCCAACAGCTCTCCCATGTATTCTAACACTTTTCTATTTATTAGAAGCTGCTGGAGCTTGGACTAATCAACCAACCTCCTAGAATCCCCTTTGTTAAATGTAGATAATTAAGCTTATATGTAGATATTATAATGTAATAAAATGTAGCTAATGTAATAAAATGTAGATATTAAGCTCAGATGGACCATGTTAGAAACTGGAACTGTTAATAACATTTCTTCTTTTCTTCCTCTTCCTCCTTTTATTCCCTCCCCCCATATCTTATAATCAACAGAGTTCAAACAGAAATAGCTTGTTTTTTCTTTTGTGCATAATTTTTAATTTTGGGTGGACTGGAATCTAGGCAACACAGTGGATAGAAAGGCAGGATTAGAGTTCAAATCAGAACTCAGAAACTTACTAGCCGAGTGACCCTGGGCAAGTTACTTTGTCTTGTTTGTCTTAGTTTCCTAATCTGTACAATGAACTGGAGAAGGAAATGGCAAATCACTTCAGTATGTTTTCCAAGAAAACCAAAGACAAGGTCACAAAATTTGGACACTACTGAATAATAACAAATTACAGAGGGTGACACAAATTATTTCCTTTGCCTTCTTTTTGTATAAATAAAATTTTGACATATTAACCTATTTTTCTGTTTGTACAATGAAAGGAAATGTCACGACAATTCTAGTACTAATCAAGATAAGAGGGAAAAATATTTACTTCATTCTTTTTCCACATGGTTTTGATTTCTCCTACTAAAGCTATATTCTGCTTTTTATTCAATATTCAATGTTCTTTGCAGGTATGAATATTCATTTTGGTAACTTCTACGCAGATACTGTTCTTGGATTATTATAGGTCTTGGTCATGTCAAGGGGATTGTGAGCAGTTTTATATAGTGATAATGTCTCCAGCTCCAGTACAGTTTATTCATTTAATTCTCAAGAATATTTTGGGAATTGCATTTATTTTTTCATTCTGAATTTAACAAATACCAAATAAAATTGTTCATATACATAATAAAACAAGAGAAGAGAATTATTCATGAAAATGTGAGTGATCATAAATAGCTTGTTTTTCTTTTTAAATATTTAATAAATTTAACATGTAGCTTTCAAAGTTGGTTTGTAATTCTTTCTGGTCTTCAGTTCTCTTTTCTGCATTAATAATGCATTTACAGAGTATTTGAGGGGTTCCATATGTAAAATTGAAGATCACTTTATCTTCACAATAACCCTGGAAGGTAGGGCCTATTATTATTCCTACTTTATGACTGAGAAAACAGAGGCTGACTGACTTGTCCAGGATCACACAGCTGGAAAATATCTGAGAAAAAAAAAAAAGTTTAACTAAGGTCTTTTTAACTCCAAGTCTAGCACTCTATTCATTGAACCTTTTTTCTTTTTTTTCAAATTTCTTTTTTTCTTTCCTTCCTTCCTTCCTACCATCTCTCTCTCCTTCCTTCTCTCCCTCCCTCTTTCTTTCCTTTCTTCCTTCTCTCAAATGTCCTTTTCCCATTCCCCTATCAACTTTTCATCAAAGGGAGAAAAATAAAAATAAAATTCTTGTGTAAGATATACATACTGAGGCAAAATAAATCCCTATATTGGTCATTTTAAAACTAAATTTTACTCTGCTCTTTCAGTCTGTCACCTCTCTGTTAAGAGAATATGTATATATATATATATACTAATATTTCATCAGAAACCCTGTAAAATTTTGATTTGCTACAATAAACCTTTGAGTTTTTTCTTATTTAAAAAGTTTAAACTTAAGAAACATCAAATGAAATGAACATTTTCATTGACATTTTAGAAGAGATTCACGCATGAAACTGTGAATCTGTATTGTGCATGTAAATTTAAAAGTTGCTCTGCTTATTGGTGATTCCATCAGGTCTTCCTTCTATTTTCTTCTCACTTTTTTCTTCCTTTTAGGCACCTTATTCCTAATTTTCCTCTTTTACCTTACCCTCCTTGAGTCTTTGGGAAATGAAAAAAGAAAAGAAAAGGAAATTCCTTTTAACAAATAAATATTGGCCATGTCCAAAAAGGTAGACCCCATTCTACATTTTGAGTCTATCATTTCATTATCTGGAGTCAGAATAGGGCCTTATATTGATCAGAGTTCTTAAGTCTCTCAAATGTGTTTCCTTTTTTATCATTCTCTTGTTCTTGCATAAATTGTTCTCCCAGTTTTTCTCACTTCACTCTGCATGAGTTCACAGAAATCTTCCCAGATTTTCTGAAAATATTACTATAGTTTCTTACTATGCAATAATTCCATTTCAATTATGTGGGGTTTTTGTGTTCTGCCATTCCTTGACTAATTAGAAACTTTTAGTTTAGTGTAGTACTTTTTTGAGCATAATTCCTATTTACTTACCTAAATGGCTAGATTGCATTAGTGTGACCTGTTTCCCTTCAGACTTTTCAACAACTGTCATTTTATTATTTGGTTTTCTTTGCCAATATAATGGCTTTGGGGTGAAAACATAGTTTCTTTAAGTTGCATTTCTTTAATTACCAATGATTTAAAACATTTTTTCATATAGTTGCTGATAACTTGAATTTTTTCTTTGAAAACTTCATATTTTAGAAAACAGAGTTGTTATTGATATGATTATATCATTCTCCCCACCATTTATTTTTATTTATTTATTTTTTTGCTAAGGCAACTGGGATTAAGTGGCTTGCTCAGGGTCACACAGCTAGTTAAGCATAAGAGAACATTTGAACTCAGGTCCCCCTGACTTCAGGGTTGGTGCTCTATCCACGGTACCACCTACCTGCCACCTTCCCATGTTTTTCAATAAGATTTAGAAAGAAACAGTCTTAGGACAAGTGACTTACTACTATTGCACTTGTGTATTTAACATTGTAAAGACTATTTTTACAACTTGATAAAATAACATGTTTTGATGATGGTGCTGGTAGTGATAGTGACTGCAGAAGCAATGATAGCAGTCGGCAGTTAGGTGACAAAGTGGATAGAGCTTCAGACATAGAGCCAGGAGAAATTGAATTCATAGTCTGCCTCTGCTACCTATTACCTACTTGACTTTGGAAATTCATTAGACATCTCAGTCTCAGTTTTCTCTTCTGCACAAGGTTGGGCTAGCTAGCTTCCAGCTGTAAATCTATGAACTTTCAGTTATTACCATATTATTTTTCAATCATTCTCTCAAGTCTTTGGATAAGTAATCTTTAAGCAGTAGAGGATTTGGAGAGAATAAGAATTAATTAAATTAATTTTAAAATTATTTAAAATAATTTAAAATTTGACAGAATTTTGAGGGACAAGATATAATAGAAGACTGAAAATTACCATATACCTTGCACAAACCTAGCACAACTTGGAGCTTCAGATGGAAGGTTATTTGAATATTTTGAAAATTAAATTTTGAAGAATTCCTGCTCATTAAATGAAAGAAAATATCACCAGGTAAAAGACCCTGTTTATAGTTCAATTAGCTTCTCATTGAATTGTAATTGCATTTGTGCTGATTTTTCCCCATAGACAACATTTTTGGATGAACTAGATGTCAGGATTTTATATGAACAAGACATCTTGGCAACCTAGTGTTTTAATTTTCTTCCTGGAGATGTCCTCCTTCATTTCCTTTCTCATATTTTGAAATCAATATTGTCATCATTATAAAGAAATCAAACTGCATAAGTAGGAATATTTTCTTTCGGAAAGCCAGAAATCACAAGTTCACATCCAATAAACCAATTGCTTTAGTTTTTGTTTGCTAGTGCATAATTAAACATTTTTTGGGTCACATCCCATTACTCTTGGATTTTCCAGAACAAAATAACACACATAATTGTAATGGAATTATTGCAAAGTATGAAACTGTAGTGATATTTTCAGAGCAACTGTCATTCAGAATTGCTACCTCTTAAATTTAAAAAATGAATATATTTTAACATATGCAAAAGAACCTGTCTGTTCATCCCATACTCTACTGCAAATGTCATTTAGAACATGCTTACCTCTCCCTCAGGTGCTTGGGACTCAATGCAGTTTATGAGAAACTAGAAGTATATCTGTTATTTTCCAAGGAATCTTGAGATATCTAGTCTCCTGGTAGTAAGGCAAAGGATTTGTCTAGAACACATCCTCTCAACTCTTCTTTCTCAGCTTTCAATGCCTTCTTTTTAGGAAGCCACAGCTTAGATCTGCTTCTTAAGAACACCTGGTACCAAGTCTCTTTAGATGCCTTATTTCCATGAAACTCTCTCTTCATCAACACATGTCTTCTTGCAGAGGAAGATGCATTTCTATGCAGGAAACAGGATCTCCCCAGGGCTTCAGGGAATGCAGCTGCTTACTCTGAACCAGAATTCTGAACACATACCGTTCAGTGAACATTGTTCATTGTGAACACACTGCTCTTTTCCCTAATGCATCAATTCCATCTGACACTTTATCTATGCCCATATTAGACTTCCCACATACATTTCTTCTTCTTCTTTTTTTTTTTTTAAGAAAGAGTACAGATTTTAAAATCAAGAGATCTAGGTCTAAATCATGCCTCAAATACAGTCACTAAAGCTCCTAAAGACTCATGAAATAGAGATAATAATGGCACTTGCCTAAGGACTACTGAAAGAATTAGACAAGCTAAAATATAGAAAGTACAAGCCTTTAAGAACTATGCAAATGTTTATTAATATTGTTGTTGTTAGGCTCAAATTCCCTTTTTGCCAGTGTTGTTATAAAGGAAGAACTTTTTAAACCTTAAACACCAGGTTGATATGGAACTGAGAACAGGATCTGGAGTTGGAAGGCTTGGCCACAATCCCAGTGCTGATCCTCCCTGCCTTTATCACCCTGAACAAATCCCTTCATCTCTATCAAGGTCATTTTCCTCAACTGTAAAAGGGGATCGGACTAGTAGACTCTAATATCACTCCCATCTATAAACCTTTGATCATAAGTATTCTAGTACTCTAGACATAGGAATTATTATTATTATTACTGCTGCTTCTGCTAAGGAAAAAGTTATCTTACTCCTCTTGGAGGTCTTTGCTCCAAGTCTGAACAACCATGGGAGACTACTAGAAATGTCAGGAAATTTATGGGCTTCCAAGAAAAGTTGACTTTGACCAATGCAATGAGGAAAAGACTAGAATTGGAGTCAGAGAAGCAGAGTTTCAGGTTTGATCTGTCCCTAGTGGGTTATTGGGAGAATCAAATAAGATAGTTTATGCAAAAATGCTCTGCAAACCTTAAAGCACTATATAAAAGATATTATTATTGTTATTTCCTTACATGGACAATAAGGACTCTATGGTTTCAACCTCTAATTGCTCATCCACTTGGAACTAATAATCCCCTTATACTCTAAGGTCCTTGAAAGCAAGTGCCATTTTTTACCTTTCTTTATTTCTCCAGTGCTTAGCACAGGGTCATGCACACAGTAAGCATTTAGTAAATATTTTTCAACTAACTTATCCTTAATGACACTTATGTCTCTTGCTTCCAAATTCATATTTGCTAAAAGCTAAAAGAGATGAACTGCCTAATGTTGTATACAGAGAACTGGATTTGCCAGCTGGAGACCTGTAGAAAACTCCAGTCCCTCATCTTAAAGAGTTGTGTGACTTTAGATAAGTCATTTAAGCTCTGAAAGTTTACTTTCCTTAGCTTTAAAATAAGCAATCATGTAGGTACTTAATATGAAATATGAAAGAATAGTTAGAGCAGACTAGAAATGGAGAATAAAATCATTGAATAAATTATACATTGCATATGTACATATACATGCATCTAGCATAAATATAAACTGATTAAATACAAACATATACAAAGTACTATAAATGCAAGATAATTTGAGTGGGAGAACATTAGTAACAAGGAGATGAGGAAACAATCTTTTAAAAGTATGTGCTGAAGCTGAATCTAAAACGAAGTAAAGGCCTCTATAACATGGAGGAAAGGAAAGAGTGAATTTTAGGCATGTAGAATATGGCCAGAATTTTGGATAGGAGGAATAGGGAGAAGGCCAGCATGATTGGATCCCAGAATGTGGCCAGGAGAGCCATGTCCAGTGAAGTTAAAATGAATGGTTCAGGCCAGATTGTATAGTTCTTTAAATTTTTAATAAGAGAATTTATATTTTATCCTAGTAATAGGAAGCCACTGCAACTGGTAAAGGAGTCACATGGTCAGATCTACATTTAAAGAAAATTATCTTGGTAGCAATGTGTAGAATGGACAGAAGTAGAGAGAGACAAAACTGGGAAAACATCTAGAAAAAAAAATCCAGCTTCATATTTATGGAATGAAGCACTAAACCCTGGCTCATCACTTTATAAATGTACACTTCTTTCATCTCCAGAGAAAACAAAGTACAGATACTCAGTTGCAAGGCCAATTTCTGATTTATCCATATATCTTCTCAAGCACATTGGGACTGTGTATTACATGTGGTAGAGAAATTCATGGATATTGCATGAATGAATGAATTCACTGCAATTCTTAAATAACATCAAATATACTGCCTAAGAATGATAGCATCACTTTTTAAACAGAAATGACCACAAGTATTCATACTATAGTATTTTAACTGATATTTTGTCATTATCTGCATAAATCAATCAGCCAGTAAATATTAAGTACAACTATATCCAAGGGGGCAGTTTGGTTACACAGTGGATAGAGAACTGGGCTGAGAGTCAGGAAGATTAAAACTCTACTTCAGGTCAGACACTTATTAGCTGTGTGACCCTGAATGAGTCACTTAACACTAACACTTAACTCAGTTTCCCCATCCATAAAATGAGCTGGAGAACCATTCCAGCATCTTTGCCAAGAAAACCCCAATGGGATTCAGACACAACTGAAATATAGACAAAGAACATACAAAGCACTGGGGTTATTAAAAACAAACAAATAAATAAATCTCCAATAGGCCCTATCTTCCAGGACTTTATACTCTATTAGCAAATGGACAACATATTCACAAACAAACAGATAAGTTAAATACAAGATAATTTTGGAAATCCATTGTCACAGGCACCAAACAATGGTATGACAGACCACTCTTCCACTTAGATTTGTGTCAGGTTTATATGTACTAACATCCATCACTGCCTCTTTAATATGTTCTAGTTGTGTTGGTAGCAGTATGTGGAATGATAGAGTAAAGGGCAGAAACTTGAGTGTTGAGGCAACAGGGAACAGGGAATTGTGAGCAGGAGTGACATGAATAGATTTATGAAAACAGAATAAAGCACGGTTGAAAAGGGGAGAAAAGGTGACGGCTTGACTTGCTCATGAACTGGATTTAAATGAGATAGAATTATACAAAGTCTTCTGCCTCATTCTCTCTTCCAGTCATCCAAGTCCAGTGGCAAACAAAAGTGAGGATGACTGGAAATGGCCTGAAGTGGATCATGGCGTTTTCAATGTCTGACCAAGCTCTAAGCTCTCCCCAGAACCTGCTTCAGCAGCACCCATGGCTGCTGGAAAAAACAAACATACTGTTCATACTGTTTTCGTGTCTTCACATGTTTGTAGTAGATGCTCCTAATTTACTGACAGGCTTCAGGCCTGTTGATCACCCTCAGCCTGGTTTTACCCATCTGCTGAAATTGTTCTTCAAGAAACGACTGCTTCTTGGAGCCACAGGTGAGAATTGAGTGAGGAATGGACATCAAAGGTAGATGAGCAGTCCTGAAAAGGACTTTTCAGGACTCAGAAAGCCTTCACACCACAGCTACTAGCTCTCCCTAATCTACTCCAGAACCAAGCGCAGTACTCTGTACACAATAGCTACTTAAATAAAAAAATAATGAATAATAGACATGTAAAAGTAAACTGAGTGGACTGGAGGGAAGGACATAATGAAGAGAAAAATGTTGACAAGCCATGATAGGAAAGGTGTGCCCCTGAGCAGCTGAGTGGTGTTGTGGTCAAAGGCAAGGGGAGAGGTACTAAGCTCACTTTGTGTCCTAGGATCAGAGAAAGGACAAAAGAATGGATGTATCTGAGAAATGTAGAGAAGTGAATCCTTTGGGTCTCTTCTATGTTTTAAATTCTATGATTTCAATGTTTTTTGCCTTTCTTTGAACCCCTACTTTTGAGCTATTTAGTAAATACTTATTGACTAAACATTGAATATTTATCCTCTATAGAACACTGTCAACATAATCTCTTTCCCCCTATTTTTGCTACTATTACTGCTATTACTACTACTACTACTACTGCTACTACTACTACTACTACTACTACTATTACTATCATTACTACTACTACTACGACTACTACTAGCAATACTATTCCTCTACTAAAACTACTATCACCACCACCATTATCTTGAAATTTTTCATCCAAATTGAACTTTTTGTAAGATGTTTTAAAACTGACAAATATAGGTGGTTTTATTACACTTCAGCTCTCCATTCCTGATAAAATGCTTGCTTTATTAACGGTTATCAATGGATTGGGGAAAGAAAGAAAGAAAGAAAAAAGAATCTCTATCCTCAAGGACGCTATCCCTAATAATAGGGCAGCTAATGGGGCCCAGTAGACATAGTGCTGGGCCTGAGTTCAAATGTGACCTCTGACACTTACTACCTGTGTGATCCTAGGCAAGTCACTTAACCATGTTTGCCTCAGTTTCCAAATCTGTAAAATGAGCTACAGAAGGAATTGACAAATCATTGTAGTATCATTGCCAAGAAATCTCCAAATGGGATCACAAAGACTTGGAAATTCCTGAAAAGACTAACAACAATAAACTCTTGGTAAAGTATATTATATATAATAGGCACTTGCTGTTTGATTAAGTGATTTAAAGAAAATATATCAAAAGACAAATCTGAAGGTTCTATGAAACTGAGTAGAAATTCATATTTCGCCTCAATCTAATCTGCACAATCTACATGAATCCAGCATAAAGTAGATACTACACTAAGCAACAGAAGGCCCACACACATTTTGGAAAGTAAAACCATTATTTTAAATACTGTAACATATTGTCCTACAAGCTGGCTCACCAAATGAACTTGACTGATGACTGAAATCTATGCAAGATGCTTTGCAATATTTTAAGAGTTTGGATGCTTAAATTTTTATTTTCATCTTGAAGTTCTCCCCTCACCACATGGAAGCACTGAATACAGATTCCCTGGGGCTCCTGATCAAATCCTGCTTGTAGATATTGCATAAAAATAATTTCAGTTCACATACTTGCTTATCTCTCCAATTCTTGCTTTTTTTGAATTATTTCTTGTTAAAGGAAGAAAAGATTTCTACTTGGTCTTATGTTTCTTTCTGCAGTGATCCAGAAAGTTTCAACTTTTAGTTGTACTTGACTCTGAATCCCTCTGTGCTAAATAATAGATGCAAGACAATTATATGCTAGATGTATTAATTATTCATTTTGATAATTTGAATTGATTTAAAATACATAATATCATTTTCTATTAAATTTCAATAAGACTGCCAGAATTCCATTAAATATCAAATTACGATCATAAATTTTCATTGAGATATTTATATAGGAAATATAAATCTCTCTTTAAGTCAGTGATTTAAATTATCCATTTGCATGAGTGGCCATGAATGTGGCTCCTATGCCCAGCACCCTTATTAACTATGTGATCCATTAACATTGTGAGTCAGCTGATTTCCTTATCCTAACCATAAATCTTTGCTTTGATAGTATTTAACATAATCAAGGAGGGAAAGACATGACATCATCAAATATATCTATAGATTGCGTGAAAGGGACCTAGGTTCTGGTTTAAGATTAGTTGCTTATTCTTCATATAACCTTAGTGAAGCCACCTGCCCTCTCTTTTCCTTATTTTCAGAATTTTCTATTTTACTATTTACAAACCTGGTCAGTCAAGTGGTGAGAGAGGGAGATAACTGATCGATTGTCTCTGTGCTTCAGTGATGTTTCCAATATTTCAAGAGAACTAAGGGGGTGGGGGAAAACAAACATGCTGAGTGGACCACCCAATGATGAACTTAGGGAAGGTTATGGATATAGGATGTCAATAGCATGGATAAGTGGTATTTTTCATTGTTGGATACAGTACCCACATTGAAGAGGCTATCAAGTATTGCAGTCTTGGAACAAAATGGGGAGGGGGTATATTGGTTTCTAAAGTCTCTTCCTGTTCTAAATCTTATGACTATTGACTCAAATAATTTTAATGTTTAATTCAGATTTTTACATAAAAAATTTTAAACTATGGCTAGATCCAAAATCAAGCAGCACCTCACCTTCCAGTGAAGAACTGAATACTTACTCTTGACACATTCCTTTATTTCATATTACTTTAGAAGGCATGAAGGATAAAAAGAATTAAAAACATAATCCTCCTCCTATAGATGATTAAAATCTATGACAAGTTAAGAAATACTGAGTTAAGAAACAACAAAAAACTATATGATAAATATATCTAGAGTGTACATAATTAATTAATCAATTAGTACTAAGAACAGAGAGGAGGCATAAGGCAGTAATAGAAGAGTCACCAGATTTAATATTATAAGAAATAAATTCAAATCCTGGCCTAGATCTTTGAGCATGGATAAATTGTTCAATCTTGCTGGATTTCAGTTTCCTTATTTGTAACAGTCTGGGCAACATGATCTCAAAGATCTTTTCCATCTCCAAATTTCATTCCAAATTTCTAAGTGCGAGGAATTTAGATAAATGGGAGTTGAATGATTAACCTGGGGAGACTTCATGGAGGAAGTCTTGAAGAATTTGGATAGACTGAAGCAAGGTAGATGGCGCAGTGGATAGAACCCTGGCCCTGGTGGCAGGAAGACCTGAGTTTAAATCTAGTCTCAGATACTTACTAGTCATATGACCCTGGGCAAGTCACTTTACCCCAATTGTCTCCAACCAGAAGATGAAAAAGAAGAATCTGGATAGATCTTTAGGAAGAATGGTGTAAAAAAAAGAAATGGAGGCAAAACTACACTTTGAAAGATTTTGGGGTTGGACCTGTGGTCATAGGGAAGAGTAGCTGTGATACACAAAACTAAGAAGTTAGGTAGAGGCCGGATTTAATGGCTTTAGCTTTAGTTTGTTTTGAAATCTACTTCAGAAACACTGCAATCAAACCTCATATTTTCTCTGATGACACACAGGCAGACAGAAGTGGGTAGATAATTATTTTTAATTACTTGTCATTGTGCCGAGAGTATTTACAATAGCCAAGTACAAAACAGACAAGAAATTATTGAAGAAAATCAAGTTCATGAGATATGCCCTTCTTTCCAATGACATTGAGCCGTTTTTTTTTCTCCCAGGAAATATATTTTTTAAATGATTGAGTTGCCTTCCTATAGATTCTTCCTTTCCTCTACTCTTTATCCTCTTCATGTAAGTAGGCCATTTTTACTTATATATGCAGACTACAAAGGAACAAATATTATAAAGTGGGGAATTTGAAGTTTCCCTTCAAGGACTTAACATTGAAAACTCATGAAGTTAGAGAAGTCTTTGAACTTTGAGCACTTAGAGTCCTTTCCGACTGACAAATCTCTTAAAGAGACTGTGATAGAAATGGAGCAAACAAATGTCTATGATTTCAGCATCATCCTGATTTGATTCAAAAGCTTAATGATATTCACAGTATCATTTCTTCAAAGTGCATGAAATTTGTTGAGTGATTATTAATCCTTGTTTAAGAGAACGCAGGGGACCTACTCTATCTTTGCAGAGAGTGCTGATAGTTAACTAGAGGTAGTAAAGTATCCCCTGCACACATCTCTAGTTCAGTCTTATCATTGATGCTACTATGATCATACTCCCCCAAACAGCTTCTAGTAAGTCCCATCAAGCCCTACACAAAAGAACTCACAGTTGTTTTAAATTTTCCAAATTTAAAATATAAAAGATCAAGTCGTCACAGTGAAATATTAGCAGTTTCTTCATGATAAATAGGCACAAATGGTATCAGTTACAATTGTATGACCCAGTATGCCCATGTATAAGTGTATGTCATTAAGCATAATGGATGTCAATACATGAGTGTATTAATTGCTGGGCTGGGAATTTAGGGGGAAAATTAAATTTTAATCATGTGACTACAAGAGTCAGCACAGTCACCTTTGAAATTTATAAATAAATATCCTTTTCTTTATAATATCATTTGCTATAATCCTATAATAGTGCCTCTGGGTTAGAAACCTTGTAAAATAACACAGAAAGATAATATTACTGTAGTATGTAAAATAAAAAAGGCAAAGGAAAGTCACAGAGAACACCCTTGTGAGAAATAGAGGGAGAGAGGCAAATCTAATGAATTTTGTTTTCTTCCAGTATGACTAAGAATCATCTTCTAAGGGGAATTTACAGAAAGGCATGGGCAGAAATCATTCAGGATGAGAAGACATGAAGGGAAGCTGATTTTTCTCGATAAAGGGAACATTTCCTCTGATGACCTTATAGATCCATCAAAGTATATGTGAGGAATGAGGTAACATGCATTGGAAGCTAAAAGCTGGAAGGGGCTTTAGGCATCACAGCACCACACAGTTATAGCAGAAAGGGCCCACAGATGCCAGTCCTGAGAAAAATGAACTCAGATAATTTCTCTGGGTAATGGGCTCATAGATCCAGAGTTGGAAGGGTCCTGGCAGGACTATCTCCTTCCACAGACGGAAAAAACAACAACAGCAAAAATAACAACAACAACAAATTTGGCCCAGGAACAGGAAGTGACTTTCCCAGGGTCATAAGGGTGGAAAGTCAGAATATTTGGACCCAGGTCCTCTCACTCAGAAACAGTACTTTCATTGAAACTAGCATTTAGGGCACTCTCTCCCTATTAGACAGAAAATAAAATGGAGACCTCAGGGCAGGGACTGGCCTTTTTCAAAGCTTCAATACTTCTAGGTATAAAAACAAGAGAACTCAAACTTTCTTACATTTGGTCACAGAATCAGAAGGAAGCTCAGTAGCTAGAAAGTGGGTGTTCCCCTTGTTAGTCTCAAGACCCTTGGCACTTTCCAAAATTGAGGACCCCCATTTCAAAAAACTTCTGTTTCTTTGGGTTATATCTGGCGGGATTTATTTACATTTTATATTAAAACATTTTATATTATAATGAAAACAGCTTTAACCTCAAGGTTCCCTGAAAGTGTCCTAGGGATCCTGAGCCCATATGTTGACAATTGCTGGTCTAACATACTTGGAAAACTTATTCCCTCTATAATGTCTTGGCCATTTTTCTTCCAGTTTTGGTTTGAAGACCTCCAAAGGAGTGAAAGCCTGATTTACTCCTCAGCCAGTTCCTGAAGCAGCAGACCTACTTTAAGATAGCTCTGATTATTAGAAGTTGCCTAAATTTGCCTCATTGCAATTTTCACCTATCGCTCCTAGTTTCACAGAAGTTTAATTCTTCTTCTGAATGAAGTCCTCCAAATACTAATTAACTATTATTAAAAGTTTGAAATATCAACCAGGTTTCCAAATGATATTTTTACACAGTTATATTATAAAATCAGAATTATTCAATCAGTTCTTTCATGTACAAATTGAGTAGTGCTTTTGTCTGGTGAATGGAGGAAAAGACAAGATTAAACCACATGCCAAGGATCATCCAGTTAGTAAAATGTATTTAAAACGACTGTCCCAAATTTTCTCTTTTCCAAACTAAAGGTCCTTAGTGAGCACCAGTTGGGGAATCATGAGGACCTGAATTCAAATCCAGACTCAGACACTTAACATTTATTAGCTGTGTGACCTTGAACAATTGCTCTGGAAAATAAATAAATAAATAAAGATCCTTCTCAAGGTTCTTTTTCCCAGATTCATTGTCATGAAGTCCACAAGATAATAAGAACTATAATACATGGAGAATAACAATAGCACTTATGTAGTGCTTAAGGGTGTCAAAGCACTTTACAAATATCATTCCATTTAATTCCCACGACCTTGGAAAATGTGTACTATCATTATCCCCTTTCTACAGAGGAGGAAATGGTGGTTTAGAGAAGCTAATTTACTTACAGAGAGTCTAAGAAAGGATTTAAACACAGGTTTTCTTTATTCTAGTCTCGATCCTCTATCTACTATGCCATCCAACAATCTCAAATTGCTAAATGACCCTTTAGGGTCTTCTCTAGGTTTATGAATCAAGTAAGCCATCTCCCCCAGCTGAAGCATGTAGCTTTTATAATTCTTCCTATTGCTCAACATAATTATCTGCTTATCTTTAGCATATATCTTAATATCCCCATACCTATGAGCTCTCTGTATGATGGCATGGAGATTTTATTACTTAGTTCATTAGATAGACTGTATCTTGGCATGAAAAGCAGGTTTTCATGATTTATTTTTATGATAAATAAATACAAAATTCATTAAAAGTAAGGAGATCAAAAGTAAATGCAATGTATTGGGATGGCTTCTATAAGACATATGGAGAACTCTTTATTCATATATGCAAAGTGACAAATAAGTATTAAGTAACTATTATGTGTGAGATACTGAGAAATACAAAGAGACAGATGAAAGCCAATAATCCTTACTGTCAGGGAGTCTACATCCTCCTGGGGATCACAGAAGCCCTATATATAGTATATGAATAGCCAAGTAATGACCAGGCAACTTAAAGTAGAGTATTAACTGCCATGAATTAGTGCCAGGAGGAGGGACATCAGCAAAGCTCTCATATAGTAGATGATCCCTGAGTTGCACCTTTAAGGTACAGAATACTTAGAATGAGGAGCAGGAAAGCAGATGTCAGTGAGCAATGAGCACAAGTGACTATATTGGCTTTCCTTTGCATAGCAGAGAGTAAGATTATTTATATTTTGGGTACTTTACAAAGGACTCCTTTATTTGTCTCCTTATGACAGAATCTACAGATGTAGCCTTTTAAATATCAAGCTCCTTCTGATATTTGATCAATATATATCCACTGGACCATTCAGTTTAGATAAAATTTTGCAAGAATCTATACCAAATGGGGCAGCTATGTGGCACAGTGAATAGAGCACCAGTCTGAAGTCAGGAAGACCTGAGTTCAGATCTGACCTCAGACATTTAATGCTTCCTAGCTGTATGGCCCTGGGTAAGTCACTTAACCCCAACTGCCTCAACAATATATATATATATTGCATGAAATGAGATTTTTTTGTGGGTCTGTAATCAGTTTTGCCATGTTGGAAAAAAGAAAAAAAAAAGATGTACTAGGTGATTGGAAGATGAATTTAATATGAAAGGAGACAGAAATCCAAGACCACTGAACTAAGTGTCTAAGTGATCTAAGTGGAAGATAGAACCTTTCCCTAAAGAGTAATGAGCTGAGTTCACAAAGAAGGTTACTTTCCCAGAGTAACAAAGAAGGATCTCAGGTGAGAGATCATTCAACAGGGGTCCAGAAGCAAAGAAAATGAGAAGTGGTGGGTGAGAAGTGGTAAGAAGCCTATTTATCAACTTGATAATAAATAAGAGAGGTCTGCTGTTTTTCTGAGGAATATATATGTAATAGGACTATATAGAAAATCTCATGAGATTTGTTAAAATGGATATTAAAATGGATCTCTACCATCCACTTTAAGAAATTCCCATATGTCTAACTGATATTACTATAAGGAATCTAAAGGCATTTTAAGGGGTTTGAATCCTTGATCAAGAAACATCAGACCTTCTTAGGAGATGTTATTTTCTTCAGTGAATTAAGGATTCAATATTCCTGCTGTTCAAAAGCAAAGGGCAAATTTTTGAAGTGAACAGCTGGCCAAAAGGTCAAATATGGTCTTCAGTGTAAAAAAATCAATAGCTAAAAAGACCTTTCTTTAACACTAGAAACTTTTCCAATAATGGTGGTAAAGCAAGTATGTTCATTATTTTCCCTATTACATGACATATTACTAGATGTGCTGGATAAAGCAATAAATCAAGAAAACATCAATTAAAGGAATAGCCATAGGTTTGCAGGAAGCAAAATTATTCCTATTTAATTTTGATATAACTTTAAAAAGTTTTAAACATTCAATAAAACATCAAAATACTTTATATCTTCAGTAAAATAGCAGTATATTTAAATAAAACTTAAATGTTTCTATAATTACTAACAAAAACACAGTAGGAGCTAAAGAAATTCCATTTTTAACAGTTAATAAAATGTATGCAATATTTGTGCATTTGTCCTAAGGATGTCCTAAGGATTTGTCCTCAGGCCAGAAAATACAATAAGTGTGCAATATAACTTTTTACAAAGGATTAGAGGTAGGAATAGCTAGATGGTGCAGTGGATAGAGCACCAACCTTAAAGTCAAGAGGACCAAAGGACTGCAGTTAAGAGATAGAATGTTGATTTGAAGAATAGGAAACAGACCAGTATGACTGGAAGGAGAGTAAGGAAATCAGGGATAGTTAAAGCCAGATTGTGAAGGTCTTTAAATGCCAATGTGAAGAACTGCTATGTAGGAGTCACTGATGATTCTCCAACCACCTTTGAGTCAGCACTGAGCTCCAAACATCCTGTATCCAATCAACTCCTTTTTCTGTAAATTCCTTTATCACTTACTGCATATAATATTTCTTGGGGGAAGGGAGCCATACTTATTTGCTGTTTCACAGAATCAACTATGAAAGTTCTAGAGCAGGGGTTCTTAAACTTTTCCCACTCACAACCTCTTTTTGCCTGAGAAATTTTATTTGACTTCGGGTATATAGGCATGTAAAATATGTGCATAAACAAACATTAATTGATAATAAATCATAATTTGTGATCACCACATTCAGGTACACAACTCTACATGGAATCATGATACACAGTTTAAGAAGTTTTGTCTCAAAGGGTAGTAATTATGTCTTATAAGATTCTTTTAACTTGGTTATAGTTGCACAGAGAAGAAATCTTCTATAAATAACTTGAGCAGTATCTCAAACATAAGTAAATGCTTAATAAATGGTGGCTGACTGAACTAAGGAAAAAGTCATTTGCTTATATATGTGTATGTTTTACATGGTTATTTTCTATTAGATTGAAAAATATAAAATTACATTACAATATAGCTTTAGTTCATGGGCAGACATAGAAGGAGATAGACAAGAGTTGCTTAGAATGTGCAAAGATATGAGGCCAGGGGTAAGGCCCAAGGGGATTACACTATGATACTACCAGCAGACAATAAACTGGTCCTTCAGTAACAGAGGTGTGACTGGCCCCTCCAAGCATGTGTTTTGACAAACATATCCTCTACATTTCAACCCTCTACATCTGCTCCTTGAATCAGCTAGGTAGGCAGTTAAATGACACAGCTGATAGAACACCAAGCCTGGAGTTAGGAAATTTTATCTTCCTGAGTTAAATCTGGCCTCAGACACTTACTAGCTGTGAGACTCTGGTTAAGTCCCTCAATCCTATTTGCCTCCAGTTCCTCATCTGTAAAATGAGCTGGAGAAAGAAATGGTCACTTCCAGCAAATAACTTGTCTAAGATCACCCAGCTAGTGGGCACCTGATGGACAATCTGAACTCCTATCTCTTCACTTCAAATCCATACAGCTTCTTCATTCACATTTACTGCATTTTTTTATTCAATCCACATTTACATGTTATATGTGAAATCGTTTGTAAGGCAGTGAGGTACTAAAACAGAGAAAGATGAAGGACTATCTAAAGTTTCAACTGATATAAATGTCTTGGCTGGCTACAAGTGACATCTTATCCAAATCATAAGAGGTAGGGAAACAAAGACATAAAACAGTGGGAGTATCATTAGCTTCATTAGAATTGGCTTTATTCACCAAAGACAGAAATGCTGTTCAATTTGTACCTGAAGGAAGAATGCTGAATTATGCTTAGATGATACACTTGTGAAGAAATCCTGCTGGGGGCTTGCCAATAATGTGAGAATTATATTAACAGTAGTCTCTAATCTCTCTTAGTTATGGAAAGGACATATTCACTCATTATGACATGACTTAAAGTATTATGAAATCTGCTAAGAAAGTTGTAAAATAACATACAGCAATTGCCATTCTAAAGTACCTTCCTGGTTCACAGATTTGTTTTTATTGTAGTTCAAGTTAGTGCTGCTCTTTATACTAGGAGATTTATCAGATCTCTCTTCCCCAGGAACTCATATGTTTTAATCTATAACAGGGGGCTGGCTTTGACCACTGGTGCTAGTATGATCATCTCATTTTGGAGGACTATTCCAGTGGCTCCCAAAAGATGAAACAACTTCATATTATCATAGAATCAGAACTAGAAGGTTATCTGATCACCCTACTTATTTTGTAGATGATCAAGTAGAGGCCCAGAGAAGTTAAGGGCTTTGCCCAATATCACACAGCTTTTAAATTAATAGAGAGTCCCAATCCAAAATTAGGTCCTCCGAGTCAAAATCCAGAGCTTTCCCCTCTTTATGAGGTAACTGACTAGTAACCAGAGGCAATGAAGAACTCCAATTTATATATTCTTTCCAAGGTTAATTCAAAAGCATTATTTTGTAAGAAAACTCTTTTCTCTGATATCTCATTTGCAAGACAAAAGACTGAATAAAAATGAGACATAGATATCCAAATGCTATTTCTTGCAGTTTTTATTGAAAACTGCATATAAAATGCTACCTTTCCATCTGTCTCCATTCTAAATTCACTTTCTATTATGGGTTTACTTGTTACTCCTCCCAGAGACTAAGAAAAAAAATCTTATGGCAGTTGAGATTATATTAAAAAGAAATGGAAAACAATGTAGATTGGCCACTAAAGAAAAGCCTCTAGGACAACCTGCCCATTGGCTGGGTCACCATTGTCATGTGTAACACGCCCTCTTGTCTATATCTCACATCTCTTGTCTTCCTTCAAGGCTCATTTTTAGGCAAATTTTTGTTTTGTCATTTGTCAAGAATAGCAGTTCTGTCTCCTTTCAAATGATCCTGCAGCCCATATTTAAGAAGGTAAGGTCCATGAGGGCAGGGACAATGAATAATTTCTATTCTCGGTGTATTAAGTAGAGCAAGAGCTTGGGCACAGGGGATACTACCTCTTAATGAAGCCTTCTCTTTTCCTTTCAAATAACATTGTAGTTTAACAAACTTTATTTGAGCCACAAGACCTGGGTTCAAATTCTACCTCCATTACTTGCAAAACCTTAGATGGATCACATGATATCTTTGCGTCTCAGCTCTAAAATGAAGAGATGGGACCATATGGCTTTTAAAAGTTCTGTCTATAACTAAGCCTGTAATCCTATGTTCCTACTAACATTTTGCCCCTGACTTATGGGGACTGCCCCCTCAGCTAACAGTAGTCTTTCTCTACCCCTCCCCGCAAACTTTCCTATTTCTTTTGTAAATATTGAATACTTAAATCTCTGTGGTGTCTCTTCTAATAGAATATGAGCACTTTTAAGGAGGTGACTATCACTTTTGTCTTTAAAGTCCTATTGCCTGGAACTGCTCTTGGCACACTGTAGGCATTTAATAAATTCTTCATTGCTTAATTGATTGTTGTCTCCTTTTAACCGATTATGATTCCCCATTATTCACACATTCTAGCTCTGGGGATTGAAAATTTATTTTTCTGTCACCAGATTTTCTTTCTATTGTCAGTCAATTATAGAAATAACTTCTTGGTTTTATTTAATGGCTTCCATTCTAGCAGTTACAGATTTTGCCACACTAAAACCACAGCCACGGAGTGATATCTATAGAAATGGAAAGCAAAAGATAATTACCATGGTCATGAACTCTGCATTGAGTGAAAATTGTATCCAAAGGTACAAGAAATGCAGGCTGGCCTTAGATATGACAAAGTATGGGGGTGGGGGGAAGGGAGAGAGATAAAAAATAAATAAATAAATGAAACAGAAGATGTAAGAAATTTGCATTTTCTTAGTGAAACAATGACATTAGCATCATAGGGTAAACTTACTATTTCAGAAAAGACATTACCATATAGAAGATACATTGGAATGTGAGAAAGGGTGTAAAAGCATTTTATTTTTTGCCTTAAATCTGGCTAAGTAAAATAAAGGAGAAATATTGAGTAGTGCAAAGGGATCAATTTCAGCTTCTGGAAAATTTGCATTCAAATCTTCTTTGTAACCCATTGGCCTTAGGCAAGTCACTTAAATCCTTTGTACTGTGGGCAGCTCTTTTAGACTAGGGAGTTAATCCTCAATGTTGAGAGCAAAATCACAATTTCCATCCATCTCAACACAATCTCTCTCCCTACATTTTTTCTCTAAAAAAAAAAAAAAAAAAGATTAAACATTTTTCATTAATTTCTGCCAGTGAGTGACTCTCAAAATATCTGTAAATTTCTGCATGTATTCAAGGATTTTATATATTTTGAATCAGCTATTTATGAAATTAGAGGGGCTTCTATAGGTCTTCTAGGCAACACACAATCTCCCCATTATCTATTATATTGTACAATTTAAGAGTTAGATCTTTGGGTATTGAAGGTTTTTTGGTCTATTAAAATGGAAATATCCCTGGGAAAGGTGACAGATCAGGTGTACTATAGACCATGAACTCTCTGAGGAGATGGACAGTTTCACTTTAGTCTCCTAAGTGCTTCACCTAGGATAGTATCTTGCACATTAATGAATTAGTGAATAAATGAAAATATACTTATTAATCACTTGTTATTTGCCAAACAGTGTGCTAAGCTAAGGATACAAATGCAAAAGCTATCATACAAATAGGTTACATTTTAATGGCAAAAGGCATCTTCTATATAGGTTCTCACTTTAAGTGAATTCAGCTTTAAAGAATTTCAAAATAAATCCACACTCAAGAAAGATCTATATTAACTTTAATGTACAGTAGTGTGCTATCTCTGCTCAGCAATCCTTGGCCTCCCATTCTCCTAATTGAAACAAAACCAAACCTTCCAAGTCAAAAAGGAACAATGAACATGGGGAAAAAATGGCAACATGGCCACTAATCAGAGGCTTGATTTGAGACCTTCAGTGTCAAGAGTAGAGTATTTTTACCCTGCTTCACCAGCTTATAAATTGAAGCCCCTTCTGTTTGTCATCCTTCCCATCCCTTGCATGTCACCTATCTTGTCCCCTGTCTGGCCCTCATGTTTCTAGCCCTTCCCCTTCTTCCTTTCTAGCCATGTCCACAAGTGGTTGTCTATAGATCCACTTTTTAGTCACTCTCAAACCATGTGTCAGCCCTCTCCCTTTCTTCCCGTAAATAAAGGGCATTGGATTGGTTGAGTTGACTTGAACTCTAAACCAGCTCATTCTGTCATTGCTATCAGGAATAATGTAAATGCTAAAACAAGTCCATCCAGTCCCTATTATCAACCATAATCACACACAAAAGCACGTTAGTTTCCCCAGACTGTCTTGCTAACATACTTGAGACAATCTCAACAATCTCATGGCACATCTTGCTCACTTCTCAGATACAACACATAGGAGTTCGCCTTCACTAGGCCCCTTCCTAGCTCCTCCCTACCTCTTCCTAAACTCCCAAATTAAACACTTTTAAAATATTATCTCAAAAACAATCCTGTGAGATACATGCTATTATTATTCTCATTTTATAGATGAAGAAATTAGCAGAGAGAGGTTATGTGAGCATACAGGGTCACAGGGTCAATAAGTGTCTGAGATTGAGTCACTATCCATGGTGCTGAACAGAGGCAAGGCTGAAAAGGGTCAGTGGGAATGTCAAGATGCAGGATTCCAGGGAATCCAGAGCTCTAGCCATCACATTCTCTAGAAGTCATCTGTGGAAGGAGAATCAGCAAAAGGGGAGAAATATCTGAGGTGAGGAGGAAGATATCTATTCTATTAGGTACCTAATTATCTCCTTGAGTTGTTCTGAAGCTCAAATGATATATGAAGAGCTTTGCAAACTTTACTTTGCAACAATCACTATACAAGTGTGTTTTATTCTCTTTATGTATCCTTCTGACTGAGATTTGTGGCTCCTATCTAATGTTTGCTCTACTTTTGCAATTTTGTATCCTTCCAAAAGTCAGTTGAGTATTTCACTGAACACTTAATATTAAGGAATAAACTAAGCATCATCAGTGCTATTATTATTTTTTAGCTTTTTTTGCTGAGGAAATCAGGGTTAAGTGCCTTGCCCAGGGTCACACAGCTAAGTGTTGTTTCTGAGACCAGAATTGAATTCAGGTCCACCTGACTTTAGGACTGGTGCTCTATCCACTGCATCACATAGCTGCCCCAGTGCTATTATTTTTTTAAACAAAACCACTGGATTCTCATTTTAAATAACGATTCTAAGTAGATATTATAGTAGTGAATTGGTCTGATCCAGCACTGATTGAAAATAGAAGGGGCTTAATTAATGAATGTCAATTGTTTGCTCTAGTATTACTAGATTTGTTACAATGAAGTTTCTATTTAAATGCATTATTCAACTGATATTATTGATACATATTCCTCTAACTGGCTTACTGTGGTATTCAGAGTGGTCTCCAAAAATCATTAATGAGGAGCCTACCCCATCTGTTGCATAGGAAGTGATCCACAATTCACTAATAAAAAGGGCTGGATGAAGAAAATTCTCAACAAAGGTAAATTACAATATTTTCTAGAAAAATAACAGGTTAAGTGATTTGTCCATGTTGTCTATTCACTACTGATCATCACACAATAGGGATTTAATAAATGCTTGCTGAAGATTGTAATTTGAAGTTTTGATGACACTCTAAAGAAATGTTGATAGTATTCAAACTGAACCCTTCAGATAGGAAAGGATGGAAAACATTGATAATAAGTAAAATCACCTCAAAAGGTTCTGGGACACTTGCTAACCTTATATATGGAAATGTATTTACATTTAATTAAGGAAATTTTCCTGAAGGAGAAGAAAGTGCTATCAGGAAATCCTCAATTGTTTGAAAATTTGCCTTGGCAGCAACAGACAAACAAAACAAAACATAATCCAAGTCTTGTTGGAAAAGGGATCTGTAAAAAAGGATTTTTATCTAGGTGAGGATTTTTTTCTCACGAGCAGATCTATATCTGTTACTTTGGACTAAACAATCAGAGAAACTGCTTTATAATAGGTTCTTTATTTTTCTGTGTCAAGGAATTCTTGTGCAGCCTTGTGAAGCTTATGGATCTCTTTTTGTAATAATGTTTTTAAATGCATAAAATAAAATACATAGGCTTATAAAAGAGGCCAATCATACTGAAATAGTTCTCAAAACATTAAACAAGTTCACAGATGGCGACTTAAAGACCCCTGCTTTATAAGAACCTTATACCTTAAAGGGTCCCTGTGAGCTCAGAGACCTCTGGTAGTGTTATACAAATGGATATTTATACAATTTTTAGAGAAATGGATTCCATAATTTCCTTCAAAATAACTTTTATCAAAAGAAGTTTTTAATGCAAATATCTAATACTTCTGCTCAATTGCATTTGCAACTAATTTTCTGCCAGAGATATATCATGGTACAATGAAGTACTGGTCTTTGAGGAAATTTGGGGTTCCAATTCAGTTTCTCCCACTGATTGACTGGGCTATACCAGGCAAATCATTTAAACATTCTAGACCTAATCTACTCCTCTCTAAAACTGGAGTGATTGTAAAAGGTTCAGATGAAAAAAATGCAGAGCATTTTGTACATCTTTAATTCCTATACAAATGTGAATTACTATTATTCATTCCTTCAATATGCAATTGCCATGTGCAAACTTGGCAGATTAAGAGTAATTGAAAAATATAAAAAATCTGCATAAATCATTTCCCCTACCCTTATGATGCTTATATTCTAGTAAGTGGAAAAGACAGAAATAGAGATAATTATAATTTTTCTTTTTTAAAACTTTTAGTCCAAATCTGAGATTTCCTTGTTTTAGAGAACTCTCAGTAAGGAAGTTCCATCCCATTGAACACCATCCATTTTTTTTTTTAATAATTTAGAATCTTAAATAGAAGAGGGAATAGAATTTAAATAAGAGCCACACAAATAATATTCAGGCAGAGAACCCATGTATTCCTGATTCTGAGGCCTTCTATCCATTACTCATACCTCCCTCTATAATACATACTTAATATAAGTGAATTACAGATATAGAAAGTGCCTTGTGATTTTCAAGGAATCTTAGTGTCACAGATATGGAATAGAAAGCTATCTCAGAGGTTTTCATAATGTAACTTACTGGGGGCAGCTAGGTGGTACAGTGGATAGAGCACTAGGCCTGAAGTCAGGAGGACTTGGGTTCAAATCTGACATCAGAAACTTAATATTTCCTAGCTGTGTGGTCCTGGACAAGTCACTTGACCCGATTGCCTCAGCAAAAATAAATAAATAAATAATATAAATTACTCCTTCTTTCCTACCTCCCTTCGTAACATGTTCAATATATACTACAATAAAAATAGCAAGCTTCTCCTAAATGTTTTTTTTTAATCTTGTTGGCAACAGGATAATCAATATCAAAACTTTTCAGTAAGGAAAAGCATCTGACTTCTATGATAAAATGTGACCTAATAATAAGCATTGATCAGCCTGTGATGAAGGTACATGGACTATCCCTATTTTGCTAATGAGGGAATTCCTTCTTAGAAGGGTGAAGTGGTTTGCATGTATCACACTGTTAACAAATGGCAGAAACTGAATCTGAATGCACATTTTCCTGACTCCAAATCTGGCAATCTGTCCCCTGCACTACATTACTACTTCCTTTCCAAGCTGATCAGACACCCTTAAGTTGGCAACAATCACTTCAGGATCATTTCATTACTTCATCACTTCATTACTATCATGAAGTTCAGAGATGGAAGGAATGATTAAAGATAATCTATTCCGAGTCATGTATTTTATAAATTAATATGAGGTCCCAGAATAGTAGTGACTTCCCTAAAATTACATAGGAAATGATCCTAGTTAGGTTATTTACTTGTTCCACCTTTCTGGCTAGAAATAAGCAAAAAACAAAACAAAACAAAAAAGCATGAATATTTTAATGGATCACTTTCTAGTACTAGCACACCAGCATCCAATCATTTGTGAAGACCAACTGCTATCCAACCTTTCCCACTTTCTCCTCTGTCCATAGGTCAGACCTTGAAAGTCTATGTTCTTAATACTTAATGCTGAATTCTAGCAAATATATTGATATCTCACAGCTTAGATTGAGTTGGTAAGTCCTTTAATGTGTCAAGGAACTGAGATGTCATCTCACTGTGCTCTCAAACCACAGACACAAATCCCAGCCCTTTGGTCCTTTTGTAGATAATCTCACAGAAAGGGCAAGGCTAAACAATCTCTCATCCTTCAGGCAATACATCTAGAGCTCTAGTGAACTCCAGGTTTTTAAGAGCCTGCTGAACAGTGCCTTAAGAAATATACTCAGAATAGTACTTAAGCTTTTAGTCCTAGAAGTAATGCATTTGAATTATCTACTTTCTGATAAAGGAGAACAATGAGCTCTCTGGAAAGTTTCATTTCAGGCTACCAGGTCCCACTAGTACACGGATGTAACAGTTCAGGAACGAGTCAATGGCAAAGTACACTCTGTATTCTGTCTCTGAATTATTCTTCAATGCAGTGTGGCAGGTGCTCACCAGACCAGACCTCCTTGGTTTCCTGTGAGAAATGGCATTTCTATTTTCTGAATAAGAAATCAGTTCTTGGGGAGTTACACATGCTTTATCATTAACAAGGAACTTTCTATAATATCCCTAAGAGAATGCGAATGCAAGAATTATCATTCTCCTTAAAAAGAAGTGAAAACTGAGAGTCAGAGCAGTTCAGGCTCTCTTTATCATTAGGCGTAACAGGTCATTGTACCCACCTTGGCTGGAAAGCATTCCTTAATCACCTTTGAGAAAAGAATTGCTAACATCCTTCAAAACTCACCTACTCTTGTCACTTTTTTCACAACTTCCCTAATTGCCAGTCCTAAATATACAGTAATTTGTATATGTATAAGTGTACATCCTGCCTCTTCAGTGAAATATAAGCTCCTTGATTGTTTAATTTTCATCTCTGAATATCTAATATGTAACACAGGGCATAGCACATTTTATTGTTGTTTGGTCATTTTCCAGTCCTTTCCAACTCATGAAGGAATTTGGGGTTTTCTTGGCAAAGGTAATGGAGTGGTTTGCTATTTCCTTTTTTAGCTCATTTTATAAATGAGGGAACTGAGGCAAACAGGATGAAGTGACCTGTTCAGAACTAAACAGCTAGTAAGTGGTCTGAGGCCATATTTGAAGTCAGCAAGATAAGTCTGCCTTTTTTTTTTTTTTTTTGAACTTTTATTTTTTATTTATTATTTTTTTATTTCATAGCTTTTTATTTACAAGTTATATGTATCGGTAATTTTACAACATTGACAGTTGCCAAACCTTTTGTTCCAATTTTTTCCCCTCCTTCCCCCTACTCCCTCCCCTGGATGGCAGGATGACCAGTACATATTAAATATATTAAAATACAAATTAGATACACAAGTATACATGACCAAACAGTTATTTTGCTGTACAAAAAGAATCGGACTCTGAAATATTGTACAATTAGCCTGTGAAGGAAATCCAAAATGCCAGCAGGCAAAAATAGAGGGATTGGGAATTCAATGTAATGGTTCTTAGTCATCTCCCAGAGTTCTTTCGCTGGACATAGCTGGTTCAGTTCATTACTGCTCCATTGGAACTGATTTGGTTCATCTCATTGCTGAAGATGGCCAGGTCCATGAGAATTGATCAAAATGAGTCTTCCTGACTTCAAGTCTGGTGCTCTGTGTATTGGACCACCTAGTCGCCCATGACACATGGTAAAACTTTAATAAATGCTTGTTCTCTGATTTGCTCACAAGGTTAGAAAGGAGTATTATCAGGATTCCTGACTCTTAACTTCTCAATCCATATCTAGCCTTTTTTCATTATGATTCTATGCCAATGTACCGATGTCACATGAACATAACCTCTTATTTCTCTAGTCTGATATTATGCGGACTGTTTCCCAAATTGGAATTTCAATCTATTTTGGTCACATAAAGAGGGAACCAAAATATTTACTGAATTTTGGTGTAAATGACTTTAAGGCAAAGCCACTGCAATAATTCCTCCAAAGTTTGGATGTGACTCCAAAGATGTGACTCCCTATATGTTCTAGTGGTTTCCTCTCGTGCTAGGATAAAACAGATCCTCCACTATTTAGCATTTAAAGTCTGTTGGTGTTCTTTTTCCAAAACACAGCCAGGTGATGAAAAGAGTTCAGATCTTTTATTGTGTCCTTCAATATAGCCGGGTTAGCTCAGAGGCCTATCTCTCCATTTGGTTCTAAGAGCTCCGCCCCAATGTCTCCAAATCCAAAGGTTTGTCCTTCCGACTCCAGCCAGCACCAAGGTAGAAGATACGATGAATCTCTTTTGCCTCGAAGATAGGGCTTGTGGGCTTCCTCTCAGAGTGCTTTGTCTCTGACCCCAGTTGATGTTCCCCAGAAAACACTCTCGAGTGGCTCACTGGAACTGTATTTATGCTACTTCTCTGAGAGTGGGATTGTGGGATATCTCCCAGAATGCTCTCTGAAATCTCCCAAACATTTGAACTCTAATGAGTACTTAGATACTTATGAGCTCTCTAAAGGTGTGAACACAAGCATTGTTTCTATCAATTGTACTTTGTACCTTGTTTCAAGTTCTGGCCCAAAATATCTCTAAGATCAAATCAATCATATTGATCCATGCCAAATTAGATAATTATTGTCTCTATCAACTCCAATGTCTTAACACTTTGTAAAGATTCCAACAAAAGTCCTACATAATTTGGGCCTAACCTATATTTCACAGGTCTCTAGACATTATATTCCTCCTCTCATATTCCTGAGTCCTGTAAAAAAGGTAGTTTCTCCCAGAGACACTCCATCTTCTCTGTGTTTCTTGACGCTTGCCTCTCCCAGTTTCAGTGCCTGGAATGTATTCCTCCTTAACTCTATCTCAGCAATCCTTCTTTCTCCTTTAAGATGATACTTGGATCCTATATTCTGCGTGAAGCCTTTTCTGACTCCTGCCTCCCCCCACCCCTCCATCAACATCTTCCACTCCAGAGTTAGTGTCATTCCTACCAAAAACAAAAACAAAAAACAAGGGAACAACTTTAAAAGTTATCATTTCATTCTTGCTCAAACCTAATCAAGTTCCCTATTCTGGGGCCACTAAAAGGATGGAGTCTTATGACATTGCTTTTGGTGCACTGATCTTCCTAGGGACTCCAGAACTTTGCTATTCCCTAGCTTTCTTGGGTCTCTGACAGAATTAAATAAATCACAGCCTCCATCTAAGTTTATCCACAGACAGGGAGGGAGGAGTTTCCTTTAGCCCCAACATAAATATGGCTTTTATGGTCAGGAATTTAGGAATCTTCATGGTTACACTGGATCAAGTTCAGGACAGGTCTGGGGGAAGATCCCTGTTCATCACAAAGGCATCCATAGATTTTTAAGTTTCTCAGACACTTGCAGAAGTGTCTTTTTAACGTTTTCTTGCCTCAAGTGACCCTCCAAGAAAGCCTCAAATGGTAGGGAATTCGGGCCACAATGTCCTAAGGTGAAGGTCAAGGCACGGGCAGCGTCTTAGTTTACCCCATTATGTGGGCAGAAGCAAGGGGCTTTCTTCAACCCCGGAAGGAGACCGCCCCAGAAGCCACCTGAGAAACCCTGCCCAAGCCCCACTGTGACCAGAATGGGATCCCTAACTACTGCACTTAGATTTTTATTTGTTCTCTTTATATTCATGCTACAATATTCATATGCTTACTTAACAATAACAAGCTTTTATATAGTGCTTTAAAGTTTGCAGAGCAAAAAAAAATAAAAAATAAAAAATAAAGTTTGCAGAGCGCTTTGTGACTTATTTCAGTTGATCTCATAGTAACCAAGTGATATTATTTTTTTAGCTATCCTGTCAGTCCCCAACTGCTGAGTTTAAATCCAGCCTCAGCCCTTCCAGAGGGGCTTTGGACCTCTCGCTTCACTCTCCCTTCTTTCCTTATCTGTAAAATGGGCATAAAATAGCAAAAGTTTGGTGCGAGGATTAAATGAAAAACCGTGAAGCATTTTGCAAACCTTAAGGAAGGGGTCCTCAAACTACGCCCCCTCCCCCCAGATGCAGCAGCTGAGGACGTTTATCCCCCTCCCAGGGCTATGAAATTTCTTTATTTAAAGGCCCACAAAACAAAGTTTTTTTTTTAACTATAGCCGGGCCCCCCAGTAGTCTGAGGGACAGTGAACTGGCCCCCTATTTAAAAAGTTTGAGGACCCCTGCCTTAAGGTGACATTAATGCTAATTATTAGGCTAGTTATGGGTGCTTATTGTATCCCCTCTTTGGAGGACAGAGTATGTCTTTGTTCTTGCATCCCCAGCACTTACTCAAGTGCAATGCCTGGCACACAGTGGGTGCTTAAGAGATGCTTGTTGATTGATTCATAAAAGTTTTGCAACTGAAGATTCTGCCATTCAGATACTCAAGTTATGTCATCCAAACCTTTTGTGGGGTTGTGGATGGATCCCTTTGGTAGTTGTAGACCATTTTGAAGAATAATGGTTTTAAATAAAATACATAAAAATACAAGGACAACTAATTATATTGAAATTGTTATTAAAAATGTATATTTAAGTTCACAGATTCCAAGTTAAGAACTTACCCCTTAATAGATGGAGACCAGCTCCCCATGGAAGCAGTACATTTTACTTACAGAAGCTTCTAACCATTAGTATTTTTATTTCCAATAAGCCTAAATTTATTTGTTCACAATCCTTTTTTCTTTCTTCTAAATCAACCCTTTGGAGCTAATAGAACAAATTTAATAGTTAAATTTGTTAAATTTAATAGTTGATGACTGACTGATGTATGTTCTAACAGTCCTCCTTACAAATGCATCTTTCCTTTATGAAACTTCACCCACAGAAAGACACACACACACACATATACATACATAGACTACAGTTAAGTAGCATGACTTGTTTGAGAATTATTCTCATGGTGATTGTATATATATATATATATATATATATATATATATATATATATATATGTGTGTGTGTGTGTGTGTTCATATGAATATGAACATATACAATGTTTTCTGCTCCTTTGTTCCTACAGTCCTATAGATTTTCTTTTTTTGAGGAGGGGTGAGGGATAATAAGAAGTTAGGAGAGGAGGCAGTTTCAAAATTGTGCATGAACTTCTGGCATGAAGATTCCCTCCATAAACACATACTGGCAATTCAATTTATTTGTAATTTAGAAACCTTAGAAAGCTGTTGCCTTAAAATACTTGAAAATTCCCCTAAATCACAGATCCCTAAGACACTCCACTATAAACAATATAATGATAGCAACCTATGAATGACAGCTTTGGGGGTATGGTCATTCAAGCAATTACAGATCTACTTGGAAATGGAAACAGGAGTTGAAGGTGGGAGCAACGAAAAGGAAACCCGATTCAGACCTCAAAATATAATATCACTTTTAAATGCTTTTATAGGATTAAAAAAGTGAATTAAAAAAAATAATTTTAAAACTATGGATATGATATTCTTTAAAAAATCATTCCCTAAAATATTGAGGCTATCTTAGTAATTTAATTCCTTTTTAACTGTTTTTCAACTCCTTTTATTATAGCACTGCAAAACCACAGACTTAGATAAGTGAAAAGTAATTCAGAGGCCCTCTAATTCAATATGTATCTGAAAAACAATGTCTGATACAAGTATGATACAACATACCTGTCTTTGCCTGAAGTTTCCATTGAGGAATAACCAAACTATCACTTTTTACTTGGAAGATAGCTCCATTACTTAGAAAGTTTTCTCTGTGAATCAGAGTTTTCTCTTTACTGCTTCCATTCATTGTTTAAAGTTCTGCCCTTTAGGACCAAAAAGAAAAGGTATAATTCCTCTTCCATTGGCCTTTTCAAATACTTGGAAGACAAATTTCATGTTCCACACAGTCTTTCCTTCTCCTGCATTCATATATGGAATTTCTTTTAATGTGTCCTCTTGTGATAGGATCTTAAGGTCCATCAGTTATTTCTTTATATTTTAAACTCAGTATAAAGCTGTTTTTTTCACTAGGCAACTCATAATTGACAATTTGCAAATGGGCTCAGTTCTGTATAAAATTTTTAAAATATTTATACATGTTAATAATCATAATCCCTGTCATTTATTTTCCCCATGAACATGTGGCTTAGTGATTAGAGACTTTTGGAGAGAGTGCTACTTTTGATATTAATTGTGTGACAATGGACAAAGCACCAAATCGTACAGAGACCTTGGCAACAGCTTTCTAAGGTCTCTAAGTTATAAATGAATTGAATTGCCAGTCTGTGTTTATGGAGGGAGTCTCCATCAGAAGTTCATGTACAATTTTGAAATTGCCTCCTCTCCTAACTTCTTATCATCCCTAACCCTTTCCCCCAAAAAGAATCTATGGGACTGTAGGTACAAAGGAGCAGGAAACATTAAGTATGTTCATATTCATATGAACACATTTATATATATACAAGCACCATGAGAATAATTCTCAAATAAGCCATACTATTCAATTGTACTCTATGTATGTGAATCTGTGTGTCTTTGTGTGAGTGAAATTTCATCAAGAAAGGATGCATTTGTAAGGAGCACTGTTAGAAGATTTATCAGTCAGTCAACAAACCTTATCAGACACCTACTATGATCCAGGGAATAAACTCATGTGTACATGAAAAAATTTATTCAAGCAAATAAATAACACAAGAACCACAATAATATCAGTCTAGTTAATAAAGAGTAAAAAGCCTATTGTTGAAAACAAATAAGGCATAAAGTTTAATTCTAAGATATAAAGGTCTATTTAATCTTAAAGCTTATAATTACATCATTTTTTAGAAAAGGCAAGTCAAAAAAATCCTAAGTAGTTATGAATAGGTTACAATGCAAACTCCTCAGGCAAAAAGACAATATTAGTAATGCCACCTGTCCGAGGAAAATATGAATTGTTTGCTGAAGCTAATGTAGCCTGATTAAAGAAAATAACATTGCATGGGGAAAAGAAGCATTATAGAATAATTGGTTGCATCCATATTACATTTTAGACTTCCCACACAATGAGCAAAAAGAAAAAATAAAAATGTAAAACATTAAAAATAGAATCCTACATATCAGCCTGAGAATATTAGCATATCATGTTTAAAAAAAAAAAAAAACAACTTCTGTTGCTTCTAACAATGATGCTTCATTCTGCAGTTCTTCATCTGTATTCATCACGCTTGGGCATTCTCAGAATTCAGGATGGACTCTGTGCCTGCGAGGCTCCCTTTCCTGCTCCTCTTTACTCTGGTTTTTCATCAGGCTGCAGTGATTTGTGTGCCAGAGATGCTAGGGATGCTGGTGAACATGACCCACTCAGCTCAGTAAGAAATCCTTGACTTTGGCCTTTGTTTTGCAGAAGCAGGGATTCAGAAACAACATGAATGACAGAAAGGAGATAAGAGGCCAAGTCTGGGAGGATAGAGGCTTGTTGTTGACTTTGTAGAGGGAATGTAATGGGCGTGATAATAAGACCAGGAGGGTATCCTCTGGTGGCTACAGGAAGGAAAGGGAAAGCTGGAATTCTGTTACTAAGGCCATAGCCAAGAGCTGTAAGGTTGAACTGACATTATATATCTTTTTACAATAGTAGAAATCCTAGGTCATACAGACAGAGCTTTCATAAAGAGGTGAACTATACTAACAGGAGAACCTCATTTTAGTTTTAAAACCAGGCTTCATATCTTTAAAAAAAATTATTTTGACATTAACTTTAAACATCAACAAAACCAACTAACCAACTTCAGTAATCACATTTGAAGCAAAGATGAAGCACTTAAATATGCATGAGAGGCTGAAGTCTATTGGATGGCACGCTCGTACACTTTGGAATAAGGAAGACCTGATCAAGTGCTGCCTCTGATACATAGTGGCTGAGCAGATGCTGTGATATGTACCACTCTTTGTGGGCCAAAGATTTCTGAGACTATGAGGTATATACTGATCTGCATATGGGAAGCAAAATTCCCTACCAGGGCTTTCCCAATGAATGAAATCATAGCTGTGTACTCACTCCCAGCCCAATTTCACATCAGAAAATTACACAGTAATTAATATTCATTTTTCCAGCTTTGCAGATAGAGCATTGGACGTGGAGTCAGGAAGAATTGAATTCAAATTTGATTTCACTCTTGTCAACTGTATGACCCTATTTCCTCAATTTCCTCATCTGTAAAATGAGCTAAATAAAGAAATGGCAAATCATTCCAATATTTTTGAGAAGAAAATCCCAAATGGTGTGAAGAGTTGAACATGATAGGACTGAACAAAAAATACTCCAGTTCTCTTTGTAATTAATGTCTATTTTGGAGGATTCATTCATATCATATACATACATATGTATAAACACACACATACATGCATATTAAATACATACATATATATATATATATTATATATATATATATATATATATTTAATGTGTACATGGTTAGTTCTATTGGTCTTTATTCACATTACAATATTGGGGGAGGGGAGGGAACCACAAAAATTTCACTTCCCTTTGATAGACAAGCAAAGCAATGCTCTCTCCACACTCATTTAATCATTTATTGTACTAATATTAGAAAGTCCTCAATTCCTTTGCAAGAATATGGTAAAATGGAGTCTCATCTACTGTTGTCACAACTACTTACTATCCTAGCATAAGATATCTATAGTCTGTCTATATTTGTAAAAATCTTTGATCTTATCCCCTTGTATCCTATCCTTGAAGAAGGAATATTCTCCTCTCCTGACAATTCCTGCCCAGGTGCATTCAAGATATTCCCCCATTTTTTCCCATTTGGCTGATCCCCATCTTTCTCTCTTGTGAAATGCTTCACTTCTCTATCCTAAGCCATAAAAGGTTGCTTGCTCTAAGATGATCTGAAAGGTTATAAATGCCAAATCTGGACCTCAAGAACTTGAATTTGCAGTGAGCAAGCACAGATCCATTGACATGTAAATACATTTCTTTCTTCCAGACTGACTTCCTAATTTTGACCCAAAGATATCAGATCCTTACTCAATTGATGCCTCTCCCAAGATGTCAAGAGAACTGCCCAACACATTGTTTAAGCAGAGCCTAATGGTTAGGGTTCTAGATTTGAAGTCAAAAAGATCTGGATTCAAAGATGGGGAAATTTTCTGTGTAGCTCTGGCAAAATCACTTAATTTCTCTAAGGGTCTACTACTCCATCATTAAAATTGTGGATTGGAATACTAATAGTACTGACCTCCAAGGGCTTTTCTTATGTCAAATAAGATGCTAAATAAAACACTTTATAATCCTTGAAATGCTGTAAAATTGCATTTACTTGCTTTTATGTAGGAATTTTCATATTAGTTTATATTCGCCATACTTATCCATCTTAATGCCATTATAATACCCTTTGCATTGATATATTGCAATGTATTCAGTCATTCCTAGATCAATCAGTCTTTTGGTTGTTTCAACTTTCCCTGTGATTTCTGTTGTTATCTTTATTCAGGTCTTTAAAAATATTTTCCTAGAATCCTAGATGCCATTATTTCCTTTTAAAAGAGACAAAAAATAAGAAATTAAATTTTAATATATCTGCAAAGACTATCCTGTATGCCTGCTTTTTCCTCACTATGAAATCTTTGAATGTATAAATTATATACTCATCTATACAAGAAGCTTAATCCTGAAGACAGTGTGATTTGAGTGCCAGGGCTGAAATAAAAAGACTCATTTTGACAAGTCTCTATTTGGCTTTAGATTCTTACTAGCTATGTGGCAAGTCACTTAATCCCATTTGCCTTAGTTTCCTCATCTGTAAAATGAGCTGGGGAAGGAGACAGCAAACCACACCAGTATCTTTGCCAAGAAAATTCTGAATAGGATTACACAGAATTGGACACAATTGAACAATATCAACTTCTCATTCCCTGTCCTATTTTTACATGTCTACCCAAAATATCAAACAGCCAGAAGAAAATGTCTTTCCTCAGATACTGTGCTAAAAGTTCATCTTAAATAATCAACAAAAAATAATGGAAATCACTTTAGTAGGTAATAGTAGAAGTACTTAGTATAGTAGAACTTAAGGGTTTTTTTGGTTTGTTTTTTGTTTTTTTCTTCTTTTAACAAATATTCCCTACAGTGGGGCAATATAAAATTGCTACAGACACTAGCTTAGAAATAATGTTGTTTTCCAAAGTAATGTAAGAAAAAAAGCTAACATTTAGCACTGATTGGTCTTAAAAAAAACACTATTTCCCTTTTTCAGAATGTTTTAACTCAAAATTGGGAACTTATTAAAACTATACACACACATGTATTTGCAATTCAATGTGTTCCTATATAATTCTATTTATTTTTTGATGCACTTAAAATATTATAGGCAGTTAGGTGACACAGTGGATAAATCACTGGACCTTCAGTCAGAAAAACTCATTTTCCTAAATTTAAATCTGACCTCAGACACTTATTCCTTGTGTGACTCTGGTCAAATTGCTTAACCAGATTTGTGTCAACTCCTTAACTGTTAAAAACTTAGCTGGAGAAAGAAATGGTGAAAATTGTTACAGTTTATTAGCCAAAAAAAAATCCCAATATATGTATATATGAGCATTTAAAAAAGAATAATCTACCATAATTTATAAGTAAACTATTTATTCATAGCAAGACATGAAAAAAAAATCACTTTCAAAGAAGTGTTTGTTCATCAGAATATTAAATATTGTGGGAAAATACAATATTTTAAAAACAAAATTGAAGGCATTAAAGATACAGGTTTTTCCAAGGATATGGCAATTATCACTTTCTCTGGTTCAGTTAAACAAACTTCAGTAACAATGTATTAGGCACTTACTGTATGCTGAACTTTGTTATAAATCAAAACCTCCCTGTTAATCCTCTCTGATTTTTTACTGGATTCAAGTTAAAGCAAAGTTATCCTTTTTTTAATCAATCAGTCTGTACATGTGGACTTATTTGTACCTCAGTCGTACTTATCTATCCTGTAGATAGGCCTCTATCTTCTCTGCACACTAAGAAAAGACTTAGAGAACATGCTGTAACTTGTAATTCAGAAGGAGAAAAGATAGAGCATCCATGGCTTATCCTCAAGCAAATGAATTTAACATAGAATTGGAACATGTTCTTTGGGGGCCTTGAAAGTGAAAATTAAATCTTAAGCTCTCGACCTCTACTGGCATAATGTGCAATGCAAAGGAATGAGATATATTAAAGATTCTGGAATTCTGATATGAAATGCAAAAAAGGATAGTAGCATATTTCACAGCAGAAAAAAACACCTTAGCCCCGAGTTGAGAAAAGCAGATTCTCTAAGCACTTAGCATTAATAATTCCAAGTATAACATCACCTACTGTCACATCAGACTCAGTCAATGGTAAAAACAAACATCTTTCCTTTTTGAAAGATAATTCTCCTTGTATATTAGCCCATCTGGAAACTCCATGAACTCCTAGGGACTACCATTAAAGGCCCAGTCACTTAATTACCATGTCAATGAACCACAGTGTGATCTGAAAAAAAAAATTAACTCAAATGAATCTTCTAAAAATGTATGACAATTTCAGGAACAGTTTAGATGATAATCATTTAAGTTCATGAGCTTAAACTCTTCCCTTTGAGGTTAGGTCACATAAAGTCATAACTGACAAAAGGAATAGAATGGAAAATCTGGACAACAAGATTAAGTGAGGCAGGAATTGAACTGTTTAAGGACCATGGGGACACAGGAGACCTGAATAACACAATGGACCTTGGTAGAGTTTACATGGTTGGCAGCGGGCCATGTATGGTAACTGGATGTCAAGAGTTGCTAGGACTCCAAGCTGTCCCTCATACCTGCAATGTCCTCCCTTCTCACCCCTGACTCTTAGAAATGTATCAAGTTATCTCATATAGTCATTATTTTCACACCACGTTTCCTAATCTCCTCAAATGCTCCTGCCTTGTATCTATTTTGTATAGACATAGATATGTATGTGTATATGCACCTATATAATACATATTGAGGTACACATAAGTATGTGCGATATCTCTTACGTCAACATGTAAACTGCTGAATGACTATTTTGTTTTTGTCTTTGAATTCCCAGTGCTTAACCCAGTGCTTGGCACAAAATGGGCACTGGGAATATAAAATGACTGCAAAACATGGTTCTGACCCCCAAAAAGCTTACAGTCTTATAGGGGAGAAAACAAATATATGTAAACAATATATAGTAACATATATATATATATATATGTGTATATATATATATATACACACATATATATGTGTATATATATATACATATATATACACACTATATATATATATATATATATATATATATATATATATATACACACATACACACACACACATATAGGTACAAACAAGTAATATGAACAATAATCACAGGAAATAATTACCAGAGGGAAGACACTAGAATTAAGAGGTATTGGGGAAAGTTTCCTGTCAAAGTTGGGATTTTAGCTGGAACTTAAAGGAGGCCAAGAAGGGCTATAGATGAAAATGAAGAGAGTGAATGAGAGAGACAGGGTCGGGGGGCGGGGAGGGAGAGAGATTCTGGGCATGGAAGACCCAGAAAAAATGCCCAGAGCTAAGGAGAGATAGTGTGTCTTCTTTGAAGAATGGAAAAGAAACCAGTGTCATTAGGTCAAATAATTTGTGGCAGAGAGTGATGTATAAGAAAAATTAAAAGGGGAGAGGTTAATAATTTCTTTGAACATCAAACAGAGGATTTTATTCTTATTTCTTGAGGCAATAAGGAAACACTACAGTTTCTTGACCAGAGGGTGATTGCAGCAGTGATTTAAGAAAAGCTCTTTGTTTTCTGAAGGGAAAATAGATTGTAGTGGAAAGAGAGTTGAGGTAGACAATCCCACCAACAGACTATTGAGCTAGTCTACCATTTACCTTTTTATTATTAAAGCTTTTTATTTGTTAAAACATTTGCATGGATAATTTTGTAACATTAACCCTTGCAAAATCTTGTGTTCCAGTTTTTCCTTCCCTTGTCCCACCCCCTCCAACCTAGATGGAAAGTAGTCCAATATGTTAAACATAGTAGAAATATATGTTAAATACAATATATGCATACACATTTATACAATTATCTTGCTGTACAAGAAAAATCAAACCAGAAAAGAAAATAATGAAGAAAATAAAATGCAAGCAAGAGTGAGAATGCTATGTTGTGAACCACACCCAGTTCCCACAGTCCTCTCTCTGCCCTCATTTACCTTTTAGGAAGGTCCTAGAACCACATGCTCATCTTCTTAAATTTTCAAAAGTATTAACACCAGACACTCTACGAGCTTCCGTGGCTGCTGCTAAGTCTCTGTAGCCTAGGATGTCAGATGTAAAAGCACTAAAACTGGGTTTAACTGAAAAAATCCAGGGTTTTGTTTTTGTTTTTGTTTTTGTTTTGTAAATTTGAGAGTCAAATGGAACGTTTCCCCACCAAAGTTCTCCTCTAATGCTTCTTCATGATTTGAAGAATAGTCTAAATTTTGAAAACTTTTCAGTTGAACAGCATCTATGAAAAATCTTACTAATTTGTAAAGGTTTTTAGTATACTCTTGGTAAGTAACTATATCTGTAATCTGAGTCCCAAACTGGCTAAGTCCAGAGTATCTCCATATCATCAAATGGACCCCAGGAAAGAGCATTTTGGGCCATTGTACCTATCAAAATCTATCTTCTGCTTTGGCCATAGTAGCTATCAAAGATTATCTTTTGTTGTAGTTTCTTATAATCTGGGGTCAGAATGTATTTGTTGGGTGAGGGGAAGAGGGAGCAGAGCAGGAAGTACTTGTATTGCAAAAATTACAGAATATTAAAGAATCGAAATAAGAACCTAGTGAGTATTCATTGTTTGAAAAGTTTTGGGCTGTCTCTACTTTGCTTTTGGCTATAGACAAATAAATCTAAAGTCTTCTTCATATCATATAGCTACTTACAAAATAATCGTATATTAATGCATAAATGAATGGAAAAAAACATTTATTAAATGCTTACTCTGTCTAGTACTAAGCTAAGCACTGGAGACAAATAAAAAAGCAAGACAATCCTTTCTCTTAAAGATCTCCCATTCTACCTGGGGAGACAACACATATGGAAGATTCTAGCTGTTTTAAGTGTTAATAGTAATCTATAGCTTGGTGCTAAAAGGTCCTGGTATGTTCTTTTCCAGAAAAGAACTTTGGAAGCAAAGGGCAGTCTATAGCTACCAGGTTTGTGATCCTTTCTATGCCACTATAGTCATAAGGCTAAGTCTAGTGGCTATAGAAGAAAGAAGAGCAGATATCTCCAAGAGTCCCAAATTTGGTGAGAGTGCTGACACTATCTCATTTACAATAGTCACCAAGATTTACTAGGGTTCTCAGCATCTGTCATTATAATCCGAAAAATAGTCATTTGTGTAGGCATCTAAGTGTAAACTAGTTGAATCTTGTCTTAATGTCACGAAGGCCGGAGTTCAAATCCTTTCTCAAGAATTTATTAGCAGTGTGCCACTAGGCAAGTCAGTAAACCTAGTCCATTTTCAGTTTTCTTATTTGTAAAATGGGTATAGTAATAGTATCTTTTTCAGAGGGTTGTTGTGAAGCCCAAAAGGGACACTATGAGTGAAGTGCTTTGGACACTTTAAATGTTATCATCACCATCACTATTATTATTTAGACTGATGTGTATTCTGCAGGAAAGTGACAAGCATTTCCTCACCCTTCCCAATACCCAGCCTCTGTACCCAATAATGTTTGTGCATCGTTTCTGTCTAGATCATAAATCTTTTTGTGGTTTGTCTCCCTCTTTCCTGTGATTCTTTATATCTATTTGGACCTTACACAAAGGTGTGCTGGATGTTCAAATGTGCCCTTTTCCAAAAGAATTAAATGGAGTGTGTAACACGTGGATGTGGATGTGTGTGTGTGTGTGTGTGTGTGTGTGTGTAATGTACATGGGTTGTCTTCAAAACATTTGCTCCTTGCAGTTTTAAACTTCTGTAGCTTAAAACGGTAAAAAGATTTTTATAACACTGTATATATCATTGAATCACATAATATAGAATAATCTCCAAGTTGAAGGTGACTTCATTTGCTATTTAGTCCAACCTATATCTGAATAAAAATCCCTTCCTTCCCATATCCAATGGGGAGTCACTTGGCCATTGTTTGAAAAGAGGGTAAGACTACTATATCCCAGGACAGGACATTTACTTTTATATTTGGGTACAAAACCAAATGTACATGCAATACTACCTTCCCCTTCCTCTCCTAAAGACCATGAGTAGCTGTCAGTATTATTAATGAATAATGAATTGAACATATGTGAAAGAAATATTAAACAAGATAAAAACAAAACAGATTCACCCAGAGAACAATGTTAATATATCTGTTGGTAAAAATACCTATGAAATATTTCAGAACCTAACATTAACTAGAAGAGAAAGAAGAAAATTACTAATCATTCCAGTAAAAGTTGATGATATAAAAATGGGCAAATCATCAATAAAACTGTCTTGGAAATGCATTAAATTTGAAATAAAATCAAGGATGTCTATTAGTTAGATGGATTACCAGTCAAAGGAATGGGTGCAGCTTTGATGGAATATCTTTCTATAAGTTTTCTTAAGACTGAACAAAGAGTTTTCACCAATCAAAAAAGCAATAACCAATGCCACTTTTAATGAAAATAGATGGGATACTTTAAGGCCAGGCTCAGGAAAAGAAAGTTGTGAAAGGGGCCAAATTTGTCTTGGGTTCCCTTGTCTTCCCTTCTATGGCACACTCCCTACACACCCCAGACGTTAATTCTTTTTCATTTCTTTTCTTTAAGTAGTAGATTCAGAGATAGAAATGATCTTATTGATGACTGAGCCCTATTTTACAGATGAGGAACTTGAGTCTCAGAGAAATTAAATGATCTAACATTAAAGATTTAGCAATGGAAGAATCCTTAGAAATCCAACCCCGACAAGTTACAGATGAAAAACAAAAACAAAGGTCGTGACTTTTCCACAATAACACAGCTTAATGAAATGAAGCAAAATTAGAAGTCAAGTTTTCCTGATTTCAAATCTAGTGTCCTGTCTACTGGACAGCAAGGTCACACTAATCCTAAATGATGAAGTCTGGATTAAGTCCACTGAATTTATTTGCCACTTATTCCATTGTAAAACACTGGGTTTGCCAAGAATCCTTACTATAATACCAGGGTCTACTTCCTGGTTTGCTACCTGATGTTCTAGTGAATATCTCAAATGTCATTAAAGACTATCTATCATGAGCAGAGAGGACCTTGGTTTTCTACTTGGTATACCCAACACTTAGCAAAACAATTTGCACATGATAAGTGCACATAGTAATAAATACTTAAATTCCTTACTTCCTTCTTTCCATACTTTAATACATCCTTCCTTTCTTCCTTTCAGGGCCTTCTCCTTCCTATTTCCTATGTGAAAAGTGCATGAAAACAATTCATGTAAATGAGTAATATGAGGCCCTGGTCTTGGATATTAACTATTTATGTCTGAAGACACATTATATTGTGTTGCTAAAATTCTCAAATAAGTGAATAGATTTCACCAAATGGATTTGAATATTTTAGCCCTCATAGTGCCCAGAATTATTAATTATTTCCTTACTTTTATTACCTTAAGAATAAGTTTCTAATTTTATAGGTTATGGACTTAGAAAGGTAATATAACAGGTCACCTAATCCCCTCACTTTACATATGAGGAAACCAACACTATAATAATAGGTCAATGTTAGATTTCTCAAGTCAGAAGTATAGGAGCAGGGCTATGAAGCAGGTCTTTTGACTCCAAATCTATGTTTTGGACACTTTCTTGCTAAATTCATAACTAGCTCATGTGAAAGTAGTCTCTAACTAGGATAGATGGCCAGCTACTACATTTCTGGATAAATGTAAATTCTTACCATTTGATTAGGACTCCCCAGAAAACTCAGGTTTACATATGTATAGGTGTTTGCATGACAGGAACAATGCAAATGAAACAGAGGAGCTAGGTTTAAATCTCTCCTCTGAGGTATATGAATTAAATGACCTTAAGTAAGTCATCTTTAGACTTGGTTTTCTCATCTGTGAAACCTGAATGCTATGTTTTAAAAGAAACTATTTTCTTCAATTTTAATCAACTCTTATGTATTTAAAGACTGAGAGTAGGGCAATGCAAACAACAACAATAAGAACAAGAACAATAACTAGTAGTGGATGTTTCTTTAATAAATGAATGAATAAAAGAGAAAACTGGAAATCTGACTCATATCTGTCCAAGTGTTGAAAAACTTTTCTTGGATTCTCTTCCTGGATAAATCCTAGGAGTTTCTGTCTTGTAAATATGCACTGACCCATTCTTTAAAGATGGGTTGAGGAATCAGGTTCATCATTTAGAGCAGTTGAGTTCTCTATACTTCTTTATATTTGCTACTATTCAAATCTTCCTGCAGCATGGGTGCAACCTTTTGCTTTTACTAACCTGAGATCGTACTTGGCTGTTGTGGGAGCTGGGAGCTGTTGGAATATACGGGAGCCACCTGACAATGGCTGCTGGAAATCCAATCCAGACCTGCAGAATGGTTCTCTTCTTGTGAAAGGATGATACGAGGAGATTGAGAGGCAGTTGCTGTTCTCTGACCTCTCTGACTGAGAGGCCATTGCGTAGTCTGACCTCTCTCCTCTTCCCTCTGACTCCAATTTATCTCATTCCCAGTCCATAACACCTGTGTCACCAAAGGCTGCCTTGAAACTCCTTCAGATGTTATGATCCACAGCTGTGGAGGCTCTTGGAGAATTGACCTGTCCCTTATCATTTCACTATAACAGAGTGATGCTTTTGGGGAGGTTCCATTTTTGTAATCAGGTACATAAATAATAAATAAAAACATATTTTTGAAAGGAAGGGATAAATATTTTTATGGTATGAAAGGAAATACAATGGAAAATCATTCCAAAAATAATTTTGTAACTTTCTCAGCCCTTTTCCTCCTCAAATTCTGAGATGGTCTTATTAAGAGGGTGCTTCCTCAATTTTAATCCTCACTGATTTCCTTACTGCATCAAAGAGGAGAGCAGAGTGATTTCAGTAGGAAACCAGGTTTTCTTTGCCATAGACAAGGAAGCTCTCTCTCTATATATCTATATATCTATCTATCTATATTCCTCTCAGAAAGAGGAAGAGAAAGGGGGGGGGGAAGAGAGGGAAGGAAGAAGAGAGGGAGAGAGAATAATTCTCTATCATGGGAAATAGCAAGGCACCAAGTAATCATCCTACCATGCAATTTTAACAAATAAGATAGAAGTTCCTAGGCAAACATTAGCCTTTAGTTGGAGATAATTATTTATAAAGGGGACCTGAGGACACTTTTAGAGCAATCATTTAAATAGTTTAGAGCGGTGATGAAGAGATTCCATTATTTTATCCTCTGTGCCACATTCACCTTCAACAACTGAAGAAAAAGATCATTCATAGTATAGAAACATAAGACATTACCATAATTGAATAAATATTCACTTATTTTGACTCCCTGCCATGGGTGGATTGGTTGGAATAACTAGGGAGCTTTAGCCTAGAGATAAAGAGATAAAGAGAAGGACATAGTATCTGGCAAATACTTGGGGATCATAGACTAAGAACTGAAAAGGACTTTAGAAGCCATTGAATTTAACCCTTTAACTTCATTATATAGATAAGGAAACTGAAGTTGGAGAGAGGTTATATGATTTGCTTAGGGTCACAGAGTTAGTTTCTAGAACAGAATTTGAATTCAACCTTTCTTGAATCCAAGATAGTTCAAGTTCAGGTCAAGTATCAAAAAGGAAAGCCTTAATTCAAGTCTTAAGTAACCACAGAAATTTACCTATTCGTGCTCATAGGGTAATTCTTAAAATTCTCTCTCTCTCTCTCTCTGTCTGTGTCTGTCTGTCTATGTTTCTATCTATCTATCCATCCATCCATTCATCTGTCTATCTCTACTTTCTAACTATTCAAGGCTTCCAAACTGGGTGTTCACAGTCCCAGAAAGGCTCTAGATAGATTTTGGGAGTTATGAATTTTAATGGGGAGAAATACACCTTTGATTTCTTTTTTAATCCTATATATTTTATTTTATGCATTTAAATTTTATATAAGAATTCTTCATAATTTGTTAAAGCTATCTAAAGTAGAATGACTTATGCTAGAAAATAGTTGGTTTCCCCTCCTCCAAGGTTCTCAGTTAAAAGTTGGAGGATAAGTTATTGAATGTGTTTTAGTATGGATTGTAAATCAGATAACGGTTAGACAATATGGCTCCTGAGGTGTTTTTCAAATCCAAAATTCAATAATATACTAAATTTAGTCATTGGATCAGATTTAAAGTATATAAAAAAGATATTCTCCACTTCCCCACTCATCCTGCTTTTAAACAACTCAATAAAAAATGAATCCTAAATTTTCAAGAAAATGTCAGAAGATTGTAGGGCATTAAAAAAAATACTGGGAAATACTAATAGTGTATATATATATAGATATATAGATATATAGATATAGATATATAGATATAGATAGCTATGTGTATATATATAAATACATAGATATGTATATTTACATATTCATATATATAGATATTAATATATCTCTATTTATATAGATATAAATTTACCTATCTATCTAAAGAGAAGCATAGGTAAGTGAAAATAACAGTGAATTTTAGAATCAGAGAATATTTGCTACCTATAACCTATAACATTTGCTAAACAATTAGATGGTACCATAGATAACACCTTGATTTGGGAGTCAGGAAGAAATGAGTTAAAAAAATCTGTCTCATATATTCACTAGCTATGTGACTCACTCTCTGCTTCAGTTGTTTTAATGTATAAAAATGAAGAAAATAATAGTACGTAAAGTACAGAGTTTATTTAGGTGAAGATGAAACAATATTTATAAAGAAACTTGCAATTCTCAATTCACTATATAAATGCTAAAGGAGTATTATTACTACTGCATCACCTTTCTGGGTCTTAGTTTCCTTATCTGTAAAATAAGAGGCAAGATTGGAAATGAATTTCCTCTGGGATTTAATCTAGCTATAAATCTGTAGTCTTAGATTATATTCTGCATAAGCATATGTATAAGCTTATATAGATGAAGTATTATTAAAGGATATAGGTCTGACCTTGAGATTGGAAAGCCTTAATTCAAGTCTTAAGTAACCACAGAAATTTACCTGTCCATGCTCATAGGTTAATTCTTAAAATTCTCTCTCTCTCTCTCTCTCTCTCTCTCTCTGTGTGTGTGTGTGTGTGTGTCTGTCTGTCTATGTTTCTATCTATCTATCTATCCATCCATCCATTCATCTGTCTATCTCTACTTCTAACTATTCAAGGCTTCCAAACTGGGTCTTCACAGTCCCAGAAAGGCTCTAGATAGATTTTGGGAGTTATGAATTTTAATGGAGAGAAATACACCTTTGACTTCTTTTTTAATCCTATATATTTTATTTTGTGCATTTAAAAATCTTGTTCTGTAATGCTGGAGAAACTGAGCAAGATAGAGATTAGAGAATATTTAATAGTTTATTAAATGGAAAGATATACTGGGATCAAATTGGATCCATGGTTTGGTCCCAAGACTGAATGAGACTATCGTCTCCAAGAATCCAGCCCACAATCAGAATTCTCAATGACATATATATATATATATATATATATATATATATATATGAGGCTCAGATGCAGAGGGTAGACTGAGGCAGGTGCAGAGTCAGGGTACTGAGATCGGGAACAGGACTCTGAAAGGGTGGGGTGAGCCTCTGGAGATGAGATGACATAATCAAGGGGAGGCACCCCGGACATGGGGAGAACATCTTGATAAGACAGTATCTGATATTTTAATAGCTTGAGATGGGGAGAGGCATTTTGATGTTCTATCAAGTATTCTGATAAAGAGGGAGGGGATGTTTTGCAGAACTGAGAAGGGAAACTGAGGCAGGACTGAGTCAGGATAATTAAGGAATCTGAGTCAGGATAATAAAAGAGAACTATGCCATAACAGTTCCCAGAAGGGATTCAGTTTCACCAGATTGCCAAAGGTTTCCATGACACAGTTTCTTAGGGGTTAAGATTAAGAAGTGAATGAAGAACAAGCATATGAGTTAAATTCTTCATGAGAGTAGAAAGCATGATAAGATACAGGCCTTGGATAGATCCAATAAGTCCCCTAGAAGAAGTCTTCCTATTCAAAAAAACCCAAAAAAACAAAAAACAAAATACAAATAATGGGTCAAGTAATGACAGTGGCTTACTGTAGATACATTGAATGGAATCTTACTTCATAGGGACAGCTTAATCCATTCTGAGGATCCTGAAAGATCCTTCCTCTTTCCCAATTAAAGTGGAGGATACCCTCTTGTATGGGCACAGGTGGTCAATTAAATAATTTCACTGGAATGATTTCCGTTTTTATGTTTTAGCAAAACTCTGATGAAGCCACTTAATCTTTGTTTGCCTTGGTTTCCTCAATATATTTATTGCCCACACCTTATTCCATCCAGTGTAACTCAGTGAGCCTCCTGAAAGAAGCTGCTGCCCTTTCCCTCCTATAGCTTAAGTGAGTTTATGTTCAGACTGCACTTGGGTAATAATAATTAAACTCTGCTTCCATTCTACCTACTGCTCCCCATGCTCATGTAGCCAGGGTTGGGAAGTGCTGGTTATGTTGAAGAAATAATATTAAGAATAACTAATATGTATATAGTTTCTATTGTACAAAGTATTTTATGAATATTGGCTCATTTATTCTTTCCACAACTCTCAGAGATAAGTGCTACTTTTATCCCTGCTTTATGGAAGAGAAATCTGAAGAAAACAGAGATTAAGTGACTTATCTAAATTAATATAATTAATAAGCATTTGAATCTAGATCTGAATGTAAGTTTCAGGCTGCTCAATCAATCCACTAAGCCTAGCTGCTTATTGTCAATAATAACCAGGATCAAAGAACACTGTAATCAGAATCCTGAGATAGTTGAAATAGTCCCTGCCTTGACACTAAATCTGAGCCTCTGTTTCTCCCTCTACAGAATAAGAGGGGTGGACTAGATGCTATCTAAGGTCTATTCCAATCTTAATAGTATGGGATTTTATGGCATTTGGATTTCATTAACTTTCTTTCAAGTCAGTAGTTGACTTCTCATTAAGATTTGGTTGAGTTTTTCCTTTGTTGTAGAAAGTCACAGAATGATAGGATTATAACTTTAGAGGCGGAAGAACCTCAGTGGTCCAACCCCCTTATAATTGTAAATGAAGAAGTTGAGATGCAAGAGCATTATGTGGTTGCACAAGGTCATACTGGGAAAAACTAGCAAAGTCACAGTTTGAATATGGGTCCTCTAATTTGAGTCAAGAGTTCTTTTTACTATACCAAGCCATCTCTTCCTCTCTGAAGCCTCAGATTCATCCTTCATAAAAATAAAGGATTTATAATAAGTGGTCCCTAATATCCTTTCCAGCTCTGGCACTTTATATAAAGCTGGGGAGGTTTGTAGGAGAGGATTGAAGAAACATAAAGAGGTGGGTTTTAAGTTACTTCTCCCCCCCCAAATAAAAACATTAATTTACTTCTTACCTATAATAATCTGGCTTCCTGGATGTCAGGTATGAAGAAACAATTGCTCTTAATACCTTGTCATCACAGCTAATTAATTACAGTAAGACACAAACAGATGATCTACTTCTCTGTAGACAGCCTCTCCAGGAGCAAGTAATTTACTGACATCCAGTCAAGAGTCTCCCCACTTTCCCTAGTGCCAGTGAAGGCATCTTTCAGGCAGCTCACCCTAGACACAATTTGTGGTGCTTGCCATAGGTGTAAAAATTCTTTGTTACAGTTTTGTTTTTCCCACAGAATTTTTAGGGCCAAAGATAATTGGTCTATACACATTGGACGGCACCCTCCACTCTTCAGAGGAACAATGCCAAAAAAATGAATGTCATAGGCCAAATTGTTCCAGCTCCATACAACTCTTACCTTGGCACTGTAAGCACTTCCCATTATTTTTAATAAGGGAGGAAAAAATTCTTGGCTAACTTGTTTTCCTGTCATATTACAGCATCTCTCAAGCAACACAAATAGCATAGGGATGGAACCTGCCTATCAAGGGAAACAGCAGGCTACAGAAGACTCATTCCAGAATGCAATTTTAACAAACCAAGCATTCATCTGGATAAATACCTGCCTCAATTTACAGCTAATTATTCTAGAGGGGAACAGAGATAAGTGTCCAACAGCAATTTAATTGTTTGGATCAAAGGAAAAAAAAAACTCAATAATACTCATCACTGGTGCTCATCTGGGGCCTGCACATTGAAATGCTAACAGGTTTATTAAAACTAGGAGGAGGCTGAACTTTCTTTCCTTAACTCTTGTTTCTAGAAGAAGGTTTTTGTTTTTATTTTTACTTTTACAGAATCAGCAACCAACAATAGTCTTTCAGATCTTCTAGGCATTCTACTTTTACACTAAAATTCTGTATAGTTTAGTAGACTGATTCATCTCCTATTTAAGCTGCCCACTGTACATTAACTTTGCTCATATTGGCAAATGCCAGTCTTTTTTTTTTTTTTATTTAACCTACATTTTCTGCTTGAATGTGTTATATTTATACCCTACTGAAGCATCTAGCAGTCCAGCTGGACCATCTTATCATGTTCTAACTTTTACTTTCATATGCTCTAACCGAACCTCTTTCCACCTTTCCTTCCATTGTCACCAGTCATCTATACATATCTTTTCCTATTATTCAGGATTGGGACTGTATCTTTTTCATATTTATATCATTAGCACTTGTATTGCTTGCTACTATAACCTTTATTAAATGATTTTTATTTCATTCAATAATTCGTGCTTATTCATTCTTTCATAGACAGTTCAGTAGAAGACAAGTTTCTTGAGGTCAGGATTTATTTTTAATTTGGTTTTTGTGTCCCTAGACACAAGATACAAGAAGATACAAATAAAGATGTGGGCTACACATTTACAATCAGTAAAATAATAGTTTTAAACATGTTTTTAAAAAATATGTTGCTCAAAAAAAAAAAGTATGTTGCTCCCTAACTCCTTGCCCCACACATTCCCTTCCCCATCTACCCTTTTTTGTGGGAAGCTGTGTTCCTTTCATGTCCATTCTCTTAAGTCATTTTATGATGATGGACTTTAGGAATATGTGAGGGTAGAAAAGCCATTAAACATAGAACAAACTGAACCATGAAGAAATCAAATGTGTGACCAGTGTACTCAGATTTATCCCCCAAGCTCCTCACAAAAAGAAATAAATAAAAAAGAAAGTGTGTGTGTATGTGTGAATGTGTATGTGTGTGTGTGTGTATAGAAAGATAGATATTCATTATTGCTGTTTTTAGGTAGATAACTTAATTACCTGTTCACTTTTAGTTTAAGATAATATAGAATCAAAAAAAGGTAACATAGAATCACAGATCATATGGAATCAACTTTAGCTATCCATGTAGTCTGAGCCCTTCATTTTATAGAAGAGGAAACAGACGCAGAAAGTTAAAGCTAGATGCCTACAAAGATACAAATAATAAATAAAAGAGCCAGAATCTGAACCTCGTCTCTTTCCATTACATCATGGTGTTTTCCAATTTAGTAAACATTCACTGAAAACCTAGTATGCACCAGGCACTGTACTAAGTACTGGGACACAAAAACCAAATTAAAAATGAATCCTGACCTCAAGAAACTTGTCTTCTACTGAACCAATAGTCTCCGCAGAGCTTCTTAAACTTTTTTCACTCATGATCATTTTTGCCCAAGAAATTTTTACATGATCCCAGGTACATAAATATATAAAATAGATATACAAATCAAACATTTATTAATGTCATAATTTCACAACCTCCACATTCAATTTTGAGACTACATATAGGGTTGCAAGTCCCAATTTTAGAAGTTGGGGACTAAATATTTGGATCACATGAGTAACTCCATGAAAAGTCTACCCTGGTGATTTCAAGGTACTCTCATGTCTTATACTTATTCTATAGTCCCCACAACCTCTAGCACAACCTCTGAGAAACAAAACTTAATATAAACTGGTCCACTGATCTCCAGAGAGGGTGGTGCCACAGGCTCCTTTTTTGTTTGATTCATGAGAAAAAAAGCTTTATTATGATGCCATAAAGCAGGCTAAATTCATTAGCAGAACTTGCAATTTAGAAGGCAAAAGACAGGACCTTTTATAGGAAAGGACTCAAAGCAAGGACTCTTTAGCATGAGTCCAGGTAATTAAGGAGTGTTTATACAAAATAACCTCGGAGGTTTGCATCTATTGCTCCTGGTTATTATATAAAGTAACTGTAGGCATTGATTCAAGATAGCTGTTTGTACAAAATTTTCCTTTCAACACAAGAAATGTACAAGAACTTACTTAGGAACTATGGAATCCTGCCAATAATACTACCTGGAACCCATCTAGACACTTGGTTTCTACAAAGGACATGGTCTTTTGCTGGGGTCTATTCATCCCAGCTCACCCACACATATACATACACATAGACATCGACATATTTATACATGGATACCTCTAATCATACACAAATATGCAAGTATTCATTCATATTTGTCCTGTTTCTCTGAAGGTGGATGACATCATCCTCTGATGCCATAGCCTCTTGGTATTTTTGGTTTGAGTTGTTTAATCTTTTACATTCCATCAACAAATTTTTCCTTAATATTTTTATATTCTATGCAAGGGTCTCTTTTCCTCAAAAAAGGGGCAGAAATGATTTAAAAAGTGCCCCAAATCTAAGATTATAGTCAGTTCAGGTAGTATATGTTAGTTCAGCCAGGAGGTTGATATTCTAATAAACCATACAGGTTATTGGTATTCCAAATTCAAGTTAGATAATAAGGGTTAACTAGTCTTTCTTTTTAGTTTCTGACCATTGTGTTTGACATCATGTTAAAAACAAAGAATTCATGAGAATATCACTAAATATTTGTGAATCCCAAGAAAAATATGGATCAAATTGTAAAGTAACCTGGATGTAAGAGTCAAAAGAACTGAATTCCTATTGTGGTAATTATTAATGGCTTTAAACAAGTCTCTGTGGATCTTTGTTGCTAAGCAAGAGATGAAAAAGGGATTATAATATTTATCTTGCCTACTTTACATAGTTGTCATGACTGAATATCAAATGAAAAAATGTAGCCAGAGCACTTGGCAGCCCTAAGCTACATGAATGTAAGTTATTGATATAAAATGAAAAACTCTCTCTCTCTCTGTGTGTATGTGTGTGTGTGTTTGTGTGTAATATGGAAAGCAAGATGCTTTTTATATAATATATAATACAAAGATATTTCTGTTGCCCTAATAAGAATTCATTTGTGGAAAGTTCTCTTCCATCAGACTATGACTACAAATAATTTTTAATTATCCATGAGAAGAATGAATATAGATTGAGTATTCTGAATCTGTTAGGTAGGACAGTAGATGTGGCTCTGGGGTTGGAGTCAAGAAAACTTGAGTTAAAATCATGTCTGAAACATTTAGCAAGTTTTTGACTTTGGAAGAAAGTGAAGATAACCAAGATGTATTATGAGCCTGATGCATATCAGGCACTGTGTTAAATGTTTTTCAAATATTATCTCATTCAAGTCACTTAATCTCTGCCTGCCTTACTTTCCTCAGTAGTGAAATGGGGATAGCATTTTCACTTAATTCAGGTTCATTGGATAGGGACAAAGATGCTAGTAGAAGAGATAAATGTTCCTATGGAAATATAGGTAGGGGATAAGAGTTGAGGGGCACCATGAAAATCTCCCTGATATGGCTTCCTGATCTTAGCTAGCTAGAAAACAAACAAACAAACAAACAAGTGCCCCTCCTCTGTTTAGTTTTTAAAGTTTTCGCCACCTACTTCTCCCAAAAATTTTATTATAACTGCCAACAAATAGGAAAACCATGCAAGTTAAGTTTCATCTCATGTTACACTCCAGAGAAATTGTAAATCATTGATAGAATGGCTGATAGCCCGCCCAGGCAAAAGAGAAGGATGACAAATTTCAGGACAAAGTAATGCTAAGGCAATTAGTCATCTTTTTGTTACCAAGAGATAATTGATTTGGAAATGTAAGAGCAACTGACAAATGAATAATTGAATAGGATACCAATATGTAAAATGCCTCTTGCAGAACAAACAGTGTCACATTCATTTTTTTTTTTTAATTTTCTGATTCAATCACAAAAGTTAGAGTTGGAAACTTAGATGTCTTTAACTCACCGGAAGCCCTGAAAATGAACTGATTTGTTTTAAGTCATTCTTATTAAAGACCCACCTCAAAAGGAAGTAACAGGAGTATTTGGGGAAGCGTGTGACATGTTCACACTCCTACCTCATGACAACTAATGACACTTCAAAAAATTAATGGAAGGAACCAACCCTGGGTGTTTCTGACTTCAGATTTAACAAGAACATGTCACTTCAGAGGAACTGTCAGCTTTTTTTTTTTTTTTTTTTTTTTGAAGAATCTGTCTGAGCTGATGGGATAAAATATCTTCTTCATAAGTCTAACTAAAAGTGATGATAGATTCATATTACTTTCTTTTTTTAAATTTTGGATCTGTGATTACTTTATAATAGGAAATTTCCAATGTTAAATCTCTTTCTACAGATTAAGGTTGGCAACTCCTCTCTACCTTATAGTTTTAGAGAATTCCTTATAATACTAAAAAGTTAAATGGCTTACCTTGGGTTACATAACCACTTTCACTTGTTTGCCACACCAATCTGCTTCTCATTACATAGACTGAGAAAAATAAAATTAAAAGTCACAAACTCATTTGCATCTGCTGCTGAATTTCATTTAGTTAGTTTTAATAAAATCCTGGTGCTGAATTAGACTGGAAATTACTTACATGCTGCTGAAATTTGACTTGTCCCATGTATTTTTCTTTTTTTTTTCTTTTTATTATTTATCATTTGGGTGGTCTGGTGGCTAAGAGGACCGTTTGCACCAGGGTCCTTGATAAAATAATAAGTAATAACATTCAGTCTTGATATTCATTCAAGTCAGGAATATTTAATAAATGTCTTCTGATTGAAGATAATTGCTAGATATTAAGGAGAAATAAATTCCATGACAACACAATTCTAGTCCTCAGTTTTGGAGAAGGATAGAAGAGGAGAAAGGAAACCAACATTTATTAAGCAATTATAATAAACCTTTCCCAGAATCTCTTAATTCTAGAGCCTTCTCTCTCCTAATTTGTTTACCTTGTATACAGCTCGCCTTATTAGCTTGTTTTCTCATTCATTATATCATAAACCCCTTGAAGACAGGAATTGTCTTTTGCTTCTTTTTGTATCCCCAGTACTTTGCACAGTGTCTGGCACAAAGAAGATACTTAACTGTATGTTGGATTGATTAACTGATTGCTATCTGTCAGGAACTGTGCTAAGTGTTTACAAACTGTCTCATTTGATCTTCAACTTGAGTCCTGTGAGGTAGTTCATGCCCATTCTATAGATGAAAAAGCTTTTTCAACAAAGGTGCTTGATGACTCAGTCACATAAGTAGTGTCTGAGGTCACATATGAGATCAAGGCTTCCTAAAAACAAGCTCACTGCTCTATCTACTGTGCCACCTAGTTCCTTATGATATGTGGTAAGATTAAGTATGTTTGATATGAGTATTTGATAGTCAATGTATAGTAGTTTTTGGAGGACTGATTCAGTGATTTCATTGTTTTAGAAAACTGTTAATAAAGAAATTCCCTAAATTAATGGAGGTCAGAACTTATTCTTTAACTTCTAGTCTTCTAGGGTCATTGGTCAGGATCTCACAGTTTGTGTCAGAAGCAGGTCTTTCTGAGTTGGATGCTCCATCTTCCATACTACACTGCTTTCCTATTGTGAATCTTGACTGAGAGCTCAAAATATATGAGGCAAAATGAATGAGGAGGGAGACTCATAGAGTGTGAAAATAGCTCCAGTTTATTTTCCCATACAACCTTGTTGATATACATTTTTGCGAACAAGATCAGCGCGTGGACAATAGACCTTCCCCGATCACCATTCAGAGAAGCAGCTCTTGGGTTTTGTGTATCCATGGTATCTGCCAATGGGATAAGCCATCCAATCCAGTCATTCTAGCAACCCACCCACAGGCAAGAGATTCTGTTAAGACATCCGTGCTCACAAGCAACTATCCTGTGACCCTCAAATCAAACCCATTCTCAGGCCACACATCATTGCTTCTTGCTCAAACAGGGCATTTCTGCACCATGGCAGAAAATTTATTATACACCAAAAATTGAGGTGGCCCCTGGACTCCTTTTCAGCAGGGTCCCATACACTAGCACTTTTCATAAATTTTAATGATTGATAAATGTAGTTTGTTATTCCTATATTTTTATGCTCAACTTAATAGTTTGTTAAATTAACTCTTATTAAAAATAGAACAAAGCAAAAATATAACTTCTTCTGATATCATAGAGATATTAAACACAGACACAGAGTTTCACACACAGATCAGAAATTAGTCTTGGGAACCAAAGAGTGAAAACAAATAAACATGCTTTTATTCCTTTGTCAGAAAGATATTGTATTGGAATACTATATCTAACATTGGGATAACAGTAACACTGTAGACTTTAGCTAATTGACAACATTTTCAAATATGCTTTAGAAACAAAAATCAAGGCACACAATTTAGAGTTTTAAGATATTTTGAATATTTTGAGAAAACTTAAATCATTGCTATGAACAATTGTGTTCAATCATTTCTGATCCTTTGTAACCCAAAGATACTGCCATTTCCTTCTCCAGCTCATTTTGCTGATGTGGAAGCTAAGGTAAATAGAGTGAAGTGACTTGCCCAGGGTCATATAACAAGTGTCTGAGATCGTATTTAAACTCATGAGTATATCTTCCTGATTTTAAAGACAGTGCTTTATCCACTGAGCCTTCTTGCTGCCTACTTTGAACAAACTCTAACAGATATAATGTTCTTTCTTTTAAGAATCCTACTATAAACAGAAACTGACAAAAAGATATAATACTGTTTTCTAGTTTTCTCTTAATTCTTGAAGAGAGGATTTTCTTAGGCTTAATTATTCCAGATGGGAGAAAATCATTTCTCATTGTGTGGTTTGAACCCACTGCAAAGGTCTTTTGCCTGGAAGCTTTTTGAGGTGGTGACCTGCACCCTTTAAATTGGTTCATGAAGACAATGAAAGAAAAATAATGACTATTTTTTCCCTGGAAACTCTCTTTTTTGCCCTTCTTGTTTTGCTGATATTCCAGCCCCCACCATCATGACATAACTTAGTTTAATAGAGATTGACATTCAACCAATCACAGCAAAATTATAGTGATTATTGAGAGGTTCTAATAACTTCAATCTGCTGTTTCAGGGATGTCTTCTCCCTGTGTCTAAGTGTGGCAAATGTTTGTTGATCTGAAACAGACTAAGACTTTAATGCAATTCACAATTTCAGATTAGCTTTTCAGATAAAAATGTCCCAATACCATTCTACATCCTATATTTCCCCCCCAAGATTATTCAAACTGGTTGTTTATTTTTGATGAATTCAACTGTCAATACATTTTTCCATCTAGAAAGAGCCATTTTAGACATCTGCTTGCCTAGATTTCATATTATATATTCCAATGCAAATGGGTTTCCTGTGTGTGTATATTGTGTTTTATTTTCCCATCCTTTAAAACATGTAAGACTGGATAAAAGTGTGACTAGTTCCAATCTCTTAAAATTTTTTCTCACACTCTTGTCTTATTTTAAAGTTTATAGTATTCTAAGAACATTAGAGCTCATTGAGGTTTATTGGAAGAAACATCTGAAATCATCTAGTCCATTATGATCCTCATTTTACAGATGGGAAAATAGGATAAGACCACTTACCTGACTTGTCCAGGGTCACACAGACACAATAAGTATCTGAGTCAGGATTTGAATACAAGTCTGATGCTAATTATTTCAAGTGTTTGTGCCATTGATTTTTGGTATTCCAGTGAATTTTTTTTCGGTATGATATTTTTTAATTGCTTAAAATAAGATAGATAAACTTGACAAGAAAATCTATTATGTTGAGATATATTAAGGGACAGGTCAATTCTTCAAGAGCCTCCACAGCTGTGAACCTAAAGGAGTTGCAGAGCAGCCTATGCTGACACTGATGTTGCAGACTGGGAATGAGATAAATTGGAGGCAGAGGTAAGAGGAGAGAGGTCAGAAAACACATTGATCTATCAGTCTCCTTGTATCATCCTCTCAGAAGAGGAGATCCATTCTGGGTTGGATCTCCAGCAGCCACTGTTAGGTGGCTCTTGTGTATTTCAACAGCTTTCCTGTGTATTCCAGCAGAGATAGTTATTTAAATATTTTTAAAAAATCATAGTCTCTAGTTAAAAATCCCACACTTAGACAGTCCCTGATTAACAAAGTGAATCTGGAAACTTGACTTATGTTTGTCTTCTCCTTTTCTTAATATGACAGTGTCTTCTCTGTATTAATTAGGTAGTTGCTTCAATTTACCATGTTCCTTGACCATTGCCATTCTGTTTTCAATTTAAAAACTTCAATTTAAAGACATCAAAACAAAAACTCCAAGGGATATTATAGCTAAATTTTAGATCAGACCAAGGAAAAAATATTGCAAGCAGCCAGAAAGAAAGAGTGCAAATACTGATTAGCCACAATCAGGATTATTCAGGACCTAGCAGCTTCCACCTTAAAGTATTGTAGGGCCTGGAATTTGATATTCTGAAAGGCAAAGGAACTTGGAATGCAGCCAAGAATAAACTATCCAGCTATATTGAGTATTATCTTTCAGGGAAGAAGATGGACATCAATGATACAGGTGAATTTCATTTATTTCTGATGAAAAGACCAGAGCAGAACAAAAATTTGACCTCCAAATATAGAATTGTAGAGAAGCATAAAAAGGCAAAAAGAAAAGAACTCTTGAGAACTATATCTCTCTTATGGGTATTCATAGAGAGTGCAGGTATAATTTGATTTTACTATGATAATATAAAAAAGAAACTAGAGGTGGAAAGGGAATTGTACTGGAAAAATGGGAAAATGGAGGTAAAATGAGGGAATTACACCTCACAAAGAGGCAAAAAAAAAACCTACTAAAATTGAGGGAAAGAAGGAAGGGGGATGGATATTGTGTGAATCTTACTCTCATCTGAATTGACTCAAAGAGAGTATTAGACATATTTAGATTCACAGAGAAATTTGTCTCATAGGGAAGTGGGAGGGGAAGGAAGAAAAGAAAGGGGGAGATTAATAGAAGGAAAAACAAGTAATAAGTGAAAGGTATAAGAAAGGGGGAGGGGCTATAAAGGGGGAGGGCTGCTTTAGAGAAGTGGTGGTCAAAAGCAAAAACACTGGGGAGGATGAAAAGGAAGAAATGAAAGAGAAAAGCATAAGTTGAGGAGAAATAAGATGGAGGGAAATAAAGAATTAGTCATTTTAACTGAATTTTAATGGGATGAACTCTCCCATAAAAAGGAAGTAGATAACAGACTGGATTAAAAGCCAGAATCCTACAGTATGTTGTTTACAAGGAACACATTTAAAGCAGAGTAATACATACAGAATAAAGGTAAAAGGCTGGAGCAAAAAATGTGTTTCAGGTGAAGCAAAAAAAAAAACAAAAACAAAAAACAGGGCTAGCCATCCTGATCTCAGATAAAGCAAAAGCAAAAATTGATCTAATTAAAAGAGATAAGGAAGAATCTTATGTCTTGCTAAAGGGTACCATAGATAGTGAAATAATAACTATACTAAATACTTATGCATCAAGTGGCATACCATCTAAATTCCTGAAGAAGAAGTTAAGAGGCCTACAAGAAGAAATAGCAAAACTAAAACACTGGGGGATCTCAACCCTGCTGCCTCAGAAATAGAAAGGTCAAACTACAAAATAAATAAGAAAAAAATTAAGGAGGTAAATAGAATCTTTAAAAAGTTAGGTATGATAGATCTTTGAAGAAAATTGAATGGAAACAGAAAGGAGCACATGTTTTTCTTGGCAGTTCATGGAACCTATACAAATATTGACCATATATTAGTGCATAAAGACTTCAAAATCAAATGGAGAAAGGCAGAAATAGTAAATGCATTTTTTTCAGATCATGACACGATAAAAATTACATTCAATAAAAAGCCAGGAGAAAATAGACAAAAAATTAAGGAAACTAAATAATGTAATCCTAAAGAATGAATGGGTGAAATACCAAATCATACACACAATCAATAATTTCAGCCAAGAGAATGACAATAATGAGACAACATACCAAAATTTGGGAGATGCAGCCAACATAATAATAAGGAGAAATTTTATATCTCTAGATGCTTACTTGCATAAAATAGAGAAAGAAAAGATCAATGAATTGGGCATGCAACTAAAAAAGCTAAGAAAAGAACAAATTAAAACCCCCAAGTAAGTAATAAATTTGAAATTCTAAAAATAAAAGAGATTAATAAAATTGAAATTCAGAAAACTATTGATTTAATAAACAAACCTAAGTTGGTTTTGTGAAAAAAATAAATAAATCTTTAGTTAATTTGATTAGAAAAAGGAAAGATAACCAATTTGATCCTTGATTTTTGTTTGGGGTTATTTTTCAAGTGGCCATCTTATATGGTTTAAGCACAAATCAAAGTATCTACATTTTACTCATCTTGATACAATCTTGTGCTTACATACCAGAAATGCAGGGATGGTTCAATATTAGGAAAAGCATTAGCATAATTGACTATATCAATAATCTAATTAACAAAAAACATGATTATCTCAATAGATGCAGAAAAAGCATTTGACAAAATCCAGTATCCATTCCTATTAAAAACAGTAGAGAATATAGGGATAAATGGACTTTTCCTTAAAATGGTCACCACCATCCATTTAAAACCATCAGTAAGCCTCATGTGTAATGGGGACAAACTAGAACCATTCCCAATAAAATCAGCAGTGAAACAATATCACCCACTATCACCATCACTATTCAATATTGGATTAGAAATGTTAACTTTGGCAATATGAGAAAAAAAAAAGAGATTAAAGAATTAGAGTAGGTAATGAGGAAACCAAATTATCATTCTTTGTAGATGATATGATGGTATACTTAAAGAACCCTAGAGGATCAAATAAAATACTACTGGAAACAATTCACTGCTTTAGCAAAATTGCAGGATACACAAAATAAGTTTACAGAAGTCACCAGCATTTTTATATATTATCAACAACATCCAGTAGTAAGAGATACAAAAAGAAATTCCATTCAAAATAACTATTGATAATATAAAATAATTAGGAGTCTACATGCCAAGGCAAAGTCAGGAACTATATGAACACAACTACATAATACTTTCCACACAAATAAAGTCAGTTCTAAACAACTGGAAAATATCAAGTACTCTTGGGTAGGCTGATCAAATATAATAAAAATTACAATACTACCTCAATTAGTCTATTTATTTACTGCTATACCCATAAAATTCCCAAAAAATTATTTTACAGATCTAGAAAAAAATAATAACAATTGAAGAAAAGAGAGGTAGAAAAATCCTTTGGCTGGCCTTGTCCAGCAGGAGGACATCACGTTTGCTATAGTCAAGTGTAATATTTGTCTTTTAAGATTCCACAGCATCCTTTTCCAAACCAGTGTCACAACCCTGAGGAGGAAACCTTCTGTATCAACTTTTCAGCCTGTAAAAGATTGCCATATCATAGAGGAGGTCCACATTCCAGAGTGCAAGGACAAAATGAAGGTGTTGACAGGCTTTCCTCTAAGCAATTGGCCTCAGTATTGGCTTCCATAAGGGCTCAGTGGGGAGAAAGAAGCTTTCTCTTCTCCCTCTTCTATTTTTAAGGTACTTATTTTACTCAGAGTTAAGTCTGTTAACTTGTCTTTAGCTATTATCAATCATGGTGTGATTGTGGGAAAGTACCTCTCTTTTCTTCAATGATCCAAAATACAGGAGCAGTTCAAAGTTATTTTCTGGCATAGCAGAAAAAAAAAAAAAAAAAAAAAAAAAAAAAAACAACCAAAGAACTCAAACCCTTATCAAGCAAAACTATAAAAAAACTGTCTTATTTTGCTTTGAAAGGTTTAGGATTCTCCTTCTTGCCTCCCTCCCTGCCCAATTTTGACAAATTTCAAGGCCTGACTCATTTTAATTTCCCCCAAATTTGTGTGTGTTTGTGTGTGTGTGTATCCTTATAAAGTGTAACATCAATAAATTGTAAATTAAATTCATACTATAATGTAAATGACTGATGTGGCTATATGTAGATGTATATACTCATATGTATGTATAATCCAAAGTAAATAACACATGCACTAAGCACTTATAATATGCAAAACACCATATTAAGCACTAGGGATAAAAACTGAAAAATGTAGAAAGTTCCTGCTCTCCAGGATTTGTTACTATTGTTTAGTCATTTTCAATGGTGTCAGATCCATTTTGGTCTCATTTGGGGTTTTCATGGTAAAGCTATTGGAGTGATCTTACTTTTTCTTTTCCAGCTCATTTTCCAGTTGAAGAAATTAAGGCAAACAAGGTTAACTGCCTAGAATTACAAAGCTAGTAAGTGTCTAGCTTTCAAGAAGATGAGTTTTCTTGATAGCAGGCCTGATACTCTGTCCACTATGCCACATTGTCCCACTCTTAATATGCTCAGATTCATGGAGGACACAATTCACATTCAAGAAGTCAGCTGCAAATCAGATATATCTTCTTTAATGGCATCTCCACTGATAAAATCATATTTATTTCTTTTGGAGAAATAATTGTCAATGCCAGGGACTTAGATGTGGAGAACTTTCTTTTCTGGGTCATCAGTAATTGTATTTTAAGAGGAAGTAGTGTTTGTATCACTCCCAAAAGCATCTTCTAAAACCTTCATCCATAGAGAGTCTTTCTGGAATGATGGTTAATAGAAGCATTGCCATTTCTAGAGTTCTTGATCTTACTTGCCCGCTGACAAAAGTTGGACAGTAGGTGGGTCAGTTGGATGATTGGTCCTTTTTCCACAAGAAATGCTCATCTTATTGATGACTGGAGAAGTGAAGTAGGAAAAAGGTCTGGTACTGATATTCCCAACATTCTTAGGTTCAAGGTCATGGGGCTATCTCCATTAGAGTATGAGGAGAGGGGATACCAAAGACCCTTATCTCATACTGATACTATTGCAATAACCTCATAATTGGTCTCCCATCTTCTAGTTTCTTCCCCTAGAAAACCATTTTCACGTAGTTGCTAAATTGTTATTATTAAAGCACAGACCTCACCATGTGATTGCCCTATTTAAAAATCCATAGTGTCATTCCATTCTTTCTAGAATAAAATAGAAAATCTTCAGCCTGGCATTCACAATATAATGTAATTCAACTCTAACTGAGATTCCAATCTAATTTCATATTGTACCCTTTTATGCTTTCTCTATACCAGTAAAACTGGCCTACTAAGCTATCTCCTCTAAATGATAATCTTTCTCTAGATGCCATGTCTTGGCATAGTCTGTATTCCATATCCAGAACATAATTATTCTGCATTTCTGTCTGCTAGATCCTTTAGAGCCCAACTCCAGTGACATCTCCTGAACTTGGCCTTTCCTGATCCTCTCTGTTGTGAGGGCTCTTGAATTCTGGAAATTACACTATTATTTCTATATACTTCATCTACCTGACTTGATGATCTTGAAGTAAGCAAAACATGAGTTAAAATACAGTCTCAAATTGTGGTGAGGCAAGATGGGGAGAGTAGACAGATCTTTGAGTTCTTCCTGGCTTCTCTCAGAATCAACACTAGATTGTTGAACTCTGAAAGAGTTAACAGTGACAAAACCCATAAATATTTGAAATGCAACACATTTCCAGCAAAAGATAGTATATATTAGGAGAATCTAGTGGGGAGTACTTAGTCAAAATACAGCAGTGTTGGCTACTCTGGTTTGGAAAACAATGGATCAGCAGACTATCTTGCAGACTATCTGTGAGACCTGCAATGGAAATAAAATAGTAAGCCCCTGAACTCCAGCATAATGTGAACTTGGCCATGCCCATCCAGAATGGGAAGAAAGCCAACAGCACCGTCTCCAAGGCAATATGAAGCTATCATTGTAAGAGAAAACATGGGACAATCTTCCTTTGCCCTAAAAGTAGGCCTCAATCTTTAAAAATGAGTAAAAAAGCAAAAAGGGCCCAGACCATAGCTAGCTATTATGGAGATAGGGAAGAACAGATCTCAAACCCAGAGGATTCTAATGGCAAAATGCCTCAAGATAAAGCTTCAAAGGGTGTTATGAATTGGTCTCTAGCTCAAAAGGCTCTCTTGGAAGGACCTTAAAAGAGAGCTAGAAGAAAAATGGGGAAAGAAAGTGAGAACTTTGGAAAAGGAAATTGTCCAAAGAAAACTAGTTCTTAAAAAATAGATTTGGCAAAATGGAAAAAGAAAACGACCCTTTGTAAAAAAAAATGATGAAATTGAAACAGAGAACAACTCATTAAAATAGAATTGATGAAATGGGGGGAAAAATCCAATGAACAATACAACTTATTTAAAAGTTCAATTGACCAAATTCAAAAAGAGATAAAATAGCTAATTAAAGAAAATAATTCACTAAAAATTAAAATTCAATAAATGGTTGTGAATGACTCAATGAAACATCAAATATCAGTCAAACAAAACCAAAAAAAAAAAAAAAAAAAAAAAAAAGAAAGAAAGAAATATGTAATACCTCATTGGAAAAACAACTCACTTAGAAAATAGGTCCAGGAGAGACAGTCTAAGAATTATTGGACTACCTGCAAATTATGATGATAAAAGGAGCTTAGATAACATCTTTCAAGAAATTATCAAGGAAAACTGCCCTGATGTCTTAGAACCAGAGCATAAAATAGCCACTGAAAGAGTTCACTGATCATTCCCTAAAAGACTCCAAAATGAAAAACTCCAAGGAATATCACAGCTAAATTCCAGAATTATCAGATCAAGGAGAAAATATTAACAAGCAACTAGAAAGAAACAATACAAATATTTGAGGAACCACAATACGAATTACCTAGGACCTAGCACTTTAAAGGACTGAAGGGCCTAGAATATGATATTCCAGAGCACAAAGGAGTTTGGACTGCATTCAAGAATAAACTATCCAACAAAATTAATCATTACCTTTCAGGGGGGGAAGATGCACATTCAATAAAATAGGGGATTTTCAATTATTTTTGGTGAAAAGACCAAAGCTGAAAAGAAAATTTGATCTTCAAATAGAGAACTTCAGAGAAGCAGTAAGAGGTAAAATGGGAAGAAAAACATTATATTTTTTAAAGGTTAAAATGCCTAGATGGGAAGATGATATGTTTAACTTTTGAGAATTATATCTTTGTTAGGAGTATAATTAGAGTGTGTAGATATGATTTTATTATGATGATATAAAAAAGAAACTAGGGGTGAAAAATGACTACTGGAAGAAGAGAAAAGGGAAGGTAAAATGAAGTAAATTACAACCCATGAAGAGGTAAAAATGATCTATTATTGTTGGGGAAAAGAAGAGAGGGGGATGAGCATTGTGTGATCCTCACTCTCATCATATTTGGCTCAAAGAGGAAGTATCAGACACATTTTGTTTCATAAAGAAACTTGCCTCACCATATTAGGAAGTAGGAGGGGAAAGAGGAAAGAACAGGAGGAGCCTTCCCTAATAGAAGGGAAGACAGAAAGAAAAGAGAAAGGGATAAGAAACAGGGAGGGGCTGTAAAACAGAAGATCAGATTGAGGTAGGTGGTGGTCAGAAGTAAAACACTGATGAGGAGAGAAAGGGGGGAAAGAAAGAGAAAAACATAACTTGGGGAAAATAAGATGGCAGGAAATCCAGAGTTAGTCATTTTAACTATGAATGTGAATGTGATTGAATTCTCAATAAAATGGAAGTGGATAGCAAACTGGGTTAAAAGCCGGAATCCTACAATATGTTTTTTTACAGGAAACATTTAAAGCACAGTAAAACATACAGAATAAATAAAATTAAAAAGCTGGAGCAGAATTTGTTATGTTTCAGCTGCAGTTAAAATAAAAAGCAGCAGTACCAATCCTGATCTCAGATCAAGCAAAAGTAAAGATAGATCTAATTAAAAGAAATAAGGAAGGAAAATAAATTTTGCTAAAAGGTACCATAGATAATGAAGTAAAATCCATACTAAACATATATGCATCAAGTGGTATAACATCCAAATTCCTAAAGATCTAAGAGAGCTACAAGAAAAAAAAATTCAGCAAAACTATACTAGTGGGAGAACTCAACCTTGTTTTATCAAATATAAAATAAAGAAGAAAGAAATTAAGGCATAAATAGAATTTTAGAAAAGTTAAGTACAATTAATCTTTGGAGAAAATTGAATGGGGACAAAAAAGAACATGCTTCTTTTTTTCTTAGTGGTACATGGAACCTACACAAAAATTAACCATGCATTAGAGCATAAAAACCTCAAAATCAATTGCAGAAATTCAGAAATAGTAAATACATTTTATAAATCATGATGCAATAAAATTATATGTAATAAAGGTCCAAGGAGAAATAGAACAAAAATTAGTTGGAAACGAAATAATATTATTATAAAGAATGAATAGATGAAAAATAAATCATAAAAACAATCAATAATTTAATCCAAGAGAATGGCATATCAAAATTTATGGGTAGCCAAAGCATTTCTTAGAAGAAATTTTCTATCTCTAGATGCTTACTTGAATGAAATAGAGAGAGAGAGAGGGCAATGAATTGGGCATGCAATTAAAAAAGCTAGGGGAAAAAAACAAATTAACTCTTCCCCATTAAATCTCCAATTTGAAATTCTGAAAATAAAAAGGGAGATTAATAAATTTTAAAGAAAGAAAACTATTGAACAAATAAACAAAATTAATAATAGGTTTTATGAAAAAATAACAAAATAGATAAACTTTTCATTAATTTGATTGAGAAAAGGAAAGAAGAAAATCAAATTCTTAGTATCAAAAATGAAAATGATTTCCACCATTGAAAAGGAAATTAGTGCAATAATTAGGAACTCTATTTTTGCCCAAATTTATGCTAAAAAATATGATTATCTAAGAGAAATGGATGAATACATACAGAAATATATATTGCCCAGATTAACAAAGGAGGAAATAGATTACTTAAATAATCCCATTTTTAGGAAAAAGAAATGAACAGGTTATTAATGAACTCAGCTAAGAAAAAATCTTTATATCCAGAAGGATTTACAAGTGAATTCTATCAACATTTAAATACAGTTCATTCCAATATTATGAAAACTATATAGAAAAATAGGGAAAGAAGGACTACTACTAAATTATTTTTATTATACATATATAGTGCTGACACCTAAACCAGGTAGGGTCAAAACAGAGAAAAAAAAAGTATAGACTAATTTCCCTAATGGCTATTGATGCAAAAATCTTAAATAAAATATTAGGAAAAAGGTTATAGCAAGTTATCACCAGGATAATTACATCATTATCAAGTAGGATTTATACCAAGAATACAGGATTTGTTCAATATTAAGAAATTTATTAGCATAATTGATTATATCAATAACCAAATTAACATTATTATGATTATCTTCATAGATGCAGAAAAAGCATTCAAAAAATTCTCCACCCATTCTTACTAAAATACAGATTCAGATATTTATTAGTTGCGTGAGTCTGGGGCAGTCACAACTGTTTTCCATCTTCCTTTCCCATTAACTCCAGTAAAATGTGATGATAATATTACTCACCACTCAGTATTGCTATAAGGAATGAGTACTACGACATAAGAAATTAATGGTATGATATATGAAAAGTTCCTGGAAAACATTAAAATGCTTTATAAATGAATAAATCATTTGTTAAGGACTTAACTATGTGCATAGTGTTGTGCTAAGTGCCAAGCATACAAATAAAAAAGTAAGAGTCTTTTCCTGAGAGCTTATATTCTATTGGTGGTGGGGTAGATGGAGAACAACACATATAGGTTTCAGCTGCAAATCAAAAGGAAAGTTCCCATGAGACTTAGAGCACAATAGAAAAATAAATTAAAACCCCAAATATATAAATGTTGATCATTATTATTATTTCCCCTATACCCTTGAATATAAACTCAGGAATGTGTGTATATATATGAAATGGTATACACAACTCTCTGTGTATGTATGTATGTGTGTGTGTGTAATGGTATATATGGTTTAACTCCACATAAAGGAGATGAGAATTTAAGGAGCATATATGTTTATGAGTTGATGATCCATAACTTGAATACTCATAAAGATAAATTTGTTTTAAGTTTATCTGGTGATATAAGCTATTAAGAATTCTGCTACTTCTTATTAAGATGGCTGTGGATTGATCTGAAAGATACATATTTATATAGTTAAAGATTGCAACAAACTTGTTAATTAACCAATATAGGATAATATATTTTCTGGAATTAACATTATAATCCTGTCACTTTTCAGAGAATATAAATAGCTAGAATCTATTTAAAATATTGCTGATGATTATGCATAGTATCATAATTTCTCTTATCTTTGAAAAGCATTTAACAGTGTATCTCATTTATTTAGTCTCTTTGGGTCTTGCATGACTAGATTTTCCAGACAACTGAAGTTGTCTCTCCTAAGCGCCAAATATATATTATGCTCGTTTAGTTGTTTCCATCATATCTCATTCTTTGTGACCCTATTAGGGATTTTCTTGGCAAAGATAATGGAGTGGTTACCCATTTATTTCTTCAACTTATTTTATATATGAGGAAACTGAGGCAAATGAGATTAAGTGATTTGTCTAGGGTCACACAGGTAGTAAGTATCTGAGGCCATATTTGAACTCAGAAAGACCCATCTTTCAGACTTCAGGTCCAACACTTTATTCACCTAACACCTCGCTGAGATAAATAGATAGATAATTAGATGGATAGATGGACATAGATATATTTATGCTATATATCATACATGTATACATGTGTGTACAGGTATGCATATATGTACATGCTGTATATATGCCACAGAACTTCAGAGTTTTGTGGGACCTCAGCAAATATCTAATCCAAATTTGATACCAAAAGACCCATTCTAGTATACTTGACAAGGGGTCATGACTTTTCCTTCTGAGGCAACCCCGACATTATTTGGACAGCTCTGAGAGTTAGGAAGTTATGGAGTCTACTGTTGCTTCTTTCCATCTTCTACTTATTGCTTTTGTTTCTGTTTTGTGGGACCAAGCAGACTAGGATGTACCCTTCTTTCACTAAACAGATCTTCAAACACTTGAGAGCAGCAAACAGACAAAGCTACATTCTATTTTACATACATATATATATATATATATATATATATTCATTTATTAAACATTTTAATTGGAATTTTAATTTGGAAAATTTCCTCAAATGTATGTCACTTTTATCTTTTTTGACTAATACAAATCATGCATAATATTTGAATAAGAATCTCCTTGATGTGATTATTTCCTACAGAGATGCAGATCACAAACTTCTCATGCCTCCTCATTTAATGTGACTCTTGTCCTCCAATAAGTTTATAACAGAAGAGCAAGCAAAGTGATGATCTTTTTCAGTTTCACTTGACATCTCCATAATGCCAAGAAAATACATAGGCTACCCTTAGTTATCTCTTAGTTTTGCAATGTGAACAAGGCATCCTCTTTGAAGTTGCTCATTTGTTACATGTCATAGCCTGCACATATCCAGCATGCGTCTCTCTATTGTCTTTTGAGCCAGATTCATTCTTGATTATTTGGAGATTACATTATTCCTTGACTTGTGACCACCCAACATGAGAAGACCATTGGTTTTCAAATGATAATTCTCCTTTAGAGAGTAGTTTCAGGTCATAAAGAAGTTTGCATTTTTCCAAATTTATTTGGCTTGTTCTCTTACTCCTTTAATTTTGGGCATAACTTGTAAACTCTTTGTGATATCTTTCCAGATTATATGTTTATGTATATATGTCTACTTTACTTTTTTATTGATCTAACCATGAAAAATTAGCTTAATGTGTTGTCCATATGACTGTATATCCTGCTTTGGGAAAAAAGACATTCTTCATCTGTTTGTTTTACTTGGATGGATGCTCAAGCCAAATTCTTTTGAGTTTTAATTTAATTTAAAAAGTTATTTTGTTGGGGCAGCTACATGGCACAGTGGATAGAGGATCAGTCCTGAAGTCAGGAGGAATTGAGTTCAAATGTGACCTCTGGGCGTCTAATACTTAACACTTCCTAGCTGTGTGACCCTGGGCAAGTCACTTAACCTTAATTGCCCCAGCAAAAAAAAAAAAAAAAAAAAAAAAAAAAAAAAAAAAAAGTTACTTTTTTTCTTCCAGAATTCCATGTAATTAGCAAGGAACATTTCAAAGATCTTGAGAGATTTCCTCCTCAACTTGATATTTTCTCAGAATTTTTCTAAGATAATGGCAAATGCTTTTGGTGACCATATGTGTTTAATTTTATGCGTCATTGATATCAGTGATCAGAAGATCATTTCATAATGAGGATCTTTTGGTTTTTTTTCAGCAAATCCTAAATAATTTTTAAAGCATGTTTAATATTTAGGAAAATAATTTGTAAGAAAGCATTTTGCCATATCAACATAAACTAGCACAGATAGCATACTTTTCCCTTGGCTAATCAAATAGCTTTTGTTAGTGACTAAGGTGTATAACAATTATTCTTTAGAATATGAAAGTGGAGAATGGAGTCCATTGGATAAAAAGCAGGAGATAAGAACTCACATTTTATCTTGGAAACCATCCAGAGAACCTTAAAGACCTATTTAGAAGCTCAATATGATTGAAAAAATCTGCACAGCATGTAATACCTATGGGACTACAAAGAAGAAAGCGAACATTCTCAGACATCCTCAGATCAGTGTTGGAATGAAAGCTACAAGAAAGACATTTGTGAATATATAAGAAGAGGACCCTGGGGAATGTACACACTGGAACGAAGTGATGTCATGGACCAAACAGCCTTTACTGATATGGAGCTAAGCATCGAGCCCACTCTCCTTGGGGACACTGGCAGGTTAAACACCTCAACAGAGAATCAGGAGCTCTGAGTCCTAAGAGAAATGCCTGAAACCAAGAGATTAATTTTAGCTAAATGAAAAGAACTCAAGAGAAATAAAATAGTGGGATCATTTACTGAATGGGCAATTTCAGAAACTGTTATTATAGAACCATAGGGCGTTACAGCTGGGAGGGGGTTTAGAGATCAGAGGCACATTTCTTCCAAATTCTTCCTTCTTCCCATGAAGAAACTGAATCCAAGAGAGGAGAAATGACAAGCCCAACTTCACAGAGTGTATTGGAAAGGAAATTACATAATATTATTCAGTAAAATCTGGGAGGGATTTTAAAGAGTGACTGCTAGGATCAATCAAAACACTTGAAAGGACCTGAGGTGGAAAATACATATATAAGTGGGTACACACATGTAGTCTTCCTTTTTTCAGTCTTTTCTTTCCCTTCCCCTTCCTTTCCATCTTCTTCCTTCCCTTCCCCACTCACCTCCTCACTCCACTGCCTCCCCTAGTCTTTCCCTTCCTCCCCTTTTCATTGAACCACAGTTAAGCTTACTTACTAATATCCTTACTTTGACATTTTTGTTCAGTTATGCAAGGTAAGAATTGAATATGAGGAATTCAGAGAATTATGGAAAAACTTGCATGAACTGATACAGAATGATATAAAAAAACCAAGAGAATCATATACAGTTATAAAACATTAGTGAAAACAACACAATAGCCAGACACTAATTTCAATGATCAACTTTGCTTCTGCAGAACAGATCATGAAACATAATTCACTCCTCTTGTCAAGGAACTGGTAAATTCTAGGTGCTTGCTGTGTATAAATGTCAGATATTGCTGTTGCATTCTTCAGTTTTGTTTTTTCTTTTTTTTTTTTTTTACAAGGAAAGATTTAATGGATGTGTTGATACTATAATGGGAAATGACTATATTGAAAAAAATTTCACCAGTGTTTAAAAAAATAAAAGCATAGAACTTCAAAGATAATTTATTTTGACTAAAATCAACCATCATAACAGTCTGCCTATGTGAAAAAATCTTTGTTGTCATAGACTCCTCAAATTAACTTCCATATTCTCTCTAATCTGGTCAAATAATAAATTCTACTCCCCTTGTCAATTTGATGTGTTTGAGGTGAGATTGGTGAACACTCACTAGCCTCAATCTGACTGCTTGTACTTTTCTTGTAACATGATATAAAGAATATGGTGGAATGACCATTTTCACTTTGTGATTAGGTAAAAATCTAAAGCCTGCAGCAAAATTTCATACAATTACAGAATTACAACATTGGAAGGGGTTTCAAGTCATCTTATCATTCACTTAATCCATTCATAAATCCCCTATCATGACACACTCAATCATCACTTCTAGTTTCAAATTAAATATCTCTAAAGAAGAGTAATGCTAAAAATTTGTAAAAATCATGTACACATGCACACACACAAATCAAGGATTGCAAGAATCACAGTGCTGGAAAGGAATTATCTAGCCCACCTTCTTATTTTACAGATGAGGTAACAAATACAGAGAGAAAAATATGACTTTACTATTCTCTCCTTGAGCTGTCTGTTGCCCCACTTCTGGTTAAACCAGAGGTAATTATTTGGTGCTGATTCTGTTTATATTCAATTAATATAGGAAAAGTTCATCTTAGTCTACTAGAAGGAATTTTTTTAAAAGAGGAAATAAGAGGGTCCTACAGCAGAGAGCAAAGCAGATAGAAGGAATTTCATGGTCATCAAGGAAAGAAATAGAAAGTATAACCAGAATGGGTAAGCAAAATTTGTATATGTGTATATGTGTGTGAGTGTGTGTGTGTGTGTGTGTGTGTATAGTAATTATATATGTATACAAATTTATATACACCTAATATATATGCATATATTCACATATTTTTCTTCAGTTAGCACTTTTTTCTTCCTTTGAGTGATTAAAAACAAGTACATGACCTACAATTGACCTCCATCTTAGAGTTTTCTTATAAATGTCTCACCAGATTTGGCTGCCTACACATAACCTGAGAGAAGGAGCAGGGGCTGAATCTCCAAAAACAATTTTTGTTCAATTAACCAAATGAACTCAGGCCTTTTTACTGTTTTTCAGACATGACACTCCATTTTCCAACTCCCAGTATTTTTACTATCTGTTCCTCATGTGTGCAACTCTCCCCTTTTTATCTCTGCTTCCTGGCTTCTCAGCTTCCCTAAATCTCAAAGTCCCTTACTTCCTAATTCTACTTAAATTCAGTGTCTTTCCTTTTAGATTGCCCCCATTTTTACTTCCATATCATGATTATACCTAATTGTTTCCATGTTCTATCCCCAATTAGACTGTAATAGCTTTGAAAAAAGATATTTTTTTTAAAGTTTTTTTTTTGTATCCCCAATGTTTGGAACAATGCCTGGAACATAGTATGTACTTAATAAATTCTAATTGACTTATTCACTCATAAACTCTAAAATGATCCCTAATTTATCCTGTTTATATCTTGCTTATTCATAGTTGTTTGCATGTTGCAACATTAGACTATGAGCTCCATCAGAGGGAGACTGTTGTTGTTGTTGTTGGTTTGTTTTGCTTTTTGTTTGTAGTCCTAGTACTTATCACAATACTAGGCACAAAGAAATTCTAACTGACTGACTGAATTACCTTTTATGCTTCAGCTAGATTGCTTAGAATTCTGTTCCATATTAAAACACAAGAAACACATGAACTTCAGAGCTTTGAGACAATGAAAATTTGAAGATTAAGACATTTCAAGTTTGTTTCTCTATCCATAATAACTTTTTAAAGGGTTTGAATGGATTTAGTCAAATCTGGTATAAGATCAAATGGTAGATTCCTTAGATTTAATTTGTGAATAAATCTGTCCTTTTAAAACAAAATGTTAGCCAATAAAAGTTCTCCAATTGATACATCATCTCTAAGTTTGATTTCAGTAAAATTCAGTACATGGATAATGGTTACTGTCACCTCTGATTTCAATGAAAAAGGATTATAATTCACAGAACTATTGCCCATACATTGTTAAATATTACCTGAAAGACTAATAGAAGCAACTATACTGGAGTTTAGCCATCCTACTCTTTTATAGGGTAGATATCATGCCTCTTCTGCTTATAATGAGCTCCCTTTGATCTGTTAATATTTCTAAGTACTATTGGAAGGGGTTCAAGAAAAGCATATATTGTGTCATATTTGTTATATAGAGAATGAAATTAGATGTTTATGGTATACACTGACAGATCACTTTCAATGCTGCAATCTAATTATTTTCACACTGATGCCATTATCATAACACTACTCACTCAGCCTTTATTTTGTCCCACCTGCCTCTTAGGACTTTCTTGAAGTGTGTGTGTGTGTGTGTGTGTGTGTGTGTGTGTGTGTGTGTAGATGAGAAGGTGAGGAAGATAAAGATACCGTCAGTCTGCATTGGACAGATTTAAAAGATGAGATAGTGAATCTTTAGCAAAACAAGATTCTAATCATCCAAGAAAAAGATATCCAGTTATCCTTCTAAGTGGTTTTTCAGGTACATTAAAAAAAGCCCTTACTAGGTATGGGGAAGCAACTTTGATACAGTGGGGTAATTAGTTCTTCTCCATGGCATTTATTGCTTCCTACAACTCCTGCTCTTCAGATCTAGGTCATCTTTCCTTGAGAGAAATTCACACTCAATCTAGTGACCAGCACTAGACTCTATTGTAAAGCATATTTATCCCTTCTCTATCTCTTAGGAGTCTTTAAAGACTATTTCAGCTCACATATAATTTCAATATATATGATATTTAAATACTTAACATTGTTTTTGCATTGACTCTAAAAGAAACAACAAATAGAAACTTTGCTGATTTGGATATATCTATCTATATATCTATATGCATATTTAATATTAAAAAATTTTCCATTAATATTATAAATATAACTAATGTATATGTATGTTTGAATACAATCAGATTGCCCTGTTGTCCATGGACCACACATAAGAGAAATACAGAAAAAAATGATGGGATTTGTGATATATATCTTGTATGAAGATGAACTTCTTAGGGGAACATTCATTGCTGTTTTGTAAATTAATTTCCAAACACAAAGCTTTTGACAGGAAAGTTAATATCAAATATCTAACTATTGTAAACCTGAGTTATATAATATAAACTGATGATTTGCAGGCATGAACTTTGACTTGATGGGCTTTTGGAAGAGTAATTTTTAACATAAATTACTTTTAATAAGCAAAAAATAGAGTAATTGGCAAAGTGAAGAGAATGATAATGATGGCTTATTTGTATCATCCTTTAAAGTTTACAGAGCAATTTAAATACATTATCTCATTAGATTCTCACCTCAGACTCATAACCTAAGTGCTATTATTGTCCGAATTTTATATGTAAGGAAACTGAGCTTAGACAGGTGAAGTGATTTGCCCATGACTACAAAACTAATAAGTGCATGATGTAGAATTTGAACTCAATCTTCCCAAAATATGTTTGAGTAAACTTCTTATTTACATAAAGTAGGTAAGAAAGAGCTGTATTCTAGGTAAGAGAAAACATTTGTGTTTTGTGCTTCAAAGATGGAAATTTGTTGCCCATTTTTATTACTAGAACCTTTTCTTTTCTTTCAGATTCTACCTCCTCTGATTGCTCTTCCTCTTCTTAATCTATACCCGTATTTCCCTGGCATCAAGGCCAATTTTGACACTTCAGTCTCCAAATCACTAAATTCCATGGTGGTAGAGGGATCAGTTGATTTATTTATTTGTTTAGTTTAACCCCTAGCTCTGACACTTACTACATATCTAGAGGGGCCTACCCCTCTAGTCCTCATTGTCTTTGAACTGTATTGTGAGAGCTGACCTAGGAGAAATTTATTGTCTTTTTCACCATTAAACCAATGATATAATAGCAGCACTCATTCCCAGACAAGTTTCTGTCTCATACATTAAGAACAAAACCAAAAATGTGTGTGCAGTATATATATATATATATATATATATATATATATGTATGTGTAGGGATAGGGGGAGGATAGCATCCAGACTTATGAATTCATGAGTTCCATAAATCTATATCATAAACAATGTCCATTGATTCTGAGTAGGAATTCACATGTTACTTATAGCCTTAGAGATTTATCAGAGAAGCTGAGAAATTATCACTTGCCCCCAGTCATCTATCCAACATGCTAGAACCCAGATCTTTTTCTCTAAAGGCATAATGAAAGATCTGTGCCTATTTTATGCTCATATTAGGAGAGGCAATATTGACTAAAGAATAGACAATTAACCTAAGAATCAGGAAGACATCTTCAAGTCACCCCTGCAATATATTCCAGTTCTAAGTCTCTAGGTAAGTAATGTAATCTCTTACTGCCTGAGCAATTCATGGTGATGCTTGACTATATTGGTTGAGGGAATTCCCCTCATTAGTTGTCCCTTATATACAGTGAAGTTTTTGTGAGCTTCTTTGAGTTTCTTTGGTTGAATCCATGCTGGGTTTTGCATCATCAGTCCAGTACTGAAGCCTTGAGAAAAAAAGGAGTACTTTTTGAGATCCAGGTATCCATAACTGAGATATAGATTAATCCAGCAGTTATGCTGCCTTTGGACATGAACTTGGTGAGATAATATTACATAGAAACTACATTAAATCTAAGCCCACTTTGCTCAAAGACCAAGGTAGGAAATAGTAGAGGCAGAGAGTTCTCCCCTGCTGCTCCCCCACCAGTGTTAGGAGTAAATATTTGTACATTTGTTCTCTATATACTGTAAAATTAAATACATTAAAAAAAATACTGGATACTAACTGATTAAAAGGAACTGCTCATTAATCACTGGCAGCTAAGAGTGGAGGGCATATCCTAGAATGGAAGCTTGAGCCAATTGCATTAGAAAAGAAATATCATTCTAATAAATCAAAGCTGGGGCTCTGAATGTAAGATATAGCTCGTCTTGCTCTGGCACACATCCATCCATTTTTCTATCTATCTATTATTATTATTTATCTCCTATGATATAAGAATCTGCATGGCCTAGTGGATATATAGAATAGAGGGCCTTCCTTAGACACAGGAAGATGTGGATTCAAATTATTTTCCTTAAACATATTTGTTATGTGACCATAAGGAGATCTCTTAACCTATTAGTGACCCAAGAAATCTCTATAGCATGATCACATTTACTGATTCCCATTTACAGACAGAATTTCTGCCCTATACACTGATGTAATCACAAGTTAATGCATCCTCAAGTAAATACACATGCATACACAATTGTTTGTATATACAATTTTATATATAGTAATAAGTATAGAGATTGGACTGTATGTTCATTAGTATATGGAAACCATAAGTAAGAGACCTTCCTCTACCAGTGAAGGTTGGTAATTCTTAAGTAACTTAAAAGACTAAAAAGTTAAATAACTTGTGCTGGAACACAAATCTTATGTGTCAAAATTTAGGTCTTCCTGACTTTCAGCTCAGCTCTCTATTACTACACACACTATACACACACACACACACACACACACACACACACACACAGAGATGAATTTCTCTCTGCCTCTCTGTCTCTCTTTCTCTTTGTCTCTGTCTAACTCAATCTCTATGTCTATGTTTGTATTATATATACACACATAAAATATACATATACATATATATATTTACATAAACACACATAATATTTCAATTGGCTATATCCCCTGATATTGCAATCCAAGAAGTACCTATCTAAAAACTATTATATCCACAACTATTATATCATTTAGAAAATATCTGTGAGGAGCACATTTGAAAACATAAAAGCTTAGGAGATTCAAAAGATTGCACTCTTTAGAGAAGACAAGGATTGTTGCTGGATGATGATTCCCATTTTACATCTTTCACACAAAACAAACTGGCATACAAACATGGATGATATACCGAGCAATGTTTTTGCCCTAAAGTTTACCGCTGTCTAGAAGTGGTTTTCCCCATGTAATGCCTCCAGGAAAGTATTGCAGAGGGAGGCCAATCAAGGTTATTTTCCCAGCATCCAAAATAAGCCTACAATAACCTCACAGGTGCAGAAATGTTTAGAACAACATGAGAAATGGTGGATCCCAGGGATGCAACATCTATTTAGAGAACCACACATAACTTCGCCATCATCTAAGGAATCCTACAGGTAGGGAAGTCCCATGAAATCAAGCAAACTGAAATTTGTTCAACGCATTTAGGTGAAAACTGTTTTCCAAAATATACCACTTTCCAAGAACAACCAAAAAAATTAAGATTGTTGACTCATTTCCTATTGACCATTCTTCCAAAGTGATAGAATCCTCAAAAGGAAAGCCCAGTAGGAAAACTTTTCATCAGACCAACAGCTTGCCATGATTTATGATAATTGATATTTAATAGCATAATCTTGACTCATCTCAGCTCACTGTGGAAATGTGAGTGATTTTTTTTAGACTCCTGCTATGGATGCCTTCTGTAGAAAAATAAGTTTGCAAGTTTCTTTGACATATAAATGGGACACATAAATACTGTGGTGGAGCCTCTCTTCTTGAAGAATCAGATGAATATCTGATACTTAGTTTTACAACCTTGATAGTGGGGCCAACATTACTCTGGAAATAAACAAATCATAAGATGAAGGCTCTACACCATTTTCACTTGTGTAAAACCTTCAATATGTTGTAAAAGGACCTAAGACAAAATTCCATCTGTTTCTTTTGCTAAAATGTGAGCTTTTTCAGTTCAACTATCAATATCAATCCTATGAGCTTTTTATGAATCTATACATAAATTTTCTTTTATATTCAAGTAATTCCAGTTTCTTTCGAATTAATGAATAAGCCACCAATGTGAAGAGAACATGGAGATAAGCTATTTGCAATTGTAATCAATAACACTTTCCAAGCTTAGGGTTTTTTCCCTCCTCCTTTCCTCTCCCCTCCAAATTCATGGGTATAGGTTGGTCACAGCCATACTCAAAGGGATTATTTTGTAAATATCTTTTCCCAAACTCTTCCCTCTGATTGAAGTATTTTTGCTGTGACCTTGCTGGCTGGCTATTTCTGTATTTCATGTAGTGAAAGCTACAACTCATCAACCTTTGTAAATCAGTATTTCTTATTTATCTAGTTTGGTTAAATGTATTTTTCAAAGATTTACAACAAAAGATAGTCGAATGGAAAGAACCAATTCTTGAGTAAGGAGACCTGAGTAAAATCCCAAATTTTCTGCTTACTTCCCATGTGACTTGGGCAAATCGCTTCTCTGAGTCTATTTTTCCACTTTTAAAATGAAGGGCTTGTACTTTAAAGACACTTGCACTGTTTAAATAATTGTTCCTAAGATTAACCTCTACTGGGAACAATTGATGAACATACAATCTTAAAGCTGGATTTCTGCATTTTACAGATGCAGAAACTGTGGCCCACAAAGATTAAGTGAATTGAACATGCTCACATCACTAATTAATTCAGTCAGTTAGTGGAGAAAAACCAAGGACTTCTAGATAACTAAATACTGTTACCCAATGTCACCCAGATAGTGAATGTTGTTTCTGAGCCTGGATTTGAACCCAGGTCACCCTGATGTTAGAACTGCTGCTCTATCCACTGTGCCATTTAACTGTCCTGATAGGATTTGAACCCATTTTTCTCCTTTCTAACTCTTGAAACTAGCACCACCTTTATCTATAACTAAGTGTTAGGATTCTGCTTTTTATTGTGAGAATCAGTACCAATCTCCTGGCTTAGCAAATGTTCCTTGTCATCTCTTAATAAGCCCATTTGATGACTCTGTTCAAAGTCAGCGCTCTTTGATTTTTTAATGTCGAAGGAGCCATTAGGTGGGCCCTTTGTATTTTCAATAAGTGTGAATTGTTCTAAGATTGAGGAAGACAGAATCTTCTTGGTTTGATCTTCATTTGCAATTGTCTTTTTCTTTTCTTCCTCCTGTTTTGTTTTGCTTTTAAGCCTGACTTGGTATCATTAACCTCACCTGCACTGTACATTAAAGCTAGAACAGACTTCAAGTAGAGTGGAGCTGAAGATGGCACTGACTTTGCATAAATTCTTCCACTTTAATTTCAAATTCATTAGAAAGCTTTCATCTCTAAGTAAGCAGCATACATTTGATTTAATCTTTAGCTCTCCTTCTATCTTCAAGTGACCCGAGAGTTCAGACAAAGCTGCAATTGGGATAGAATCGTTATTAGTATAACAGATAATTTTTTTTTTCTTATTGAATTTCTCCCACAGAAACCATCAAGCCTGTCAGCAAATACTAGACATGTAAGGACTTACTATTCTACCTTTTTCCTTCATATCAAGTATTTACTTTTTTTCTAAGTATTTATCTTTGTTCACAACTGAGTCAAGCATCTATATTATTGAAAAAATCATGAAATTCTCCAAAGACCAAACAGGAGAATTTTCTCAGTTATCATAATGTCATTTGGGGACTTTTGTTAAAACCATTCTTTCTGGCAAATGTTCTTCAGTCATCCTGCCCTTACTGCTACATGAGGAAATGAATTCAATGTTTTACAAATAGCAATTTACAAATTCAAAGTAAAAGGCTTCAACAACCATTTGATTATTAATATTCCCTGCTCCAGTAATTGTTTCTCCATCATTATCCCCTCAAATCAGATTAGTAAATACATATATGGCAAAGACTTCTCTTTCTCTTTTTTCCTTTCCTTTACAAATGTTTGTTGAATGATGGCTATGAGCCTAACCCTAGGCCAGATATATAATCTGGTTTTCTACATAAAAAGCCCAGAAAGGATACTTTGTCTTCCTTTGTTCTTCAGGCCCTTGGTTCCTATACTACTTTTTCTTAGTGTACAATGAACCAGCCATATCAAACATGATTTGGAGCCATAATCTTGATAAACTCTAAGAAGGGTGTTATCTGGAAAGGTTCTAGCAGAAGGCATTCAAAGAAAGAATGAACAGATGGTTAAGACACAGAAAAGTATTGTAGGAGGCAATAGAATAGGATTGTTTTTAAATGCTTAAAATAAAATACAAATTACAGAGTCACTTATTTTGAAATGCACCTATTAAAATACTTTAAAAATCAAATTTATGGACTGAGGGTTTATAACCCTATCAGGAAAGGAACATAAGAATAAAGGAGACACAGATTTAGGGTTATGCAACAGGAAGCAACAGAAAGATAATTTGGCTAAAACATAGAACAAGATATTGGACAATCTTATAAAAATAGGAGTAGGTAAGAGATTGAGTTTAGAGACAATGGGAGGAGGACAACAAATAATAGTCTATAGAATTAGTTGTCCTTAAAATGACTGTCAAGGACAGGCACTCCTATCATTGAAGAAAAGAGCAACAGGTCAGGAATTTAGTTACTGGACATCAGAAAAAGGTTTCAATCCTGAGATTGGGACACAAAATAAGAAATTTAGACTGGACAAGGTAAGAAACCAAATTCTTAGAACCAGGGCATAGAATTATACTGGAATAAAAATAAAATGGATCATTGAATCTCTGACTTTTGGATCTATGGGTCCTTATGTTACCCTGGACCAGAATGTACAGCCTGAGTTGAAAATGATACTTATTGGTGAGGATTAAACATTTCCATCTGGTGGGATTGAAAGGCAAGCAGTATAGCAGTTCATGATATTTTCCTTTTCAAATATTCAAGCTTGACTTCTTGCCATCCGAACAATTAATGGGTGGGATCTTAAGTCTTTCATATAAGATGTTTCACATTCTGTACTATTTGTTTCATTCTTTATATTTAGTTTTGTTACTTCTTGATCTCTTATAGTTTCACTGGTTTTCCCTTGAACAATTCTAGTTTTAATTTTTCTCTCTTTTTTTGTGTGTGATTTATCCAGCCTGCTATTTCATATTATGTAATTTGTATATAAATTAAATAAATAAGGTAACAATATATATCCTTACATTGCTTTTCCAATCTTAAACCAACCAGTTGTTCCATGTTTGGTTCTAAATGCTGCTTCTTTATCTACAGAAGAGTACTCAGTAGACAAATAAGATGATCTAGTACTACTATCCTTTTTGAAGATTTGTCCCATTTTATTGTGATCTACATGGCTTTGGTGTAGTCAATGATGCAGAAACCCCACCCCAGCCCTGTTCAGTTATACCTGAACTCCTTTGTTTTCTCCATGATCCAGTAAATGTTGGCAATTTGGTTTCTAGTTCCTCTGCCTTTTGAAAAACCAGTCTGCATTTCTAGTAATTCTCAGTTTATATAATGCTGATACCTAGCCCATAGAATCTTAAACAAAGCTTTGCTGGCATGTGAAATGAGCACAATTTTTTGGTAATTGAAACATTCCTTGTCATTGCCTTATTTGGAATTGGAACAAAACTGATTTTTCCAATCTAGTATTCATTATTAAATTTTCCAAATCTGCTGATTTATTGAAGGCAATATTTTAATAGAATCATCTCTTAGGATTTTAAATAGCTCAGCTGAAAATCCATCATCTACACTAACTTTATGGGTAGCAATGTTTTCTAATGTCCACTTGACTCTATTCTCCAGTATATATGTGACTCTAGGCAATTAATTTCTCACTGTTCTAGACAGCTCTTCAAATTTCTAAGTTTCAGAGAAAATGCTGACCTGTACTGATAGAGCATGTTTTCTGATCTGGAGTTTCCCATACCAGTGAAATCAGAGGTCCAGTTTCTATCTATACATGATATCTAAAATGTTCTTTATAATGAATCTCTAGTGTTCACAGTCCTGTATCCCACATGCTGAACAAGAAAAAACATTGAGAGATGTTCTCATTTATATTCAAAGCACTTTACTTTCTGCTTTTCTATCATGTAATGAACTTAGTTGAACACAGGGAATTTCAATGAGAGAATAAGAATTCTGGGGGCCCTTTATATTCTACCCCAGTTTGTAGAGCTGATTATAAATACTATCAAAATATGCAGTCACTAATATGATAAGATTTCCAGAGTGCCAATGTTCCTCAAAAGCTTATTCTTTGAATTATGTCTGTGATACCACCATCATAACAATTGTGCTTTAGTTTGAGCCAATGGTATTGCCATACTTTGATATGTCAATGGATCTGTGGGATGGTTAGAGCAATGATTTTCATCAATTTGAGTTTCCCTCACTGGTGAAGATTGCCACTGATCTATTCCTACCCTAGCCTGTATGATTTTTATCCACGTCTTTCTAGATATCTTTCAAAGAGTACCTACCCAATATAATTTCAAACTTCTAGATGCTTTCTGAACTTGGGGAGGGATTAATATGTCTGGTGAGAGGGGGATGACATTTCATACATTTTTGGTCATTTATGTTTTAATAAAATTGAAACATAACCTAACCAGTTTCTAAATTGCTTTTCTTAAAGTATAAGTCCACTTAAAAAGTTTTGGTGCTATTTCTTGCCTTCAGGACAAAATAGAAAATCATTTGATTGGCATTTAAAGTCTTACCATCTACCTTCAGAATAGTCGTTTTCCCAAACATTTTCCATTACTCTTTTCAACCATGCTTCACTCTAATCAAATTAATCTGATTGATGTTTCTCATATACAGAGTTCCATAGTCTGCATCCTTGTCTTTGCACAAGTTAACTTCCATTGTTTGGAATGATATTTTTTCACCTTTGCTTCTTGGAATTCCAGGCTCGCAACAAGAAGCTTTACTGATGGCTATATACTCTGAAATTACTTTTCTTATATTTTACATTTCCTCATATTCAAAATGTTATTTCTATCAGTAGAATATAAGCAATTGAGGGCAGACACTGTTTTTTTTTTTCTTAATTATCCAAGATGCTTAGAATACTGGTCATACAGGAGGCACTAATAAATCTTTTTTGAATTTGAAAATTTACCTAATAAAATACTGATAACAAATAAACAAACAAAACATGGAAGTAGATGTACATTGAGTAGAAGATGAATAAAGGGTCACTACAGAGAATGGGGAAAGAATAGAGAAATTAGGAGTACAAAACAAAAGCTTTATCTGCTTCACTATTTCTGTGACTGAGACATCCACTATCATTTAGTCTGATGCCCTCATTGTCAATACGAGGAAACTGAGGTCCAGGGAAATTACTGAACTTACCCAAAGTTCCACAGTTAGTACTAACCTAAGATTCTGATTATAGTATCATTGAATTTATATCTTAAAAGGGCTCTAGAGAACATCTTTATATAAATGTGTTCCCAAAGATTTTTTTCAAGGTCAAATAGAGAACTTGCAGCAGGGCCAAGATTTAAATCCAGGTTGTCAGTGCCAGATCCAGCTCTCTTTGTGATACACGGGGCATGTCAGAGTTAACTAAGCAGTCTATAGTTTTGTTTTGTTTTGTTTTGTTAATTTTTTTCCTCCTATTTATGCCAGCCAAGTGAATATCACACATACATCTTTGGTACAAAATGATGATATTTATAATTCAGTAAGAGCTAAGCCAGAAGTATACTAATGCATTATTAAGATTGAAAAACCAAACACTGAAAAGTCAAGAAATGGCAGACTTATGACCTTTATGATGACAGTAATTGGAGCATGGCCATGCAGTTTGAATATCATTGCATACACATGCAATGTACTGAAATATGCACACGTGATCACAAGAAACAAAGTTAACCCCACTATTATAAATGCCCTTAAATGGGATCTGAAATGCAGGCATCTAGCAGTCAAGCTTTAAACTATTTTAAATAGTCTTAGTTAACAATAACAGCTGACAATCTGGCTCTCATCTCCCTTTCAAGGCTTACTGCACATGGTTACCCTTCATGGATCCTGTCTCAGCCAAAGTGGCCAGCTTGCTACTCTCCATAGTTTCTACATTTTGCTTGTACTTTTTACAGATGTCTTTACAAAGTAAACATTTCCTCCTATTACTTATTATGCCATGTCCCATCCATATGCCTTTGCAGGGAGGTACTCCCTCTTCATCTATGCCTCTTGGAATCTCTAACTTAGTTCATTAACTCAATTCTAATTTTATCTCCTACAAAAGACCATTTCTGACCCGATTTTCCAGTAAGATTGTTCAATATTAACCTTGCTTATATTATATTATTTATTTATTCATATTCTCCCACAAGACATCAAACACCTTGAGGGCTGAGCCCATTTCATCGATTTGTTTATGACCCTCATTCCTATCTTTTGGGTATCTGATATGTAGTAGATGCTTAGGAATGCTTCCTGAAAAAAATGAAATTGTTCTACAGAATGTTTTATGGTTCACAAAGCATATTATATGTATTTCCACACAACACTCTCATAAATCATTAAATCATATTCCTATAACTTGAAAGGATCTGAGCATTTACTTGGTTCAGTCAGTTTAAAAATGAGGAGATGAAGGCACAAAGGTTAAGTAACTTGTACAAGATCACATAGGTAATAATCATCAGGACTAGTTTTTTGAATCCAGCTTTTCTGACTCACATCTCATTTGGCTAAAACATGGTGCTAATTGGTCATGGATCATGAGTTTGATTCGGTGTGTGAAAGGTGGCTTTGCTTTCCCTCATGGCTTTATACTCAATCCAGGATTGATTGTAGTATAGGGAAAAAACCATGAGGATGACTTCAAGCTTTGTACTTTTAGAACCTTCCAGGACCAGATGGCTGGGCAGTGACCCAGGGAGACACCAATAAGGAAATAAAAGGTGACTTTGACTGTTAGTGTTTTGAAAAACCTGAAGTTCGTATACATATAACCATCTCACAAATCATTCCCATCACTTTCCCATCAAATTGAAGGCAAAGTGAATGGGGCTGTATCTTTTCATTAGTGACTTCCTTTCTTATAGTTTTGCTGTTCAATGACCTACATGTTTCATGCCTCATTTTTATAATTTCTTTTTCAAATTTAAAGCTTCTTTTGATGTTAATTTTTTGACTTGATTTTATCTATAAAAGGAGAGAAGGACAAAAGAGATAAGGGACTACATGTGATTTGTTCTAATCTCCATACTTTCCCCTTAAGAGCTGCTACATACTGTATGCCTAACAGATATTGACCCAATTTTGTAAGAAATTTTTGGTCCCAAGTATGAATAAATCAGTACAAACTCACCCCCACTGCTGGGATGTTGGGGAAGAACAATTCCCTTTATTCATCAGACTCATGGTAGGTCAGTAAGTAGTGTCATCATATCTGAAGGGAGTCATAGTCTTATTTATCCAAGTACCCAACTTGTTTATTAGTCTGAATGTTACTACATTTCTTTACTTAAGTCTAATAAAAGATTGCTTCTTTCTTGCCAGGATATGTTTCTGTATTTTCAGTGCTGTCTTGAGAAAAAAAAATCTAGCCAAGATGAGCTACTGGGAAAATGGAGGAAGTTAAGAGGAGTTACTAAAGAGCTTAATGAAATAACAATGGGAAGAGGAAGGAAAACTACATTAAAAAAAGCTCTGGAGGTTTCTTCTTCAAACTATAAGTCATATCTTTCTATAACTAGGAAGGGTCCTTTTCTTACACCTCCCTCAATCAGAAGAAATTCCTGGGTTCTGATTTTTATTTACAACCCAGCATGTGCTATAAAGTCAATGTCACACCAATTGAAACAGATTGATACCCCTGCAGATACCAACTTTCCAATTTGTACTCAGCTTCCCAAACCTTCTGTAAGTGGATTTTTTTCCCATTTCCATTAGAGGCCAAAACTGGAAGGGCTTAACTATCACCTCCTCATGGCTTCTAATCAGTAAAGCATATAGAAGTTAGAAAAATCACTTTCAAATACCATGGATGAGAGTTTTTGTTTGCCTGCGTTTCCAGTTCAAATATGGGGGGCCTATTCATTGAGATTGACAAACAAGTCCTCATCATCCCACTGCTTATTAGCACAGCATGCTCCATTTAAAAGGAAAGTTTCTAAGAGTAAATACAGTACAATACTACAATTATACCCTTTCAATGACTACACTCCATGGAAAAGCCATTTATTTGTAATGTGGAGGGTAAGAGAAGATTATCACCTGTTTAACCAAACCTCCATTCATGCCATCAAGTTGTTTTCCTAGCAATATCTGGACTGTGATACATAAAAGAAAAAAAAAAGTTGAGGAATACTCATTTCTACTATCTAAATATTATTAATTACAGTGTCTAAAAGATAACATTCACTTTGAAAGGTATATGCCACTCTGATTGGCAGAAAATTATCTGCTTGACTACTGCTAATTGCACTTAATAATAAATAATATTTATCATTTACATAATTATTTTCATCTTCAAAATCACTCAGCACATTTTGCATCCCATCCCAGTGATGCATAAATGGATTGTCAGTGGAATTATAGCACCATTCAAGTTATCAGATACCTGCAGAAATAGATCAAGAAGCTAACTCTTAAGTCAGATAAAATGTCATTACAGAAGATAGATATGAGACAAAAAAAAATAGATTGGAAAAATCATTCAAACTTGCTACTTCAATTCCTAGAAATTTAGTATCTCTTTAGGTCTCAATTTACTTTATTGAAAAATGAAGGGGGTTGTACTAGATTACTTCTAAGGTTCCAATTACATGTACAAAATTGTGATTATTCACCTATCATGATGGTGTCTGACAAACATTAAGTGCTTAATAAATGCTTCTTTATTAGGAATCTAGACAGAACACTTTAGTAGTATAAAATTATTCAATAGGGCAAGACAACATGTTTGGGTGGAAGAAGAGCAAAAGAGGAAGAAAATATGAAGAAGGTGGAGGATATTGACAGGTGGGATATAAAATGTTACACTCATTCATTCATTATTTTAATTATTCGTTCATTACTTTAGTAATCATGTATTAAATAGTAAGGCAAACACTGGGAATACGGAGGGAAAAGCAAAACAATCTTTGTAGAGACAAAAGTAAATATAAACTATACATTAGTTTAGTGACATTAACTACTGTCAGGATCAAGAAAGACCTTGACTAGAAGGAGCAACATGAGTATAGCTTTAAAGAAAGCCTGGGCTGCTATCAAACAGAGGTGAGTAAGTTGATCTTAGACATTTGGAAAGGTGGATACACCTAGATGGTGCATAGATAGATAGACAGATACTCAAATACATAGATAGATAAATACATAATATATGGATAGATAGATAGATAGATAGATAGGCAGATAGATAGATAATGTAATAAGTCTGAAAGTCAGACTAGAACACGTTTGTCAAAGGCATCAATCTCAACAGACTGGACCAAAGTCCCCAAATGAACAAGATGACATTTAGCAAGGATGAATTTTACAAAAAAAAAAAAAAAAAATTACCTCATGTTTATTTTGTGTATATACACGTTGTGTCTTTAAGGACAAACTGTTTAATCTTTCTTTTTTTTTTTTTTTGTCTCTTGTGCTCAGCACAAAATGGATCCTTTATATATACTTGTTAATTGAATGTTAGATTAATGTAAGTTCTAGCACTTTTTATAAAAATCAAATGTAAAAGTAAAAGTAATGATGACCTGGATAAACCATTCTTAATTTCCAAATTGACTATAAGGTTTAAGAGCTTATAGCTACTAGCTTATATATCTATAGTTTATAGATACTAAGCTAAATAAACAGTTTTTAATTAATAGTGTAATATTCTTATTAAAAACTAAACTAAACTAAAAACAAACAAACAAAAAAAGGATGCTACTCTTAGGTTCTTTATATGAGAGATAGGATAGTTATAATACCATTTTACACTATGCTGGTGAGACCACATTGTGTTCAGGGATCAGCATTACCTTTTGGCAGGACAATCAATAAATTAAGATTGAAGGGTTAAGAATTTATAAAATATAAAAAAAAACATTTAAGGAACAAGAGATAGAGTAGATAACAAAATACTTGGGAGGAAGTAGGTAGAGGTGAAGGTTAGAAAATAAGTATTATATATACTTATTATATGCATATAAGTATATGTAATTATATATACTTTTAACATATATTATATATATACAATATTTGAAAAATTATTTGAAAAGTTATTAGGTCAGCTAGGTATTAAGTTTTTCTTTGTAGCTCCAAAGGTTATAACAAGAATCAGTGAATAGAAGTTATAAGGAGGTAAATCTTTACTTAGCATATGGAAGAAACTTCAAATGATTAAATAAAACGTAATTATAAGCTTCAAAATGAATAAAATTGTTTAAGTTAGGAATTATCACTAGTGGGTTTGTGTATTGGGTGAGAGGTTAGTTTAGGTGATCTTTACCTTGCTTGCAGAGTTAAAATTCCATGTTTTGATGACAGCAGATAATGTAGTACAAAGGATGTTGGACTACTCAGAAAGACTTGGATTCAAATTATACTGACATAAAACTCTGTGTCCTAGTTATCACTTCATTTTCTGAGTTTTACCTTTTCTCTGTAAAATGGGATATAAACATTTGTATTACCTATCTTATGAGATAAAATCTTGGAAGATTATACATAATCCTCTACATGTTTATAAAACACTTTCTCAAGAGCTTTGTAAATGGAAGCTATTATTATGAAAGCCAAATGTGTCAATACCAAACTTTCAATTCTGATTTCAGATCTGATGAGGAGGGCTATAAGTGAATCACTCTGTCTTCTCTCTTTCTTTCCTTTCTCCTATATGAAGTTCATCCAACAACATGTCTATCTTTTCCTATCTCTTACAGCTTTGGATATATAATTTCATGCTAAGTCAAAGGCAGACACAGTGTTTTAGGAAAATTTTTTCATAGAGATATAATATTTTCCTCCCTACCACTTCAAAATTAACTACCATATGGTAAGGGAAAAAAAAAACAAAAAGAAAACAAAAGAAAGCAATACATTAAAATTGTATAAGATCCACAAAGTAAGGTAGCATTTTATCTTCAGCAATAAAAACATTGTTGTCTATCCAAAAGTGATTTTTCTCAAGTCACTAGTTTTCTCAGTGGCTCCCAAGTACCTTTAGTACCATACAGAAAGCGCTCATTTGACATTTAAAGCTCTTCACTATCTTCTCCTTTCCATATTTCCAGTATTTTTACACATTGTTCCATCCCTTGAACTCTAAGGTCCAACTATACCGTCTCATTCATTGTTCCTCACACACATGGGTTCATTTACCATCTCAGTCTTTGTACAGGGTATTCTTTATGGTTAGATTACTCTCTGTCCTCATCTTTTCCTCTCAGTCCTTGGCTTCCTTCAAGATTTGGGTCAAATAATATCTTCTTCAGGAAGTCATTCTTTGTTTTCTTCAACTTCTAGTGACTTCCTCTCAATGTTATCTCACATTAGTGACATGGATACAAATGTATTTTGTATACCAATTTATGTACATGTTGTCTTCTCCATTAAAATGGAAGCTCACTGAGGGCAAGGGCTATTGTTACTCTTTGTTTTTTTGTATTCAACACATTTAGCACAGTGTCTGGCAAATAGTACATGCTTCTTAGAACAGCAATATCTGAATCGCTTCTCACATATTCACTAGAAAGACCACATGAGTTGCTGAATATGAATCACTTTACAAACCAAACCCTATAGTATTATATAAATGTTTGCTATCATTATCTGGTTGTGATCAAAGGCCAAACAGTGACTTAAAAATTATTCAAGATAAAAAAGAAAAACACTGGCAAATCTGCCAGGCTTTCATTTACTGTTCATTTTTGGAAGAGAAGAATAACTCAAGTCATGCCTAAATTGTGTGCCTCTCAATCTAGGAATTCAATAAAATGCAGAGAAAAGGACACTTTCATCTGAACTTGTGGAAGTTGAAATTCAGTTCTATCATTTGCTATCTGGATGAATTTGGGATTTTTGAGTTCCATCTTTGAGTTTCCATTTTTTTTTCCCATTTAAATGACAAGGCTGTATTAGATGATTTCTGAGATCCTTTCTAGCTCCATATCTATGATCTTATGATTTATGATCCTGGGATATGCAGGCTAAGACTGGCAACCCTTTAAGGTACTCTATCTCAAGAAAGTAATGCAGACTGTACAATAAATAATGAATTGACACCGAATTTGAGGTGAAGGAGATCGGGATGGATTAAATTTATAAAACTGCACTGCATTTTCAATGATCCAAACTGCTCATGGTAACAAAAGCTAGTCAATATGCTTCTAATGATTATATACAGCTGGATATCCTGAACTACTAGATTTCAGAAGAACAAAAAATATAATTAACTTAAAAGGCAATGGAAAGAGGCATGGTGAGCATTAGTGGGCTGTAGTCCATTCATTACCAGTGATGACTTGCTCATGAAGAGTGATATAAAAGACCTCATCAAGAATACATGTGACTAGAAATGCAAGAGGATTGTCCTACAGAGGGAATAAGAGGCAATAGGGAAATGGCCAGAGTACTGGCTTTATCTGTACTCTTGAGATATATTCTCAAGAAAGATCCTAGGCCAATGCTTTGGGGTGCTGGCTAATGTGGGAAAAAAAAGAAATATACATATTAGAATTATCCAGGATGAGAAGATATGAGGAGTTGGTGACCAATATTAGTAGAATTAAGTGAATCACTAGTGAGATTACAAATTTATCTAAATATGAAAATATCTAGGTAACATTAAAGCCTATATCTTCATGATATGATTATATCAAATCATTTTGGAACCCCTTATGCCATATTAGTTCTTTTGTAAATAATTATAACATTTTATTGACAGAATATATGCTTGGGTAATTTTTTACAACATTATCCCTTGAACTCACTTCTGTTCTTACTTTTCCCCTCCCTCCCTCCACCCCCTCCCCCAGATGGCAAGCAGTCTTATACATGTTAAATATGTCACAGTATATCCTAGATACAATATATGTGTGCAGAACCAAACAGTTCGCCTGTTGCACAGGAAGAATTGGAATCAGAAGGTAAAAATAATCCAGGGAGAAAAACAAAAATGCAAACAGTTTACACTCATTTACCAATGTTCCTTCTCTGGGTATAGCTGCTTCTGTCCATCATTGATCAATTGAAACTGAGTTAGATCTTCTCTTTGTCAAAGAGATACATGTCCATCAGAATACATCCTCATACAGTATCATTGATGAAGTATATAATGATTTCCTGGTTCTGCTCATTTCACTTAGCATCAGTTCATGTAAGTCTCTCCAAGCCTCTCTTGTATTCATCCTTCTGGGCATTTCTTACAGAAAAATAATATTCCATAACATTCATATACCACAATTTACCCAACCATTCTCCAATTGATGGGCATCCATTCATTTTCCAGTTTCTGGCCACTACAAACAGGGCTGCCACAAACATTTTGGCACATACAGGTCCTTTTCCCTTTTTTATAATCTCTTTGGGATATAAGCCTAGTAGCAGCACTGCTGGATCAAAGGATATGCACAATTTGATAACTTTTTATGCATAATTCCAGATTATTCTCCAGAATGGTTGGATTCACTCACAACTCCTCGAACAATGCATCAGTATCCTAATTTTCCCACATCCCCTCCAACATTCATCATTATTTTTTCCTGTCATCTTAGCCAATCTGACAGATGTGTAGTGGTATCTCAGAGTTGTCTTAATTTGCATTTCTCTGATCAACAGTGATTTCAAACACTGTTTCATATGAGTGGAAATAGTTTCAATTTCATCATCTGAAAATTGTCTGTTCATATCCTTTGACCATTTATCAGAAATATTAGTTCTGTAACATTTAAAACTATTTTTGAAAATTCAATCATATTATTTTTGATTCATGATCATCAATGGTTTTGTTGCTGACAAAAATATCTTATTTAAAAACAATTGTTATCCTCGGGGGGGGGGGAGTTTACATATTGTATGAATCAACATATTTTTCTGATTGTTCTTCCCTGTCCTAGATTTTATCAACTTTTCAATAAACTATGTAATAACATCTATTGTAAACAAATTATCTATTTTCTGCTTTTTTTAATTTCCTTCAGGTCTAAGCTAAACTTCTTCCTGCTTTAAGATTTTGTCATTGCTCTCTCCCTCTAAATCTAATCCTATTCCTGCAAGATTACTTCCAATTTATCCTGTATAATAATAACAGGTAACATTTATATAATGCTTATTATGAATCAGACACTACGCTAAATGCTTTACAATTATTATTTCATTTGATCCTCCCAATGATCTTGAAAAGTGGGTATTATTATAACCCCTATTTGACCAAGGTCACAAAGCAAGTACCTGAGTTCAGATTTAAATTAAACTCAGATCTTCCTGACTCCAGGCCTAGTGTTCTATGAACTTCATATATAATTGTTTACATGTAGTCTCTTGCATTAGATTAAGAACTCCTTGAGGGCAGAGCCTTTAAAAAATTAAATCCCCAGACTTGCACAGTACCTGGCACACAATAAAGATTTAATAAATACTTGTTCTCACTTTTATTTCTTAAATATAATCTCTATATTTATAAGCCTGTTTGGGGAAGTGGGGAATGAACTGTCAACTAAATGGCTATTTCTAAGAAGTGAAGAGGAGAAAAAAAAAGAAGAAAAGAGAATTCAAGGAACTAATACATTTTTTCTTTTAACAAGTACTTTTTAAATGTCATAGTAAAACTAAAAATATTAACAGGTAGAGCTGGTTATATGAATGGTATTTTTGTTTCATTCATTTTTCTAGTAAACTATAATTAAGTGAAATAATGTAAAGACTTTTCTTGGAGTAATGGACTAGTATAACTTTCCTGTGACTTTTGGGCACTCATTCATCAAAACTTTTGCTTTGATTTTGAGTCTGTAATGGAGGAATCACATCTTTCAGCCTCAATTTCTTCAGTTGTAAAATGGGGGGGTTAATAGCCTCTACCTCACACAATTATTGTATTTAATTTTCCAAAATATTAAAGTACTGCACAAATATCAGCTGTTATCAGTTATAGACTTTGTATGGAGTCAAAGTTTGTCACAAGAAGAAACAGGATCTACCTAGCAAGTTATTGAATTTCTCTAGAAGCTTATATTCAAATTAAGGATGTAGAGTCAATTATCTTTTAGTTCTCTTGTGCCTCCAGATTTCTAGGATATAATGATTTTCTCCTCCAAAATATTGATAATGATATGATTTTTCAGGTAAATTAATAACAGGATAAATGGAAAACTATTTTAAACATTCATTATGGACCCAGCAGTGTGGTAAAGTATGAGGGATCTAAATATAGTCTTTACCCTCTAGGAGCTTACATTCTAATACATGATAACTCATGGTTGAGTGGTGACCAGGGAAGGATATTTTAGATAGGGAAGTTACTGACATGGTGGATGGAGCTATAGGATAATTAACTGACACATATTTTCTAAAAATAGTATTGCTTGAAGAGGTAGAAGTAGAAATGGGTAGAGAAAGCTAGTAGAATGGTAGACTGACATGTCCTGTCTGGAGTATGACCTGAGAGCAGCAGGCAGTATGATGGAGCTAAATTGGGCTAGTTATGGAGAATATAAATCAATTGGTGTTAAGACCCTCAAGATGGGAGCTAGAGATACATGGCACAACAATAGCTATGAAATAGCAGGCAGAATAGAGTTCCCCATGAAGACCTGCCTCTGTGAAATGGAGTATGTCTGTCTGTGTTGGAACAGGTTTATAATGGGCTAGAAATCTTAATCTGGGCACTGCCAGTAATGTGTTGAGTAGGTTTTAAGAAGGCTTTCCTATATGCTGTTCTCAGAATTGTTAGGTCTTCATCTACCCTGTCTCTCACCCTGCAGCTGTTCCTTCTGATTTCTGCGGAAAACTCTTCACACTGGGCAGTCACCCAGCCTCAACAAGCTGTCTTGAGGCAGGCTTTGTTCCTGCTAGGGGCTAACACTGTACCACACAGATAAGCCAAAATAAGGATACCACATGTGCTGGATGCTTTGCTGAAGAGATGGTTTCATATAAGCTGTTGTTATTCCTTTGAAAATATTTTTTTTAGTCTGGTTCACAAGAGAATATTTTTTTCCCACTGCATGCCTGTGCAAGCATGCATGGAACAAATGGGGAAGATCATGTCTCTATCTGAAAGACAAAACCACACTTCTTCCATTTGCTAGGAAAATAGTGAGAATATTTGTGTGTACAATAAGGTATTGTAAATATCCTATTAAATGAAAAAGAAAACAACAATTTTGTTCTTTGATATAAAGAGAGGGAGAAATTTTTCTACTTGGATTTTCAATATTGTTGGAACACTACTCCCAAAAACCCTATGATATGGAATGGATAATTGTATGAAATTCTAGGACTGTCTAGCATATCAAAACTAAGGGGACAGTTGAAGTAACTTTATAACTGAAGTGCAAGGTTTGTTATTTTAGATAAATATTTTCCTTATCTAATCCATCTCCCCAGAGATGTTGAAATAATCTCACAAGAGACAAATTGTCAAAAAAAGATGGATGGCCAGATTTGATTCTTGGGCTCTAGTTTACCTATCTCTGTTTATCTGTTGTTGTTTCTGCAAAGCATTTGGGGTTAAGGGACTTGCCCAGGATCACACAGTTAACAAGTATTAAGTGTCTGAGTTCAAATTTGAACTTGGGTCCTCCTGATTCCAGGGCCAGTGTTCTATACATAGTGCTATCTATCTTAAAGTAAAGATTTGACCATTTTATTCTCTTGTTCAATTAATTCCATGGGGTTTCTTAATTAGTACTAGGAAAATTAAATTTCTCTGTTGTTTGAAATTCTTTTGATTTTGTTTGATCCTACCACCTTTCCAAGTCAATTACATTTTTTTTTACTCCACACATTCTAAATTCCAGTCAAACTGACACTATTTTCTGTTTCTTAAAAACACTATAACCTGTTCCATCCTCAAGCTTTTGCAGTCAGTCCTTTATGCCTGGAATACAATCTTTCCTCACATCTAGCACTGTTTAGAAACCCTGGCTTCTTTCAAAACTTTGCTCAACAGTTGCCTCCTAAATCAGACCTTTAGCTGATATTTTCAGTTGCTAACACCCTCCAATTAAAAAATACATTCATTTTCCTTATCTCTCTATTGTATTTATATATAGGAACAGTATTATTTTATTTTATGCTCAATAGAAGGCAGTGTCTTGATGATGGGAATGTTGGATTCCCAGTGCCTAGAACAGTGTCGGGCATAGAATAAGTTCTCAGTGTATGCTTAGTTGATGAACAAGGACATAAATGGTGTGGAAATCTCTCCTTTCAGTGACAGCTATTAGATCAAAGGAAAAATTAAATCTAAGAAAGGTACAGGTTTAATAACTTGATCCAGCCTAATGTTTGGTACTCTATAAATGGATCTGCTCTAGTTCAAGATCTAATGAATTCTAGCCAGTGAAGGAAGTGTAGATACAGTTCTTCAGAGGATTAAATGAGGCAATGCAGGCACAAACACACACTACTTATGTTTTAACACAAATTTATTATGATATAAATTATACATCATTTTTAATATGAGATATGCATACTATACATGACATACATACATATGTGTGTGAGATGTGTATATGTGTATATCATGTATAGAAAATGTATGTGTCATGTTAAATATGATATATATCTCTATAATATATCTCAATATCTGTATATAAATACAACATATTTAGTTAGATATATATACATATATTAATATATATAAAAGGCATGTGTATGTGAAGTTTTATTTGATTCTCATAGCAATCCTGTGAGGTGAATATTATTATTACAATAACTACTTTACAGATAAGAAAATTGAGGCTGAGAGTGATAAAAAGACATACCTGGGACTATACAACTATAAAGTTAGATATGCTATTGGATTTTTCTGATTCAATGTTCAGTGATTGACCCACTATACCAAGCTACTTGATGAGATAAGACTGGGGGATAGAGTAGGGAAACATGGTAAATTCAGTTAATGTAGAGATGGTTTCACAGAAGAGAGAGAGTAGACTTGATATTCTTGGTTCAATTGCCAATACTGGAAGGATGAGTATGGAAGGAGGACCTTTGAAGTAAAACAAAGTCACACTTTTTTTTTTTTTTTAACAATTTGAATTATCTCAAAGTGGAATGAGTTGAGTTGAGAAATGGCCTCTATTTCTCCATTCCTGAAATTTCAAGAAAAGGCTAGACTTAGATGTATTCCTATCTCTGATATTTTCTAACATGATATAATTTGTGTGAAGGCACTTTGAGAAGCCCAAAGTATACCATAAATCTAAGGTGGCAATATATGTGTTGATTCTCTACAGATATATAAGCATTTTCACAGACAGCATATCCGTCTGTCCATACAAGAACAAGCCTTGTAAAGTTCAGAAGAACTCATCATTTTGTTAGCTGTCAATGAATGAATCATTTGTTAACCTCATATTAAGTCACAAAGGAGTTAGTATTTGAGTCTATGAAGTAAGTTTTCTTACCAAGAAAATTGCAAGTCACGAAAATATGGAGAAATCTGTAAGATTCTAAGAATTGTTCTTTTTAAGACCAGGTCAGTAATTATTCTGATAAACTCTACAAAAGTTTAATTCAGAAAATATATTTCATATCAAAGGGAAACATACACACATATCATATTAAAGGTATTATATCATGCCATATCATGTTATATGATATATTAATTATTAATTGTTATATCATGCCTTAAATAACATTATGATATCATACAATATTATATTCTATAATATAGGTTATCGTAGTATATTTTTATTTTAATATCATACTGCAGTAAGAATTTTGGGAACCCTATCTTACATTATATATGTATATGTATAATATATATGTGTATATGTTCATATGTATAAATATATATATATATATATATATATTTTGAGAGACAGACACAGATATACAGAAAAATTGAGAGACAGAGAGAGAAATAGAGACACATAGAGAGACAGAGAGACAGAAAAAGAATATGTAATAAATTTGTCTGGTGAAAGGCAGCATTCACCTTAGAAATGCTTAGGCATTTTCAACTGCCTAGAGACCTGATTTTTAATGGGACATTTTTCTAAAACTAAGCTGTGAGCTTTCAGACCCATCCAGTTCACATTATAATATATTGTTGCATTTCATCTCTATCCAAACACATTATTTACCCACAGGAGAAATACCTTTGTAAAGAAAGATTGTCTTTGGAAACTTCCAAGGACAACTAAGAAATGCCTCAGCTCTGTCCTTAATTTTTCTTCTTCTTGTGTTACTGAAAAACTGAGGGTTTTTTTAATGTTTCACCTTCAGTACATTATTAAATAGTCATTTTCTCTGTGCTAAACCAGCAATTAACAAAACTTCACTTTCATTTTCCAACTTTCCTCAAGATTATATTACTTAAAAGTCTATATATGTTTATCACCTTGTAATCATTTTTTCTCTTGCTAATAGCCTCTTTTGTTATTTTTCACTTGTTTTATGACTTCTGGTTTCCATCATCAACAACCTCCCTACTCATTTCCTCTTTGCTCTCTTCTGTTATATTTTTGAAACAGATTCTGAGCTAGAGGGGATCTTAATAGAGAGTGAGACAGAGATAGAAAGACAGAAACAGAGAGAGACAGAGAGATAGACAGAAAGTGATGGAAACACAGAGACAGAGAAAGAAAGACAAAGAGATACAGAGACACCTGCAAGAGACAGAGAGACAGAGAAAATTGCATGAGGTAGAACTTGAATCCAGATCTTTCAGTTGTCAAATCTAGTGTACTATCCACTATGATACTTAGGTGGCTTGATGAGTAAACTGAGGTTCAGATAGATTAAGGAAGTCACCCTAAGTCCCAAAATTGGTGACAGAGGTAGACTTGCAAATTAGGTCCTTTGATTCTAAACCTAGAGCCCTTGACATTCTAGCCATTATATTCTGGTAACTTTTTCTACTTCTGATTGAGAAAATTATAGGCAAACCAACCATATATTACTATTTGCCCTGGGGCAGAATTATAGCTAGGAAGTTTTGAGCCTGGACAAAGATTACAAACCATGCTCAAAGAAACTAAGGAGAACCATTTGCTTTTGGGGAGAGAGTAGAACATGGCTTTGGCTTTACAACATACTTTTCTGAACAATAAACACAAAACTATTGCTCATGGAGCCATAAGAAAAGGACTCTGTGTGTATGTGTTAACATAACAATGTTATCTCTTATTCTCCTATTTTAAATTAATTATTATTTCTAATCAGATACAGAACTCTGTTATTTCCACATTGCTGAGGGACTTCATATACTGTTAGCATCCTTCAAAATTGATGACCTAGGAAAAGTTTTAATCATCTGCTTTCTAGTGCTTCCATAAGAAAAAAAATATCAAGAGCACTTATGATACAGCTGAATACTGTGGGTTAATTGCAAAGTTTGCTTTATAATAATAAAGCACACAAGCTTTGGTGGCCATGGCTACTACACATGCATGAATAGCAAATATATTATGAGTTGAAGTTATATCAGACATTTACCTATATTAAAAAAACATTTATTTAGTATCAGAAAACTTGTTTCCCAATTCATGAATGACATCATCACTAAACTCAATGGCCTAATATATTTTTTTGGGGTAGGGGTCAGTTTCCTCTGTACCTCTGCAATATTTAGTACAGTTGCTCACATATGGCAGTTGTATTTAATAGGACTTGGAATCATGTCTATTTAGTTTTAAATTCCACTTTTGCTACTAAGTAGCATATAACTTTGTGGACACAATTATTTCACATATTCTTAATTAAATAATAATTTATTTCAATTAATTCATTATTTTTAACTCATTTTCTTCACCTGCAAAATTAGAAGTTTGTATTCCATTTCTGTGGTCTCCTTCAAATCTATTCTATAATCTTGTGATTCTAAAAAAATCCATGATTCCCTGACTTTTCTATTGCTGTACTGCCAGGATTCTTCTTCTCTGAACACTTCTTCAGTTTCTTCATTGACTATTCCTTTCTGATTGCTGAAATGCAGATGTTCCTCAGTATTCTATCTTTGGTTTTCCTCTCTTTCCTTTCTCCTTCTGTGATTTTCCTTGAACATTTCATCCATGAAATTCTCATAACATTATTTTTTATTTTAAATTACAAATTTAATATTAAATGTCAAATTATAAATTAAATTATTTTAAATAAAATAAATTTAAATATACATGTATATGTATCTATCTATATAGACATATATATTTAAATCATTGACCATTGCATGAAATCAATACACTGAGAGTCTATGGCCCATAGGCTATGAACCTCTAGACGAGAAAAATTATAAAGCTTTTTGTTTAAATATAGCATCTTATGAGCAGATATTTGTTTATTGTCAAATACTTTCTTTTTTTAATAATTATAACTTTTTATTGACAGAACCCATATCAGGGTAATTTTTTACAACATTATCCCTTGCACTCACTTCTATTCTGACTTTTCCCCTCCCTTCCTCCACCCCCTCCCCCAGATGGCAAGCAGTCCTATACATGTTAAATGTGTCACGGTATATCCTAGATACAATATATGTGTGCAGAACCAAACAGTTCTCTTGTTGCACAGGAAGAATTGGATTCAGAAGGTAAAAATAATCCGGGAAGAAGAATCAAAATGCAAACAGTTTACATTCATTCCCCAGTGTTCTTTCTTTGGGTATAGATCATAATAGATTTTAAAGCTGAAATAATCTTATGGACCTTCTAATCCAACTCTTCCATTTTACAGATGAAATACTAAAGCTTCAAGAAGGTGAGAAAGTGATGGCTGCATAAGTAGTAATCAGCAGAGTTCAAGTTCTTGTGACTCATTCTTTTCAATATATCAAGTGCCTCATTCTTTTTAATATATCACTTCATTTCCAATGATATCACTGTTTCATTTCTAATACTGACATCTCCCAAATCTTCATCTTTCTAGAGCTCCACAGCTTCATTTTCAAATACACATTAGTATTTGCATATTCTAGTGGATATTCTAGTGGCATCTCAAATTCAATATGGCCACAATACAATTCAATCCCTCTCCAATAAACGGATTCCTTCCTCAAACATTGCTATTTTTATTTATTATACTAAGCAACATCTTCCCAATGATTTAGACTTCACATCTCTAACCAGTTGTTAAGTCCTGTGGATTTTAACCTTAATGTTAGTTTAACTATCCCAGTTCAGTTCTTCATAATTTTCTACTGGCACCTTCAGTGTAATACTTTAATAACTATTACAAAAGTAATCAACTTCAGCTGCTTTCTATCGTAGATCATTAGAAAGAGACTAGTTCAGATTATTACAATAGAAAGAGACTGGTTCAAATATAAATGATACCACTTAATACTTTATGAATCTCAGCTTTTTCATTTGACAGGTAAGGAGGATGGCTTAGATGTATTCTAAGATTCCTTCCAACTCTCTATGATCCTTCTAGAGTCTAGTCTTCCAATGACTGCCTTGGTCATGTTGATGAAGCATCATTTCTTCACTCAAAAGCCACTGGTTGCTTATTGCCTCTCACATAAAATACAAATTTCCCATCTTGGCAGATGGAAATATCTATGATATGGATCCAATGCATCCTGTCATATTTATTTCACAAAGTTTCCTTTTATGTCCCATAGATCATAGCTATTTTGAAAATTCCCTGTTTTTTGGTTTGTCCTCTGCTATCTGTGTCTCTTTTTATCCCTTATGTCCAGAATCTTCATTCCCATGTCCCCTAAATGCATATATCCTTATCCTGTTTACCTTTTAAGCTTTATTTCATTTTCCTACCCTTTATGAATGCTACAATTTAGACAAATGGGATTACCTTCCATTCCTTAAAATCAACAATCCATTTTTACCTTCATTTAACCATGCATGTCTTTTCTTATGGCTGATGTGTCTTCTTACTTGATAACTTCCTCTCAAAAACATATTTTTCCGCCCAGAATTCATCTCGTGTCACTTTCTCCACAAAATCTTGCTTGATCCTTCTTATTAGTATTCTTTCCTCCCTTAAATTTCCTTGTTCTGTACCTATTTGTGTGCATGATTCATCCCCTAACATAATGTAACCTCTTGAAACCGATGGCTATGTCTTTGTCTTCCCAGTGCAATGAAGAGTTTTACACACACTAGGTATTCAATAAGTGTTTGTAGAACTAAATTAAACTAAATAGTAATTTAAACTGAGGACTTGATCTCCAGCCAGTGTTGTTGTTATTGCTTTCATATACTATAACATGATCTTTTCTGGCCTTTATGCATGAAGTCTACTTTTAATACTTTTTCTCCTTGAAGGTAAGGTGAAAGAGGGCATTTCATTGTGTAACTATTCCTAAGACTCATTCCTGTGACCCTTATTTTACATTCGTTTACATGGAGATGTGCACCTGCAGGCCAAACTCAGCAAAGCATTTGTGCCCCACTAATAAACTGTGAAACATCACTGTCCACACAGTAATAAATCTCAAATTGTTGTAGGGCATATTTTAGCACTGATTTACAAATTCAATAGTCAGATTCATTGGCATGGATAGAATCAAGACAATTCTGTTAATCTGAGGAATTTAACAAGGGCTGTTTGAAGAAACATATTAAGGGAGAATTTTCTATTTTACTATCAGGAAATTAGAAATATTTTAATGAATCACATTTGTTCATATCTAGCATTCAGGCATCAGCAGATCAATATTTAAATATACAATTTAAAAATATGTGCTGCCAGCTTATTGCTACAGAATATAAGTGAAAATTTATCCAAAATACAATATGGAAGGAAAAAATGCATTTCAAAGCCAGCTTTCCATCTCCTCAATTACTAAATATTTGCTATCTTCAAAAAAGAAGAAAATAGTTTTCAAAACTTTGTTCAGAAGAGAGATCATAAATTTTAATGTCTACATTGCAATCATTTCTTAAAGAAGCTACCCAAATCTCTCCTACACATAGCTGTTAAGATTATATTTTTTAAAGAAAAATCTGACTTTAACCTTTCACCTCTCAAGAACTCTCAGGGGTTCCGTTTCCTTTAAGATAAAAGTACAAACTACTCAACTTGGCATTATTAACTGGGTCCAGCTAATCTTATTGGAATTTATTTTTCTTCATCTAATGTTCCAGGTTAATTGATTTATTTTTTTTCCTGAAAATTGCCCTCTATTTCTCCACACCATGTCTTTGATCTGGAGTGTCTTAAAATCTAGCATCTAGTCCCTCTTCACCCCTTCAACTTTCTGAACCTTTAGGTTCTTTTTAGATTTGGATGATGTATCATGAACTACAAGATGCTTTTATGACCACCCCTAATTTAAGTGCTTCTCTGTCCTCAAGTTAATATACATATACTTATTTATTTACATGTATCCTCACAGTACAATTGCAAGGTGAACTATATCATGGATATTATACTGCCATAGGGTCCATGTATAATTATTAAGAAGACAGTTTGGGGGATCAAGATTGCATACATTTAGAACTAGAAAATCCCTTAGAGGTCATGCAATATACTAATTTTACCCAGGAGAAAACGGAGAAGTAGGGAAATTATTATTTCCTATATATAACCTACCCAAGTTATAAGTACTACTACTACTACTACTACTACCACTACTACTACTATTATTATTATTATTACTATTTCTATTACTATTATTATTACTATTACTATCACTACCACTACTACAACTACTACTGTTACTATTACTACTACTACTATTACACTGCTAGTACTACTACTATTCCTACTTCTACTGCTATTAGTATTATAATTACTACCACTACCACTACTACAACTACTATTACTACCACTAATACTAACTAACATTTATCTATTGCCCATTATATGCCCCTACTGGGCTAAGTACTTTTTACCAATATTTTATTTTATTCTCACAACACAGGGGAAGTATTGTTACAGATAAGGAAACTGAGACAAACAGAAATTAATTGACTTGCTCAGGATCACACAGCTAGTAAATATTTGAGAATAGATTTGAACTCAAGTCTTCCCAGTTCCACACTGGACTTTATCAACAGTGCCACCCAGCTGCCTATAAATATGTGGCATTTAATGGAAAAAAAGAAATATTCAGCTGTGGGAAGGATAGAAACAAGTATTTATTAAGCATATACCATGTGCCAGAAACTGTTTTAAACCAAAAAAAATTATCATTTGGAAAAAAGCAGCAGACCCAGGATTTGAACATAAGTTGTCTAACTTCCAAATCATAACTCTTTCTACTGTACTTCACTGCCTCCTATCCATATGGTGCATTCATGGGTACTCATTAATTATAGGAAATGAAATAGAGTTTTACCATTTGATATAATTTAATTAGTATTCAACTCAGAAGATCGTATTAATGAGACAAAGATTGGGAAAATTATTTTTAAAAGGAAAACAGCATCACACATTTCTATAGACAACCTGTCCTTACAAATATATCCTCTTAACTTTAAATGAGAACCAGTTGAAAAGACATGGCAAAATCAATATGAGCCATCCAGATGGGTAAATCACTCCAAAACTCCTGAGTTGTAAAGAACACTATATTTGAACACCATGATAATCATTAACAGATACATAGCACTTTAAGGGTTGCAGAAATTTGTTTCTAGTTGGTTAACTTATTTCTAAATAATCTCTATCTAACTCATCAATATACTCTCAACAACTAATTCAAATGTTCTTTTTTCTCCTCCAATCTTTACTACCATCTTTCCCCCTTACTCTCATTTAAGGAGGTTGTCTCATACTTTACTGAGAAAATAGAAGAAAATTGCTAAAGCTCTCTCCTTCTCCCTTTTTTTTAACCTCCTGATATTCTCATTTCTACTCCAGAATCCAGAACCTCTCTACATGTATCCTTAATCCCATTTCCTCTCATCTCCTTAAGTAAATTGTCCCAAACTGTCATTCCCCATCCCTAATATTTAATCTTTCTTTTTCTACTGGTTCTTTCCTTGTTGCCTACAAAATTGGCCAGTTGTCCCCATATTTAAAAAAAAATTATTTGATTTTACCATCCTATATCTCTACTCTCTTTTATAATCAAACTCTTAGAGATTTTTTTTTACTTTCTCTGCTTTTGCTCTCACAATGAATCCCTTTGCCATTTGCCTTCACACCTCATCATTAAACTGATACTACCCTTTGTGAATACTTTTTCTTTGCTTGATTTTTATGATAGTTAAAATTTTTTTAAATTACCAGTTATTTCATTGAATCTTATCATTCAATGTACTCTATCTAAAGGAAATCTCTATTTGTGAGATGCTCATACATAATCTTCTGTAAAATAAATAAAATTTTGGTAATAACAATGCAACTCTTAGGTTGTTCACAAAGTACCATTTTCATTGAATATGGAGATGATCCTGAATTTTTAAACTTTACCTTAGCAGAAAATTAATTCTTGAAGATTCTATCAAAGTTCTTAGAATAATTATTTATTTTAAATTTTCATTTATTTATTTTAGATAAAGGTTTTAATGATAGACTTTATTTTCTATCTAAGGAAAGATCAAGTATGTGGGTTGGCTATCTGGTGATGGACTCTTTGACTATAGGAACTTATTATTTTAAGTAAAAATCTATAAGCATAGTTTTGTAGCAATTATTGATCCATGCTTTAGAATAGCACTACATTGAGAATAGCTGCATTGTAATTATAATTTTTACACTTTTTTTATTATAGCTTTTCATTTACAAGATATATGCATGGGTAATTTTTCAGCATTGACAATTGCAAATCCTTTTGTTCCAACTTTTCCCTTCCTTCCCCCCACCCATTCCCTCATATGTCAGGTTGACCAATACATGTTAAATATGTTAAAATATAAGTTAAATACAATATATGTATACATGTCCAAACAATAACTTTTACACTTAAAAGATTGAACTAAGAGTGAGGAGAAATGTTTCAATTGATATCCATTCATTTAATTACCTTTATGAATTTGGGTAATTCATTAAACTTCTCATCATTAATTTCATCATCTGTATACTTCATAGCTATTTGCTACAATTCTGAGATTCTATGATAGTAAATATTCTAATATCTCATTTTGATCATATTATGTGATAAATATTAAAGAAGGAAAAATTTGTCTACAATGCTCAACTTATCTACTTTTACTGGACAAACGTTCCATATGAGATTGATAAATTTAGGAAATATATATGCAGATACTTTAATTTGACAGAATGAAAAATGAATTTTTTTTAAGATCTCAGAGTTACCTTTTACAAATGATGTCAATGTCCTTGCCTTAACAGATGTGGAAACTGGGGTCTCCAAAATTTATATCGTTCCAGAAAAGTGTATTTGGAAGGGCTAATTAGGTTGAAAAAAGATCTGTGAACTATGTAATATGATGAAAGGCTGAAGAACTGAGACTTGTAAATTTAGAAAAAGTAAACTTGGGAGATATTTAATAGATGAAAAAAATTAGACATTACTTATACAACTCCATAGGACAAAAATCAAAATAATAGATTAAAGTTACACAGAGATAGATTTTGGCTAAAAACAAGAACTAAGTTTTGAAAAATCAGAGTTGTCCAACAATGTAATTGAAAGGACTTACTTGAATCGCCATTACCAAAACACATAAGCAAGATTTGAATTGAATTAATTTGGAATTCCTGAAATCAAAGAAGGTTAGAGCTCAAGATTAGAGCTCCCTTCTATCTCTATGTTTCTTTTGAAGAATCATAACTGGGATTCAGGACATAAAATTGCAAATGTGTGGTAATTAAAATAATTTTAAGAGACATAGTTTCTAGGTAATTTAATTATTTTATTAACAAGGCCAGCAAACTATTAATAAAGAAATGGCCATTTAGCCATTTCTTTTAGACCAAAGATAGTCACGGATTGATAATTTATATACCCTTGAAATTATAGGTATTCCTGATGGGTGGCAATGAATTGATTGGATAACTCAATACTAGGTAAGTCATATTAGAATGAGGGGATAAAATTGACATCACAACACCCTTGGGAAAAGAAATTGTTTCTATACCCAGACTATTCCCCACCGAAGCTTGACTGAATGGAATTTACCTGAGTTTAGAAATTACTTCCTAGAGTTGGTTTGGGTCAGAGGGATAATTTTAGCTAGATCTTCAGAGATTGAGGTCTTGAAAATAAAAAAAAAAGGGAATTCTGAATTTCCACAAATTATTAATTATTAATAACAATTTCTCTCAAGCCCAATGTTGGTATTTCTTTACCACCAAGCCAGACACAATCTTTCAGCTTCTTAATTATCAGTTTACCATCCACAGTTGCTAGAGATGAACATAACTGTTCATCAGGATGAAGTCAAATAATTGCAAAATAACAAAGTGACTAACACATGATAGGTGCTTAATATATGATTGTTTCTTTCTCTCCCTCCTGAAATTTGCAAAGTATTTGAAATAGATCTCGGGCACAGTTTTTATATCTACAATATACAGTGATGCTATATGTCTGAAAGCCATGAAATCCTTTCACTTCCTAAAGATTTAAAGTTAAGGTTCACACAAAAGGTGATGGAAAGATGCAGAATAGATATTAATAGGTTTTATTACTTTATCAACCAAGAACTGAGGAAGGGAGAGAGGGAAGGAGTGAGAGAAAGAAGTGTTAAAGAAGCTATCAAAGGAATATATGACAAGAAATAAAATGAAGTTGGTCATATTTTTGCTATGTATAAAAGGTCAAAAGATCTAGAAGAAAGTATTCTTGGTGCATTGGATAGATACTCTAGAGAAGATTTATGATAGCATCTGGATAGGAATTACATAGGAATGAGAGACACTGAAGACTAAAAATCTGCATCTATGGGGGGAGAAGTTACATAGATGAAAGAGCAGATCTACTCAAGCACTGAATTAACACATTCTTTATTCTCCTCTATTATGATTTCCTCAAGAATATTTTAAAACACCATTTCTGATGGATTCATTTTTCGCCATTGAAGATTTATTCCTCAAGAAAACTTATTAGTATAAATGGAAATGAGGTTAAACTAAAATAGGAGAGACTTTAGATGGACATCAGAATCAAGAAAAGCTATAGAGTACCATGCAAAAAGGGATATTGCAATAGAGAAAAGACTTAATCATCTGTTCAGCATAGTGAAGGTAGAGGACTAAACTTAGCTTCTTGTCATCCCTTCCAAATCAACAATCCCATTTTTTCTAAGATAAATGGACTCTTTGAGAAAAGACATGGAGAGCTGAGATTATTTACCCAAGGAAAGAGAAAGATGAAGGGAAATTAATCAACAACTTTTAGATTACAAAATAAATTATTTGTAAAAGTTCAAGGATTTTAATTAGACGCCATAGAGAACTATCAAAATAGTCAAGCACTAAAATGATTTGTCCAAAAAAGATCATGTGAGCTCCTGCTCAAGGTGAATACAAATCATCTCTGCCTCTAATCAGGGAAATCTTCAACATATCAAGATCTTAATTATAAGTATACTGTTTACCATGAGTTGTCTTGGGCATTAGCAGAAGTAAGGCATAAGAGTACAGAATGATTTAAGTAAACAAAACTTACTTTTGAAAGGATAGAGAACATGGCATGAATCTATATTTTTATATCTGATGCTTGAATGAAATGTTAGGGAACTGCATTGACTCAAGGTGCTAGAGTACCACTGACAGCATTGTGAATCTACTCTTTCATACACACTGCAGGACAATTTCTCTTGCTGTGAAACATTCCCTCTGCTTTAGCTTAACAGGATAAAAAGAAGAGACCTCAGAGATGATCTACTTCCATCTCTTCATTTTACATATAAAGAAAATGAAGTTTAGAGAAGTTAAGTGACTTGCCAAAAGCCACACAAGTAGGATATGAATTCAAGTATTGTGACTCCAGGGCATGTCATCTCCTGGGTATTGAGTAGTTCCTTCAATGAAATGGAGGTGAAGCAAATTACTTATATGATTACCTAAATTTCTATGAGATACAGTTTGCAAAATTATTAGGTGAGTTGTTGTGGTTAATGATGGTTATATAATAGGAAAATAGATACCTTACTTCAAAAGACTAAACTTTTTCTGCTTGTAGCTCCTTTTCATTTGAGAAATTTTTACATGATCCCATACATATAGGCATCTAAAATAGGTATGCAAATCAAACATTTACTGATAACAAATCAAAATTTCACAAGTTTAACATTCAATTATGTTACCCCATATGATGTAATGAAGGACAGTTTAAGAAGCTGAGATCTAAGGAAGGGAAACATGAGGAGGGATATGATATATGCACCGGACATACATAATATATACAAAGTAATTTTACAAGAGCAACTGATAGGAAAACTGGAAAAGGTTTGTGTAAGAAGTGGAACTAAGTTGTGCTTCAAAAGAAGCTATATAGTCAATGATATAAAAACAAAATGGGAATTTATTGAAAATTTGGGAGGAGAGTATGTATAAAGGCAATGAGATGAAAAATAAAATGAGAAAAATGACAAGTAGCTTAAAATAGAGAGACCTTTAAAATATTTGTTAGTTTTAATTTGATAATAATTCTGTGCTTATGCAAAGATATAACCATATTTATGTTAATTATATGCTATATGAACACTGTAAAAGTAATTCACATGTATGTAGGATTTGATATTCATAACAGGAAAATAAAGAATCATTACCATCTTTCTATTGATGAAAAAATGTATGTTCAGAGGGAGAATTTTGCTCTAGGTAATAGATTTATCTGATGGTGAAAAACACACTTAGTCCTTTTTGCTCCAAGCCCAGGATTCTTTTCAGTGTATTGGACTGTCACTCAGTAAGGGAATTGTTTTAAAAAAAAGAGTGAATTATTAGTCATTTAGTAAAATCAATGAGAAAGAGAAATGTCTTTTCGCTGACCTTTCAGTTCCATTTCTGCTCTATTCCAAGACAGGTAGGTCAGTCTATAGAAATCTTCCTGCATTTGGATAATGTAGATGATTTAATGTTACTAGGAATTACCTAACATCTTTCATCTGAGATAAACTAGTTTTTGAATCATCAATGAACTGAATAACATAGGTAATTTTTATTTCTTCCAAAAATGTTTATGACAGCAAGATACTATGGATGTATCAATAAGAAATTTAACTTCATGGAATATGGGTAACAAATTAGTATGATATAATAGAAGACATTGATCTTGGGGTCAAGGAATCAAGGAGAATTGGGTTCAAATCTTTCCTCTGACCTACTTGCTTTTTGGTCATGGAAGGTCATTTAATTTCTCAGTTCTCCAGGCAGCTGAATTTCTATGTTACAGAGGCTTGTATATTCTCAATCAGAAAAGGGAGCTTCTACACCAGAATTCCCTGGTGTAGGGAAAATGAACTCAAGATTTTTCACTCACCCTCCATTAATATGGCAGAATTTACCTGTCATAAATATTTGACTAATGCCCTCAACATTACAATAATTGGCAATTAATAACATATATTTATTCTTTCTTGCCCAAATATCTATACACCAGTAGTCCCATAATCTAAACGATGGGTCAAATGTCTTAGCCTCGTGTGTTTATGACATTAAGTGGTAAGGTACAACCTAGGTATTTAAGGCCCCAACTCTTTTCTCTTCATTTTCAGTCCCTGGTCTCCCCCATGTCACTTAGTTTTTGTGAATAAAGGAACTTTCAGTGCTTTAGAATCCAGGCAGAGGCAATTCAATTTTTGAGTCAAAGAAAGCTATTGAAGAGCAGCTTTTAGCCAGTTTCCATGAGACATAGATCTTATTCCTGCCTGTGTGCTTCCGACTGTATGACCTGGACCAAGTCATTTAATATCACTGTACCTCAGTTTGCTCATCTGTGAAATGAGGTAAGTAATGATTGTCCCCTTTGTTCTCTCTCAGGGATACAAGAGGATTTTCTAGGTCAGAGTTTTAAAGTGCAGTGAGTGCATAGAGTTCTTGAGGGGGGAAAAAAAAAACAGTATCATTCAAGTACTCAATATTCTCTTAACTTTTTAATTAATTTTCAAAGGTGAAGATAACCTTGCAAAAAGAGTCCTGAGAGTTTGTTGGAACTCTTTTGGAAACAGGCTAAAAACTCAGTTTATGCCCCTCTGCTCTAAAGGGGCAATGCCAGCTTGCAAATTATTGTTTTGAATATCTCTAATTTCAGAAAGGCCCATCTGTTACTATTAACATTCCAGAGATTCTCATAAAATCTTTCTTTCTATTGCCATGGTCTTCACAAAAATATTTTTTTAAAAATTCTACAGCACCTATTTAACAAGTTTTGTGTATGTATATGTTCATATGTGTATGCATAGATTCAGTTTAACATAAGAAAGGCATTTGTGATATTAATTTCCTCAGTATTACCAACATGCACAAATGCAGGAGCAGTTAAAATGTCAGTAAGTACATAAATTAAAATAAGATTCCATATATGGTTGATTAAAATTCACTTGTATAAAGAGGAACAACTGAAGATTTTGGTTTTGTTGTTGTTATTAATTTACTGTCACATAAATATAGCAAGTTATTTTAGAATATCCAGGGGTCAGGTAGGCCTTCTTAAATCTATTAACTATGTGAGTTGAGCAAGTTGTTCCTCCTTTCAGTACCCCAGGCAATTCTTAAAGTCTAAATTAGAAGGGAGTTACCTAACTGCATCTTTGGAGGGAGGTTCCTGACTTGGATCTTCTTAAGATAATGAAATCACTGGGCTGGGGAAGAAAAATTCCCATTTCAGCTAGGGACACTTTTGTAAACTAGAGTTTCACTTATTCAAGGAAAGGCATTTATCATTCAATCAATTAATTATGAAATATTTATTAAATACCTATTATGAACTTAGCATTGTGAAAGGCACTGAGGATCCAAACACAAAGGATGAAATAATACCTACTTTATCCCTTTCATCAACTTCTGAGATGACAATCATTTCATTTCCTCCTTTTCCTTTTGATCAACAAATATTTCCAAATAGTTTTCAGAGCCATGAGTAATGAATATGACATCATTAGAGTCATTCATGACTCCTTACTGCTATGGATGCCTGGAAATATTTCTTTACATATGACTTGGAAAACTGCAAGAGCATCATGACAAAATAATGTCACTGTTCTTTCACCATACCTAGTAGTATTAGAGGAAAGCAAGTTCTCATTTGATGTTCAAGATAATATGAAAGGCTAAAATTATGATATTCATAAACAAATGAAAGCTGATATGAAAGTTACTGTGAGTGGGAAAGTATGGAAGTCATTCAGTATTCTTTCCATAAAGTCACTTCTCAATTACAGAGTTTTAGGATAAAAATAAATAACACAAATTTCTAAAAGCCTTTAATTCAGAGAATCCCTCATTTCCTTCAAAGCATAGTTCACATGTAACTATGTAACCACTCATGTTGACTCTTTCTTACTCTTTCCATCTTCTTTCCCAAACATTTTACCTCTCTTACTCTTAAAATTGCTATATATTCTCAGGATAGCTCTGGTTTCCAAAGAACCAGCAAAGCTAAGAAAGATGTCTCTGGGACCAGACAGACAAATCCATAATGACACAAAATTGATGAATTTGGTTATTCATAGACAATCAGGAAAAGACAGTTTGTTTTAAGATTATGGAGCCCTCAAGAAGAGATTCCTTCCTTAATAAAATCAGGTATGTATATTAAGCTTTAAGGTTTGTAAAGTATTTTACATATATTATCTCATTTGATCCTAACAATGGCTTTGGGAATCACGTGACTACTTTTATTCCCATTTTATAGGGGGAGAAATTTAAACTGAGAATTTAAATAGCTTCCCAAGATTTTCACAAGTTAGTTTGAGTCAAAGATAGAATGTGAACTCAGGTCTTCTAGCACATTATCTACTATACCAAACTGCTGCCCATATTCTGAATTTCCATATGGAGAAGTAGAGAGGTATGCAGAGCAGATGAACACATGCATCACAAAGCAAGAAACAAGAAAGCCAAATGGAGTGGAGAAGAGCAGAGGCTAGGCTGAATCAGAAATTGACCAATTAAAAGCTGTTTTACCCATATATTACTAGAACTTATCACTGGGAAAAATTTTACCTTGATTTTAAACCTTAGTCACTGTCAATAATTTCTCCTTGGGCCATTATACAGTAGAGAAGAAAACAAAGAGATTAACAATGTAAAACCCATACCAGTTCTCAATGCTCTGAAATCTCCATACATTCTTGAATATTTATCTTAATTTCTTTAATACATGTACTGCTAAAAAGTCACAGTTATCTACAGTAAATTTTCAATACTCTAATTTTCTGATCTGAGATCAAGAAAAAAGTGAACTAGTTAAAGAGGACAAAGCTTTTCCTGGTTTATTCTTTAGTAAGTTATGAAGCTATCAAAATAATTAAGGTTAAGGATATTTTAAAAAATACTCACTCTACTCTCTCTGACACCCCCAAAAGATACCTAATGAGATAGGATTGCAGTTAAAACAGAGAGCAGTTTTTATGCTTGTCTCTAAGTGTAAGTAAAAATCTCAACTCAAATCCTGCTTCACATATCCAGATCCTGCTAGTATACACTTAGAATATACTTTGTCCAGTATTTATTTATTTGTATGAATTTTATATCATCTCTTGGCATCCTACTCTAAATATATAAGTCCTCCAAGATTGGAGACTCTTTCATCTTTGTAATATCACTAGCACAGCATCTTATTAAAAAAAAATGTTTGCTGAATTAGCCTAGTTTTGTGATAAATATTCATTTCAACTCATTTTAATATCCAATCCAAATGTTCTATTCCAAACTTTAAAGTTCTAGAGCAGAGGTTCTTGATTTTGTTTTTGTTTTTTTTTTTTATATCATGGATTCCTTTGATCATCTCATAATACTTGAATTACCATTTCAGAATCACACTATTTAACATAAAATGCTGTACACTACAAGTAAATGTCATTTTGTATTATATTAGGGAGAGAGGGAGAGAAGAAGAAAAAGAAAGAGAGAGAGAGAGAGAGAGAGAGAGAATTCATCAGTCATTGAAAGACTTTTGATCATATTCGTATTGTTTCCATACATACATAATTTACCATCATTTCTAATGGTAGCAATTTCTTGTTGTGTCTTTCATAATTTATCTTGACTATTGTCACATCTATGCTAATTAAAGTAAATATTCATATTTAAGATATTAAACCCATATCAAATACAGTCTTAAATTTGAGGCAAAGATTATACTTAATTAACTATTTCCCTTTGATGCTAGTTGCACTGATTTTGTTAGCCCAGAAGTTTTTCAATCATATGCTATCAAATTTTATATATTTTTTGATCACTTCTATAAATTGTGTGGTTAAGAACAGTAGTTCCGATCTACTAGTCATAGTCATTAGATATTACTAATCTGAATTTCTTCTTTTTTATAATGTGATCTTTAATATTCAAGTCACATAAGTGGACACATGTTTAAAGCAGACATGTAAATAGATATCCACTTACCTAAGATAAGTAATGATGTATAATGGGCGAGGTAATCAGAGCTGTTACGGACCTTGAATTAATGTTATGTGTGGACTGATTGCATAAACTCATAATGCTTATCCTGGGGGAAAAAAGAATACTAAGTGGATATATGGTAGCTGTCTTCAACTATCTGAATGGTTGTCATGTAGAAGATAGAATGATATATCTTCTGCTTGACACTGGTGAAGGAAAAGAGAACAGAAATAGAAGTAATTATAGATACTACAGAGAGACAAAAAGAAAACATTTATTAATTGATTAGAACATTCCAAAGTAGATGAACCTGTCTGAGACAGGTAATGAAATCCTCCTTATAAGAGTACATCAACGGGAACATACATGATGACTTTTCAGAGAAGGTTAGCAGAGATTTCTATTCATGTTTAGGTTATGCCAGTTGATTGATGAGGTCCCTTTAGGGGTGAAAGGTGAAATTCTGAGTTTGATATTGGCTTATTTTATTTGACTAATTGCATATTCCTTGGAAGAGAGTATGCTGTTAAACATCTTGGGCTGGTAATTTCTTAGCCTTAAATGCAACATTGTTTTAAGTGAATATAATCAATGGGCCATGTAGAGTTACAATGGAACAAAGTCTTTTTATATAAATAAAAATTGTAATGTTTAAGTCTCAGGAAAATTGTCTTGCATTATAATAGTTGATATTAAGCCTTCTTAAGAGAGAAAAGATTATTAGAAAAGGGAAAATTATATATGGCAATTGTCATGCATTTTAAATGAAATTTACATATATTTATAATTAAGAAGATGTCACTATGTGATCATTTTTATGTAAAGTGAAAATAACTTATAATATGGTTTGTATTTATGTGTGATAGATTGCTGATTTTGTCATGTGGGGAATTTCTTCCATCAATGAGAAATGAAGTCCTATGGACTTACACAAAGAGCTAATATTATGAATTAATATTAGCATACTGCTCTAAGTTTTACAAAGCACTTTATTTATCCTTTTATATTCATTATCCTGTTTGATTTTCACAATGAATTTGTGAAACAGATACTACTATCATCCCCATTTTACAGATGAAGAAACTGAGACTAAGAGATTAAATCATTTCCTTATTACATAATCAATATCAAAGCAATATCAGATTTATCTTGGTTGATGGTCAGTTCCAACAGAAAAGATTCCATGATCTCTCAATCTCAGAGATATAAATCTTTGTGATCTTACTTCACCACAGGGAATTTAGGTGGTTCAATAGATAGAACACTAGGCTTGAAGTCAGGAAGACCTGAGCTCAAATCAAGAAAGTCGTTTGATTTTTAATTTGCTTCAATTCTTTATCTGTAAAATGGGGACACAATATTGAGGAAATGGCATACCTTTCTAGTATGTTAGCCAAGAAAACTCCATGGAGTCACATAGAATTGGACATGGTTTAAAGACTGAATAATCATATCAAAAAACCTTTACTCACATGTTTACTATAAACTATTCGGAAGAAAAATAGTGTTGAAAAATTCAGGTCTATGTTAATATTGTTAGTTCTCATATGTATCTTATTAAATAAAATGCATGATGTTAAAGGAATTGTTTTTTGTTTGGGTGTTTTGCTTGACTTACCCCCAACCCATTCTCCACATCTGTTACAGAATCCAGGTTTAATGGCAAAAAACACTCAGCCAAATGTTCAGGAAAACAGAATGCAAGTGTAGCCTACTTCACTTCACTGATTTCAAAACCCTGAGAGTTAAGAAAAGCACCACCTGGAGAATAAACCTGTTTGTTTGTTTTTAAAGTGATGTACAGAAAAAAAAAAATCTTTCCCAGATTACAAAACTAGGAAGAATTGAATGCAAAATAACAAAGGCATGAAGCCATCGTTTGCCAAATTGCCACTGTAGAAATGGTGGCAATGTGGCATTGGAAAGTATAAAATGAGTTCTTGTTCTGCACTTCCTGACACTGACTCTGATACATTAGATAGTGTTTTGCCCCCGAAAAGCTTCTTTCATATAAGAGCTTAGCTTTGCCTCCTTTCACATATATTTTTGCAATAAATTCCCACAATTTTATTAAACAGAATTATTTTTTCTGCTGAGCATATATATTTTAAAATATCCTTTAAAAGCACTTCAATTATATATGAAATTCTATTCATTTTCAGTCAACACATTTCATTTATAATAAATTATCTTCTCTCAATCCTTTTAAACATCACATTTCAAAACAAAAGGATAACCAATATATGCACATAGTTATCCAGGCTGAATGTTATCTTAAATTTCTAGGACTTCAGTTATCTTCCCATTTTCCTTGGATGAGGTTATCTTTTCTTTTTCCATAATGCCACTGATTGCAACGTTTGTCCCTTCTGATCATTCTTTCATAAGGTAAGCTGATATGAATGAATAACTTTAAACAGAAGCATACCAACTAATTATCACTCTATTATTTTACAGAATCTAACAAGAAGTTACAAAAATAACTGCTATATTTCTCTCCAAAACAAATTTTCCTTGTTAAGTTTGGTATATAATTCTTTTTATCTTATTCTCTTTCTGTCTCTCTGTCTCTTTGCACCTGTTTCTTTGTTTATCTTTCCAAAAACTCTAGTTCCCTTAAACACTTTTTTATATGGTGTCACTTTGAGTCTTCTGATCATCCAGGTTACTTTCCTTGTACAGACCTAATGATTTTCATATTTTTTCCTTCACTAGAAAATTATCTCCTTGAAGGAACTGGTTTTTTTTCTTTTCTTTTCATATAACTCTTTCTCATTGTAAAAGGATGAATATGTAATATATATTTGATAAGTGCTTCATTCACTGACTTATTTTGACATTTTCTATTTTGTGAATTCCCTCCTTCAAAGATGATATCCTTAATTAAAAGCTAGATTTTAGAAATGGTCTGATTAGTACAGAATACTATATTAGTACAGAACTATACCATAGTTCTGAAGTACCAAACAGCTTTGGATCAACACATTTTAGGAAAGTTCTTGATTACATGAAAGCTCCGTGGAGTGCAATAAGAATGGTGAAAAGTTATGAATTCATCTCACATAAGCACTTTTGAAGAAACAGAAAAGTTTATTTTAGAAAACACATAATGGAGATATGGTAGATTTCTTCAAGTTTTTAAAGGACTACTATATGAAAGGAAGAAAACAAACTCTTCTTGACCCCTGAGGATTATGAAAGTAAAAGAAAAGGACAAAAGCGGGGTAGAAATGAAGAAGCATTTCCTGCAAGAGCTATTCAAAAGTCTTAAGAGTTACATAAGAAAAGAGAAATTTTCTGCTCACTGGAGGTTATATGGTACTTCACATATAGCACTTAATTGAATTCATAGACTATTTACCACATAAGTTGGAAAGAACTTTTTATTCAGGTTTGGAAATAATGGATTGAGATTTCTCCGAGATCTTTTCCTAGTTTGAATTTCTGTGACTTGTTAGCTTTTTTTTTTTTTTTTTAACTTCACTTTCACTTATATTAATTCATATAGAGTGGAGCCAAGATAGCAGAGAGTATACAGGTCTTTATCTGAGTTCTTCCTGACTTCCTTCAGATCAACACTGGATCAAGCCTATAAATGGGTTTTGGGGTAACAGAACCCACAAATATTTGAAGCATAATAAAGCAAAAGATATTTTGGAATAACTTCAGAAAAGGTCTGTTTGAGTTGGGCAGGGGAGTGGATTGCAGCCCATCCCAGTGCAGCACAGGAAGATTCCTGGCAGAAAGGCTTCCACACACTGGGGAAATCTAGTGGGAAGCTCATAGCCAAAATACAGCAGTGTTGGCTACTTTGTCCTGGTTCAGAAGCCGGTGGATCAGCAGACTAACTGGGAGACCCCCAACACAACTATAGAAGGCAAACAGTGAGCCCCTGAATGTGAAAATAATGTAGGAATTGGTAATGCTGACTCAGCATGAGAAGGAACCCAGCAACACTAGTCCAAGGGCAGTGTGAAGTCATGGTTACCTGTACAGGAAACTTAGAACAATCTCCCCTTTGTCCTAAGAGCAGACCTCAACCTTTAAAAATGACAAAAAGGGAACAGGTAGTTGGTATAGTGCCTAGAATACCAGCTCTGAAGTCAGGAGGACCTGAGTTCAAATCTGGCCTCAGACACTTAACATTTCCTGGCCATATGATGCAGGGCAAGTCACTTTGGCTCAGTCAAAAAAAGAAATGAACATAAAAGCAAAGAGAGTTCTGACCAGAAATAGATTTTATGGAGATAGGGAAGAGTAAACATCAAATTCTAAAGACACTGAAAACAAAATATCTCCAGATGAAGACTTGAAGAATGATTATCTTAGTCTCCATCTCACAAGGCTCTTGGAAGAATTCAAAAAGGATATTAAAAGAGAGAAGAAAAACAAGGAAAGGAAATGAGAGTTCTGGAAAAGGAAGTAGAGAAATTGTCTGAAGAAAATCATTCCTTAAAGAATAGTTTTGATGAAATGGATAAAGAAACAACTCCTTGAAAAACAGACTTTCTGAAATGGAAAAAAAAAAAAAAAAAACATCCAATGAAGAAAGCAACTCATTGAACAAATGGAAATGAATGAATTAATGAGACATCAACAATCAGTAAAACAAAGCCCCCCAGAAAGAAAAAAAATGTAAGAATATGTAATATATTTCATCAGAAAAACAAGGGACCTGGAAAATAGATCCAGGAGAAACAATCTAAGAATTACTAAACTACCTAATAAGCACAATAAAGAAAAGAGCCTAGACAGTCTCTTACAAGAAATCAACAAGGAAAACTTGATGTCCTAGACTAGAGGGTAAAATAGCCATTGAATCACATCCTAAAGGAAACCCCAGAATGAAAATTAAGGAATATGCTCATCAGTTGAAGAATGGCTGAGTAAGTTATAGTATATGAATGTTATAGAATATTATTGTTCTATAAAAAATCAGCACAATGATTTTAGAAAGTTCTGGGGAGATTTACATTAATTGATGTTAAATGGAATGTGTAGAACCAAGAGAACATTGTACACAGTAACAACAATTCTAATTGAGTAATTTTAAATGGCTCTTTTCAACTCTCAGGTGATTAAGGTCAATTCCAATAAATTTTTAAAAGTTGGGAAATATAATCTGAGGAGAAAACATCAATAATCTCAAAGAAAATATTGGAAAAATGAAAGAAGGAAGGGTAGCAGTACCAAGTATCAATGCAGTGAAAATAAAATGAGAGGGGGGAGAGGGAGGTCAATCAATAGTATATATTAGGTAAACTATATACAAAAGCTAGTAAACTGTTAATATAGTATTAGATAAAACCAAAGACGCTAGTTCATAAGTTAAACATTCATTAAAACTACTGAGAAAAAAATAGTAAAATTTGCTAGGAATAATATTTAAATCTATGTTTTCCATCATTAATCACAATAAGCTCCAAGTGAATAAAGTACCTAAATAGAAAGGGTCACATCACAAAGCAATTAGGGGAGGCATATCTTTCCTGGAGAATAATATTTAAGTATTGGGGAAAAGTTATTGATCACATTATTGTCAGACAATTATGATTATTAAAATTGGAAAAAAAATTGCATGAACACAGTAAAAACAATTGAAATTAAAAGGGAAGTAGTTCATTGGGAAAATATATTTTCTCCAATAAAGGTCTGGATATCCAAGATATAGATCTGAAATAATTCTTTGGCAAAGGCAAAGAATGACAAGTTGATTTTGAGAGTATACCACTGCCCCCCTCACAATGTTAAAAATTGAAAAAAAGGAAAAACAAAAGGTCAAGAATTTCAAGGGAATTAATGAAAAAAAAAAATCAAATGAAGGAGGCTTAGCTGTACCAGATCTAAAATTATATTATAGAGCAGCAGTTACCAAAACCATTTGGTATTGGCTAAGGAATAGATTAGTTGATCAGTGGAATAGGTTAGGTTCAAGGACAAAACAGTCAACAAATATAGCAACCTAGTCTTTGACAAACCCAAAGACCCCAGCTTTTGGGATAAGAACTTACTGATTGATAAAAATTGCTGGGAAAATTGGAAACTAATATGGCAGAAATTAGGCATTGATCCACACTTAACACCGTACACCAAGATAAGGTCAAAATGGGTTCATGACCTAGGCATAAAGAATGAAATTATTAATAAATTAGAGGAACACAGGATAGTTTGCCTCTCAGACCTGTGGAAGGGGAAGGACTTTATGACCAAAGAAGAACTAGAGATCATTACTGATCACAAAATAGAAAATTTCAACTATACCAAACTGAAAAGTTTTTGTACAAACAAAACTAATGCAGACAAGATTAGAAGGGAAGCAATAAACTGGAAAAATATTTTTATAGTCAAAGGTTCTGATAAAGGCCTCATTTCCAAAATATATAGAGAATTAACTCTAATTTATAAAAAATCAAACCATTCTTCAATTGAAAAATGGTCAAAGGATATGAACAGACAATTCTCAGATGAAGAAATTGAAACTATTTCTAGTCATATGAAAAGATGCTCTAAGTCATTATTCATCAGAGAAATGCAAATTAAGACAACTCTAAGATACCACTACACACCTGTCAGATTGGCTAAGATGACAGGAAAAAATAATGATGATTGTTGGCGGGAAGGGAAAACTGGGACATTGATGCATTGTTGGTGGAGTTGTGAACAAATCCAACCATTCTGGAGAGTAGTTTGGAACTATGCTCAAAAAGTTATCAAACTGTGCATACCCTTTGATCCAGCAGTGTTACTACTGGGCTTATATCCCAAAGAGATCATAAAGAAGGGAAAGGGACCTGTATGTGCACGAATGTTTGTGGCAGCCCTCTTTGTAGTGGCTAGAAACTGAAACTGAGTGGATGCCCATCAGTTGGAGAATGGCTGAATAAATTGTGGTATATGAATATTATGGAATATTATTGTTCTATAAGAAATGACCAACAGGATGATTTCAGAAAGGCCTGGAGAGACTTATACGAACTGATGCTGAGTGAAATGAGCAGGACCAGGAGATCATTATATATTTCAACAACAATACTATATGATGATCAGTTCTGATGGACCTGGCCATCCTCAGCAATGAGATCAACCAAATCATTTCCAATGGAGCAGTAATGAACTGAACCAGCTACGCCCAGAGAAAGAACTCTGGGAGATGACTAAAAACCATTACATTGAATTCTAATCCCTATATTTATGCCCACCTGCATTTTTTATTTCCTTCACAAGCTAATTGTACAATATTTCAGAGTCTGATTATTTTTGTACAGCAAAATAACGGTTTGGTCATGTATACTTATTGTGTATCTAATTTATATTTTAATATATTTAACATGTTCTGGTCATCCTGCCATCTGGGGGAGGGGGTGGGGGGTAAGAGGTGAAAAATTGGAACAAGAGATTTGGCAATTGTTAATGCTGTAAAGTTACCCATACATATAACCTGTAAATAAAAGGCTATTAAATTTTTAAAAATTGAAAAAAAAAAGGCCTCTAATATAGTGGTTGGAAAGCTAGGTAATGCAGTGGATAAAGAGCCAAATCTGGAATCAAGGAAAGCCATTTTTCTGAGTTCAAACCATGGCCACGTCACTTAACCATGCTTGCCTCATTTTTTTCTTTTGTCACCAGTTTTATTTTCACTGCATTGACACTTGATAGTGCTACCTCTCCTTCTTTCATTTTTCCAATAATTTCTTTAAGATTCTTGATGTTTTCTGCTCAGATTATATTTCCCAGTCTTATAAAATGAATTTTTTTTGTTTTATATGGCAAAGTATAAGTAAATTAATTTGGGTAGTATTGTCATTTTTGTGATATTAGCAAAACTCAATCATGCATAATTAGTATTTCTCATATTATTTAGGTCTATTTATGTTTCTATAAAGGGAAGTTTAAGCAATGTATGTTTATTTACATATATGTATACATAATTATTTGCAAATGCACTATCTGCATATATAAACACACATATATGTGAGCCTACATATGATTCCTTGTGTCTTGGTAGATTGAATCCCAAATACTTTATCACTTCTGTGATAAGTTTGAATAGAATCTTTTTATCTTTTTCTGCTGGATTTTATTGGCATCATATCCTGAATGAAGTTTTTCCTATTCTAACAACAAACTTTCTCTAATTACAAAGATTAAAAAAAATTAGTAAGCAAAAGTGACCAATGCATTAGCCACATTGAACTGAATGGTCTCCTATATCTGCAAATAAGGAGCTATAGGATGTATTTTTTCAATTTTTTTGAAGGAAAATAGGTCATATGCAAAATTAAGAAAATATTAGCTAACAATAGTAAAGGAAATATATCACATTTTATATTTTATTCTATATTCTATTTTATATATTATATTATATACTACACATTTAAAATATAGTATGGTAGATTTATGCTAGATTAATCATGTAATACAATTATGCTTATATAAGTATATACATAGAGTAGATAGACATGTGTACATGCATAGGTTTGTGAATATGCATATGTCTATATATATATATATATATATATATATGTGTGTGTGTGTGTGTATATACACACACATACACACACACACACACGTACACGCACATGAAATAGAAGATCATTGGCCAGAAATTGATAAATGAATGAAAAAACTATGTGATACATGAATGAAGGATTACTACTGTACTGTTAAGCAGTAGATATTACTAATTCAGGGACAACTTGATCAAACTAAGCTAGATCAACATAAATACAATGAAGAGAACAATTTATAAAAATACACATATGTATAAAATCATATAAATAATATAATAATATAAAGAAAAGTTAGGTCAAATGACAACAGAATTCCAACAATATAGTTAGGAATCCTCACTTAAGATGACTGATAATGAAGAGTGTCTCCCAACTCATAGCAGAAATAAGACTATAAAAAATGGGTTGTAGAAGAATAAAGCATATATTAATAGATATGGACAATACATCTCATTGCTTTTGTTTGTTACAGGAGAGGTTTCTTTAGTATTTTGTGGGAGTGAGGTGGGGTGTCACTAGGAAATTATGGTAATATTTTAAAAATAATAAAAGAGTAATATTATTATTATCAATTATTATTTGCTTTCAGTGGAGTAACTCTGGTATCTGGGCTTGGTATTTTATTACTTAAAATTTTGGGGGCGGAGCCAAGATGGCGGAGAAGACACACGCGTCTTTCTAAGCTCTTCTCTTACCCTCTTTATCAATATTATATCGAGCCTCAAAAATAGTCTTGACTGCTACAATTCGTAAAGATAAGAAGTAGAACAACTCACCGGCCGAAGAAAATCTGCAGTCTCGCCAAAAAAGGTTGGTTCCGGGGCCAGGGGGGAGATCGGCGCAGACTGGGAGAGAAATTAGGTTCCGAGGAGAGTCTCAAACCCAGGGTGAAGGCACAGATCTCAGCACAAGCGCGCAGCCCCAACCCGCAGTAAGGGGATTTTCCTTGGGGCAGTTGTGATCCTGCACGGCAGGAGGACGCAGCCCGGGTTAGCCTCCAATCTGCGCAGGGGGGAGCTCGGCTTGGGGCCATAGAGCTTTTCCAGGGCCGATTTGCATCAGGCAGAGACACTGGGCAGAGTTTGTGGCTGTCTGCGTTCTGCGCTCAGCTGCTAATACTCACAGTCCCACAAGAGGCTCCGGCCTGGGCGGTGACACTTTCACCACTTAGTCTCTAGCCGAGGGCAATCGATAATCCACTCAGCCCTACTAAGCAGTTTGATAGCTAGGCCAGTGCTGAATCCACTTCCTCTTGGGGGAAGGGAAAACTCTCACTCAGAGCACTCCCATACCTCGGAGCCGGAAATCGGTTTACATCTTTCCCTGCTCTGCAGAGGAAGCTGGTAACCCCCTTGCCTAGGAGACCTACCCTAAAGGCTTTAAAACATGAATAAAAAGATGAAAAGAACAATCGACAGCTTCTATGCAGAAAAGAGCAGGTCAGCAAACCTGAAGAGACCTCAAACAGCAAAATGCATCAGACTGTCCTCCTTACATAATGCTCTCATAGAAGAGGCCATTAAAAGTCTCAAAAGAGAGTTAGAAGATAAATGGGGAAAGGAAAGAGAAGCCTTACAAGAGAGCAACAACTTCCTGAAATACGAATTGGAAAAAATAAAGAATTCACTACAAAGTAGGATTTGTGATTTGGAAAAGACAAAGAACTCGCAAGAAAGTAGGATCTGTGAATTGGAAAAAGAAAATAATTCACTAAAAAAAAAAATTAGTGAAATGGAAAAAAATTCCACAGACCAAAACAATACATTCAAAAACTCAATTGGACATATACAGAAAGAAGTAAAAAAGCTAATGAAGAAAATAATTCTTTAAAAATTAGAACTGAACAAATTGAAACTAATGATGCATTGAGACAGCAAGAATCAGTCAAGCAAAACCAAAAAATGACAAACTGGAAAAAAACATGAATTATCTACTTGCTAAAATGACAGACTTGGAAAATAGATCTAGGAGAGATAATCTGAGGATTATTGGACTTTCCGAAAACTATGATGAAAAAAAGAGCCTAGATACTATTTTACAAGAAATCATCAAAGAGAACTGCCCAGATGTAATAGAATCAGAAGGTAAAATAGGCATTGAAAGAATTCATCGAACACCTTCTGAAAGAAACCCTAAAATAAAAACCCCAAGGAATATTGTGGCAAATTTCAGAACTATCAGATTAAGGAAAAAATTTTACAAGCAGCCAAAAAAATACCATTTAAATACCGAGGTGCCACAATAAGGATCACCCAAGATCTGGCTGCCTCTACATTAAAGGAAAGAAGGGCCTGAATATGATATTCCGAAAGGCACAAGAACTTGGGATGCAGCCAAGAATAAACTACCCAGCTAAGCTGAGCATTTTCTTCCAGGGAAGAAGATGGACGTTTAATGAAACAAATGAATTCCATTTGTTTCTGAAGAAAAACCTGAACTAAACAAAAATTTGATCTCCAAGAATAGAACTCAAGAGATGCAGAAAAGGTAAAAATAACTCTTGAGAATTGTATTTCTGTTGTGGATATACAAAAAAAATACATGTAAAATTTGATTGTACTGATATAACATAAAAAAGGGAAGTAGATATGGAAAAGGGATGATGGCAGAATAAGGTGGAAGGAGGGATAAAAGAGGGAAACCACATCCCACAAAGAGGCTAAGGAAACTTATCATATCTGAGGGAATTTAGAGAGGGGAGGAACATTGTGTGAATCTTACTCTCATCAGAGTTGGCTCAAAGGAAAAATAATTGACATTTGTTTTAGAGAAAATTCTCTCGCCTCATTAAAAACGGGGAGAGGAAAAGGAAAAGAAAAGAGTAATAAGGGAAGGAAGGGAAAGACTCAAAGGGGGGAGGAGGATTATAAAGAGGATAAGTATCGTGATACAAGAGGGGTCATAAGTTTAAAGGGGAAAGAGGGTTGGGGAGGCAAGAATAAGTAAAGCACAATCTAGGGTTATTAGGATGGCAGGAAATACAGATTTAGTAATTCTAACTGTAAATGTGAATGGGATGAACTCCCCATAAAGAGGAGGCAGATGGCAGACTGGATCAAAAGTCAGAACCCTACAATATGGTGTTTACAAGAAACACATTTAAAGCAGACAGATGGATACAGAGTAAAGGTAAAAGGCTGGAGCAAAATGTATTATGCTTCAGGGAAAGTAAAAGAAAAGCAGGGGTAGACATCCTTATCTCAGATCAAGCAAAAGTAAAAATTGATCTAATTAAAAGAGATAAGGAAGGAAACTACATCCTGCTAAAGGGTAGCATATAAACAACGAAGCAATATCAATATTAAACATATATGCACCAAGTGGTATGGCACTCAGCTTCCTAAAGGAGAAGTTAAGAGAGTTGCAAGAAGAAATAGACAACAAAACTGTAATAGTAGGAGATCTCAACCTTGCACTCTCAGAATTAGACAAATCAAACCACAAAACAAATAAGAAAGAAATTAAAGAAGTAAATATAATATTAGAAAAATTAGGTATGTTGGATCTTTGAGAAAATTGAATGGAGATAGAAGAGAATATACTTTCTTCTCAGCAGTTCATGGAACCTATTCAAAAATTGACCATATATTAGGACATAAAGACCTCAAATTAAATGCAAGAAAGCAGAAATAGTAAATGCTTTCTTTTCAGATCATGATGCAATAAAACTACATTCAACAAAATGTTAGGGGAAATAGACCAAAAGTAATTGAAACTAAACAATCTCATCTTAAAGAATGATTGGGTGAAGCAGCAAATTATAGATACAATTAATAATTTCACTCAAGATAATGACAATGATGAGACATCATACCAAAATTTGTGGGATGCAGCCAAAGGGTAATAAGAGGGAATTTTATATCCTTAGAGGCTTACTTGAATAAAACAGAGAAAGAAAAGATTAATGAATTGGGCTTCAAACTAAAAAACTAAAAAGACCAAATTAAAAACCCCCAATCAAATACTAAATTGGAAATTCTAAAATTAAAAGGAGAAATTAAAAATATTGAAAGTAAAAAACTATTGAACTAATTAATAAAACTAAGAGTTGGTTCTATGAAAAGCCAATAAAATAGATAAGCCTTTAGTAAATCTGATTAGAAAAAGGAGGAGGAAAATGAAATTAGTAGTCTTAAAATGAAAAGGAGAACTTTCCACCAATGAAGAGGAAATTAGAGAAATAATAAGGAGTTATTTTGCTCAACTTTATGCCAATAAATTTGATAACCTAAGTGAAATGGATGACTACCTCCAAAAATACAGACTTCCCAGACTAACAGAGGAAGAAGTAAATTGTTGAATAGTCCCATTTCAGAAAAAGAAATAGAACAGGCAATTAAACAACTCCCTAAGAAAAATCCCCAGGACCAGATGGATTTACATGTGAATTTTACCAAACATTTAAAGAACAATTGGCCCCAATGCTATATAAATTATTTGATAAAATAGGGAATGAAGGAGTCCTACCAAATTCCTTCTATGACACAGACATGGTACTGATACCTAAACCAGGTAGGCTGAAAACAGAGAAAGAAAATTATAGACCAATCTCCTAATGAATATTGATGCTAAAATCTTAAATAAGATATTAGCAAAAAGACTACAGAAAATCATCTCCAAGATAATACACTATGATCAAGTAGGATTTATATCAGGAATGCAGGGCTGGTTCAATATTAGGAAAACTATCAATATAATTGGCCATGTCAATAACCAAATTAACAAAACCATATGATCATCTCAATAGATGCAGAAAAGCATTTGATAAAATCCAACATCCATTCCTATTAAAAACACTTGAGAGTATAGGAATAAATGGACTTTTCCTTAAAATAATCAGCAGCATCTATTTAAAACCATCAGTAAGCATCATATGTAATGGAGACAAACTGCAACCATTCCCAATAAGATCTGAGTGAAACAAGGTTGCCCACTATCACCGTTACTATTTAATATTGTATTAGAAACGCTAGCTATAGCAATAAGAGCTGAGAAAGAGATTAAAGGAATAAGAATAGGCAATGAGGAAGCCAAATTATCACTCTTTGCCGATGACATGATGGTATACTTAGAGAACCCCTAGAGATTCTGCTAAAAAGTTATTAGAAATAATCCACAACTTTAGCAAAGTTGCTGGTTATAAATAAACCCACATAAGTCATCAGCATTCTTATATATCACTAACAAAATCCAACAGTCAGAGTTACAAAGAGAAATTCCATTTAAAGTAACTACTGATAATATAAAATATTTAGGAATCTATCTGCCAAGGGAAAATCAGAAACTTTATGAGCAAAATTACAGACCACTTTTCACACAAATTAAGTCTGATCTAACCAATTGAAAAATATTAAATGCTCTTGGATAGGCGAGCAAATATAATAAAGATGACAATATTACCTAAACTAATCTATTTATTTAGCGCTATACCAATCAGACTCCCAAAAACTATTTTAATGACCTAGAAAAATAACAACAAAGTTCATATGGAAAACAAAAGGTCCAGAATTTCAAGGAATTAATAAAAAAAAATCAAATGATGGTGGCTTAGCTGTACCAGATCTAAAACTATACTATAGAGCAGCAGTTACCAAAACTATTTGGTATTGGCTAAGGAATAGATTAGTTGATCAGGAATAGATTAGGTTCAAGGATAAAACAGTCAACAAATATAGCAACCTAGTCTTTGACTAAACCCAAAGATCCCAGCTTTTGGGATAAGAACTTACTGTTTGATAAAAATTGCTGGAAAATTGGAAACTAATATGGCAGAAACTAGGCATTGATCCATACTTAACGCCGACACCAAGATAAGGTCAAAATGGGTTCATGACCTAGGCATAAAGAATGAAATTATTAATAAATTAGAGGAACATAGGATAGTTTACCTCTCAGACCTGTGGAAGGGAAGGTTTTATGACCAAAGCAGAACTAGAGATCATTACTGATCACAAAATAGAAAATTTGATTATACCAAACTGAAAAGTTTTTGCACAAACAAAACTAATGCAGACAAGATTAGAAGGGAAGCGATAAACTGGGAAAATATTTTTACAGTCAAAGGTTCTGATAAAGGCCTCATTTCCAAAATATATAGAGAATTAACTCTAATTTATAAAAAATCAAGCCATTCTCCAATTGAAAAATGGTCAAAGGATATGAACAGCCAATTCTCAGATGAAGAAATTGAAACTATTTCTAGTCATATGAAAAGATGCTCCGAGTCATTATTAATCAGAGAAATGCAAATTAAGACAACTCTAAGATACCTACACACCTGTCAGATTGGCTAAGATGACAGGAAAAATAATGATGATTGTTGGGGGATGTGGGAAAACTGGGACATTGATTCATTGTTGGTGGAGTTGTGAACGAATCCAACCATTTTGGAGAGTAGTTTGGAACTATGCTCAAAAAGTTATCAAACTGTGCATATCCTTTGATCCAGCAGTGTTACTACTGGGATTATATCCCAAAGAGATTATAAAGAAGGAAAGGGACCTGTATGTGCACGAATGTTTGTGGCAGCCCTTTTGTAGTGGCTAGAAACTGAAACTGAATGGATGTCCATCAGTTGGAGAATGGCTGAATAAATTGTGGTATATGAAAATTATGGAATATTACTGTTCTGTAAGAAATGACCAACAGGATGATTTCAGAAAGGCCTGAGAGACTTACACGAACTGATGCTAAGTGAAATGAGCAGGACCAGGAGATCATTATATACTTCAACAACAATACTAGATGATGACCAGTCCTGATGGATCAGGCCATCCTCAGCAACGAGATCAACCAAATCATTTCTAATGGAGCAGTAATGAACTGAACTAGCTATACCCAGAAAAAGAACTCTGGGAGATGACTAAAAACCATTACATTGAATTCCCAGTCCCTATATTTATGCACACCTGCATCTTTGATTTCCTTCACAAGCTAATTGTACAATAATTCAGAGTCTGATTCTTTTTGTACAGCAAAATAATGTTTTGGTCATGTATACTTATTGTGTATCTAAGTTATATTTTAATATATTTAACATCTACTGGTCATCCTGCCATTTAGGGGAGGGGGGTGGGGGGGTAAGAGGTGAAAAATTGGAACAAGAGGTTTGGCAATTGTTAATGCTGTAAAGTTACCCATGTATATATCCTGTAAATTAAAGGCTATTAAATAAAAAAAAAAAAAGAATAAGTAAAAAAAAATAAAAAAAAAAAAAAAAAAAAAATTTTTGTCAATGGATCTAGGTGTGGATCGTGTACTCATCACATGTACTGCTTAGAGATATCACTAAAATTGTATGTCAGAGGCAGTATCCGAAAGGATCTTGACAGGCTAGAATAGTGGGCTGATTCTAAAAGTGAAATTTAATAACTTTCTTCAAAATTGTTCTAGTTTCAAATTTTAGGCTTTAAGATTTAAAATGCTTATTGCTAAGCTAGAGAAGGTCCAAAAAAGGGGAATGAGGTTAAAGAAAGGCCATGAAATCATGACATATAATCACTGGTTGAAGGAATTAGCTATCATTAGTAAAAAGAAAAGAAAATGGGAGAAGGAGCCAAGATTGCTATTTTTTAAGTATTTGAAGGGTTGTCATATAGAAGATGGTTTAAATCATGCATTGGCCTCAGAAGACAGCACCATGAGCAATTAGTAAAAGATGTCAAGAAGCAAATTTAAGCTTAATATCAGGAAAAGTAATTTGAGTTGTCCAAAAGTGGAACATCTTGGCTGAAATGGTTGGTTCTCCTTCATCATTTATTAGATATGTCATAAGAAGACTCCCTTGGTACATTAGTTAGACTGGAGAGTGCTTGATTCACTTATAACTCTCAAATTCTATGACTGAATGAATTGTACAAAGATCTTCCCCTCACAACAAAGATTTAAGATATTTAATACGGTTAACTCAATTTTATGGAAGAAAAATTGAGAAGTACTGGTAGCTAGTAAATGTGAGAAATGGATCACCTGATGCCAAATTCAATAATTTTCTACTATAACAAAACTATTTCAGACACAGAAATAAAAAAGCATTAAATAATTCTATGTTATCCCTCCTGTTCATTTCCATTCATTCAGGCCACCCACTTGATCCTGAGCTTCATCTCCTAATTTCCTTAGATTTCCTCAAGTTTTAGATAAAGTTCCACATTATACAAAACGATTTTCCTGGTACTCTTTAATCTCAACATCTTCCCTCTGAGAGCATCTACAATTTATTTTGTATGTAATTTGTTTGAACACAGTTGTTTGCATTCATGTTTTCTTTCCCATTACACTATAAGGTCCTTGAGCATGGACTGTGTTTGCCTTTCTGCATATCACTCAGGCTTAACACAGTATTTGATACATAGTTGTTACTCAGTCATTTCTGTTATATCTGATAGTTTGTGACCTTATTTATGGTTTTTTTGGCAAAAATATTGGAGTGGTTTGCCATTTGCTTCTCTGGCTCATTTTCCAGATGAAGAAACTGAAGGAACCAACAGTAAGTAACTTGCCCAGGCTCTACATAGATGGTGTCTGAGACTAGATTTGAACTCAGGAATATAAATCTTCATGACTTTGAGCACAGCATTATATTCACTATGCTACCTAGCTGCCCCTGACACATAATAGGTATGTAATAAGTGCTACTTTACTGACTCTATAATATCCCTGAAAAGCGGTCATCCATTCTTTATTTGAAGACCTTGAATAAGAAGGAACCCAACATATCCTAAAGAAGTTTATTTCACTTTTGGAAAAGAAAGGTAAATATCTCTTATAATCTACAAACTTTAAATTCTTCACAATTATTATCATATTGTCTCTAAATCATTTTGTCTCATCCCAGTTTCTCCAATTGATTTTCATGTGGCATATCCTCAAGACCTTTCAACATCCTGGGTGTTCTCCTTTGGATGATTTCTGACTTAACACTATATTTCCTAAAAGATGGTTTCCCAAACTGAACAAAATAGTTGTCTCCTTCTTACTTCTGGATGTTATTCCTCAATAAAACAAGGGTTCTCTTGAGTTTTCTTGGAGTTGAAGAAAAGGTAAAAGGTAAATAAGGAAAAGGTAACTAACTTCTTTCCAACTCCAAAAATAAATAGAACTATAAAAATCCAAACTTAATTCCTTAATTGCTCAGTTTTTTGCTAATTTCAATTATATATTCTTTTATCTACATATAGATGCCAAAGAAAATATTTCTTCTTTATATATGTCTGTCTTCTATCTTCCTGCCATTGTACATGTTGGCTCCTATACTTAAAATACTCTCTCCTTTTCTCTTCCTCTTGAAATTCTTAACTGCTTGTCTCAAGAGCACCTCTCAAACTAGAACATTTCCCCATTGTTAATATCCTGTTTCCCCCAAATTACTTGAATACACATATACATATATGTATATGTTCACATATACACGTGTATATGTGTATGTATATATACACACATATATGTATATATACACACACACACATTCACATATCACTTTACATTTCAATGTATGCCATATATAGAGGATGAGAGGCAGAGAAAGAGATGGAGAGAATATTTAAATATTTGTATGTATGTTACATCTTCTCCTAGAGCAAACTCCTTAAAGTCAGATTTTTTTTTTTTATCCTCAGTGTATTGTAGAGGAAATGTCCAGTTTCTTCATTAGAGGTTCCCTATACCGACAAATCACAGGTCTAATTCCATCCCTACCATTCCTAGAAAATTGCACAGTGTTTGGTACATGACAGATAAATATTTGCTGAATTAAAACTAAGTAATACATTGAACCATTTTAAAAGTTAAGATAATTCTCTTTCATCCTTGGTATCTCAGGCATTGGTACATATTTTTAGTGAATCATTCCTAGAATGCTAAAAAAAAATGTCCTCAGCATACTTCTGATCCACAAAAAAGCACTGGCTGATCTTTCCTTAAGTTTTTTGAATTCTGACTTTTGTATATATCACTATAAAAAAGGCTTCAGACATTCAGAGGGAGTAGTCAGTTTCAAATAAAAAATTGCTTTAGAATGTACATGTTCTGCTATTAGTTATATTCCAAGGTTCAATGTTCTATCTCCATGCTAGCCCCTAGCTTTTCCATGGCATTGCAATTTCTTTGTTTTAATCTCATCTTCCTATTTATTTGCTACTTCTAATTCAGTCTATGTCTCTTTTTTTTGGTTCCAATTGGAAGCCACCTTGTTTTATCTGAGAACTTTCACACTATCTTAGTAAAGTAGAAAAGGAGATGGTATTTATCCAAGACACCAAGAAGAACTTCTACATGTATACACATGGCAAATGTAAGATGAAGTCAGATTAAGTAGTTGTAAAAATCAGGGGGTTCAAATTATTTCTACAACAATCTTTAATCTGTCCCATGACTAACAATCTGACACTATTCATGCTACTACATGGCTTTAAAAACTATTTGATGCCAGGTTAGCAGGAGGTTTAGAGTTGTAGGCTACCATTTATTCCATCATGATCCATATAACTATTTAGCCTGGAACAAGAGTTCAGCTTTATGACTCAGTCATTGGAGAGAAGGAGGGAGAAGGGAGTGAGGAAAGGAGGGAGAGACGGAGGAAGGGAGAGACTGGAGGGACAGAGGGAGAATGAAAAAAGGGAAAGAGGGGGGAAGAAGGAGAGGTTAAGGAGGAAAGGGGGAAAAGGGGAGAGAGAAAGGGGGACAGAAAGACAGAGAGACAAGAGGAAGAAGAGAGAGACAGAGAGAGAAGAGAGATAGACAGATAAAAAGGTATAGAGACAGAGAGAAACTTTAAAATCATGGTTAGCCATACCGATTCCTCATTCTATACCATCATGCCCTAGCTGCTTCCTCACTCTATTCTTCTAGGTCCTTTGTACTATGGGTGAGTTCCCCTTGGAACCTTAATTTTGCAAAAGGGCTTAGGATGGTCATTTTTGTAGATTATGACATTATGCCTCAGCTGACCCCTCATTCAACTCCTCCAAATGGGGAGTTCTTCCTGTAGCCTTTCTTCAGAAGGGACACAGATCAACCATCACCGATTCTTTGGACTTTACCACTATAACTCTATGCAGGCAATGTCTCTCTTCTTTCCCCCTTCCATTTTCATCAGTTCCCCTTCATATGTTGTCTTCCTTCAATAAAGGTAAGTATCTTAGGGACAGTCACCATATTTTTTTCCTTGTGTTTGTATCTTCAATGGTTAGTACAATCCCTGAAATATAATAAGCACTTAATAAGTACTTATTCTCTGAAAGTATTAAAAACTGACAAGATATTATACATTAATAATAATAATTGCATTCCTATTGTGTAAATATGTGTTGTTATGTGCTAAATATTTTATAATTACTAGCTTATATGATTCTCACAACAACCCTATAAGACAGGACTTATTACATACATTTTATAGATGAGGAAACTGAGGAAAACAGAAATTATTAGGTAGCTTTTAGCTAGGAAGTAGGTAAGGCCAAATTTGAACTCAGGTCTTTCTGACTCCAGACCCAGTGGTCTATCCACTATGCAACTTAGTTACATATTCAGGAAAAGATGGTAGGATCATAGAATAAGAGGAGAAAGAAAACTCAGCAAAATTCTGGTCTACCCTCATTTTATTAATGGGAAATCTAAGTACAGAGAGTTTAAGTGACTTGCCTATTGTTAGCCAAGTAATAAGTAGCATAGGAAGGATTTGAAAACAGGTTTTCTGACTTCAGCCAAATACATATTCTATTGTATCATCAACATCTAAAATTGTTGGGAACTTTGTAGTTTCCTGAAGGTTTCTGATCACCGATTTGTTTGTTTTTATTTCCTTAGATGAAAAAGAAAGAATTGTAGAAAAAGGAACCTGCAGAGATCAGGATTTCCTTGTAGACAAATACAGAATACATGTCAACATTTCATTGTCAATCAATGAATATGTATTCATTGAGCACCTATTAGATACTAGTAGCTGATGGTGCCTTTAATCCAAATCACTCTACTTCTTAAAAGATTAGCCAATGATAGATTCCATTTAGTCTTATTTGGTCATAATTTGGGTTTTGATGGTTTAGAATAAATGTAAATAGCATTTGTTCCAGTTCTGGCTGAAACCCTGAGGGTCTTCCCTCTCAGATTAATTTGTTTTTGTGGGTAAGAGGCCATTTTTTGGCCTCATTTCTTAATTATTGAAAAATGATTACCTCAAGCAAACTGAAACCAGGGAAAGAACTTGGATTAAAAAGACCAGGGTCTCCCACTTCATCCTTTACAATTAGGATATCTTTTATTTGGCACATTCAGGTATATAAAGCATTTTTTTCCTGGATAAATGTACCTTTTCCTTTTCAATGAGCAAACTTTTTATTTTTAATCTCCACTCAAGGCCCAGAAGTTTTAAAAATATAACCAACATCACCCTATTAAACTATGCATATTAAATATAATTTATAGTTTTGTTGATGACTTGACTATCATTTGTATCACATTAGAATACAATTATACTTAACATACACACACACACACACACACACACACACATGCACATGTACACTATTTTCTGTTTCCTTTCAAGCTGTCAATTGTCATTTTTCCTGCCAGTATTACTACTTCTCAAAGCCTTTCTCCTACTAATTTGTTGCTTTTGCACACTGCTGTAGTCCAGGGATTCACATAATCGAGGCTATTAGAATTGAATGTGTGAAATGAGGCAATGAGCTCTGAAAAGAGGTCTCCCAGACTTTCCTGAAAATTAGAATGTAAACTTAAGAATTCAGACCTTTGTGACTGATTTTTAGGTCATCCTGTGCCTTGTAAAATTTTATTCAAATACATTCCTGTTTTGTAGAGGTTTGAGATTGAAAATTAGGTTTCTTTTGTTAGTATGGTTATGTTGTGCAGTAGTATCTGATTCTTCCTGACCTTGTGAATCATAACACTCCAATACTGACCATAAGATGTTCTTGTCAAAAATACTGAAATGGTGTGCCATTTGCCTCTCCAGTGGATTGAGGGAAACAAAGGTTGTGACTTGCCCATGGTCACACAGTTAGAAAGTGTGTGAAGGCACATTTGAACTCACATCTCACTTATTCCAGGCCCAACACTATTGTTTACTATATCACTTATATTATCTGTAATTATACCTACTTATATATGTGTCTATATTCATGAGGATCTGTACACACACACACACACACACACACACACACGATTTTTAATCTAATCAGCCCTCCATAAAGGAAGAATGTATCTACCTCTTTTTATGCCTCCTGGAATGGCTTGGATCAATCTTTGGTCTTAAAAATTACATATATATATATATATATATATATATATATATATATGATTTTACTTTGCCCTGTTTGTCAGTATACTTGAAGCATAAACATAAGACAATATCAGATGGCTTACAGCCAATATATGACTACCTTAAATGTTTTATTTTTTTTTAATTTTTAATGTGGTATACACACACACACACACACACACACAAAAAAAAAAAAAACTATTGTAACTATGGAGATAAACATTTTCTCCAAAACACATACGCTTTTCTCATTTATATGGAAACTCTCTTTGATAAATGTCAATCATCTAACAGAAGGTTAAAACAAGGAGGTGATTTTATGAACCTTTTTTAATATAAAAAGGTACTTTTCAAGAAAATGGGAAGGAATATTATTCATCCTATTTGGATTCCCATTTGAGCAGATCACTATGATTGTAATTCACATCAGTTTGAATGATTTCCAAACTGTATAAATTAAGAAAGTGACTTAAATAAACATGTCTATTAATCTTCTACATGTTATAATTTATTTCTAGGTTCATCAGGAAAATATTATCTGAATTGATCATAAATATACTATATTGCTGCATATGTTATTTATTTAGAACACTTTAAAATGTAATGTAGAAAGCATGATTAAGAAGATACTAAAACAATGCTAACTCATGGTCCTATTCTTTTATCTTATTCTTATCTAAGAGCCATAAAGATAAAATTGATCTCAGCATATCCACCTATTCATCTAATGGTCTTATTTTATGGCTCTCCCATAGTTATTTTAAATGGGAAAATTTATACAGTTCTAATCCAGATTCATAATCATAAAAAGGTCAACTTTTTTTTTTTTTTTTTTTTATTGTTGGTTAGGTATTATGTGAGAAATTCTTTTGTAAACAATTCCATTTCTTCATATTTTAGTGACTATGATCTCATTGCCTTGCTTTCTCTGATTTGGGAATCCTGGCCCTAATACAATTTAATCAATGTAACTGTTCTATGCTCTCACTTAATAATAAGTATAATTGTTATTTACATAGTACTTTCAAGTTGGCCAAGTGCTTTCTATATATGATGTCCAGTTTTAATATGCATATATATATACCTTCAAATATTATTTTCTTTTGAGAATCATAACAACTTTGTGAGGTAAGAATTGTGGGTATTATATCTTCATTTTACAGAGAGAGAAAGTATTGTTCAGGCGAATGCATTGTCCGTAGTCTCATGCAGCTAATTAGTGTTAAAAGTAGGATTTGAACATGCTATAGAGATTCCAGGTCCAGAATTAGCACATCATTATGTCTCTTTATAAAATCCTGCTCACTCTGCAAGTTCCTGATATATTCCCTAAGGGGAATTGAGCAAAAACGAAAAGAAAATAATCTCTCAATGCTTTGATCATAAGGCAACAAGACCATACACATATGTACTTGTTTATCTTTTGAAACCTGACATTAAGTGAAACTATCCATGTGGTACAACAGGTACTGGGCAATATTACCAGCATTTCTTTGGGATTCTACTCTTCGTGTCTCTCTTTAATCCTCACCCCTAAAATCAGTATGACTGGTACATTTTTCAGTCACCATATAATCCCCACCAAAGATATAGGTAAAGACTGATCTAGGGTCCAAGATCCAAGAGAGAAGGAAGCAATAGAGCATCCCCTTTGTGTCTTCTCTTTTCAATAAGCTGTTGCTTCTGTTTGTCTTGTGTGATAGCAAGATGGTTATTCAATTCAACAACATTCAAACCACATTTTAAAAAGATTTTAGTTTTCCAAATACATGTAAAGATAGTTTTGAATAGTCACCTTTGCAAAAATTGTAGTTCATTTTTTTTCTTTTCTTCCTCCTTTACCCTGCCCCCAAGACAGCAAGCAATATAATATAAGTTAAGCATGAGAAATTCTTCCAGTCATAAAACTGCATGAGAAAAAGCATATCCAAAAGGGAAAAAAACCAAGAAAGAAAAAACAAACAAGCAAACAACAAAAACAATAGCAAAAGTGAAAACATTGTGCTTTGATTCATATTCATTCTTTATAATTCTCTCTGTTGACAGATGGCATCTTCCAACCCAAGTCTACTGGAATTGCTTTCATCTCATTTCAACTCATATTTATTAAACACATCTTGCACTATATCCAAGATCTTGTTCTAGGTTATGGAGTTACAGAAATAAATGTATTCCTTATCTTAGAATCTAAACTAAAAAGAGAAGATAGCCCCAACATCTCTTTGTTGCACTTAAATTGCCTTTTAAATTCCATCAGAAGATGGATCAATTATACATGTTTTAAGAGATGTTTTCACTTCTCCCAGTTTCTTCAAGTTGCAAAATATTACACCCCCAAAAATGCACATGTATCAAATACTATAATCTTAAATTTATAGTATGATCTCTCAAATCTCATTTTTAATATGGCAAATAAGTTGCTAGTTTATAAGACTTCCTTGAACAAGACAAACTCTCAAAAAACAGAATATAAACCCAGCCAATATAATTAATAAAAGTTTTTTTTTTTAATTTTGTACCATTTTTAAGAGGGGGGAGGGGAAGGAGAAAAGGGAGAGGGAGAGGAAGAGTGACAGTAGAGGGAGAGGCAGACAGACAGAGAAATAGAGAAAGGCAAAGACAGAGACAGAGAGACAGAGGTGGGGTTCAGAGGGAGGAAGAGAGGAAAGGAGAGCAAGAGAGAGAGAAAGTTCCATAAAATAAAACAAATTTATTTTCTCACAATAAAACATCATCATCATCATCTAGCATAATTACTATTTATTAAGTAGAAAAATAAAATCTGGGCTGTTGAAAGAGTTCCCTGGTTTGGTTATTTTAGTATTTTGAATAATACAAGAATATTTGTTGATTTAAAAGGAAAAAAAAAAAAAGCAACAACTGGATTTGATAAGAGCCCATCTAGAATGCACTCTGGAAATTTGGATCAAATGTCAAATCAATTTCCCAGACTGCTTAATATATGATTCCACTACTGAATTTAATCTCAAAGTAGCAAGAGAGAAAAGCTTCAGGGGAAAAAAGGAGGATGATCAACAGCACTCCCTTCTAATGAAAGTTCCCAGAGTCTTAGTGAACAGTCACATGTATAAGTGGAAATATTTTCATGATGAAAATTATAGTGATTGAGTTTTTTTCTTGTTTTTTCTGCAATAATCTGATAAAACATTTTGCATGGTTTGAAGAAGAATATTACTTTAGCTTTCCCATGACTTTGAGGTTTATCGTCTGCTTGATTTGCCCACATTATACCCATTAACCTTAATAAGATCTTATTTGTATCCAAGGTAGGTGAAATGCTAAAATAGAAGTGCCACTGAACTATATGTAAACAAGCCCTCTCCCCCACAAAAAGCCTTTTCACATAAATAAACCCCATTTGCTTTCCACTTTCCCCCATACCATTTTATTCAATAAGCATTTATCTTAAGTGCTTATTATTAGAAGGGCATTATTGGTGAGTGCTGAGGATACAAATATGTATCCAAGAGCTTGTAATCTAGTGGTGATGAGAATTTGGTCTATATAGAAATAATTAGCAATTAGAAAGGGATGAATTTAAAGGAAAGGTTAAACAGAGGGATAAGAGATTCTTGTATTGGTATTTCCAGCATTAGATCAGTTTCTTGACAATAGAATATGTGCCATGAAGGTTTGGGGATTGATTTATGCCCAGAGGATAGTTAGATGATCAATAAAGCCTTCATTGAAGAAGTAGCAGTTAAACTGGGTTTTCAAGAAGCAGAGAGAATTCTTTCCCAAGCTTATTTATCAACTATTTAGTCTATTCTTCTAATGACTACCAAATTGACATTCCAAAAACATAGATGTGACCCTATTATTCCCCTACTCAAAAATCTCATTGGTTGTCTTTTGATTACACAATAAAATACAAAATTTTCAGTTTAAAATTTTAAACACTTCACAAATTATTTTCTCATTGAATTAAGTTCTCACTGAACTTTCCAGTTATTTTATATTGTTCCCATTCACACCATCTTTATTCCTGTCCTATTGGTCTGTAGCTGTTCTGTATAACCCACATTCTATCTCCCAGCTTAAACCTTCATATATGTGATCTTAAATGCTTGAAAAAAACTTCCTCTTTATATCTACCTCATAAAATTTCTAAATTTCAATCAAAACAATAGCTCAGGTGCCACCTTTTACATGGATGTCTTTTCTGATTCCCTCAGTCATTAATTCTTATTTTTTTCATAAAATATTTTATCTCTGTGTTGTATTCCCTCACTGAAACATAAGCTTATTAAAGGCAGGGATTGTTTTAATTTCATCTCTGTATACCTAATATATAGCATCTTACACATTGTAGGATTTTTTTTTTAATATTGAATTGAAAAGAATTCTGGCTAATATTTCATTTTACTGGTATTTTTAGTGAATGATAAAGTAACACAAAATTAAAAAAAAAGACAGTTTAGAACCAAACATGGCACTTGAATGCCAGAATAAAGAGGAATTTATGATTTAATTGAACTAGAACCAGAGTTAGAGTCAGAAGACTTAAATTTGAGTCTTGACTTGGACACTCGCTAGCCATGCAACCAAAAGAGATCACTAAACTCTGGACTTCATTTTACTTATCTGTAAAATGAGGATGGTTGTATTAGATTATCTCAAAACTCTCTTCCAATTTATAAATCTTATGATCCTAGAATTATACAGATATTATTATGAAATATGAATTCAAAATGGGGAGGTGGAAAGAACAAGCTCAGAGAAGAAGTAATGAAGACCTAAAATAATAATATATGGAATAGAGGTGTGAGGGTGAAAAGACAAATGCATAAGATAGAATCAATAGCATTTGGCAATTTATTGGACTGGGAGGAGGGTGAAAGAAATGGAAGAATTTAATATGAATGTAGGTTGTTGAGCCTATGTAAATGAAAGAAGAGACACCTAGGTGGCACAATGGATAGACTGTCAGGCCTACAGTCTGGAAGACTAATCCTCGTGAGGTCAAATCTGTCTTCAGACACTTACCAACTGTGTGACCTTTGGCAAGGTACAACTCTGTTTATCTCAATTTTTCATCCATAAAATGAGCTAGAAAAGAAAATGGCAAACTATTCCAGCATTTTTGTCAAGAAAACACAAATATTGTCACCAAGAGTTGAGTGTAACTGAAATGATAGAACAACAAGAACAACCTGGGAGAATGGAGATGTCATTAAGAGAAAAAACGCACTAGCACAAGAGAAGTTTGAGGGTAGAAGATTAACTACCCTATTTCCTATTTAAGAAGTTCAAGTGACTCCTTATTGTTTTTAGGATGAATCCTCTATTTTAAAATTCTTCAAAATCTGTTTTCAGACTATCTTTTCAATTATAATATAAACCTCTCTCTGGTACCCATTCCATCCATCAACCAAATGGGCATCCTTGTTATTTTTCACACAACACTCCATCTACAATCTGTGCCTTTTCAAAGGCTATTTTACATTCTGGAAATATTATTCCTTATCACCCCTGCCTCTTCAGAGTTAGCTTTCTCCGAATCTCTATTTCAGAATTTTTCCTCCTACATGATCTCCCCAAGGACTGGCATCTTGTTCTAAAATTACCTTCTATACATTCTGTACATTTTCAAATCTACTTATATGTCTACATATTCATTCTCTTAAAGCTCCTCAAAGGTATGAGCTATTTTTTATTTTGTTTTTATTTATAAAGTTTAATAAGGTATTTGATACACAGCAAGCATTAAACAGATGCTTGCTGCTTAGTTGAAAGTTTGTGTTGAAATTCACATATGAAATGTATAGAAAAATTTTACATGTTTAACATTAATAGATTACTTGCCATGTAGGGGAATGGGTGAGGTGAAGGAAGGAAAAATTTGGAACACTAGATTTTGCAAGGGTGAAAGTTACATATGAAAATGGTTCTACTGGTCTTCTATTAGTATCTTATGTGCTTGCTTAGACATATTATTATTATTTCCAGTAAGAAGATGATGATGATACTCTTATTCAGCTCCTTTGTGACAAAGGACATATATTCTTTAAGTGTCTCATATGGACTCTGTTCACTGTGTGGTCATGAAACAATGAAAAATAAACTAACTTGGGAATAAAATCCACATCTATCTAGCCAAGGACAGAAGAGAAGTTATTGCAATATAAATATCCTATATATCAGTAATTGTTAAACTCATTTAGTTATTCCATTCACTTCTACTAAATATTTGCCTTTACTGATGTCTCATCATAGTATTCAAATGATCCTCTGTTCTATAAGGTAATGCTAATAGAGGGCAAATTGATATGTCTCAAGATGATGGAAGAGTTTTAAGTATGATTCTGTTAAAATTCATCACCTATTGTCTGAGGATAAATTTAGTTATGTGTTGATAGGCTTTTCTATAGAAGACACCCTATGAGCTGATCATTTTATTGGGGCCAAAATATCTCAGAAAAGTCAGCTTCTAAAACAGTGTATGATCTGCCTTTGATGGAGGTCATACTCAAACCACTGAAAGAACAGATTTTTCTTATCAATTAATTAACTATGTTACTTAAACAAATGTCTTTTGCTTTGAACAAATTATCCCATAGTTAGCTAAAAAAGTATAACACATCAATATTGACTTGTGAATTTGAGTGAGTGTTGATTGATAGAATACCCTAAATCTAGGAAAGTCCATAGTCATTTGTTGCAAAAGACATATGGTTAAGAAAATGTGGTGATGGTAATGCTAGAGATCATCTAAGATCTCTGCCTTACCATTGCAGGATCTATTAAAATGTTTTGTGTAGCATATACAGTAATTTACAATTAGATAGAGACTATGGAACTGACACATCAATTTTAATCTTTTAGACTCATCTATCTTTTTGTCTATCTATCTTGGGGAAATACTTCAAATAAATGATGGATTAGATAGAAATGAACAAAAGAAAGAGAGTAGAGTGGATTTTTTGGGAATATGACAAAGTTATTTCAGTGACAAACTTCTCCTCAAAGAGAAAGACCTATCTTTAAATAGGAATATATTCTCAATGATGTTTTATTTTTGTGAGCCATGAATAACCATTAGTCTCCAAAGAACTTAAGCTAAGGCTCACTAAAAGGTCATGAGAGTGGACCATGATAAGTTTAAAAATTCATTACTAACAAATAATTACAAAGAAGAAAAGGAACAAAGGATTGCATTAAAAACTATGATTAAAAAAAATGGTCTGGTCTCATGAAGAGAGAAAGAGATAAACATTGAACAAATGCTGTGCTCTTTTAACATCTTACTGAGGTCAAATAAAATCCAGAAAATCAAAGATATCATTGGATACTTCTCCGTTGGTGAATTTTCAAGACATGGGGAAGAATCTCAAATGATTTAAAAATATAAATGAATTATGGTCTATATGTATATAGCAGATATCCACATTCGTGATATCACAGATCCATTTGAGAAATTAAGGATTTAAAAAAAAATTTCTTAAACTATGATAAGACTTCAGAGTTTTGGATGTGCCACTTTATGCAAGAACAGTTTTAATTTATGTTCTTGCATATCAAGGTGACATAGTGAAGAACTGTTTTCATTCCCCTTGGATGATTTGCCTAAACAGCACCATACATATTCAACTATTAGAACGTTTGTACACAATTGTGGGATATAGCAATGATGTAAAACTCAAATAAAAAAGGGTCACCATTCCTTACATAAGGATCCCCATAGCAACATATTGATTTAGAAATAAAATGTTTTATAGGATTTAACATATTTTACTTGTTTTGCTAAATATTTTCAAATTACTCTTTAATCTGATTCAGCCCAAGACTACCATGGTGGTTGCCTCCATGTAGCCACAAAACCTGTGTCTGACACCTCTGGGATATAGTACAAATATTCCTTAAGAGAAGGAACCATTTTATCTTTGTAATTCAGCTTCTAACACAATTCCTTGCATACAGTAGGTGCTTAAAATTAATGTTGAATCGGCTCAAACCTTTTAGGCATTGAACTTTATAACAGGAAATCCTCAAGTCAGTCTAGTCTAGTCAAGTCTGAAATCTTCTAATTTGGTTACAGAGCAGGAAAACCAGAAACCCAGATAAAGATATTCAGGTACTTTAGTTCTTAGTTATTTATGACATTTCCCAAATGAAAAACAAAATTGTTCATGCATATATGAAACCCAGCTTTCCCATGCAATATAAAAATGTCATAACATAGTTATGGGTACAATGCACTGTGTATACATTTTATCCACTGTAGACTATATGCACTGCATATTTCTTCCATGAGACAAGGGATTGATTTTTTAAAATTTACTTACTCACTGTCCCTTTTCAGTTGAGAGTGTTCTTTATGTTGAAATTTGTATGGAGCATACATCCCCTCTACGCTTGAGTTTTGCTGCCAGTGGCAGCTCTCCAAAAGTAAGGGAAGGAATTCTGAAGATGGCAAAAATGTATAGTAATACTTATTTCAGCTCTGTACAGGATATGACAAAAGTTAGAGGCCAAGTGACACTTCTCCTGGAATATCAGTAGCTAGGGTTTCCCAGTTTATTTCCATCAACTCTATAATTTGAGTTAATGTCATGTATTACAAGCTATGGTTTAAGTACAGGAAGCCAGCAAACACATTTGTGAATTAGAAGCTGCTTGCAATCTTTCTGGGCTTTACCCTTGACTTTAGATCTCAGTATTCAGGTATTCTTCCTTGATATAAAAAAAGGAGTTAATATCAGTCATTTATATCATAATGTGAATTTACATTATGATAATTAGATATTATCAGTCTTCAGTGTGAATTAGTCATAGAGATCTAAGACATTAGAGATTACCTTATCCAATCAGTTCATTTCAAAATCAGTAGGTCAAATGAATATTTAACATTTAATCCAATATAATATCCATATCCACATCAACTTTTATTGATTCAAAAAGCACTTTATATTTGATAACTTATTTGATTCTTACAACAACTGTGAAATGATTACTACAGGTATTGTTCTTATTTTATAGATGAAGAATCTACATTGTAAAAAAGGTCAGTGACTTGTCTAATGTCAAATAAAGAGTGAAATATGCAGAATGGATCTAGTTCCTTTTGATCTAAAGCACTATATGTAGATGTTAATTCATTTAATTTTCATAAATAATCCTGTGAGTTAATGAGTAAAGCATTATTATTTATGTGTGCATCTTATCTTTATTTTAGAATGAGATTATTCTTTCCAGTTACATAAATTTATTTACTAACAGAGAGAGGAAGTATTTCTCCCACACTCCATTTTTTCCACCTGCTGCTTACATCTATTCCTAAAGAACCAGCCATTTACCTTCAAAGTCCCTGAATGATAACTTAAGTTATTTAGAATTATAGCAACCTGGTATTGGAAGGGACTCAAGGTCACATAGCAAGTTAAGGGCAGCACCAGAATTCAATTTGTCTAATTCCTGAAGCATCTTCATTCTTCATATAAATTCTGGCAAGTTTTTCTTTTCTTTTTCTTCATATAAGTGGATTGATGGATTCTGAATGTATTCATTTATAGAAAAGCATTTTGGTACTATGATATCAAAATGGAAAATGAAGGAAAGATTATTTCATTCTTAAATGAAATACTTATAACTGATAAAATACTGAGAATGTAAAGAAGCAAGGTCTGTTTCAGTACCTAATTCTTCCCATGTGTTTATTATTTCCAGGCACCTATATGGTATCTAATGTATTCTGTATTCACCATTGCACCTTCCTCCCTTTCTCCCTTCTGCCTCCCGACATTTAAAGTGAATATAGCAGGCACAGTGGAATTGAATATAGTTCTGTAAAGAGAAAACATAGCATTTATTTGTATCTTCAGAGACAGAATGGTACAAATGATGCTTAAGAATGAACTTTGAAGCAGAAAATATCAAAGTTAAAATTGCTGCACTGATACAAGCTTTGTGATCCTGAAAAAGTCATTGAACTTCTCTGATTATCATGATTTCAATCATCTGTAAAAATGTAGATAACTCTTGTACCTAACATACAAAGTTTCTGTGAACTATCTTATACAATGAATAAATAAATAAAGTTAGTAAAGTTTAATAATGATAGTTAATATGCAGTCTTACAGTGCTATTACTTCAAGAGTTAAATATTAACTGCTTTGTATTAATTGGTAAATGATCATACAGTTAGTTCTGTATATCTAACAGTTTAAAATAACTAGATTTGTCAATGCATCCTATCACATCCAACAATCTATTGAGGCCATCTTACCATACAGTGTACCACTAGGTATCCACCTTCTTTCCCTCTCCTTCCTCTAGGTTTATTAATGCGGTTAATACTGCCATACTATTATCATTCCCTTTATGGATCAACTTACCATTCATTTAGCTCTACAGGACGTCTCTTCCCAATCCACTATTTTCATATGTAGTTCTTTGATGGCAGGATTTATTTCCTTTTTTTTTTAAATTATATTGTTGATACTTAGTGCAGTGTTTGGCACTGGGTAAGATCTTAATAAGTGGCTCCTTTTTAATTCATACAACCAACCTTACTAATGTAAGAACACCAAATTTAGAACAATATGACGACACCATCCACAGTAATTTGCAATATGTTGTTATTGTTTCTCAATTGTATCCAACTCTTCATAACCCCATTTGAGGCTTGGCAAAGATACTGGATTGATTTGTAATTTCCTTCTTGAGTTCATTTTACCAATGAGTGAACCGAGGCAAAGAGGGTTAAGTAACTTGCCCAAGTTCACAAAGCTAATAAGAGTCTGAGACGAGATTTGAATTCAGGAATAGGAGTCTTTCTGACTTTAGCCAACTACTCTATCCACTGCACCATCTATTTGCCACAAGAAATATAATTAAATAAAATTATATTGTCTTTAAATTAAACATTACTTTTATCTTGTATATAAAATATAGTTGTAGAAACATAGATATATTGTAGCTTCATTGTTTTAAAATTGGCTGCATTTAAACTACCACATCAATGACTGTGTGTGAGTGTATATAATAACACAATGATAAATTAACAAAATATTAATTGGTTTCATTGTGGAAAGCTTAAATCAGGGGTCCTCAAACTATGGCCCGGACCAGAGGCGGCAGCTGAGGACTTTTTCCCCCTCACCCAGGGATATGAAGTTTCTTTATTTAAAGGCCCACAAAACACAGCTTTTGTTTTTACTATAGTCCGGCCCTCCAAAAGTCTGAGGGACAGTGAACTGGCCCCCTATTTAAAAAGTTTGAGAACCCCTGGCTTAAATTGACCATACCATGGATTGTTGTTAAAAGCTTTTGTTCTCTTACTTGTCCCTTCCAGTTTTAACCTTATCAAATTCTACTTAATGTTGAATCAACCATCTTTTTGGAAAGTTGGGAAGTACAAAAATGAATGTGTGTAAACATGCACAAATGTGATTTAATTCCAGACTGCAATATTCCACAAAATCACTCATTAGCATATAAATTCATCAAGTCACATCTGCGTTGAGAGTGAGAAGCCCCAGCAAGTGCCTCCCCTAGCACTTAGAGAGCAAGTGACATATTGTTCCTAATCTTTATATACTGAACCTTTAGCATAGTGCCTTGTATATACTGGACAATTATCCCTTAGGTGTTGAATTCAGAATTGCACATTACAGAGATATTAATTGAGCTGGGATATATGTTCTTTGCATATAGTTTTCCACCTGATAAATCTTTAACCTAGAATTTCTTTCATGTTCACAGAATGAATGTTCAATGAATGGGGAAGGCCCACTGGTGACATTAACTATCATATAATTTTTTAAAGAGGAAAGAGCAATATTTGTTGAACAAGACTCTCATCTTAAGAAGTCTATTTTTAGCACTGTGTAAAATCCAAAAAAAAATGAGGGGAATTCCTTTTTCCCTACATTTTTCGGAGCATTAAAATAATTTTCTTAAACCCCTCAAATTTTATCACCAGAGAAAATCAATACTAATGTCAAGTACATAAATAATGCTGTTTCATAATTGTTAGCTTACCTTTTGATGATGCCAAGTGGGGAAGGAAGAAATGTGTGTGTGTGTGTGTGTGTGTGTGTGTGTGTGTGTGTGTGTATAGGGAGGGGAAGGGGGGAGGAGAGAGAGATAGAGAGAGAAAGAGAGAGAGAGAAAGAGAGAGAGAGAAAAAGAGAGAGAGAAAGAGAGAGAAAAAGAGAGAGAGAAAGAGAGAGAGAGAGAGAGAAAGAGAGAGAGAGGGAGGGAGAGAGGGAGGGAGAGAGAGATGGAGGGAGAGAGCGAGAGGGAGAGAGGGAGAGGGAGAGGGAGAGGGAGAGGGAGAGAGAGAAGTAGAGAGAGAAGGGATATGATGAGACAACTCTTGGGTCCTTAAAGCTGATTGCATGAGTATTTAAACCCCAGAAATCAACAAATGCTACAAATTAGGGCTTGATTTTCTACTTTGTTAATAGTTAAGACTTAAGAAAGTGATGGGGGAAATGTTTATACTTCAAGTTAAAACTTAAAAGTTATCATGAGTACATTTTTTTCTCAGATAGTGGGCTGTTAAATATTTACCAGTATACCACTGCTTACTCCTTTTATGTTTGTTTCTGCTGTAAAATCAAAGTTAATCAGGCAGAAGAAAGCAAATATCTCCCCTTAGACATGTTACATCTTTCTACTAGACTCCTTACACAACCTTATGATAATCTTTTCTCAATATGTTTACTTTGTCCTTGGCTTTTGGTTCAGACACTGCATGAGGTGTTCTGGAGATGCTTCTGGGACTAAGATCTCTTTAGTGAGTACAAAATCCAAGCACCCTTCAAAGTGCTAAAGGTTCTCTATGCTCAAAAAGTTATCAAACTGTGCATACCCTTTGATCCAGCAGTGTTACTACTGGGATTATATCCCAAAGAGATTATAAAGAAGGGAAAGGGACCTGTATGTGCACGAATGTTTGTGGCAGCCCTTTTTGTAGTGGCTAAAAATTGGAAACTGAATGGATGTCCATCAGTTGGAGAATGGTTGAATAAATTGTGGTATATGAAAATTATGGAATATTACTGTTCTGTAAGAAATGACCAACAGGATAATTTCAGAAAGGCCTGGAGAGACTTACACGAACTGATGCTGAGTGAAATGAGCAGGACCAGGAGATCATTATATACTTCAACAACAATACTATATGATGACCAGTTCTGATGGACCAGGCCATCCTCAGCAACGAGATCAACCAAATCATTTCTAATGGAGCAGTAATGAACTGAACTAGCTATGCCCAGAAAAAGAACTCTGGGAGATGACTAAAAACCATTACATTGAATTCCCAATCCCTATATTTATGCACACCTGCATTTTTGATTTCCTTCACAAGCTAATTGTACAATATTTCAGAGTCTGATTCTTTTTGTACAGCAAAATAACGTTTTGGTCATGTATACTTATTGTGTATCTAATTTATATTTTAATATATTTAACATCTACTAGTCATCCTGCCATCTAGGGGAGGGGGTGGGGGGGTAAGAGGCGAAAAATTGGAACAAGAGGTTTGGCAATTGTTAATGCTGTAAAGTTACCCATGTATATATCCTGTAAATAAAAGGCTATTAAATTAAAAAAAAAAAAAAGTGCTAAAGGTTCTTTTCTAATCAAGGTAAAAAGGGAAGAGGTGGAAACCAAGAAGCATACCACCTCTCTCCAGCAATTCCTTCTCGAGGATTTAGCTAAAAAGCTCCCACCCTAAGCTGCCATCAACCCAAATTGTCAATTGCATGCACTCTTGATGGTTTTATATAAACCAAATAGAGTGTGACCAAGTACCTTGACTAATCCAAACAGGCTTTCTATTCTAACTAGTTGAAATGCCATTGTTTTGTTGATTTGCTTTATTGATGTCTAAGTATTATTCATTTGCCCAGTTCTTGGCTTTAATTGGTAGATTTGCTCAAGATGTGTTCTCACCAGAAAAATATTTTTCTATGTATGGATGCATAGTTATTTGCAGGAGGTGCAGATCTGGGATGATTTTATTGATTGGGTCAGTCACTCCCAATTTGACATGGAAATAAAGCATATTCATGTTAGATGTGGTTCAATTAGGGAAGATCAATATATAGAAGATCTAAACCAGGAAACAATGCCAAAACTATGGATTTTATTAATACTGAAATAAAGCAAACATGACAACATAAACATTATTGCCCTAATTGTCTATTTTCCTGCCTATATAAATTATTTATCAGAATCATTCATACATTTATAGAAGAATCTTTTGTGAGGCTATGGGGGAACTTTCATAATTGATAGTCAAAAAATAAATCACATCATTAACCATTTCACAAATCAGTGAAATATGGAGAATTACAGTTCCCACTAAACTTATTCTTTATTCTTATAAAAAACTAAAACATGTTATTAGGTGGATCACAATGACATCTTGAAGTAGAGGTTCTGAAAATGGGATCCATATACATGCAAAAAACTTTTGCCATGGCTATTTACACAGAAAACACAAAATGGATGAAGAATGTTGATAAAATAATTATGAATCTGAATGGCAGCTCTATAGAGCTTATTCATTACTATATGTCAGCAAGTCAGAACAGCTAAATGGCAAGCTAGAATGAGAGCAGAATAGAAAATAAATTAATGTGTTGTTTGTAAAGTTCCAAAGATCCTTTAGTAATCCATGTCAGGTAGCAGATACAAAAATACACTAGTGGAGACTGAAATCACACTTGAAATTGGAAGCTCCAAATTTCACCAGGCACCATAAACATTTCAGCATCGAAATGATGAAACCTGTGCAGCAGGGTTGCTAAAAGACTAGAAAACTGGCCCAAGTCAGAAAAGGAGGAGGTCAAAGCTTTTATGCTGATTAGTAGTAGGATTAGGCCTGAAAGTGGCTATTCCACTTTTAGCCAAAGATAGATAGGGAAACCTTACAACAACAATAATATAGTCTGACTCATAAAACAATAAGTTATAAGTCTCTGCAGCTGATGAAGTGAAATTAATCAGTCAATATATTGAAACTATTTTAGAGTGGATAACTGCTCAAGTTGGATTTGCTGACTTCTCAAATCCCTTCCAGTTCTAATATTCCTTCATCTAATCTGTTCAATAAATATTTGTTGTGCCAGGCATTGTGCTAAGCAACAGAGATACAAATTAAAAAGCAATAGCCCCTGTCCTCGGTGGACTTGCAATCTCAATCTAGTCCAGGATTATGTTGGCAAAGGAGGTTGCAAAAGACAAAATATAATTGTCTTCTTGGCATGATAGATAAAACATATTGCAGATAGAAGCAGTTAATAATCAATCAACATTTTTTTGGCACCTTCGATTTGTTGGGTGTCTGGTAGCTATCTCACTTTGATTAAGTCATTTTATCCCTCTCAGCTTCAGTTTCTTTATGTACAAAATGAGGGGTAACATATTCTTCTTCCACTTTAAATATCTATGTTTCTTTTATTTCTATGAGACAATATGCAGTATATATCAGTTATACCTGCTTCAGAAAGTCAGCCAATGATAATTCCTAATAAATGAATAATAGAGAAAAAATAAAATGCAAACGGCAGGCATCTCTCCATTCTTTGTGCATAAAGCAGAAGATTTAGCCTCAACTGATATCCTACTTCCTGATTACCAAACATGGAAACATTGTAGGATGAGTTTTGCAATTTCTTAGCAATTTTCCTTCCACTAGTTCTGTGACTTGTGAATAGCCCCTCAAAGTTCATATTTTAGAGAAATATGTCATCTTTACACATCAATCCCATTTTATGTTCTTCCTACAAATTCATCATCTGATAGTTACACATTATCCAGGACAAGTGGACAGAGTGAGGATGCTACATCCCCTTTTAATAGTATTAGAAACATCAGAGTATGTCCTGCACTAGTCTCACTGAATGGAGGTTTAGGTATTATCTTTTAGTAAAAAGAAATTCTGAGAATGCCTAGTATAAAGATTTTAATCTTTATGCAAGACATAGTGTAGACTATGCAAAGTAGAAATGCAAGCTATCAGTTCATATTCCATATAGATTAACTTAGTTTATAGACTTAGGCAAATAACTGGCCCTGTCTAAGTCTTTTTTTTGTGAAATGAATGTATTGAACTAGATAATTTCTTAGGCTCATTCCAGTTCTAATGAGCTATGACACTATTTCCTTACTTATATTTGCATTCCTCTATATGACTTTTATTTTAGATTACAGTACAGCTATCTATATCTATACTCATTTGTTTAGTAAACTACCAAAAAATATAAACTTTTCTAAGTATGAGGGGATTATACTTTGATAAAGAGAAGCTTCAAATTTCAGAGTGAGAGAAATGGACCAGGAAAAATAACTGAAGAAGCAAGTTTGAAAGAAAATATATCCACATGTAGTAGAAATAGAAAAAGTAAAAACTGTAAATAATACAGAACTAAAAGTATTAGACTCAAAGTTCATTTTCAGAAGACTGTCTTCATTGGTAGAAATTGATTATTCAATACTTCATGCCAGACTCAAGGGGATAAGTCGATGAGAGGAAAGGTTGAGTTGATTGATGAAATCTTGGAAGAGAACAGATGGCTTCTTCAAGAAATAAATATATTCTTCCAGATTCTCTTCAAGGAGAAGTCTTTGAAGGGAGATACAGTCTCCATATAGAGGAAGGTTATTTCTGTCATATCTCTCTTCTTAAATTGCTACACTAAAGACTTGGTCAATTGAGCTTTCTGTTAAGATACTTTACTCTCAATGGGAGAGTTCTATTACTCTGTCAATTGTCTAGTATAATCTCTGTATGGCATCTTTAATTTCTGTTTGCTCTGAGATTGGAGAAATGGGTTTACTATTATTCACTGCTTGTGATCTTTGCCAGTGATCTTTGGGTGGGAAGGGAATCAAGTCTTTGATACAAAGCCTGGGAGACTCCTTCTTTATAGGACAATGATCAGGAGTATGCCTTGAAACTAGAAAATTATTTCATCCAATCTAACAATTTTTAAGGAGCAGTTAGAGACAATTTTATCCCTATAACTCCCTCTCTGAGCAGAAGAGACTTACCGGTCTTATGGTCCTACAGTCTTGCTCTCCCTGCTGACAGAAATCAGTATCCCTAGAAGATGAGTGCATGCATAATGAAGACTAAAGATAAATTTTCATACCTCTCTGTGAGCCACTTCTAGATATGTCCATATGGGCACATAAAAGCTACCTATGTTGGCAATAGCATACATACATTTATGTTTCTCCAAGTTTCATTCCTGACTTTCCCCCAGAATTTGTCTAAAATGTCCTAGAAACCTCTTCAACATGTAAATTCAATCCCTTCTTGGAATTCTTACGTTACAAGTATCTCCACACTTGCAATCTCACCTTCTGATTGTCCAGTTCTTTCCAGTACTCCATTTTAACGAGGATGCTTGGTCCTGTCTTGCCTTTATTCCTCTATGGGAGGTGCAGTCCTGACATTTTGGATTTTACCATTTTTCTGTCTCTTGTATATTCATCTCCCTTCTTTCCCCCTACTCATTTTACTTTCCAAATTTCTTTTTATGTGTTACCTTTCTACATATATATATATACATATATATGTATATGCTTGTATTTGTATTCTTAGGGCTAGTATAATTCCTGGAATAGATAAATAGATAAAAGTTTAATAAATGTCTGTTGACTTCTTGACTTGATAACCTACCTAAAGAAATGATTTCTTCCCCTTTGGGGAGAAGGGAAATTAAGTATTGACCCCCTACTACAATGGCTTCTAGGGGTCTTTAGAAGGAAAGTAATAGAAAACAAATCAAAATAAAACAAACAATGGGAATAAGAAAATAAAGTCCAGCAATTCTTGCTTTTGGCCATTGTACAGGTTGTATATTATATAGAGTGTTGGATTTGGATTCAGGAAAATCTGAGTTCAAATCCTGCCTCAGGCTCTTACTAGCTATATGACCATAAAGAAATCATTTTATGGTTTATCTTACAAATGAGGATAATAATAGTAGCACCATCTCCTTTATAAGACTGGTGTGATGATCAAATCATATGACAAATTACATGTAAAGTAATTTGCAAATCTTAAAGCACCATGTGTCACTGGGTATTTATTTATCTTTTTTTTTTTTGGCCTTAGCTTATACAGTTTAATCTTCATTCCTTCGATTTCTAGGGGTTTTGCACAGCTTAGTAATGCATGTAAAATCACTTCCATCCAGAATCTTCTCAAGCCTGACAAATTTTCTACAAATATTCCAGACTGGTCAACACTGAATTGTTAAATTTAGCTATATATGACCTCATCAAAATGACCTCCCCAAATACACAAGAAGGAGTTGCTCCCTAGAGAATTATATAACTGTACCATTTGTTAGGATATTTAATTTTTAAAAGGTATTTCTCCATTTTTTCTTTGAAGAGAAACATTTAGACAAAATAGGAAATTATAAGTTATTTTCATTCTATCTATCCAGGATTTCCTAATATCAGATTTCTGAAACCATGAGCTTTCTAATGTGGCACTATGACAATCTACACACAAAAGTAATGTCCCTTGCTTAGAGTCCTTAAGCCAGCATGTCCCAAATACTTTTCTTTTCACATAATCAGCCTAAGTCTATCTGAGTAGGAGGAATAATTAGAGATAAGAGAATAGTTGCTGCATATAGCTCAAGTTAGTGCAGATCTCACTGTAAGTCCATAATTATACCCACTTTCCTAGTCCAAACAATCCTACTCATTATCATCAAGGTAGAAAGTATTAAGATCCATGAGTGCACATGTGTACTTTTATAAAGATGGTTGTATACTCACATTCTCAACTTTTTTTCTTTTTCTTTTAAGAAGGATCATAAAGACACTCCTAACTCCAATCATCTTCCTCTGCCCCCTGCCTAAACATTCCATATGGAAGGTAAAAGTATCCAATATACTGGAGTCTTAAAATAATTCTCAGAAGTGACAGCCAAGAATGGTATTCAGACCATTTTTAAGGAAAAGACTTTCTGCATGTTTCCTTGGCATCCTCTATTTCTTCCTTTTAAACATGAAGAAATAGAGGCCCAGAGAAGTTAAATATCTTTATCAAAGTCTAGGTCTTTTTACATAATACCTGACTATCTACATACATAGCCATTTCAGGTTAGAGAGATGAAGATGTGTGTGTTTGTATTTATACATGCATGCATGAACACATGTATTGTACATGGTTTGCATGCTCACAGATATTCATTTGTTCGCAATGTGTACATGTATACACACACACACATATATATATATATATATATATATACATCGTTTTCTCTATTTCTCTATCATGTATCTATCTATCACCAGAGCCATATCCTCAAGGAAATAAAATGACAACAATAAAAAATTAATGACTTTCATAAATACAAAAATACTTGTAAATATTTTTTCAGGTTCTCGTGAAAGGAATTTTATGACTCTAATAGATCTAAGAATTTAATACATTCATCTTTTCACTAGAAGGCAGTTTGATATAGTGGACAGAATACTAGACTTGCAAACAGGAAGATTTATGTTGAAATCTTGTTTCAAATTAATAATTATTATTCTCTGGACAAGTCATTTAGTTACCCTCATCAGTCCTCATTTTCTTCTTTGTAAAAGGATGGTGATAATAATAGCACTATTTCATAGAACTATTGTAAAGATCAAATTATTTATGGGTATATGTATACATATATACACACATTTATCAAAACATGAATGCACATATATATGCATATGTGTGTATATATATACATATATGTATGAAACATTTAAAGGAATATAGAAATATTAACTATTGTTCTTCACTGTCTCAGCAATGACTCAAGAATACAACTGCAAACAGTCAACTGCAAACAAAGTGCTAACATGATACATTTGTGCAAAACTTGGGAAAGTTATTAATGATAGGAAAGATTTACCATTTACTTTTAAAATAAAATATAATTTAATTTCTCAGTGCTACCCACAAAAATTATAATGCTATAAGTTATATAGAAGTTCCAATCTGTATTGTTTAAATTGACTTTCTTCATTGGGGATTCTATGTAGCAAGGATATTACAGGTTTATTTTCTCATCAAAGTAGTTATTATTGCTGATTCAACTTTCTGAATCTTATAGTTTCAGACTTATGCCTTTTACCCTCTGACAATTTCATGATGGATAATTACCTACCAAAACCCAACAAAACAAACAGATTAAAAAGTTCAATCAATCAAACAGAAATATGAGTGAATAGAAGGGAAAAATTAATTTACCAATAACTCAACCAATTCTATTTTCAAAGCTAGGAGAGTTGCTTCGGTGTCCCCAGGGTTGCTGAAACAAGCATAATTTGTCTTCCATACCTAACCCATTTCAGATTGCAGATTCTCTATTCAAACCTTTGGTTTGTCGAACCTTTAATAATATCTTTTTTACCCTGTTTGATTAAGGGACACCAGAAGAAGAATGCCTTTCTACCAGCCCTTGCTACTAGGCAAAAGTATGCAGAGCTATGGAACTGAGTTTTGGATAGGCAAATGCTACTTCTTTCAAAATTAAACCTTTGGCTTATATCATAGAGTGGTTATAGAAAGGAAATAATACCTAACATAACTTTTCTTAATTTCATCTCTTTCCACAGCCTCTTATTTTGGCTAACCATTGCCATTTGTGTCCAAGAAGATATATCACTGTGAGAATCGAGGTCATGGTATTTAAAAAAAAAAAAAAACATTATTTTCCTCTTGATTTTATTGTACCAACTCTAACATTTAATTATGTTGGAGAAGTAGTTACACAATTACCTTCTGTTGTGTTCTTCAACTGCTATATTTTCATAAACTCTACTTCATGCTGCTATCCCTAGAACACTGGAAATGGATGCTTGTTGATATGAAATTTACTATAATTGCACTGAAAATATAGCTTACATAATTATAGTGCTAAGAAGAAATTCTAGATGTGTAAAGACCACATGGTCAGGTATTTTTAGTACAAGTACATACTTGGTCCAATTTCTGCAACCCAGAGGAAAATGGGACAGGATTTTGGATAAATCCCAAAGACTTCTCTGATCCAGAAAACTGTATCTGTGAACTCCCAAGATACTGTTGACATCTGAGCCTCTGTGTCTAGGTCACCCAAGTAGCACAAAGCTGGAACTGAAGATCAAATGTCTCTGGAAGTGTCTATGCTGACAAAATTCAGTATAAAATGGAATAATTATTTGTAGAAATTTATTTGAAGTTAGTGGCACATTCTATATTAATGAATCCAAAAACTCTTTCCCCCACTTAAATAGAAAACTTTAGTTACAAAGCTGTTTTTTTGAACTACCTTTTGTGTAGATATGTTTAATACATATACATACATCCATATACATGTGTGTTATATAAATATACAATCTATGTTCATATATATAATATATATATATATATATATTTTAGATATACACATAATATCAAACAGGATACATTGCATTGGAAGGCACACAGCAAAATTTCTCTAAATAAAAGAGAATGCCATTACAATGATTCTATTATCACATAACCTTAATCTAGAAGATTAAATTATATTTCTCAAAGCCAACAGGGAAAATTTAATTAATACATGTCAAATTTCTCTTAGGTGCCAGTAATGGGGGAGTATACAAGGTAAAACCAAATTTAAAATCTTAAAACTGAGATCTTTATCTTACACCTTGGTATCATTGTATCTTAGAAGTTCAGCTGTGAAACACACTTATGAAAAGTTCGCTCATCTATGACTTAGAAGATAAATCTTTAAGAGTTGCAAGAGCTTCACTGAGAAAAGTTCCATAAAGGGGGCATGTGAACAGTGACCTTCTTGACTCCAGCTTTAGCACTCTATCCTCTATATACTGAAACCTCTCCTTCTAGAGAGTATGTACAGGTTTAGAGCTGAGAGACATCCCAGAAGCCCTTCAATCCAATGTGCTTCGTTTTACTGAATGACTTGCCCAAGGTTTCATAGATAATAAAAGAGCAGGGACAATATTAGAAGTAAGAGTATATGGCTCCAAATTCAATGGATTTTCTACTGTATTATGCTGGCTACTCCGATCAATTACATATTTTCTCCTTGAAAACTTTTACTGACTATTTCCTCATGCTTAAAACCATTTATGATTTTTCTAAGACTAAACAAGAAAAATGCTTAATAGTTACATTCACAAATGCAATATTATAATCAAAGCACAATAATAAATAATCTCCTAGATATTATTCAAAAACTAATTTATAATCTTCTCAAAGGAATAGAAGGGTGTAGTTGAAGAAAGGAGAAGTACATTGTTGAAAGATGGAAAATCTTGTAAATAACCAATTGTAAACTATTAAATGGAATTATTTAATAGCAAGAAGTGAAATAATCCATTAAACTGGAAACTCTCCCATCCCATTGTCCACACAAATTCTAATGTTGCTTTTCAGAAAATACTTCTAGGCCTGCATTAATTTGACTTTTGAAAACTACATTGATGTGTTCTTTGCATTTCTCATATTAATTTCAGTGATGGATTTAATGAATTAGGGCTATGGGAAGAGTGAAATGAATGAAATAAAGCTTAGGAATTGTCAAGTTCTATAAGGATTGAAAATGATCATGAGTAACCATAGTCTATGTGGAGCAAGGTTTATTATCCCAAGACCAAAAAATTCTGCTTTAACATAGTGGTGAACACAGTTTGAACATGAAAGTTTTTAGGCTCAAGGTTTTGTGAAGCTGTGATGTTAATCTCTTTATAGCAATTTAAACAAAGTGCTACTTATATTTTCAAATTGCTGAAAGTTACTTAGCTCAATAGACACAGTCAAAAGATGTATGTAATTAGTGTTACTGTAGGAACTTGGAGAAAGTTGTGACTTTTGCATATAGCCCTTTCTCCATGCAATATGCCATTGTACCAAAAAGAACACTAGACTAGGAAACAGATCACATAGGCTAACATGAGAAAACTGTCTCTTCTACTTGCGAACCAGATGATTTTAGCCAAATGTCTTTAGTTATACTTTTGCATTTTGAATTTTTCCTTCATAAAATGAAATAGTCAGGGTGATCTCAAAGGTTCCTTATAATTATAATATGCTATTATTGCTTTATTATTAGTAGTAGTATTAGTATTAGTATCCTTAGTGGTACGGTAAATAGAGCACTGGGACAAGACTCCAAAAATTCAAATTGAACCTCAGACATTTACTAATGTGTGACTCTGGACACCTCAATACTGTTTTCCTTGACTTTCTCTGGAAAATGAGCTAGAAAGGGAAATAGGAAACCCTTCCTGTATATTTGCCAAGAAAACCTAAAATGAGAAGTTGGATCCAACCGAAATGATTGAATAGTAATAATAACTGTGCCAGGATTATCTTTATCTATTGAAATCTTACCTTTCTTTTAAACTCCAATGTGAATACTACCTCCTCCACAAAGCCTTCCCAAGTTCTGTTCTTCACTCCCCATCTTTCTTCTTGAATATCACACAACACTTTGTTTTGCAGCTTTTGTATATGGTACTCATATGATATAGTGTCTTATGTCTTTCCCTGCTAGATTGTAAACTCTATGAAGGCTGAGTTTTTGACTTGAATTTCCATATCATTGATGTTAAATGAATATTTTTCTCAAAGCAAATGATCCCCATAGGTATGCATATAAATGTACAATGAACACAGTACCTTTAGTTATGTTTTTTTGGTGATTGGTTCCTTCCTTTTCTGCTCTTTTTAAAAACTGCCCCTTTATAAAATTCCCACTCACCATCTGCTTGTAAATTTTCTGAAACACAGTAACTATTGAGCCAGAGATGGCTTTGGAGACTATTCCAAATGGCATTAACACCCATATTTATAAAACTTAAAGATGAGTCGAGTCAAACTTTAAGCACTTTTTCCTTTCCCCACTATAGCTATTCCATAACAGCCCCAGGTGTCTGGTTTTATCCAATTACATACAATTTAGTAAAAGCAAAGGAAGCAAAAGAAAAACTACTTATATATAAAATATTCCCCCAAAGGCAATGATTGCCTTCCAGCTGCAGTGGATAGTTGAGAAACTTTGGTCGATTTAGAAACATAGTCCATTTATGGTTTCAAGGCCACGTGCTTGTATTTGCAATAAAGTATTGCTAACATGGCTCGATTGGCCACTTTTAGAAGAATTTTAGATTTTAGAAGAAAAATGGAAGTGAATAACATTCACTTCCATGACCATAGCTTAGGATGAGTTGCTCCTTATGAAATTCTTGTACATTATGAATTCAGATGAAGCAAGGATAATTTATACTCTCAGAATGTTTTCCCCAATACAATAAAAGAGAAAGAAGCTTTGAATAAAAATGCTCCCAGTATTCTACACTACTAATATATCTTACTTGTGCCACATAAAACAATGGTCATGGGTTATTTATCTTTCAGTTACTATATTATATAATCTCTCCATCTCTAAGTCATACCCATGCAATGATCTATTTAAAAAAAAAAAAAACATGCTACTCACAGTCAATATTAATTTACTTTTAATCTTATTTGACCAAAGATGTTGCCTCTTCCGTTTTGATTTTGTAAATAAATCTCTCCCAAATTCCTCCCTGATGCTTTGTAAAAAGCTGAAAAGACATTGCAGTCTGCTGTATGGCAATCATCAAATAAGGACGCAATGACTGTATTCTTCCTGGCATGGCCCTATAGCCTCATATTAATTTCATTATCCTCAAGTTCTTAGGATTAAAAGGCTCACTGAATGTGATTCCCTCCTGTAGACATGTCATTTTCAAGCTAGCTCTGCATCTGTGTGGAGGAGACAGATGACTGGTTTAGTTCAAATCTAGGGTCTGACACCAGCAGGCAAAATAGAGAAATGGTAATTAGCCAAGTCTGCACAGTAGCTCTGGCCAGGGAAGTCACAAGTTCTGTAGGGCCTGATATACCAAAAGGAACACTGTATCAATCTCTGGGAAAGGGTATAGCATTTTCTATTAGCTCTGATAGTATCTCATCATCTTTCCTAGAATTTTACATCCCACCCTATAGCAGGAATCTCAGGGTCCTACAATGTCTGACCTTTCCACACTGGACATTATCCTACTACAAATTCAAATTTTAAGGAGTGGCACACACAAGTTGAAAAAGATCCCTAAAATGAATCCACAAAAACAAACTTTGATTTGGGGATCCCAGAACACAATTCCTCCTTAAGGTTTCTTTAATGTAGGACAATCTTAATTGAGATAAACCCCTGAGTCCCAGAGAAGATACTGCCTGCCATCCTTTCCCTCTCCTTCTAATTGATTGTGCCTTTGAAAGATGAGTCTGTTTACCACTGTCTTTCTGCATTATACTTCTTCTTAGTTCATTTTGCTCACAGAGCCTGAGAAAGCCCAGAAGAATAGAGGACTTGGCCAGGAATAGCCCATTTTGAAAGTGCAAAAGGTCACCTGAACTCATCCTTTTTGATAGCTTTTTCTTGTTGTTTCAGAGGGAGCTGGACAATGGTTAACAAGAAATACACCTACATGAATAATTAAATCCGGCTTGTACCATGGAGATCCAAGCTACAAGTTGTTGCATTCCTTCTACCTCCAGCCAGCTCCCCCTTTCTCTACATGCAGGTGAAAGCAGGGGATCTTTCTCCCACAAAAAGCCTCAGCTGCTCAATCCAGTGTGAATAGCTGCAATTTGCAAATTAGAGAAAAATTACAGTGTTTACTACTATATCTTTTTTGTCTCCACCCACATCATTACCACTGGTATTTGTTTCCATTTCTTCTCAGCCCAGAGGGGAGAGAGAGAGAGCGAGAGAGAGAGAGAGAGAGAGAGAGAGAGAGAGAGAGAGAGAGGTGTGTGTGCACATGAGTGTTGGTGGGGTTGAGCCAAATCGCTGAGAAAGGCTGTTTCTTATGGAGTCCTTTTTAGCTGATAAAATAGAAGAGAAATAAGACCTCTCTGGATGTATGGAGGCAACATACAGTTTCCAACAACACTCAGATTCCCTCCTTTGCTTTCACATTTTATTCTATTCACAGATACAGGCCCATTCTGCAGCATTATCCCAAAGTGGTTTAAAGAGGAAAAGAGACTCCTCCCCCCAACCCTCCAAAAAAGTGAACCTGCTTCCAGCTTCCAGCTTTCTCTCTCTCTCTCTCTCTCTCTCTCTCTCTCTCTCTCTCTCTCTCTCTCTCTCTCTCTCTCAGCATAGGAATCCCAGAAAGAAAAGGGCATTCCACAAAAGATTTCCTGTTCTTTCCCATTTCTTTCTCTAAATGGCCCTCAAATCTTACAGCTCTCTGGCTCAGTCCTCTAGTGAACAGCTCCACGATTTCCCTGTTTCTTTCTTTAAGATGTTAGCACAGAGTGGTGGAATTCATATGCCTAGAGTCCAAATTACCTCCCATTACAAAGAATCAGCTTTTCGAAGGTGTTATAGTTAAGAATGTGACAACAGGAATAAGAAGCTAGCCAGAATTGGGATGGATGGTGGGGCATGGAATACATCCAGGCACAGGCTGTGGCTCTGGGCTGCCAGTCTCCGGGGGTGTAAACAGAACTTAATTCTTGAGATGGTGTCTTGACAGGCTACATTTCATCAGAGTGAGAGAGAGCCCCTTTAGAGGTATCTAGGCAGAAAAGATCGACTTTTTAAAGACACTGCCTTCGGGAACTGTGTGAGAAAAAGGATGAGTATCTCTGTGTTTTGGCTTAATCATGACAGAAGTAGTGGAATTGACTATGAGATAGGAAGAATGCAATTTATTGGAAAAGTTAAGGGAGAGGGAGAGAGAGAGAAAGAGAGAGAGAGAGAGAGAGAGAGAGAGAGAGAGAGAGAGAGGATTCTTAATGGTTTCTGTGTTGAGTTCCATAGAGCAGGCTGATGGGCTAACAGATACTTAGTCAAAGACAACAGGGTGTCTGTGTGTGTGTTGCGGGGAGTGGGACAGGCAGGCAGAAATGAACACTGCAGTATAACCCCCACGCCTCTAACCCTATCCCTTCAACCTTTCAGAAAACGGGCTTTCATAGCATTTTATCAATCGGGTACTTGTGCTCAGAGACGGAAACCCGATGTGGGCAAGGCACAGTCATCTCCTCACAACGCATACTTCAGTGGCTCCCTACGTGCCTCCATGAGTCGCCAGCTAGCCCGGTGAATTTTACTTAAGACTTCCCGGCTGCAGGGAGTGGGACTAAGGATGGGACTGGGGGAGGAGGAGTGTTTGAAGGACTTTCCGCCCACTATAGAATGATGCACAGGAAAATGAGTGGAAGTAGGCTCTTAGTGTAGAATTAATAAATATTATCTGCAATTATCATGAGCTCATTTCTGAATTGGACAGAGCTAAGTGCAGAGGTTTGAAAAGTGACAGGGCTCTATATACGATCTAGGAAGATGAAGTTGCCTATAGCTAGCCCACCAGGGTGTGACATAGCGGAGGAGGCTATGGGGTTGCTTCTTTCCCCTCTCTATTTGCCCTGCCTACTGGCCCTCTCCCTCCGAGCCCGGTTCTGATTCATCTCGAGCCCAGTGAAGAAGCTTCAGGGCTGGCCATTAGATCCTAGGGAATCTCTTCCTGGTGTTTAAGAACGCCTCAGCTGAGAGATTTCGGAGCTGTCCAGGGCTGAAGAGAAGTGTCGTTCCAACAATTCCCTAAGGAAACAACCCTGGAAGGAGCCTGGGATGAGGGACTGTGGGAATGGGGAGAGGGGCGCTGAAGAAGGAACAGTTGTCATCTTCGTTTCATCTTTAATATTCCCTGTGTGGCACCAGTTCACGAGGAACTCCCAGCACCCTGACAGGCACGCGAGCAGATGATATTTCACTCGAATGCAAACCTATTTAAATCAGCACCTCGTTTTATCCCCTAGATTGCTTCTTGTAAATAGGGCAATAAATCCAGAGATGGTGGAGGAGAGAGGGAGAGAAAGATAAGGAAGCATCAGAGAGAAGGGATACAGGAAGGAGGAAAGAGAGAGACTAAAACGATTCCTCCCCTTCTGGGGAGGAACCCGCTCAGGCACTCAAAGGAGAATTAAGTGAGTTGAGATCCCATCCCCCGCGGAGTCCCCGCAAGCGAGCAGGCAGAGAAGCGCTGAGCATCTCACTCCATCCCCACTGCTGGGTTTACGACGGGAGGCGCGGAGACCGACCCGAGCTTTTTCCACACTAATGCTGGGAACCCTACCTGAAACAGCCTTAAGATGTTAGCTACCATGATGGACACGGAACTCCCAGAAGCCCCGATCACTCCCACTACTTTCTCCGGCTTCACGAAGACTGGAGGCTCGCCGTTAGTGCAGCGCACGTCGGAGGTGTCCTTCTGGATGAGCGCCTGGACGAAAGTGAGCGACTGCTCCAGCGCGTAAGTGTCCCTGGAACAAGTGTCCAGGATCCGCGCGCCCAGCGTGACATTGGGTAACAGCTCCGGATCGCTGTTGATCTGGTCCAGGGCGTAGAGCATCGCTTCCAGCCTGTGGATCCCGTTCTCCTTCTTGATGTCCCCGCATGGTACGCCTGTGGGACCTTTGGCGTGCACCGGGAAGAGTCCTCCTAGGGTGATGTCCCCCTCGAGCCGGATGGAGTGCGGGGCATACATCTCTTGGCCTTGCGCCGCGGCGGCAGCGGCCAGGAGCACCTCCAGCAAACAACAGGGCAACTTCATCAAAGTCAGGAGATGGAACAGTCTCCCCAGCTGGAGCATGGTGTTGGAGCGGTTGGGGCCGCCGCTGCTGCTGAGGCTGCTTCTGCGGTGGTGGTGGTGGCGGTGGCGGAGGCGGCCCCGGCCCCGGCCCCGGCGGCTGTAGCGAGTGCTGCGATGCCCAGGTGCCCTGCTCTGGCCAGCTGGGGCCCCCGAGGTCTCCTTCATGCAAAGCAGGGGGGCTGTCTGGGGAACTAAAGAGACGACGGGGGTGTCCCGTGTTGCCTCCCAGGCTAGGGCGCACTGCGCTCCCGCTTGCTGTCTCTCTCTCTTTCTCTCCCTCTCTCTTTCTCTCTCTAGCTCTCACTCTCTCCCTCTCCTCCTCGCCGTGCTCCCCAGCAGCACAGCACTGGGGAGAGGGAAGGGATTGCTATCGCTTTAAATGGTCGTTCGACTCCCTCTCTTCCACAGCCTCCTCCTCCTCCTCCTCCCACTCTCTCCTCCCCTCCCCTCTCCACCCTTCCCTGACTCCCCCTCCCCCTCGGGTTTGCATCATCACGCAGGGAGGGGCTGCGTGCTGAGGTAATGGGGAGGTGGGTGGGCAGCAGCTAGGATGGGTAAGGGGAGAAAGAGCCGCTGGTCAGTCAGTAGCCGAGATGCATAGGTAGACTAGGTACTGGAGGGTCGAGGCTGCCTCCTCGTGCGTGCCTGTACCATGCAGGATAGGACTTTTAGACCCAACTCTCCATCTCCATCCCAATCGGCCCTGATGCTGCAGGGGGGGCGGGTGGAGTTTGCCCCGGGGAAGAACGTTGAGTTGCTGTCTTGCTCCTGGGGCTTCGGGACCAGGAGCTTAAAGCCTGGGAGAAACAGAACCTCTCTTTCTAGCTCTCAACCAGTCCTACCCTGTGCCTGGTTGTCAGGAGCCCGGAGGAAAGCAAAGGACCGAGGGAACGAGGAAGCTGTTGTGAGACTGGGAGACTGTAAAGGCTGTGGTCCCATCTCCTGCCTCCACTGGATGATTCTGGCTGGAGCGCGCGCGCGCACCACACACACACACACACACACACACACACACACACACACACACTAATCCCCCTCCTTCAGAGTAAAGGCTACCCAAAGTCTCCCTGGTTGTAAGGGACTTCGGCTGCCTTACAATCTGGGCGTTTGACGTGTTACATTGCGCTACCGGTGGCATCCGCAATTAATCCCATACCCAGAAAAAGCGACACTCCGAGGGGACGTGGAAGTGCCTCCTTCTCCTCTTTCCTCTGATCCTAGGCAAGCACTAAGCTAGAGCTTTCTAAATCTGCCCTAACAAATTTATATTTTATACTTCAGCTGGAAACTTTCTTCTGGATGGCATAATCCAAGCCCCACTTCTTTCATTGAAAAAGTGGGTTAAGGAGTTGGTCATAAAAGTGAGCAAAGGTGAAAGAAAGGAAGGAGCGAAAGGCCCTGTTTTGTGATTAATATCTGATCATTTAATAACACCCCACCCCAACCCCGGCCCGCACCCCGCAATGTACAACGAAAGGAAGATATTGCTGGTGGATAGATGTCATTTCCATTCATGCAGCCGGTAGGTGCTACAGGGTAGGGAGATTTACCTTCCACAAAAGGTTTGCGGGTACATACTTGTTCTACAGGACACATAGTTCTTTTCTTTTCTCCATTGACAAGCAGACACAGTGGTTGAGGTAACACAGGAGCAACAGGTGGCATTAAATGTACTCCGATAGAAAAGTATTATTTCCCTTCTTTCGGTACTGATTCCAGAGAGACCATTTAAGAAATTATCGATGCTTGAGTGGTAAGGTGGTGCAGTGACTAGTGAGTAGCCTTTTCAGTGCCAGAGTCGTGGGCTTGAGCTTTGCTTCTGACGCAAAATTATTTTTCTCAAAGTGGGAGCCTGAGTATCTAATTAGCTTACTACCGCACCCCACCTCCAACTAACATTAGGGAACAACTGCTGATATACTCCAGTGAAGGAAGTTTCTTGTAGGAAATGCCTTATAATAATGAAATAACAAGTAAGAAAGGAAAGAAGCAAGGAAGGAAGAAAGGAAGGAAGGAAGGAAGGAAGGAAGGAAGGAAGGAAGGAAGGGAGGGAGGGAGGGAGGGAGGGAGAGAGGGAGAGAAGAGGGGAGGGAGGAAAGGAGGAAAGGAGGGGATGAGGGAGGGAGGAGAAGAGGTAGGAAAGGAGGAAGAGAGGGAAGGAAGGGGAAAATCCAAATAAAATGTACAGCATTATTTAATGGATAGAGCTGCTATATTTAAATTACATATCAAAGCCTGCCTATGATGAATATTAGGTTGTAGGACTGGGGGTAAAGCAATTAATGTCCTAGTGCCATAGGTGATGCTTTAACATGCTATATTAAGGAAGAGTTAGTTGTTAGTCCTCTCGTCCTCTCTACAGATCAGATTCTTAACCTGGGGTTTGTGAATTAAAAAAAAAAAAAAAAAAAAAAGATAACTATTCAGGATAATCAGTTTCTTTTGAGTCAACTAAGTGGGCTAATGGACAATGCACTTGGCCTGGTATAAAAAAGAGTTGGATTTGAAGTGAGACTATTCCACAACTATTCATGAGACAGAAGAAGCAAGATAGTGACCTGCAGAAAAGTGGGATAGATAAGGAACATCAACCAAATTAATTGCATCTTCCATTCACCCCCTAGTTATCCCTTGAGGGAGAAGTGGTTTTTCTCTGTTTGTCTACCAATGCTATCACTTCTTACTTTTTCTCTTGTTCTGTGGCACTGGGGAAGTTTGTTTACTTTTATGTCTTTGCTATTTAATCTTTTATTATTAAATTTTTTATACATCTTAATAAATACTTTATTATTAAAAACTTGATATTCATTAAAAAAAAAAAAGGAAGAGTTGGATTTGAATCCTGCCCCAGACATTTACTAGTTGTATGACCCTGGGCAAATCATTTAACACCTGAATGTTTCAGTTTCTTCAGGGTAGGAAACCCCTACCTCCCAGGATTATTTTGAGTTTCAAATGAAATATTATTTATAAAACATGGCACATAGTACACAGTTAATAAATGTGTTTCATTCCTTTATAATTTTACTGTTTTTATTAATTGATATTTCATAATGATTTAATTCCTATATATTTATATTTTTTAAATCATTAGTCTGAGTTCATAGTCTTTACCAGACTGCCAAAGAAATCTCTCTCTCTCACACACACACACACACACACACACACACACACATACACAAAATGTACTGTAGGTGCTTTAGAGGGAATTTCTATACTAGAACTTTCCTCAAAGTGAAGAGATACTTAAGGTCATCAAAACTATTGAGAATGAGCCCTTAGGGTGAATATGAGGAGAAAAAATATAACAAATATATTTTGTTCTTGTATTATATGCCAATGATCCTTGTAAGGCTTTATTTCTATTCCACTAACAAGATATTCTATTTCTCATATTTGGGCTTCTTCTCTATATGTCCTCCATGCCCAATGCCCACAATCTCTCTCTCTCTCTCTCTCTCTCTCTCTCTCTCTCTCTGTCTCTCTCTCTCTCTCTCTCTCCTCTTTCTCTTTCTCTCTTGCAGGGACATACACACATACAATTCAATAGAGTAACAAGACATTGTAGGTCGTGGTAATGCTTATTTTTTTTGGCAAAGGCAAAGAATACCCACAAAGCATTAGGCAGAGAGGATGTCTTTTCTTTTGTAACTCTCCATTTTCAATTAGAAGGACAAGAGACAGTCTGACAAGGGCAACTCCCAACCACAAAATGCTGAAAAGTTACAAAAATCTCTGCGGCCAAGAGTAGAAGTGCTCAGACTCACTTTAGCTATCACCTAGACAAGTTGTGACCTGTTCCCATCCATTGGGATCAATCATTCAAAAGCACAGAAAAAGAAACAAAAGTTAAAAGTAAGCATTATGATTGATTTTGTGGCATTGGAAAGAGAAGAATCAGAGATAAACTTCAGGGTTGTGAAAGTCTGGCTATACCTCTGATGAAAAAAGTGGACTGTATAGTAAGATGTCAGCTCCTCCACTTGCATGTTCCCCCTCCCATAAGCTCTTCCTTGTACACCTGCTTTACTTTTTATTAAAGATATTGTTTTACCACAATACAATCACTATCATTAGGAATGCTAATGAGACCTCCAAATGAATCACAAGCTGTATTAAAAATAGCTTTCTTACTGAAAAGGAGAAGCCAAAACTCCAGCTGAGGAACTGAAATCATTGTCTCGAGCTTTCTCCTACCCCTTCATCCAAGTGAGTTTTCTTCTTTTCTTTAACAAATTTGAGTTTGAAATAACATTTGATGCTCTTTTTTCTTCCACACCCTTGTTTCTCAGGAAACAATGCCCTGTGATTTTTATCCTAAATAATCTACAGTTTTGCCAAGACCAAATTATTGTCCCTCACCTCCTATCACATACCTGACAGCTCAGGGGAAAGTTGTTTGTTACATCCCCAAACCTTTCCTGTTGGTAAAGTTAAAAATATAGTTTAACCTTGAATGTTGAATATAAGTAGAAGAACATTTCAACTTCTTGTAAGAAAGTTGGAGCTGTTAATTAGAGCTGATATAATGAAAGAATTTTGTGTCTTTGATCCAAGTTAAGACACTCCTTTCTCAAACACTCAATTTACATATGCTATATTCTTTGTTTTCTCCTCCCATCTCTATTCCCATTCTTTCTTCATCATTTCAAATATTTGTTTCCCCTGCTTTTGACTTTGTTTCCTTTTCCTTACCTTCCCTAGGCAGCTTGGTGTCTCCTATTCCCAGGAGTTCACATATTGACTCTATATTTAATATAGATACGTAATAGGTCAAGCTCACTGTATAAAAACTCAGAATTTTCCATTTCAAATAATCCAACAGCATCAGCATCCCAGTTAGTAAGAATAATAGTTTTTCTCCCACTATATGTTACAATTATTGATATCTTTCATAAAAATTTCAATATATTTCATATTACTATTCATATCTCAAAACAAGGGTCTGTAAGGAATATACTGTCATAAAGAAAAGAGAATTCTTTTCTTTTTTTAGGTCAAACATATTCAATTTTTCTAAACATATTTTCATATTTGTCCTGCTTTTTATGCTTCTCTTAAGTTTTGTATTTACAGATCAATTTTTTTGTTCAGAAATGATTGAAAATTCCTTATTTCATTGAATATCCATTTTCTCCCTAGAAAGAAATGCTTAATTTTGTTGAGTAGTTGATTCTTGCTCCTTTGCCTTTTAGAATATTATATTCCAAACCCTCCAATCTTTGGGTAATCCTCATTATGGTTTTTTGACATTTGAATTGTTTATTTCTGGCTGCTTGCAGTATTTTTTCCTTGATCTTATAATTCTGGAATTTAACTACAATATTCTTTGTAGTTTTCATTTTGGGGTCTCTTTCAGAGGTAATTGGTTAATTCTTTCAATGACTATTTTGTTCTTTAAGAACACACACAATTCTTTATATTTCCCAGATTCACATCTTTGTCACTTGTAAACCCTCTCAAAATGACGAGAAAGTGCTGGAGAAGATACTGTTTTAATTTTATGTTATTATATAAATATTGCATTATATAATATAACTAATGTAAAATTATATTACATTTTATATAATATATATTATATTATTATTTTTAACCTATCCACGATACTAGAGTGCAGTACACTGCTGAGGCAATATTAAGTGGAAGAATTTTTCATTCTCTTCCTTTCTTTTGAAATTATTTTGGATTCTTATTGTTTTCATCCTATACAATAAATAAATAGAAAGTTCCATCTTGGTGTCCCAATAGTTTATGTTTTATTGTGGGTTATAGGTTTTTTGTAGATTTATGTGATAGCATGCTTAATTGAGAGTCAGAGACCCTAATTGTAGCTCTTACAAAACCTATGTGTTTTACCCAGGACAATTCATGTTACTCAGTTTCCTTCTCTAGTAAATAAAAGAGATTTGGGCCAGATGGTTCCTAGGTTTCTATGCAGTATTAACAGAATATTCCATAATTTATTTGAGTGTTTATACTAAGGGCAACATACATTCCTCATGTAATATTTCCTTAGTAAATTTCTTGCCTAAAATCTTCAAAGTGATTAAGAATATCATTAAAGAGTCACTGCAATGTTCTAGGTCATGGTGAAATAGGGATATTGTTGTCTAGAAAAAAGTTTCCAATGATCCTATGATGGATAGAGAGTGATAATAACATAACAATTAGCATTTATACAGTACTTTACATTCTACAAAACTTCTCATTTGACCATCACAACAATTCTGGGAGATAAATATTATCACTATCCCTTTTTAAATAGATGGAGAAACTGAGGCAAAAAGAAGTTAAGTGACTTGCCCAGGCTGATACAATTAATGAATTAACTAGCCAAAGTTGATCTGCTAAAGGCAGGATTTGGACTCAGATTTTATTGACTTCAAGTCTAACATTTCTATCCACTGCATCATTTAGCTGCTTTTGGTTTTCTTTTGGAATAATGTATCTTTTTTGTTAAATGGTTTTGTAAAAGCCTAGTGTCTATCCATTTATATACCTTTCTTGATATTGATGTTCAGAAGATTGTTGAACACGTTTATCTTTGTAACTGCTGGAATACTGGTATATGATAAATTTTTTAAATAAGCATTCATAGAAAAAAATTGAGACAAATTTTAGACCTTTAAAATTTAAATTTTAAGGTAATTTACAAAATCAATTAAAATTTGAAACATTAAATTTGCTCTATCAAATCAAATTCTTTCTCTTTAGAAAACAAATCATCAAATTACACAACATAGTTATATTCTTCATACTTTTTAGCCAATTTTGTAACTATGTAACAAGTATGTAAATATGAAGAGTTGTTCTTTTAAAGAAAATGATCTGCAAAATATTTTATGTTCTCTCTTTTTTTTTTAACCAAGACTGAAAAGCTATCTATCTATCCTGTCTGTCTATCTAAACTTTCTGTTTGTCTGTCTTTCTGTCTCTCTCTGTATGCCTATAAATCTATCTTATCTATGTGTGTATACACACACACACACACACACACACACACACACAGAGAGAGAGAGAGAGAGAGAGAGAGAGAGAGAGAGAAAGAGACAGAAAAAGAGAGAGAGAGACAGAGAGAGAGAGATACATATGTAAATATGTTAGTAGTCAGTGATGTTATATTATTCATTTTGGGAGTAATAAATACTTTTAATTTGTCAATATTCTTTCCTTCTTGAGATATTTAGACTACCTTTAAAATCAATCTGTCTCCTGCATGGATGACTTTTGTACTTGATTAGTTGTAGCTCTTTTTCATAATGAAGTTTTCTAAATTTCCATTTAAATGTTCTTCCATAAGAAGATAAAATACCAAATTGGTAAAGTCGTAATGTTGGGATTCTACTAATATTGATGATAAAAATTAGGTCAAGAGAAATATTACTAGATTTATTTTATTTCTCATTTACTTGCTGCCCCTTCAATTTTATTCTTAAATGCTTTCAGGATTTTGTCACTTAATTTGAGTCATAAGATTATAATAGGTTCAAAAATTTAGACCAAGAAGGGTCCTTAGAAACCACTGAGACTAATGATTTTATTTTTACACATGAAGAAACTGAGTCATACAGAGTGAAAGCGATTTGCCTACTATCACAAAACTAGTCAATGATTGTGTGTTGAGATTTGAACTAAAGTCTGACTCCACGTCTGATTCCCTATTTGCTATAAAGTATGCTTTCCATTCTGCTGCTTCTAGAGTTCTGGCCTTCAAGTTTACACCTAAAAAAAGCTAATATAAACTTTTTTTAATCATTGAAAATATTCCTACTTCATACAGTGCACAGTATGTGTGTATGTGTGTGTGTGTGTGTGTGTTCAGTACTTTATTGATAAAGACTTTCATTTAAAAGCTATGATTGATATAATGGAATAAAGAAATTCCTAAAATTTGTTATTCAAATATTAAAAATTAAATCAAATGTCATCTATCATTTATATTATAAAACTGGAGTTATCATATCTTCTTATGAAAAAAGTCTGTCCTTTAAAGAATAAAACAAACTTTTAAAAAAGTATGCATTCAAAAGAAAAGCAAATACAATGAGCACCCAGATAGAAAGGCAAATAATACTTAAATATGTCACAATATGCAAACATAATAGTGGCACCAGAAAATAATATACTAAATGAGATTTGTTTCAAGATGAATCTAGAGAGATTGCCTTATATGATTTTGAGTCTTTCTAATTTCACATTTATCTTATTTTTCTCCTAAGTAAACAGTTTCTTTCAAATGTTTAAAATTATAAGATAATTCATGTGGTAGGAACTCAAGATAAAACTTGCTGACTCAATGAATAAGTTAAAAGTTCCATATAAACATTGAATTAATGATACTTTTCATTCAAGTTGTCTCTCTAAAAGAGATGTGACAGATATAAGAAAGTAGTTCAGAAATTTGGCTCCAGGTTATAGAGGTGACCAGTGGGAAAAGAGAAACATGCTTCAGCTGATGTGTACCTATTTACATTAAATTAAGTAAAAATTGGTTATATCCAGAATTTCTGTTAGTCTAACCAATTCTTCTTATATTGTTCCAATTAAAAATTAGGATATTTTGTCATTGAAAATGTCTGAACCTACAATGATGCAATGGAAATTTTCATGTAGAATACTTAGAAACAATTTTCATTTTAGAAAGAAATGTGTCAGTGTTTACTGAAATGGAAAATAATCTGTGATTGCCTTATACCAAACTTAGTTTTTAGGAGAGTAGGACTTTTATTTCAGGGGGATTAAAAAGATAGGATGCTCCTATAGGACTAGGAGGGATATGCTAGACACTAATATTCAAATTCCTACATAAAAGTATGATAATGATATCAATAATTCATTTTATTTTGTTTTGCAAAGTTTCTTTTTTTTCCTCTCAGCAACTCTGTGAAGGGAAAAAGAAACTGCGAAACAAAATACAGTGAAGAAAAACAAATAACAGAATTAAGATTGAATTAAATGGTGAATAAGAAAAGAGAAAAAAAAATGAAAAGAAAGTTTAAGATGTTTGTCTGTGTTATATTCTTTTCAGATTGATGGGGGGCAGTGTTGGTAAATGATATATATTTAAGACTTTCGATGTTAGCTTTACTTACCCATATTCACCTGCTTCAGTTCCCCAAATGTTTTCTGCCTAACAGATTATTCACCAATCTTTTCCAGACTTGATAAGATAAGATAAGGCACTGGAATTAAGAAGGGCTGAGGAAGACTTGTAGTTAGGGTTTTTAGTTAAGAACTTAAAGGCAGCAGAGGATGAAGAACATTCTAGACATTAGAGACACCAGCCAAAGGGAATACCTGGAGCTGAAAAATGAAGTATCTTCTTGGAAGAGCAAGGAGGCAAGTGTCATTGGATAAGGGAATAAAATTTAAGAAGCCTGAAAATGTAGGAGGGGGCTAGTTTATGGATATGGGTTCAATTCTTCATTCATAAGGCCTCATGCCTAGGTGATTCAGGCAAGTTTCTTTTCTTTCTTTCTTTGAAATATCACTCTCATTGAAAAAATCATGGTCTGTCAAACCAGATGACTGACCTTTTCAAACTAGCCTAGGCTGGTTCTTGGAAAACAGACATTACCAGAATTATATTCAAAGTTTAGTTAGAATTTTAAGAGCTTTGTTGAGCTCATGATGACTGTTATCTTATAGGAAGCCATTAGTAGAAAACTAAAAAAGGTTATTTATCTTATTAATAACATGTCTTAAGTCATACTATATTCAAATACTTTATCTAAATGTATATTGCATTTGTAATATATAATCATAAAATGCTTAAAATTTATCTCCAATTCTTTAATTGGTAGGTGATCTCATTAACATGGGCATACCCTCCAACAGTTTTTAAAATCCATCTATGTTATAATATTCTGTGTTATTTTTGCATATATGAAGGAATTCAGCATGTTCATTTTGAAGAAGAGAAGGTCTGGATATATTTGAGTACATGTGTGCAAGTGTGTGTGTGTGTGTGTGTGTGTGTGTGTGTGTGTGTGTTTCTGTGGGGAGTATATGTAGGGGCATTCTAATCATCTTTACTAAGTATTTTAAACCTAGTATATGATGGAAGATTTAAACTGATTTTGTTTGTTCCTAGAGGACAAAATGAAGAGTAGTTCTTGGATATTCTCAAGGCCAATTAAAACTTAAATACAATGATAATGTCCCTAATAATTAGAGCTTTCCAAAAAAGTTAAAATGCCTCTGGTAACAATCACTGGTAACCAATTCATCACTGAAAATCTTAAAAAAAGACTTTGTTACTGCTTATTGGGTATGTTCAGCAAAGCGGATTTTATTGGATGAGATTCTTCTGAACTATCTTGCTTCTCCAAAATTTTATGACTCAATAATTCATCATATAAATATTCCATAGGGAATCAATCTAATAGCTTATGGATTTTTCCTTTTAATCATTTAATATTGAATGAATACCAATGGAATAAATAGATTGTATTATATGTGATAATATTTAGGGAAGGGTTGTCTAGATTTGTGATGTTATCACATCACAGCTTCCATAAGGAAAAATTCTCTATCTATGCATATATGCCTTAGGGACTTGAAAATAGTAATCCCTGACTTCAAGTCTGGCCTTCTATTCACTTTATCATGGTGTCTCTTTATGCTACTGACATTCATATACATCAGGTCTGCACCATTGATGAGTATGAGCAAAGTTGCTGAAAATTTTGTGGGGCAGGAAATCTTAAAAGGGGAAATTGGTGTATATTTTTATTTCTCTATTTTAACCTTACCTGGTTTGTCTATCAGCACCATATCTATGTCATAAAAAGAATTTGTTAATACTCCTTCTTTCCCTATTTTTCCAAATAGTTTGCATAATATTGGAATTAATTGTTCTTTAAATATTTGATAAAATTCACTTGTAACTACATCTGGCCCTGGAGAATTTTTCATAGCTAGTTAATTAATAGCTTGTTCAATTTCTTTTTCTTAAAATGGGATTATTTAAATAATTTATTTTCTCCTCTACTTATCTGTGCAACATATATATATATATATATATATATATGTGTGTATGTATGTATATGTATATCACATATTCATCCATTTCATTTAGATTATCAGAGTTATTAACATACAATTGGGCAAAATAACTCCTAATTATTGCTCTGATTACCTCTTCATTGGTGGAAAATTCACCCTGTGCACTTTTGATGCTAACAATTTGATTTTCTTATTTCCTTTTTCTAATCAAATTAACTAAATGTTTATCAATTTTGATGTTTTTTTCCCTAAAACCAGATGAGTTATGTTTATTAGTTCAATAGATTTCTTTCACTTTTGTTAATCTCCCCTTTGTTTTCAGAATTCCAAATCTGGTATTTAATTGGCAGGTTTTAATTTGTTATTTTTCTAGCTTTTTTTAGTTGCATGCCCAATTCATTGACCTTCTCTTTCTCTATATTATGTAAGTAAGCATCTACAGATGTAAAGCTTCCCTTAAGAACTGCTTTGAGTGTGTCCCATAAATTTGGTAAGTTGTCTCATTATTGTCATTCTCTTAGATGAAATTATCAATTGTGTCTACTAGTTTGTTGTTTCATCCACTCATTCTTTGGATTATATGGTTTAATTACCAATGAATTTTTGTTCTATTTCCCCTCGTCCTTTATTCCACGTAATTTTTATTTCATCATGATCTGAAAAAAGTATTTACTATTTATTCCTTTTTGCATTTGACTTTGAGGTTTTTAATGCCTTAATAATATATGGCTAATTTTTGTGGAGGTTCCATGTACTGCCTAGAAAAATGTTTTTTCCTTTCTGTCTCCAGTCAATTTTCTCCAAAGATCTATCATACCTAACTTTTCTAAAATTCTATTTACCTTCCTAATTTCTTTCTTATTTATTTTGTGGTTTGATTTATCTAGTTCTGATAGAGAAAAGTTGAGATTCCATTATTAGTATTTTTTTGCTGTCTAATTCTTCTTGTAGCTTTACTAAATTCTCCTTTAGGAATTTGGTTGTTATATTACTTGGTGCATATATATTTAATATGGGTATTACTTCATTATCTACTTATCTATTACTTTGATCTGTCATTATCTACTTATCTATTACTTTGATCTGTTTTTGCTTTTTCTTGCTCTGAGATCAGGAGCACTACCTCTGCTTTTTTGTGTTTTTTTACTTCAGCTGAAGCAAAATAGATTCTGATTCAGTCTTTTACCTGTATTTATTACTCTGACTTAAATGTGTTTCTTGTCAACAAGCTATCATAGGATTCTGGCTTTTAATTCAATATGCTATCTGCTTCTATTTTATGGGAGAATTCATTCCATTCACATTCACAATTAAAATTTTTAACTCTATTTTCCCACTATCCCTCAAATTCTACTTTTCTCTTTCTTTCCCCCCTTTCCTTACTCCCTAGTATTATATTTCTGACCACCACCTCCCTCAAACAGTCCTCTCCTTTTATGGCCCTTCTTTCTTCCTTATCCCTTTTCCCTTCTATATTTGTTCTCCCTTCAATTGTTCTCCTCTTTTCCTTTTTCCTTTCCACTCCTACTCCACTACAGGATGATGCAAGCTTCTCTAGTTAATCTTATATGTCTGACATTATTTCTGAGCAAAATCCAGTGAGCATAAAGTTCACATAATGCTCATCCCCCTTCCTTCTTTCCTTCAATTATAATAGGCCTTTTTCATGAGATGTAATTTACAATATTTTACCTCTATTTTCTTCTTATTTCAGTACAATCCCCTTTCCGCCTCTAAATGATTTTTATGTCATCACAATAAAATCAAATTATAGCTATAAACTCTAAGTATACCTATAACACAGATACAGTTCTTAAATTAAAATATCATCTTACTATATAGGGATGTAAACATTTTAACTTTTAGATGAAACAGTTATTTTTTTCTTTCCTTTTTACTTTTTATGCTTCTCTTGAGTTCTGTATTTAATGGTCACATTTTCTGTTCAGCTCTGGTCTTTTCATTAGAAATAAGTGAAATTTACCTGTTTCATTAATATTTTGTTTCATTCATTATTTTTTCATATTTTTTTCTGAAGGATAATGCTCACTTTTGCTGGATAATTGATTCTTGGCTATATTTCAAGTTCTTTTGCCCATTGAAACATGATATTCCATGCCCTTTGATCCTTTAAATGGAAACAGCTAAGTCCTGGGTAATCCTGATTTTGGCTCCTTGATGTTAGAATTGTTTCTGTCTTTTTGTAATATTATCTCCTTGATCTGATAATTCTGAAATTTAGCTATGATATTCCTTGCAGTTTTCATTTTGGAGTCTCTTTTAGGAAATATTTGGTGAATTTTTTCAATGACCATTTTACCCCCTGGTTCTAGGACATCAGGGCAGTTTTTTGTGATTATTTTCTGAAAGATATTCTCTAGGCTCTTTTTTTTCATCATACTTTCAGGTAGTCAAATAATTCTTAGATTGTCTTTCCTGGCTCCATTTTTCCAGGTCAGTTGTTTCTCCAATAAGGTCTTTTTTAATATTTTCTTCTGTTTTTTTTTTTTTTCATTTTTTTGAATGATTATTGGTTTCTCATTGAGTTATTTGCTTCCATTTCTTCAATTCTAATTTTAGTGAATTATTTTCTTTAATTATCTTTTTATCTCCTTTTGCATTTGATTAATTGAAGTTTTAAATGAGGAAATTGTCCCAAACTTTCTCTAGAAATGACAGTTGGTTTCACACTGCCCTGAGGCTGGTGCTGCTGACTTCCTTCTGGTGCTAGGTGGGTATGGCCAAGTTCTGCATTATTCTAGGGTTCAGGAACTCATTATTTGCTTTTGGTAGTAGCATTGTCTCACAACTAGTATGCTGATACACTGGGTTCTGAAGTACGGCAGAGTACTCAATGTTAATATACTTTGGCTAAGAGTTTCCCTGTAAGATCATTATATACTTCAACAACAATACTATATGATGACCAATTCTGATGGACCTGGCCATCCTCAGCAATGAGATCAATGAAATCATTTCCAATGGAGCAGTAATGAACTGAACCAGCTACGCCCAGAGAAAGAACTCTGGGAGATGACTAAAAAACATTACATTGAATTCCCAATCCCTATATTTATGCCCACCTGCATTTTTGATTTCCTTCACAAGCTAATTGTACAATATTTCAGAGTCTGATTCTTTTTGTACAACAAAATAACGGTTTGGTCATGTATACTTATTGTGTATCTAATTTATATTTTAATATATTTAATATCTACTGTCATCCTGCCATCTGGGGGAGGGGGTGGGGGTAAGAGGTGAAAAATTGGAACAAGAGGTTTGGCAATTGTTAATGCTGTAAAGTTACCCATGCATATAACCTGTAAATAAAAGGCTATTAAATAAATTAAAAAAAAAAAAAAAAAAAGAGTTTCCCTGTACATTTCCCAGGCAAAAAACACTACGCTGCCCTGGGTTCTTGAAATGCACCTGTGCTCGACCACCTTCCCCCACCTTGATACAGATCTTTTTTTGACGTACTTCCAAAATATCTTCTGCTGGAAATTTGTTATACTACAAATATCTGTGTATTCTGTTACTCCAGTTCAGTTCAGAGTTCAGAGATTTGATCCAGTGTTGATCTGAGGGAAGCCTGGAAGAACTCAGACAAAGTCCTGTCTACTCTCTTCCATCTTGACTCTGTCCCCCATTTTGTCTCCATCCCATCACTGATCATTTGTGAGAAGAAAAGTAAAATGTGTAAGCAAGATAATGTTGAAGACAATGTGCAGGAAGAAGCAGAGGGAGGAGAAAGTAGAAAAATATGTTAGGGAATAATTTCAAAGGTTTAGGCTGAATGGAAATGAAGGCTTTATTAAGAAAGTGGCAGTGAGAGTTTGGATATGAATCATTACATATGTGAAGTTGACTGAATTTGTAACTTATTATATTTGACATGGAAGGATACAAGAAAAACAAAAGAAAATCTGAAATTTTAAACCTGGTAGAGAGGGTTAAGATGGCATGGTATAATAGAAAGAGCACTGTATGTGGTTTGAGAGAACTGGGATTTATTCCTGCCTCTGAAAATTAATTATGTCTAAAAGATCATAAAGAAGTCACTTTAACACATCTGGATCTCAATTTTCTCATACATAAAATAGGGAAATTTGATTAGATGACATATTAAAACCCTGACATCTTTAACTATTTATGATTTCATATAATGTCTTAGTTACAATAAAGATGGAGGATCAGATTAAGGAGAGATTTTTTTAAATGTCTCTTGATAATGTTTAACTTCAGTTGTCATTGGGATATCCAGGTAGACATGTCTTATAGTCAGTTAGACATTCATGTATGGAGCTACAAAGCTATCTGAGATATTAATTATTAGACATATAAGTTTAGAAGCCACCTTCTTCCAAGTGGCCATTGAAAAACTAGTGGAACCCAAGAGAATTCCAGAGGAGAGAGAAGACCAAGAACAGAACTTTATAATCATCCTATCACATTGAAAGATAGGAAAAGGAATAAGTATTGAGTTGAGGAGAAAGCAAAGAATCAATCAGAAAGCTTAAAATAGAAACAAGAATATGAAGTGTCTAGGAAGCCAAAGGATGAGGGAGTACAGAGTAAAAGGATTAGGAGTTTATCTTATCTAATAGGACTGAATAATCTACTAATATCTACTATCTACTGAAAGGAGTTTATCTTATCTAATAAAAACAAAGTCTTTGGTTATCTTTGAAAATGCTGTTTTCATAGATTAGTGAGATAATTAGAAGTCCAGTAACAGGGTTTCAATGAAAAAGGTAGGGGATAAGCATTTATATATTTCCTACACTGTATCAGGAACCTTGCAAATGTTATTTCATTTGATGCTCATGACAAGCTTTTAAGAAAGATTTATCATACTGGATATCATTGAGGAAACTGAGATTAAGTGACTTGCTCAGGATCAGTAACTGTCAAAGGGCATATTTGAACTCAGGAATTCCCAATTCCAGGTCCAACTCTCTATCTACTGAGCAGCCTAGCTACCAATAGGATTTGTGAATTGAAGTAAGAGGTTTTAGGCAATTATGCAAAGAAATTTAGAAATTATGAAAAGAGGAGATTAATGTGGCAAAGTAGGAATATTTTAATTATTAATTTCACAGTCACACAAAATCAGGAGATAAAAAAAATCAGTGAAAGTACTTAATTTTATTTTATTTTTTCTGGGGCGGGGGGGGGGGGGGTAACTGGGATTCCCTGAGTTTGTTGGATATTTAAATTGAAGTAAGTAAATTTTTTCCAACTCTTATCATGCCCTTGGTACTGAAAGTTAGGGCTATGCAAGTTACCTTATGATTTCACTTAGCAACACTGAAGGAGAAGGGATGAACTGGCTACTTTTATCTTTATTTGAGGTAACTTAGTGACCCAATAAAGAAGCCTCTGAACTTGTTTTCAGGAAAGCCTGAGTTCACATACTGTCTCAAACACTGATTAGATGTATGACCTTGATTAATTTTTTATCTATAAAATGAAGATGTACCATTACTAAGATTGTTATGAGTCAATTGAGATTTTATATATATATATATATATATATATATATATATATATATATCACTTTGTTATTGTTTTTCAGTCATGTGTGATTCTTTGTGACCTTATTTAGAGTTGTCTTTGCAAAGATACTGGAGAACTTTTCCAGTTCATTTTACAGATGAGGAAATTGAAGCAAACAGGGCTAAGTGACTTGCCCAGGATCCCACAGCTAGTAAGTGTCTTAAGCCAGATTCGAACCTAGATATTACTGATTACATATCCAGCATAATCTATCTGCCTCATAAAGCATATAAGAAAACTTTATGATTTTTATAAATATTTCAATTGTTATAAATATTTTTATTATTCATACAGCTGCGTGTAATATATATTCCACAATACACATATAATTCATTTGCTTGCCTATGATTATTCTTTTCTTAAAATCTGTGCCAAAAGACAGTTGCTTTCATTATTCTATATCTCAGTAATTTCTTAGCTCATAATGTAATTCCATTAAGATTAGTCACATTTACATTAAGAGTAATGGTTTATTGGACAATAATAAAAATACAGTTGTCCTCAGAGTATTTTATGAAAGATAATTTCTAAGGATTTGGTGCTGGAACAGACCTGAAAGATTACCTAGTCTGAATCCCTCATTTTACATGTAAGAGAATTGAGAGCCAAACTATACAATGATTTACCCAAGGTCACACAGTTAATAAGTGGTAAAGATGGAATTCATCTATACCCCTCTGACACCAAATTCAGCATTTATCCCATTATACATTATGCTACTCAATTTTCCAGCCACAGTTTTGCTAGAGGGAATTCTATTGCCTTAATTAATTCCAGCTGTTAATGCTGGGATAAGAGAACCAAACACCTGTCATTCTTTGACAGAATTTTTTTTTTTTTTTTTTTTACAGAGAAGGAGATGGAGGAGCAGGAAGAGGAGGAGAAGAGGGAGGAAAAAGGAAGAGGGAGAGAAGGAAGAAAAGAGGAGGAATAAAAAGAAGAAAAGAAAAAGAAGAAAAGAAGCAAATGTCAAATTACTTCAATATCTGCCTAGAAAACACCACAATAGTCACAAACAATTGGACATGATTGAAGGATAACAACAAATAATAACAAAAATTAATAAGAATTATCATTACAAAAGGTAATATAGAAGTAAAAGTGTCTATATATATGTATATTATGGTAGTGATAGCCCATACTTACTAGTGTTGTTGTGAGGATCAAATTATATATATATATATATATATGTGTGTGTGTGTGTGTGTATGTATATATATATATATATATGTATATATATATATATATATATATATAATAATCCAATAATACCTACAATAATATAACATTTGCAAAACACTTTACAAATATTTCATTTGATCCTAAAAGTAATCCTGTTAGGTAGGTGCTGTTATTACATTCATTTCATAGTTAAGTAAACTGAAGCACAGTTAAATGATTTACTCAAGATCAAACAACTCATAGAGTATCTGAGTTTGGGTTTAGAATCCTAGGGGTTTCTTAATTCCAAGGTTTTACACCACTTAGCTCCCCCAGAAATACAAGAAATTTCTTTGCTAATCTATCAATATTTTCATTATCTACAGGAAGAGACCAAAGCTTAAAAACCTGAAGTGAGTTGCCCAAGATCATCCAGGAACTCAAGGAATAAGTGAAAGAGCTGAAATTTGAACCAGGTCATCTGTTTTCAAATCCATGGTTCAATTTTCAGTGGTGTTTTATTTTTCCTAACAAAACAAGAACCTACTTGTTGAAGTATTGTTTTGAAATCAAGCAAGTAAACAGAAGGTTAAAAGGAAAATACAAAAGAGAAAGATAGCTATGGAAGTAACATGTTGAATTTATTTATACTATTTCAAAGAAACAAATTGAGGCTTAATATAAAGGGTTTCTTAAAATATTAAGCTATTAAAGCTTTAATCTGCCCTAGAATTTTTGGGACGCACTGGATTATCCTCTTTCTATTCTTTTATTTGTGTGGAAATTATTTCTCTTCTTTCACATATTCATTAAATGAAGAATAAAAAAGATATAATGAAAAACAGTCCCCCACATACTGCCAAAACTAATCATTGGACCAAATTCATTTCTCTAAAGAGTTGTTACCCTTATTTTATTTCCAGTATAAACAATTAAATAACATTGGGCTTTGAAAATCCTTCAGTCTCATTGCCTTTATTTACATTTACTAACCATTGAAAATGAATGCCCTTTTCATCTTATTGTTCATTATATGGGTCAGAGCTGCAGCAAACCAGGAAGATGATGTGACAGAAACCTTGTTTTTTTTTGTTAATGGAGACATTCATTTCTCTGGAGCATTTCCCTTCATTCCCTCCACTGAAGAAGGGCCTTGCCTGACTAACTCATTTTTTTTTTCCCTTTTTACAAGACACAATTTTGAAAATCATGTTCAGAATAGGAAGAGAGCAGGTAAAATGGATATTTGCCATTAAAATGAAATATGCTATTCTTGATCCAAAGTAAAATATGTTCTCTCAAAAATTTCAATAATCATTTACTTGTTAAATTTATTTTTTTCTCAATTCTTCTCATTCTTGATCTTTTCTTTAGCCATTGGCTCTCTTAATGCCCTCTTCTGGACACTCTTTCAGGTTCCCATGATATCATATTCTTCTATCTGGCAGATCACTTCTTAATCTCTTTTACAAAGTCTTTATCTAAATTGTTTCTGCTAACCCTAAGTGTCCTGTGAGAGCCTGTCAAGGGTCCTCTCCTCCTTCTATGTTATTTTGCTTTGTGAATTTATTGACTTCCATAGTTTCAAGTATCATGTTTTTGCAAATAACTTTAAAATCTATTTTTTCAGCCCCTAGCATTTTTTTTTTTTTGAACTCCAGTCTCACATTTCCAGTTTCCAACTGGGCATTTTGAACTGCATGTTTTATAGACATCTTAAACTAATATGTCTAAAACTGAACTCCTTTTTTTCTCCCTAAACACTTTTCAGTTGCCAGCTTTCCTATTGCTGTTAATGGCACCACCATCCTCTCAGATTCCCAGATTCACATTGAAAGTATTGTAGGCTCTTCACTTTCTCAATCCAATATCTAATAAACTGCCAGTTCCTGTCTATTCCACCTTCACAGTATTATTCATTGATGTCTTCCCTTCATCCTCTAATACTGCTACCATTCTCTTTTAGACCCTCATTAACTCATATTTTGACAAATAGTCTAATAGTTATAGCCTTTTGATTGGTTTTCCAGTTCCAAGTCTCTCCCCAGTCCACTATTTCCTCCACTTCCCAAACTGAACTCCCTTATGTACAGATCTAAACATATAAGAAACCTCCTTCTTAATAAACTTCAGTTGTTCCCTATTACCTTCATGAACAAATATAACATGTTATGTTTCGTTTCAAAGCATGGTCCCTTTTTACCATTCTCCATGTGTAGAAAGACATCACTTACCTATAGTATATGAATGTCATGTGGGTCAAAGAAAGGAAATAGACCTCTATGGTCTCTTTTCTTCCCATCCTTAAAAAAATGCAAAGGTATTTTATTTTTTCTCCAAAATACATGTAAAGATATTTTTCAATATTCATTTTTGTAACTTTGTGTTCCAAGTTTCTTTCTCTCTCCCTTTCCTCCCCCATCCCCAAAACAGCAAACAATCTAAAATAAATTAAATATGCCCAGTTCTTTTAAATATATTTACATATGTGCCAAGTTGTGCAAGGAAAATCAGATCAAAAGGGGGGAAAGCATGACAAAGGGGAAAAAACAAATAAATAAAAAGGCTTCACCCTTTTCTAATTTAATTCCTACCGGGAGGAGGAGCAAGAAGCTAGGATTGGAATTCACTATTCTCTCCTTAGAGAGAGTGGGTACTAGGCTAAAATTGTATCTATGTGCAACCTTAACTATTGTTAGTCCAGGAGATATTATGTGATTCAATCTATCTTTTGATGACAATTCCAATATTGAAAATGGAGTTGGATTCTAAATTTTATGTCTAAAACTTGACTCCCTTCCCACCAAAAAAACAGTTTAACAATTAATATACCAAAAAAAGCAAAAAAATCATGTATCCAAATCAGTAGCAAAACAGAAATCAGAGAAGATATAAATAGGTGAATATATGTTAGACAATATGGTGTGATAAAACTTTTTCATTAGGATTAAGAGAACTGCCCAACTAAAAGAGAATTTGAAGTCTCATTCAAGAGGAAACTCTCTAAAATCTCTATCTGAAGAGTGGAAATTAGGAAATAATGGAGACTGCCACTTCTTTCCATGTTTTGCCAGATTAATTGTTCAGAAATTTGAAGTGAGGTTGGCCTTATCCATCTTCCTTTTTGAATCTCTGAGCCAGAAACCCCCAAAGTAACATACAGTTCATAGAAGACTCAAAAATGCCTGGAGCATTCTTGATCTTCCCAACTCTATTCTGCCTCTCATGCGAAGCAGGACATTCATATTTATCAATGAGGAGAGAGTGCCATACCAATGGGCTTTTGACTACTCTGCCATGTACTCTGTGATCCTTCAATATGGATCTTTTTCTTCCTTGAACAAGTTATTTCCATAGTTTCCCTTCAGTATCAACTGTATTGAGAAGAGCTTTGTTTTATATTTCTCTGAAACTTATATATGTGGCAAATTTTGGATGGTCATGAGTGGATTAGAACAATGACATTATCAAACACTGAGTAAAGAAGAAGGCTCAGTAGTCATATGCAGGAAAAATGATTGATGAATTGGTATTTCATATATGATTACTAAAAGGGGCACTTGAAGTTGGAAAACAATATTTTCTCTCTAAGAATGAGATAAGTAATGATGAATCATTTGTAGACTCTTATTCATCATGATTGAGTCTAATTTTACATATATAGACATATATGTATATATAATCATATTTGTCTTTTAGTTATTATAAAGATGACAACTTAAGTTTTATTTATTTGCTCTTTGGTTTATCTTTTGTAATGGATTTGGAGTCATAAGACATGGATTTGCTACTTACTACCTCTGTGACTTTAGATAACTTACTTAACCTATCTGGCACTCAGTATCTTGATCCATAAAATGGGGCCTCACTAGCTAGCTTCTAAAATCTTCTTTAGCTCTATCTTGATGATCATGTCAATAGATGACCATTTAGAATTCTTCCAACTCTATTAACTACATGCTGATATTGTCTGTGTTTAAATAATCTTCTATATAAATGAATAATTGGAAGTTTTTTTTTTCTTACGTGATGCATTTCTTAATGCTTCTGAAGTACCATCATATAGGCAATCATCTACTCTGAAATTAGGAGGAGGCAAAAATAAGAGTATGTGAATCTCTGAATATAAGATTTATAATTTTATCAATATGGGTAACAGACAAGCTTTAATTAATTATATGAGCTCTAGACAGTGTTTTGAGTTGAACCTTCATAGGGTAGACAACTTGTGTTAGATGTAAAATTCAAATCAAAGTCTCTCTGTCTCCAGACAATCTTCTTCTTAGGCAACTTTCAATCTAATACACTTCTTTTAGCTTGGTAGACTGAACACTAGCAATTGCACTTCAGCCAATTATGCAAAAATATTTAAGAATTGTAATCAGTTGATAGACAAATGATGACCTTTGGTTCCATTGCAAAACTTATATAATCATTATTAGAAATTTATTAAAAGAGAATTGAACTTTGGTTATTGAGGATTTAATAACAATGAATATAATTTCTCATGAGAAAGAACATTTACTTAATGCAGTGCCCTTATCAAGTAGGTTTTAGCCATATTACAAATATTGTTGTTTTCAGATGGCATAAATTGAGGTCAAAATGTAAAATTATTCAGTAACACATCTTTTCTATAATAACATTATTATTAAGAATTTTCAAAATACTTCATTATTATTTAATTTTATCTTTACAATGCCTTCTTAACCAAGTAGGAAAAAAAAAAGATTTTATATGAATAGAAGTACAGAATGTTACAGATAAAAAAATATAAACTAATAGTAATATATACCAACCCTTTTGTTTTGCAGATAGGGTAAATAAGGCCCAAGAACAGGAATTGACATTGTAAAGTACAGACTAGCTCCCCGGAGGGCTTCAGGGTCAGCCAGAGTGAGGATAAATCAAAGTTCTTGGTCTTTAGGGGGAGAAGTGAAGGAGGCAAACAAACTGCCATGAAACTTGCCAAAGATATCTCCTGCATCCTGGAGTCCAGAGTCACCAGCCTCTCTCCTCTTTGTCCTGCAGCTAAGTGCCTCTCTGCCCCCTCTCCCTCTGCCCTCCAATCCTTGCCTATGGTTATCTTAACACCAAACATTCAGCAAGCACCAATGGTGAGAGGAGCCATGAGATGTCTCATACAGAATAGGTAATTAGCCTTAAGTGCTCAGTTATCTGATTCAAGCATACCTTTTTGGAGTTTCAGCCTTCTACAAGTTATATTACATTTTATAGCAACTTACAGCAGAGCCAGTACTAGAATTTAAGTCTTCTTGTTTCTAATCTAGCTTTATTTAATGGAGTAAAGTAACAAGATTTTTGTTACAAATAACCCACATAATCCTTACTGTGGATGGAATCTGATCTGATATCTTCTAATTTATAATTCAGTTCCTTATGTCCTAGATTATACTAAATTGGGTGTGTTTTTTTTCATAGAATTATAAAATGTTGGTCTTACAAAGGTCCTTAGATATATATTTTTAAAAAATTCTCCCTCAGAAGAATCTTCTTAAAACACATTTTTCTTTGTTAAATCAAGAATATGATGGAATTATAGAAATCAAGTAATTATTTTCTTAGCTTAATACAAGCACCTGGCACAAAACAAGTCCTTGATAAATGTTTCCTGATTGATTGATTCTATTGTCTATCTAATAGTTTCTTTTTTCAATTAAAAATCATCTTTATTGTATTTTATTTTTCCAAACAAATATAGAGTTTTTACCATTCCTTTTTGTAAAACTTTGTGTTCCAAATTTTTCTGCCTTCCTCCTTTAACCTTTCCCCTTCTCAAGACAGCTAGTAATCTGATATAAATTAAATATGTGCAATGTTTTTACATGTATTTCCATATTTGTCATGTTAGGTAAAAAATAATCAAACCAAAAGGTAAAAAAATCCAAGACAAAGAAAAAAAATCAAGCAAATGAACAACAACAACAAATGTGAAAATACTATGTTTTGAGTCTCATTCAGTCTCCATAGTTCTTTTTCCCATCCCAAATCTATTAGAATTCCCTTGAATCACCTTATTGTTGAAAAGAGCCAAATCCATCACAGCTGATCACATAACCTTGTTTTTACTTTATATAATGTTATCCAATTTATGAAAAAATTATGATGATATTAAGATATAATATAATGACATTTTGATACATTATGCATTTGATTTAAAGAGAATCATCTTTAACAAAAGCAAAATGACCCTCTAGAGGATCTAGAGATTGACCCTTTCATTTGAAAGGTGAGGAATTTGAATCCCATACCTTATATAATTTGCCCAAACTGATCAGAACAAAACAGAAAAGTTAGAATTTTAACATAGATTCTCTGGCATCCAATTCATTAATTTCCCCATTGTAGTATGCTGTGTGTTATTCCTTCCTTACCTTTGGAGATGGTTAGTATATTGGATACAGCATTGAACTTAGATTAGGAAGACATGAGTTAAGACCACATCCCAGAAACTTAATAGCTGTGTGACTTTGAAAACACCATTTTACCTCTAAACCTCGGATTTCTTAGCTATAAAATGAGGATAGCAAAAATTTTTGCTTCATAGGGTGATTGTAAGAATGAAATAAGATATGATGCTTAAATTACTTTTTGAGTCTTCAATTTATATGCCTATATGTTTATATATCTCTATATACATATAATTGTTGTAGTTTCTGCTATATGTATTTAGGAGGAACTAGGCCATATCAGGCAAAAAATGAACTTTTTGTTTGTTTATTGGCATACCATGTGGTACCCAGGGTTGATATAACTGCCTTTGGTTCATTGCCCATTTCCCCTAGTATCTTCCGCAACTTACAATTAAAAGCCAGGTTTGCCTATTTCAGTATTTGCATGTCTGACACTCTCCTTTCATGGTTCTTCTTTCCTGTCTTTTTTATTGAAGGGATGTTTAGTGTTAATTGTTAGTCTTATTATACATTCTGACCCTTTTAAATGTTCAAGGTTCTGCTAAAAAAAATTATATTTCTGGTTGTTGCACCTTTATTTTTTGCTTCTGCTCTACCTAGATCAGAAGCTTGAAATTAACAGTCTTATCTGTTTGGGACTTATTATTCATGCAAACAAGGTCCCCTATAAAACTAAGCTCATAACACAGAGGCAGCCTATCTTTTAGATTCAAACTGTTGTAGTACCTTAAGGTCATGTCTTTAATCAAATAATTTGAAGATAGAAAGGACCTTAGAATCAATCATGTCATAAATTTTCATTAAGATAAAGAAATTCACATAGATATTATGTGACTTGCTGTAGGTTACATAGCTAATAAATTTCAGAGGAAGATTTGAATTCAGGTCTTCCTGATTTAAAGTCAGATGTTCTGTTATTCCACACAGGATTAGCGTTAGGGCATGAGCTCCAGCTGAAGCAGAGATTATGTTCTCTGTGTTGCTCAAACCTAAACAAAAATCCTGTGGAAGTCATGACTACTATATTCCATATTCCCTCCTCTGAATTATCTCGTCTGACAAGCTAATGTAACTGTTTCTTAACAAACACACTTCTCAGTAGTTTCTTTTCTGACATTTCTGTCCATGCTGAGTGGGTCTCCTTTAGCATGGAATTCCTCATTTTTTCACCAGTATGTGGGTAATATAATTTCCCCACACCCCAGAAAACCACAGCATTTCTATTAGTTAGTTTGCTTTAGCACATGGCCCCAGGAACACATTCTTTCAAACATAATCAGAGGAGGAGACTTTGATAGTCTTCTGGAGATTAGTTCTTTGCCAGAGTCAT